>NC_072487.1:1692500-2335000 GCF_027574615.1 Eptesicus fuscus
GGGGCACTGTCCCGTCTGCAGTCCCTCCTGCTGCCCCACCCGCACCTCCCCCTTTGGACCATCTCAGCGAGTGCTGACGCCCTCGGCTCGGGGTGGCCTTGGAATATGTAGTTTTCAAAGCACAGTTCTCTCAGGTAGCCCTGAGTCATTGCCACCATCATGATTGGATAGAAGTATGTGTTTAGTATGTAACTTGCATGTAGTAGGGCCTCATTAAATACTTAGTGGGTGGGTTTTCCTGGGCAGGGCTCGGATTGTTCGGGAGCTGACTGAGGCCCTGGAGCCGCCAGGGGCTGCAGAGGGACTTTGCTTCAGGGAGCCTGCTCCAGGCCTCCACGGAACGCCACGGCCCTGCGCGCACCAAGCACGTCGTTCCGTGGCTTAGTCCTGGTCGTGACCGGACATGCTGGGCAGACGACGGATCCCGGAAGTCCAAACCTTGTTGTGATCGGCAGCCTGTGAGCGGCAGCCGGCAGCCCCAGGCCCAGGTGGGTGGTCCTGCAGGTCCAGAACATTCTCAGCAGCACTGCAGGTGAAGGCGCAGTGGATTGCAGAATCAGGACCTCCTTGTACACGGAAGTCGCGCACACACACCAGTACAAACAGCCACGCTGGCCACACGCATCCTCACGGGTGACGCCCAGAGAAGTCAGAAGGCAGCAGTGGGCATGGGCAGGCTCATGTGCAGGGCTGGGCTTTTCGGAGACAGCGTGCGGGTGGTGGACGCCGATGGAAGCAGGAAGCGACTGCCCAGCAGCGTTGCTGTGGAGGATTGGAGGAGAGGAAGGACCGCGGGGGATGCAGGGTATTTGTGTTGTGTCTTCCTTCCCAGCTGGAGGGCGGCTTGGCCTCCCCAGTCAGCCGCCTCTACAGTGTGCCCGCCTGCTCCAGCCTCCCGCTCTGCTCTGGTCTCCCCTCTTGCCCCGGACTCACCTTTTGCCCCGGCCTCCCCGCCTGTTCCATCCTCTCAGCCCACTCCGGCCTCCCCATCTGCCCCGGCCTCCCCGCCTGCCCTGGCCTCCCCTCCTGCCCTGGCCTCCCAGGACACAGACCCTCATGTTCACAGGCCTCCTCTCTCCCGCCTGCAGAGACGTTGTCAGGGCTTATTTCACAGATGCCCAGGCCCCCCTGGTCCGTGGCTGTGCGCGGGGAGCCGTCCTGGGAACATGTTCCCTAGGAGATGCCAGGGGGCCAGGACGGGCACTGAGATGCTGAGAGGCCTGAGCACGGAGCGCGGGGCAGCTCCTGCAGGGCGGGGACCGCTGTTCTGGCTGCAGCTCCCTTGGCCCGTGGCGTGGGCTGGGCACGTGTGCCGAGAGCGCCGGCGCTGCCCTCACAGGCCAGCACGGGTGTGGAGTCAGGCGCCAGGGAGCTGGGGTGTTTCCAGGAAAGGAGGCCAGGCTAAGTGGCGAGCACGTTGGGCACACGGGACACATTTTGGCTTTCGTTAGCAGATGGCGCTCTGCCCGGCCGGGCCGGGGAGGGACACTTGGAGGTGAAGAGGGAGAGCGAGCACCCTGGGCGGCCCCCCACCTTCTGCTTCTGAGGCTCCCCCAGGAGGGCAGCGGGAAGCTCAGAGGGGGTGTTGCTGATGCCCCGTTTCCAGACCCTTGCAGCCTCTGGCCGCCGCCCAGCCCCCCGTCCGCGGGATGCCCGTCCGCGGGATGCCCGTCCGCGGGATGCCCGTCCGCGGGATGCCCGTCCGCGGGATGCCCGTCCGCGGGATGCCCGTTCGCGGGATGCCCGTCCGCGGGATGCCCGTCCGCGGGATGCCCGTCCGCGGGATGCCCGTGCTCAGGGGCAGAGCGCATGGCCGTGCCTGATGGCGACGCGGTGGCTTCTGGCGAGGGCTCGGCCAGGCCGCCACGGCCTCGCTGCAGCGGAGCCTGCGCTGCCAGCTCTCTGGGGCTGTGCTGCCTCAGCCTCCCCGGGGCCAGTGCTGTCCAGATGGGACTCGGAGGTGACCCGTGGCCGAGCTGGTGGGCCCACGCTCTTCACTGCGGCCACACTGCCTCAGCGGCAAGGCCTCCTCTTGGGACCGGGCCTTTGAAAAGGCTTTAGAACGTGGTTTCACTTTGGTTTTCCGTGCTGGGAGAGGCGGTCCACCACCCAGTGGGTGGTGGTGTTTGGGCTGGAACACGCTCTTGCGGAGGCTTCCGTAGTGCGGCTCTGAGAGAGCCTCTGTGCTGGGCCGCGCCTCCCGCACGCTCCACCCGCGCGGCTGGGGCAGGGTGAGGACAATTCCGGGAGCACGTGCTGGGCCAGGTGCTTTGTGGCTGGGTTGAAAAGAAACTGCCAGAGACAGTTGACCTTAGGCCAGCTGAAAATGAGCCGTGGACAGGAGGTTTGAATGGGGGGGAGCTGGTGCTGGTGGAGAGGGGGTGAAGGGCCACCTCGGGGATGCCCCTCGGGCCCCAGTCTCCCTTGAGCCAGGGGTGTGCCTTTCGCTCCGGGCAGCAAGATGACCTGTCTTTGTCTTGGAGATTCATTTGCAACCTGAGACACGTTTTCACTTTCCAGTCATCAGCTAGGAGGGACTTCGGATGAACTGTACAGCCCTGAAGCCTGGGAGGCAGCCAGCCCCCTGCTCCCCTCTCCCCAATCCTGACCTCAGCCAGCCCCCTGCGCCCCTCAACCTTACTGACTTCAGGCGGGATGGGGGCAACAATGGGAAGAAATCATGCTGCTCACCTGCGTTTTCCCAAAGCTGTGCTGTTGGGTGCAGTCAGGCTGGCCCAAGGCGCTGGCTCTCAGCGGTGTGGGGAGAGGGGGCCTGAGGTCACTCCTCTTGCATAGGGCCCAGCAGAGGGGCCTGGGGAGGCTGGGGGACAGGAGTCAGCGAGGTGGCTGGTCACACGGGGTCCTGGGCTGGTGCGGGGTGGCTGTCCGAGGGAGGAAGGCCTGAGCTGGTGTGGCTGCTGTTTGGGGAGCCCGGGATCTGAGTGCCTGGACGGAGGGCTGCCTGCGCTGGGAGCTGCGGTGACAGGGCTCAGTGCCGGGGCCACCTCCCGGTTCCCTCTGGGCTACTGCAGGGTTTGGGGAGAGCCCACCTGCCCCTGTTCCCCTGCTTGTGTTTTCCAAGTCCAGAGGTGCTCGGGGGCTCCCCCGGGAGAGCTGCGTGCGGCCAGGCCCGAGGCGGGCACTGCGGCCCCTCTGGGACCCTCCTGGCCACACCTGGAGCCCTTTCTCCCGGGCTCAGGGCTGCAGGAGGCTCCCAGGCTCTCTGAGGTGGGGACTGCCGTCCAGCTTCCCTGTTGTGGGGGTGACTCGGGGACTGCTGTCAGTCAGGGCTCTACAGGGGAAACAGATCCGGTGGGAGACAAGCGTGTGTGAAGGGACTTGTCCCCTGGATTGGCTCCTGCTGCCCCGGGAGGTGGAGGCCATGGCGCGGGCGTGAGGAGGGCTGAGCGTGCCACCCGTGCTCCTCCCTCTGCAGGCGGCCTGCCCTGCTCGGCGCGCCCGCTCCCCAGCCAGGCCCTCCAGAGCTGGGCGTGGGCGCTAATCACAGGTGCGACCTTAGACCTTCACCTGTGCCTGGGTGGCTGGGCTCTAGCCAGCCACATGGACCCGGCCACCACAGGGGGAGCCTGTGTCTTTTCTGCCGGCTCAGTGCTTAATTTAGCGTCTAATCGTAGCTAATTACTATGTTTAGATCTTAAAGTAAGGAAATGTATCAACGTCAATCTCAGGAAGGCTGCCCCTTCCTAAGTGTCCCGGGCTCTCCCAGTGCCTCTGAGTTCTCAGCTCAGCCCTGTGGGGACTGGTAGATGGCCAGAGGCTGCTGGCACGTTCGGACAGGCCAGCACACCTGTGCTGAGCCCGATACATGGCCTCTTTGGACTGGGGATCCCTGGTTTGGGCTCCTGACTCAGGGACATTGCGGGTTAGTGCTCGCCTCCCAGAGAGCGTCTTTAGGGCCGGAGGTGGGCCATCGCGCCAGCAGGCGGCGGCTTTGCCTGCGTCCTGTCACCTGCCAGATGTCTCTGAGGTGCCACACGCAAGCCTCCCTATTGTCCAGCGAAACTCGGTCCATCCCCCACGCTTGATTTCCTGTTCCCACCCTTTTCCCTAAAGACAACACACTTAGGTTGCAAAAGTAAAAGTACGAATTTTGTAAAACTCTTAAATCATAAGCAGTGTGTAATGTCAATTCCTACCTTCCCAGAGCTCCAAGGCCAGCGCATGCCCGGTGGCCGCTGCCTGTCCGTCTTCCCAGTTTTTTCTGTACACGTATGCACACCCTGCTCTGGAAAGCGTTTGTATGAACACTTTTTGAAATTTGTTTTTTTCTCTTAATATGACATCATGAACATTGGTCACTTCCAGATCTGTATGTATACTTCCTTATTCTTTTAATGACGGCAAAGTAAACTAGAGCTTCATTCCCAAGGCGGCCCCACACTCACACACCTGTCTGCCTCTGCAGTGGGTGGCGTGCTGTTAGCCGTGTGTCTTCCCAAACCTGCGTGGGGGCTGACACGCACGACCTCGTCACGCCCGCAGGGCAGTGGGCTCAGTAAGAAAAGGAAGGAAACACGCCGGTCCAATGCCTTGAAAACAGAATGAGGAAAACTCATTAAAAGCTGCCGTTGAATTCCATCTGTGATAATGAGAACTGATTCTAGTCCTGTATTCAGGGTCACAGGTATATGTAAACATGTCACTTTAAGAGAACCAAGCCAGGAAATGGATGATACATTATAACATACGTGATTTATGAAGACATTAACATAAACAGAAACCAGTGGACTGATTAATGGTGGTTTATTTCTATGTCTTAGGTGAAACTAAAATATTTATTGTAGGTGTGCAGTATTCTGTATCATTTCCCTCTTTGTGTGGTGGACTCCATTAGTCACATTGGTAGGAGATGTCGGCTGACCTGCGTTCCACCTGGCTGCCCTGCATTCATCACTCCGGGCTCTAATTACTGAGCATTTCTCTCCCTCCCGCTCTGTGGCTCACTCACAGATGACGCTGGTGCTCGCCGCCTGCTGTGCGCGTGTGTGCACACGTGGCCCACACTGATCAGAACGGCCTGTTACCTCCCTCGTCTCACGCGGACTGCGATTCAGGGCGGTGACTGCGGTGCAGTTGGTTTACTTAGAGGTGGGCACTGTGTGTACGTCAGCTGGGCTGGAGGCCATCGGCGAGTTCTCCTGCACGCCCCGCTGTGTTTACTTCCTAATGTCTGCGATCATTTAGTCAGCATGAATAGGGAGGCTATGAAATGGCCAAAAGACGTTCAAGAAAATTGATTGCATGTTTTTTATTTAAAGAAACACATAGGAAACTAGAGATAGAAGGGTAACTTTTTGTAATGTTAATATCTATGCCAAACTAGAAATGAACATCAATATTATAACCTAGATATTCCCATTAATATCAAGGCCAGTTAAAAAAGCCTTACATGAAGTTGTCTGCAGGTCTGGCCAGTGCATTAAGACATGAAGCAGCCCAGCCGGTGTGGCTCAGGGGTTGAGCATCAACCCATGAACCAGGAGGTCACAGTTTGATTCCAGGTCAGGGCATATACCTGGGTTGCAGGCTTGATCCCTAGTAGGGGCTGTGCAGGAGGCAGCTGATCAATGATTTTTTCTCATCATTGATGTTTCTATCTCTCTCTCCCTCTCCCTTCCTCTCTGAAATCAAGAAAAATATATTTTAAAAAAAGACATGAAGCAGAAACCAGGTGAGCTTTAATAGATATTTAAGATGCAGTTATTATTTTACAAGACTTTGTATGTTAAAATCCCAAGTAAACAGACTAACCACTTTTAGACTTAGTTTTGAATTCATTATTATATTTGTACTAGAGGCCCGGTGCATGAAATTCATGCACAGGTAGGGTCCTCAGGCCCAGCCAGCAATCAGGGCTGATTGGCCTTCTGGCTGCTGGCCGGGGCCTTCCTTTGTTCCGCGCCACCCCCTGGTGGTCAGCGCACGTCAGAGCGAGCAATCGAACTCTCGGTCTCCTGGTCGAGCTCCTGAGGGGATGCTTTGCATATTAGCCTTTTATATATATAGATAAAGTATATTTGAAAAACTTTCTGTTCTATCACTAATAATCAGAAGCTGTGTGGAGGGAAAATTCCAGATACACTCACCACCATGCCAGTATAAATGTTAGGTCCTATTGAAATGACCTAAAAAACTACCAAACGGTGTGAGAGCATGTGAGAATGATGACATTTTAAAGAAGGACAACAATTTATTCATATTCTGGAAGACTAAATGTTTTAAAGATGTCAGTTCTTCCCATTGTAGCAAACTTGAACATAATCTGAATGCGCAACCCAGTGGGGCTTCTGGGCAAGGCTGGACACGACCCTCTGACCTGGCTGGAAGAATAAAGAAATGGTTAAATGGCTGAGAAAAATTTTAGTATGAAAAGCAGTAAACGGAGATCTTTATTATGTTTTAAAATATATTATAAAGCTGCAAAGGCTAAAACAATATGGTACAAGCCCAAATGATGACTAATAGAATAGGCAAAGACATGAGTAAATTCCTGGAAGGAGAATACTAATGGGCAGTACAAACATTTAAGAAATCCTTAGGTTCTAATATGACATGATCTCGCTCATCTAGGGGAAATGATGAACAACATAGACTGATGAACAAGAACAGAACCAGAAACAAGGAGGCACGGATCAGACTGTCGGGCCTAAGAGGGAGGATAGGGGAGGGTGGGGGGAAGGGGGGAGAGATCAACCAAAGGACTTGTGTGCAAGCATATGCGCCTAACCAGCGGTTGGGGACAACAGGGGTGTGGGGGCATGTATGGGGAGGGGTGTGGGATGAGAATGGGGGCATGAGGACAAATATGTGATACCTTAATCAATAAAGAAATTAAAAAAAAAGAAGTCCTTAGAATCCTTCAAAATCCAGAAATAGAAATTAATTTTTAAGAAGGGTAGATCATTTATTGGTTATTTAATGGCAAAGATTTTAAAAATTATATTCTTATACACTGCTGGTAGGTGTGTGAGTTGGACCAATTTTTTACTCCACTTTCACTTCTAGGAATCGTCTGAGAATATTTGGAGAGAAATAAAGATTGACAGGAATGTTGATCATAGCTTTATTTGGTGCAGTTAACCATAGGAAACAGTCTGAGTGTTCAGTACTAAGAGTATAGTTTGTAAACCAGGTAAGCTACATAGAGAAGTATTTTATAGACATTTAAAAATCACATTTTCAAAGAATGATACAGAAAAATCTTCATATTACCTATAATGATATGGGAAAACTTTACAATGGAATATTCACCTCTCTATTGAGTGAGACACAGTGCTGCTGTGCCCAGACCCGGAGCCGTGTGCACACTGAAGACACTTCTCGCCCGATAGGGCATGCAGACCAGGGAGGAATGGGCACTGTAATATTAATAATGATGCAAGAATAAAGCTCAATTTAAGAAATGACTCTATCCTTGTAACAAGAAGTGTTTGTGTCAGCATGTGAAGGAATATAGTTTGGGAAGTCAGAAAGAAATGCACTCAAATTTTAATACTGTTTTTTTTTTCTGGGTCAAAGTATGACAGGTGATTTTTTGTTGTTATTGTTCTTACATTATGCTTTTCAGTTCTTTCCAAATTTTCTATAAAAGCTGACTGATTTTAGTAATCAGAACAAAATTGAGAAAGAAACTCCCATAGTCCTCCCCTTCTCAAAACATAATGTAAACACAGTAATTGTTGATTTTCACATTTATAAAATACAAGAGGCCCGGTGCACAAAATCTGTGTATGGGCAGGGTCCCTAGGCCTGGCTGATTGGGGCCTTCTGGCTGCTGGCCGAGGCCTCCCTTCCCTGGCTGCCAGCTGCCAGCCAGTGCCTTTCTTTGTTCCGCACTGTCCCCTGGTGGTCAGCACACGTCCTAGCGAGTGATACAACTCTGGTCTCCTGCTAGAACTCCCATGGGGACACTTTGCATATTAGGCATATATATATATGTGTGTGTGTGTGTGTGTGTGTATATATATATATTTGTGTATATATATATATATATATGTATATACACACATATATGTATACACACACACATACACATACTGTGTGTGTATACACACACACACACACACACACACACACACACACTAGATGCCCGATGCACGAAGATTCGTGCAAGAATGGGCCTTCCTTTCCCTGGCTGCCGGCATCGCCTTCGCTCCAGCCTGGAGCTGCCTTTTTGCCTTCTTACCAGTCCAGAGCCACCTTTCTGCCTTCCCATGCTGCCCAGAGGGCCGGAGCTGCTGGGGCGGTGCAGAACGCACTTGGCTGCTTGGTGCCTGTGTATGAAAATTAACCTGCCATCTTTGTTGGGTTAATTTGCATACTCACTCCTGATTGGCTGGTGGGAGTCACAAAGGTAAGGTCAATTTGCATGTTTCTCTTTTATTAGTGTATGTATGTATGTATGAGTATATATATATATATATATATATATATATTTATATATATATATATAAAATATATATAGAATAGATTATTTACTTAACCATGGATTATCAGTTTCTGTCCAGCAAGTTATTCTGTACAATTGCAGGTCTTGGAATTTAACCACAATATGTTAGATTTTATTTTTTGAAACTCTTTAGTTATAACACAGATAAAAATGTAGGTATGTCAACACTAAAAATTCCATGAAACAAGAAATGGGGCCAGGAGTGGAGTGTGTGTGGGGACAGGTAGAACTAGGTATAGAACTAGAGTGATAGTGTTAGGGGTGGAACGCTCTGGTCCGCTCTGTGCATTTCATCCTGGGAAGTGAGATGCCGTGTCCCCCCATTCACGATGGCGGGGAGTGTCAGGGTTGACCAGCTGCTTCTGGGTTGAGCTGGGATTCAAACCCATAAGAGCAAAACCACAAGCCATCTTCAGCCATAACACCAGCATGTCCTCCTGGAAAAGCGGTCTTTATTTCCCCAGAAACCCGAGGCCAGGGCCACCCTGGGTGCCTGCCCATTTTCCCACCCAGGTAGCGGTTGTGGGGAGAGGACCGGGGGGCTCTGTGCCCGCTGTGGTGCCCGGTGCCTGTCCTCGGGGCACTTGTAAAACAAGGACTGCTCTTCCTTCCCCTCTAACGTCCAGGGCAGCAGCTGCTGGCCCTGGCAACCTGAGGGTCCCTCTGAGCTTTGCCCCGTCGGTCCTCTCCTCTCACAGCCCATGCAGAGCCAGTCGCAGGCCTGCGATTTATAAACCAGGACATGAGATTGGTGCCCCCATTTTAGGGGCCTCCCCACAGGATGGGAGTTGGGATGTTTCCTCAAAGCACCTTCTCCCCCGGCCTCAGGTCTCGGTGGATATTCCCTGGGCGTCTTTCTAAATAGTCTGGGCAGTGGCCTCCCCGCAGGACCTCAGGGGTCTCCCGAGCCTTAGCTTCTCACCCAGAGTGGTCAGAGGCAGTTAAATGTGAGCAGGACCTGCTGGTGGCCCGGCTGGCCTGGTCCACAGACCCTGCCTCTGACGCCGCTCTGTGGGGGGTGAGTGCCCGAGGGGGCTTGACGCCCTGCCCGTCAGCAGTCATTCGCTCACCAACGGCTCCTTCCACACGGGCATGGGCTTCTTTCCGAGCTTCTGTGTGTTACGACTTGCTGCCAGGGCTGGGGCAGATGTGTGTGCTTTGCTGATCGTCCCCACTGTCTGACAGACACATGTTATTTGTCTTCTTGTTATTTGTTATCTGAAGACCGTCAGTGGCCATTTCTGGCTTCTAGCAGGTCACCCAGAAACATGCAGGGTCAGGGCTCTGCCATGTGGCCTGTCTGACTGGGGCCCAGGACTGAAGCCCAGACCTCCCTGTTCCCTTCATTTCCTGGAGGCCCGAGGGCTGGGGAGTCCTCAGGGCAGTGTGGGCAGTGCTGGTCCCTGGGTTAAGGGGGCCCTGCTTTGGCAGAGAAGAGAGTATGGCTGGCAAGAGGCCTTGCCAGGCCCTTCCCTCCTGCCAAGTGGACTGCTTCCTAATTGCAAACACATGGCCAGTTCCCTGCCCACCGCGGCCCTGCCCCCCTCCACCGTGACAGCCGAGTGTGTGTGTGTGTGTGTGTGTGTGTGTGTGTGTGTGGCGCCCGACACCCTGTTTCTCGTCAAGGAAACTGGGGAGCCACATACAAGGACTGGGACAGCTGCCTCAGCACAGGTGACCCCAGTGTGGCTGCCCAAGTGTCCTCCCTGCAGGGCGACGATGGGGATTATGCTGAGTTCCGTCGCCCCTGCCTGCTGTGGTTTGGGTGAATGGCTCTTATATGTAGACTAGAGGCCCAGTGCACGAAATTCATGCACGGGGGGTGGGGGGGGATGGAGTGTCCCTCAGCCCAGCCTGTACCCTCTCCAATCTGGGACCCCTCGAGGGATGTCTGACTGCCCGTTTAGGCCCAATCCCGGTGGTGATCGGGCCTAAACGGGCAGTCGGACATCCCTCTCACAATCCAGGACTGCTGGCTCCCAATTGCTCGCCTGCTTGCCTTCCTGATTGCCCCTAACTGCTTTTGCCTGCCAGCCTGATCACCCCCTAACCACTACCCTGCCAGCCTGATTGATGCCTAACTGCCCTCCCCTGCCAGCCTGTTTGCCTCTAACTGCCCTCCCCTGCAGGCCTGGTCCCCCCCAACTGCTCTCGCCTGAAGGCCTGGGTTCCCCCCAACTGCCCTACCCTGCAGGCCGGGATCCCCCCCAACTGCCCTTCCCTGCAGGCCTGGGTCCCCCCCAACTGCCCTTCCCTGCAGGCCCGGTCACCCCCAACTTCCCTCCTCTGACGGCCTGGTCACCCCTAACTGCCCTCCCTTGCAGACTTGATCGCCCCCAACTGCCCTCCCTTGCAGGCTTGGTCCCTCCAAACTGCCCTCCCCTGCTGGCCATCTATGGTGGCCATCTTGTGTCCACATGGGGGCAGGATCTTTGACCACAGGGGGGCAGACATCTTGTGTGTTGGAGTGATGGTCAATCTGCATATTACTCTTTTATTAGATAGGATAGAGGCCTGGTACATGGGTGGGGGCCAGTTGGTTTGCCCTGAAGGGTGTCCCGGATCAGGTTGGGGTTCCCTTGGGGCGTGGGGCGGCGTGGGCGAGGGGCCTGTGGTGGTTTGCAGGCCGGCCACGCCCCTGGCGACCCAAGTGGAAGCCTGGGTATCTTGGGTTTATTTATCTTCTACAATTGAAACTTTGTAGCATTGAGCGGAGCCAAGCCTCCTGCTCACTCCCTGGCAGCAGCCATTTCTGTTGGGATTTATTTATCTTCTATAATTGAAACTTTGTAGCCTTAAGTGGAGGCCTGGGCCGGCCAGAGTGTGCAGAAAGCTTGGCTTCCTCCATCGCCGGGGGCAACCCAAGCCTCCCTCCTGCTCTCTCCAGCTCCGTGGCTGCCGCCATTTCTGTTTGGATTTATGTATCTTCTATCATTGAAACTTTGTAGCCTTGAGTGGAGTCCTAGGCTGGCAAGGGCAGGTGGAAAGCTTGGCTTCCTCCATTGGGGGGGAATCCAAGCCTCCCTCCTGCTCTCTGTGGCGGTAGCCGTCTTGATTGGGTTTATTTGCATATTCACTCCTGATTGGATTGTGGGTGTGGCTTGTGGGCGTGGCTTGTGCGTTTAGCGGAGTGATGCTTAATTTGCATATTACTCGTTTATTAGATAGGATGTCCTTCCTGAACGCACTGAGTCCCGAAGAGGGACGCCCTGCACATGGCTGGCCAGAGGCCTTGCTGAGAGAGCGCCTCCTGGTCTGCAGTGGCCGGGCGTCTTCCCACTGGAGCTCAGGGAGGGGTGTGTCGGGGAGTCTGCAGGTGGTCAGACCTCATCTCAGCCCCTAGACTGCCCTCTGAGCTCACCGAGCCCCTGAGGGCGGCGGGCGGCAGCGCCCGCTGAGTCCCAGCTTCCGGACACTGGGAGCTCTGGGGTCTTGCACACCTGGAGCCCCTGGGCACCCCACTGCGGTCACCCTGGCCCAGCGCCAGCCTGCAAGGGGGCCTTTTTATTTCCCTTATCCTTTGGTTGTGAAAGTTCGAGTATGTAAAAATGTTGAAAGATAGTACAGCAGACACCCCCGAACTCTCCACCCAACTTCAGCAGTCCTTAATGTTAAGCCATGCTTCTTGTTCTCTTTCTCCCCGTTTTATAAAACTGTTTGCTGAATTATTTAAAACAAGCTGTTGGCATCATGATGTTTCTCCCACCTCATGCGTGAGCATCCATGTGGAGGGGAGACTGTTCCATGATGGACCTGGACCCTTGTGTGCCAGGTCCCCCTAGATCCGGGCCAGAATGCAGACTGCGTATCCCCCCCCCTACCCCGCAACACCCCGAGATGGTCTGACCCTCTCCGGGCCGCCCTGCCCCAGCACTGCCCTTCCCTCCCTGAACCCCTCAGCGCCTGGTCTGGACTTGGGACAGCCGTGCGTTCGGCTGCGCCAGCACGTGCCTCGTGTAAGTTCCCTTAATAAACTCTTGGCCTTTCTCCAGCGTCTCAGCCCCAGGACGTTTTGCGAAACAGCCCACCTCCTAGAGCACTGACCTTCACAGGCAGCCGGCCGTGCTGTCCCACGGGGAGGACAGTGCAGCCGTCCTGCGGCCTCTCGAATGCGTGTCGGTTGTTCACTCTTCTCCAGGTCTCCCCAGAGTGTTTTGTTCCTTTCTACTCCTCAAAACGGATCCAGTCCTGGTCCACTCATTGGCTGGGATTTTATAATAATTTGGTCTCCTTAACCCAGGAACCCCCCCCCCGCCGCACGCTTTCTCACCTCTGACATCGAGCGCAGGCTGGCAAGTCTGTACAGGGTCCTCTCTGCAGCTGCGGCTCCTCCTCCAGGGGCCCTGCTGGTTCCTGTCCCCTGGGCTTGCCTGTAGGCAGGACGCTGGGCCAGTGGTGGCTGAGCATGGAGAGCGGGAGCTGTGCACTCGGGCCTGGCCTGCCACTTGGAGGGCAGTGGTCCCACCGGGAGGGGCCGTGCTGGTCCCGCCGGCAGGGGCGGTGCATGGACCGCATGTGGAGACTGCCTGCTCACCTCCGAGCGTTGCCTCCCACCTGGCGGCCGAGCAGTCTGTGCTGCGCACTTTGCTCAGGGCTTGTGCCTGGGTCACTTGCTGCATGGCGGGCGGAATACTGACGATATGCCAATTTAGTCATCTCTACAGCCAAGAGTCTCCTTATCCCAGTTTCTGAGAACCATTAAGAACTGATGATTAAAAACAAACAGCTCAATGTATCATAAGTACTTAAAGTCATTTTAAAAAATATTCTTTTATTGATTTCAGAGAGGAAGGGAGAGGGAGAGAGAGAGAAACATCAATGATGAGAGAGAATCATTGATTGGCTGCCTCCTGCATGCCTCCCACTGGGGATCGAGCCTGCAACCCAGGCATGTGCCCTGACCAGAATCGAACCCAGGACCCTTCAGTCCGCAGGCTGACGCTCTATCCACTGAGCCACACCGGCCAGGGCCCAAAGTCATTTTTATTCTTCCTGACACATCCAGTCCCTGGAGTGCTTCAGGCCGGCACCTGTGTGCTTCTGACCGGCACTGCTAGTGTGGGCCGTCCTGGCTGGCAGCGGGAGCACCCGTCTCAGACAGCAGTGAGACGTTTCCCCAGGACCGGGGGGCAGGACCCCGGGGGGGCAGGAGCAGGACCCCGGGGGGCAGGACCCGGACCCCGGGGGGCAGGAGCAGGACCCCGGGGGCAGGAGCAGGACCCGGGGGGCAGGAGCAGGACCCCGGGGGCAGGAGCAGGACTGGGGGTGGGGCAGGACTAGCGGTGGGCGCCTGCGCTCTGGGGCCACTGGTGCGCATCGTCTCAGCCTCTCTGGGGCCAGACCCAGGAAAAATATGTTTTAAAAAGTGACTTTGTCCACATAGCCCAGTTCTAATTCACCATGGGAATGAGTGAATTACTACGTGGCAGGCTGTATACTGATGACAGGCTAATTTAGTTATTTCTACGGCCAAGTGTCTCATCCCAATCCTCTCTACCTTCGTGCACTCCCCACTTCCCAGTTTGGGTTTCTGTTTCATGGTGAGGCTTTAAAGCTGCCTCCTCCCATCTCTTCGTTGTCCAGGCCCACTCTCCTGGGCATCAGGGAGAGCCGATTTTACGTTGCACCCCGGAACATGAAGCTGGAAAGCAGGGACCCTAGATTCTGGGTTCAGGGACCATTTGACATTACGTTTTTCAACCAATTTCAAATCATGTTTCCTCAATGAAACACGTTTCTGAGAGAGGGAGAGCGCCTCCCCCTCCCCCAGTTAGAGGCTCACGCTAGAAATAATTTGTCCATTTGCTTTATCATTTCTAGTGAGTTCAGTGTGTCTTCATACACCTGGGGCGACTCGCCTCCCCACGGAGTCACAGCATGGCAAAGTCTTTAGGCTGTCACAGAACCTCTGCAGCGTGCACTGCCCCTCCCGGGGCCCCTCCCGGGACCCCTCCCGGGACCCCCTTAAACCCCGCTTCTGTTTTCATGAGCTCTGCATCCCTCCCGCCTCCCTCTCGGAAGCTGGGCTGGCCTGGCCCCGAGCCATCTTGAGCTCCATCCTGACCCTGTGGACCTAGCTCGGCTGGGCCAGCTGTCCCAGGAGCACCTCAGAGCAGGTGCCATCGCCTGGGACCTTAGAACACGCAAGTGGACAGCTGTGGACAGGCCCCGGGCAGCATGGGTCTCCTTGGCCTGGGGCGTGGGCAGTGGCGGCTGTCCCGTGGAGAAGCCCGCTGTCCGGGTCCGCCGTGTGGCCTCAGAGGGTCGGCCAGGCTTGCCCTTAACTGTCAGGTTTTCTGCTCGGCCTCGGTGTGGCCACTGGTGGTCCGTGAGGTCCGAAAGGTTGGCGACCGCTGGTTTAAGGAAACCTTAGAAAACCGCCAGTGGCCGGGGAATGGCGGTCATGACAGTATTCCACCTTTGGGAGGCGAGTCCTATTAGCAAAGTGTTTAATGTGACCTGGAATTCTTCTGCCACTGTTTTGTTATTTGTGAAGAATCAGTTACTAGGTCTGGCTTTCCCTGCAGGCGGCTGGCGTTTCTGGGTCTGGGAGGGCCGCTGGGGTCCTGCCGCCCGCTGCTCGGCAGCGCCCGGGCCTCCCTGTGGGGCACGCCTGGGAGCTCCGGGGGCCGCGCTCCCCGGTGGGGCCAGACGGTGGCACAGGGGCTGGGGGGGCAGCTGTTGATGGGGACGGGTGTGGTCTGCTCTGCCCTGAGGGGTGGAATGGGCGTCTGAGCAGCACCTTGCACGGCCTTTGGCTCTGTGGTCAGGGGACGTAGGAGAAGTACAAGCCCTGGCCTTGCTCACAAGGAACATCCGGTCCAATCCAGGCTGGTGTTTTGTTTGTTTGCTTTTGTCTTCCTGTTTTATAGCGTTCATTTTCTCCTGTTGCTTGTACAGTGACCTGTTTGCCATTTCATAGATAGATTTGAATTAAGCCACAATATATTTTCCCTTCGTTAGAACTGGTGAACGACAGATCACCTAATTCCCTAATAGGACCTCACAGGCAGCCGGCGCAGCCCCCAGTCCCGCCCTGGGGGCCAGAGACCTGCTGAGCCCCGCCTGCCCTCAGCCTCCCGGGGACTGAAGCTGGGAGGGCACGGAGCAAGGGGACTTTGTTTTCTGAGACCTGGGCCCAGGGCCATCTGCCTTCTGTCCTGCAAGCAAGGCTCTGAGAGCCTCATCACGGGCCTGGGGCGGGCCGGGCCGGGCTCTCTGGTGCCCCGGGTCCAGGGGAGGCTGCTCCCTGAGGTCAGGTGGAAGTTCTTCCCAGAGAAGGGGTGTATGTTCTGGAATGAACGTCTGTGCCAAGCTGGTGCTTGAGGGAGTGGGCGGCCAAGGGCACACCCAGGTCGTTGGCCGTGTCTGCGTGAGTGGAGTCGGGCACCTGACCAGTCTCCAGCCACTGGTCGGGGGAGGGGGGTGACAGGGGCTGAGACCAGAGGGGCGCACGTGGGGTAGCAGCCGCCTGCGCTGTCCTGAGCGGGCGGTGCCGTAGGTGTGGAAGGGGCTGAGCAGAGTGGTGGCTGTGGTGGAGGGAAGTGTATCTTAACTGAAGAGGACACGGGGCAACACTGACAGGCAGTGTGCGTGCTGGGCACACGCTGTGTGGGTCAGCTCGGGCCGCTGTGACAGGTGCAGGCTGGCCAGCCTCGACAGCGGAGCGTCTGCCGGTGTCGGGAGGCTAGGCGGCTGCGGTCCCGGGAGGGCAGGTTTGGGCTCTCTGAGCCCCTCTCCTGGGCTTGCAGATGGCGGTCGCCCTGGGCCTCACACTGCCTTCCCTCTGGGAGTCTGTCTGCACGCTCCTCCTGTCATCCTGGACGAGGCCTACCGAAATGACCGCATCGTCACTTGATGACCTCTGTGCAGGCCCCTCTCCAAGGGAGGCCACGTTATGCTGTGCAGGGATTAGGGCTTCAGCACACGAGTTTTGGGGGACATGATCCCGCCTGCTCACTTGGATTGTGCAGCACTGGGCCGGCACTACTCCCTCTTCGGGGTACCGCGCCCAGTGCCTCGGCCATCGGTACCCTAGGCAGGTCTGAGGTGCTCATCTGTAGTCCGGACCTGGTCACACAGGTCTTCCTTTCCCTTTCACACCCTCCTGCAAGTCATCTCGCCGTCTCCAGACGCCTTCCCGAAAATCGCTTTTGCTGCCCAGGAGGGTGGCGTGGCATTGCTGGACCGGTACCCTCAGGCCGGCCGCGTCAGCCTTCCAGGTGGCCCGTGCGTGGCCCGTGCGTGGCCGGGATGGAGGCAGCCTTGCCTGTGGCTCTACCTGGGGAAACAAAAGCCCAGAGGACAGAGTCCGAGCACGGCGGGGACCATGGGAACCGCTTCTGTTGCCCAGCGTGGCCCCCTCTGCATGGAGCACGCTTGTCCTCTCCTGTCCTCTCGGCCCCAGGCCGAGAGGTGCTGCCTTCCCGGGTCTCCGTGGGGCTGTGGCATTGGCCTTGCTCCATTCCCGCCGGCTGTAGTGCACGGGCACTCCTCTGGTCTCGTCCCTCCCCTGCCTTTCCCATGAAGAAACCGGGGTGCACACAGGTGTCCCCTACCTGGTGGCTGGTGCAGCAGTTGGAATTGAGGTGCCTGACGTTGTGACATGTGAGCTGTCACAGTGGAGCCCAGATCAGGCTCTCCGGGGTCCCTTTTATAAGGGCACTGCCTCATTCATGACTTCCTAGCACCATCACATTGGGGTTAGGTTTCAGAACATGAATATCAAAATCCACTGGGGCTGTGCTGCTAAGTTGTGCCCTGTTCTTTCTCTCTCTCTCTCTCTTTTTTTTTTTTTTGGTAGTGCTACTAGTATATTAAATTTTTATTTTAAAAAATATCTTTATTGTTGAGAACATCACGGATACCCTCCTTTTACCCCCAGTGGCCTTCTCCACCCAGTTCCTGCCCCACCCCAGGCCTTCACCACCTATTGTCTGTGTCCATAGGTAATGCATATCTATATGTGCAAATAGACCAAACAGTGGAACAACCGGTCACTATGACGTGCGCTGACCACCAGGGGGCGCACGTGGAACATGGCCAGCATTGGCAGCAGGTGGCAGAGCGTGAGACATGGCGGGCATCAGCCACGGTGGGATGCTGGAGCAGGTGCGAGGGGGCGCCAGACCAAGGCGGGGCACTGGTTGCTGTCATCAAGGCGAGCCTCTGATGGTTACTGAAAATTCTTTGCTCCCGTGCACCGTGGTTCCGCCGGCACTAGCACCTGCTGCTGGCGCCGGCCCCACTTGCACCCGCTGCTGGCTCCAGAGCTGCCGCTCGCACCCGCTGCCGGCGCCCGATGCTGGCCCCGATTGCTCAGCACCATCACTGGGTGCAAGTGGCAGCTGCCGGCCCTGATTGCCCCTCAGGGCTTCTCCACCTCCCCCTGCTCCTGAGGGGCGACTGGGACCGGCAGCTGCCTCTTGCACCCGCTGCCGGCGATGGCCCTGCTCGCACTTGCTGACAGCGCTGGCCCGTTCACACCTGCTGCTGGCACTGGTCCCAATCGCTCCACACTGTCAGCGGGTGCGAGCAGAGCCAGCGCCACGTGGGAGCAATGGTGGTGGGAGCAGGGCTGCCTGCAGACAGGGGACTGGGGGCGTGGCAGGAGGGGCTGGGCGGGGGTGCAGAGGATGGGCTGAGACCTGCCCCTGTGCTCACCACAGCCTCACGCCCACAGTTCTTTTCAAGGTGCAGGAATTCGTGCACTGGGCCCCTAGTATGTGTGTAAGATCTTTGGTTAATCTCTACCCTTCAGCATTTCATATAATCCTGGTTTGGTGGTGATGAACTCCTTTAGCTTTTTCTTGTCTGTGAAGCTCTTTATCTGCCCTTCAATTCTGAATGATAGCTTTGCTGGGTAGAGTAATCTTGGCTGTAGGTTCTTGCTGTTCATCACTTTGAATATTTCTTGCCACTTCCTCTGGCCTGCAAAGTTTCTGTTGAGAAATCAGCTGACAGTCCTTGTAGGTAACTAGCTGTTTTTCTCTTGCTGCTTTTAAGATTCTCTCTTTGCCTTTAACCCTTGGCTTTCTCTTTCTATAAAAGGTGTTAATGCAAAAACATTGAAACCTGTAAAGAATTTTTTGTGAGTTTATTTGAGCCAAACTGTTGACAATTGCCAGGAAGCAGAATCTCAAGGGATTGGGATAGTGCTCCAGAGAATGGTGGTCTTTCACCTGTTTTTATACATTTCAATCAAAGCGGGAGATGTAGGTGGGTTACATGAACTCCACTGGTGATAGATTAGGGAGGCGGGAGAAAGCCAGTTGGGGGAAACTCTGGGATTGGATGAAAAGTAAAATGATAGACACATGCTTCTTTTGCTTAGGTGGGTGCAGGACAGTTACCAGTCAACAATTACCATGACAACAATAACAATGAGGGCATTTGTGGTCTCTATCCTGGGCCCAGGGCATTTGGTTGTGCCCTGAGGGGTCCAGAAGAAAGGGAAGTTACAGGTTACCCTGACATTTCAAGGGTATGTTATCTCAGACACAAAAAGACAATAAGCTCAGTTAAGGTAAAGATTGACCTTGTCAGGGAGATACCACCTAGGAGGTGGCTACCCACCGTAACTGCTTTTAGTTAAAGTTTAATTTCAGACCATCCTTTGTGGTCGGTCACTTTAGGTCTTAGAGTTTTCAAGTCCGCCATGCAGGCCTCCCCTGAGCTTGCAGGCTAGCCTGTGGCCCTTTTGTCCACAAAGGGTTAGACTCTGTAACTGCTCGGGCAGGGGGTCCTTGCAACACCCTCTTCCCCCTCCACCTGGAGGCTCTGTGGACAGTGCACCTGGTGTCCAGGCGGGGCGCTCAGTGTGGGAGGCTGTGGGTGTGGTGGGTGCGGGAAGTGGGGCCCAGGTTAAAGGTATCACCAGAGGTGGGAGTGCCCTGGTGGGGGTTTAAGTGAGACAGAGCCTTACCGTGCTTATCCAAGACGGCACGCTGTGGGCTCAGGACCCGGAGTTGGCAGTTCTGTGACACGGGTTTGAATAATTAGAGGGTGTGATCGCAGGGCGTGTGACACCTGCACGAATGCTGGGCCGTGTTCTAGGGAAGAAGCCAGGCTCGGAGCCTGAGCGAGGGAGTCCCGAGTCTTTAAGGTTCCACACGCTGAATTGATTTAGTTTGGCAGAAACTACAAAGACGAACATGGAGTTTAGAAAAGCAAAGGCTCATGTGATCACAGCCCTGGTCCTGAGAAGAGGAAATGCTTCGGCGTGGTGGACCCGTGCCCAAGCCCCGCCCCCTCCCCCCCTCCCCCGCCCCCCATGATTTTAAGGTCGTCTGGACTAGGTCTGAACAAAAGCTGACACCCTGAAAGGGCCGGCCCTCCCTCCTCGGCTTTCTCCCCCACCTCCCATTCGCATCCCCGGGGGGGGGGGGGGGGCGGTTTCTCTCAGCTTTTACTCCCTAAGTACATCTTCATCATGTAGTTAAACCCAGCCTTGACTTTCCTTCGTTCCCATGGATACCAGATGGCCACAGACCGCCTGGATCCGAGGGAGGCCCCTTCCTGGGGCCCGCTGGCAGCTGCCAGGTGTAGAAAGGTGGGGTGATAGCTGTCAGGACGGGAACCCCTCTTCTGGCTCCTTGCATTAGACAGTCTTTTCTCAGGGAAGCCCCCGCACCCTGCGGCCCGGCTGCGCTGGTTCTGACCCGGCCTCACCCAGCCGTGGCTGAGGCCCTGTGAGCCCCAGGCCCCGGAAGGCCTCCGCACCGCAGGGGTCAGCTCACTGCTGGGGCGAATGTGGGGAGGGGGGGGCACACCCCGAGGTCTGGCCCCCCTGCTGGACGAGACGGAGGCCAGGGTTGGCCAGCACTGAGTTTCCAGGAGCGTGGCCCGGGTGTTTGAAGCGGAAGGGAGGGCAGCTGGGAGGCAGGGGAGCCCAGCCAGAGCCCCGGTGCGCCCACGGGCCTTGGTCTCCTCGGGGGTGACCACGGCTTCAGTGCAAAGCCGTGGTGGGCGGTTAAAATCCTCTTTGTCACGTTTTTAGAAGAGTTAAGATAGTATCGACTTAGAATAGTACAGTTTGCTAGTGAATAGTTATAAGTACTTTCAAATCCCACTCACGTGTCTTTTCATTTTGAAGTTGGGCTCAAAACCAGTAACACACGGTAAGTGACAGTCACTGCCCGCTCCCCGCGCCCTGCGGCCTCCTCCCGGGTTGAAATCCTCCATGGATTGCCAGGCCGGTTCCCTGGAATACAGAGGACCCACCAAGCCTGGAGGAGAGTGGAGACAGACAACTAGAAAGATAAGCGAGGGGTTGTGGATAGAAGTAACGGCAGTGCAGACGAATGAGCGGTGTGGTGGAGAGATGGGGCGTGGGGTGAAGGGCAGGCTTGGGGGGACACAGAAGGCCCGCCGAAAGGGGCTTCCACTTGGAAACGGCCGAGGAAGCACGGGCACCCCTGTCCTGTGCAGGAGAGTCGGGGGAAGGTGGCTGCTCTGGGAGGTGAGTCACAGAGTGCGGCTGCCTTCGCCGGGGCGGCGAGGGTGTGGCCTTTGGTGGACGTGGGTGGGCGCTCCGTGGAGGGCTAGCCAGGGAGTGCCATGAGGGGCTCTGTCTCTCGAAGAGGCGCCTCTGGCTGTGCGCTCAGAGGTCTGGCGGCTGAGGTGGGAGCAGGGACCTGCTGGTAGGTGAGAAGGAGCCGGCTCCCTCCGGGCCCTGTGATGGGGCAGCCGACTCCTGCCTGCGGGGCTGCCAGGAGGCAGGGGCAGCCGAGCGCGGGGTGGGACAGCGTGGGCTCTCACCACCACGGGAAGGTTTTCTAAGTCTTGGGCAGCTCCCCCAGCGGCCCCATCTCAGCGGCTGTGACCATGAACATTCTTAGATCATGGCACGGGAGGCAGATTAAGAACAGCCTCTTCCCATTGGTGGTGCTTGTTTTGTGTTGTCGTTGGGTTTTTGACACACACCCGTCTCCCGGACACCTGGACATCGCCTCAGGGTTTGATGAGTTCCTCTAGTGCGGTCAGAGGCCCGAGCTGCTCTGTGTGCAGAGTGCTTCTTGGCTTCTTGGGCGTCCCGTCAAGTACGTCTTGTTTGCCTGAACTTAGAGGGAGACCGTCCGTTCCTGGAGGCTGACAGCTGGGCGCTGCCACGTTCCCAGTCAGGACTACGCCTCGAGAGTCAGCAGGCCGTTTCTGGTGAAGAACAGTATTTACACAGTTGATTTGAGGATTAGTGAAAATCCTGTCATTCTCTGTGAGCCTGTCAAAAGCCACAGGAGCTGGATTTAATGCTTCAGTCCCAAGCAAAATGCACTCGTGTTACCAGTAAATATTTAATGTTCTCTTTTAAGCAGCTTTTCTGACCCCTGTTCTGATTGCCTTCAAGTTTCTTTTTCAAACCATGTGATAGCTTCTATTCTGAATGAAAATGTCCGGGCTTCTTTGCTATTGAGAGGGAGCTGTACTGCTCACTAATGACGGCTCATCAGAGAAAAGTCATTTATGTATGCCACGAATTTGCACTACTGCTACAGCATGTTGGGGACGTAGAGAGTTTAAAATGTAATGCGTATTATTTATTATGGAAAAGGGTATTTAATATTATTGGATTTCCTTCTTGAAACAAAGTCTATATAGCCAGGAGCTTTTTCTTAAACCCATTACATCACAGACCGTGCAGTTTCCTAGAAGACTTCAATGGCTTACACCCACTGACCCTGACCTAGGATGGCTGCCATTTGTCTGCACCGGTTTTGAGCAGACACACCAGGCACTTTGAGTGACTGGGGGAGTGGAGGGTGGATGGCCACCAAACGTGGCAGCCAGTGGTGAGGGGAGTGCCCACTGAGCTTAGCTCAGACCGACAGGGGCTGGGTCTGGGCTCAGTTTTCTTTGTTTTGTATTTTAAATTCCAAAGCCCACATACTAATTTTACGGCCACGCCGCAGGTGTGTGTTACTGCCGGGGAGTTCAGCTTTCTTTCCCTGCTGTTAAGATCCTTGGGAGGAGGGAGTCCTGCCACTCCCCGGACAGGGAAGGAGTTGGGGTGCTGAGGGAGTCGTTCACTCTTTTTTGTGGGTCCTGAGTGTGGCACCAGCCGCTGGAGTATTGCTTAGAGCAGCGGTTTTCAACCGGTGGCCTCAAGAATGTTGAGCACACATGGCACCTGACTGTTGCGTGAGGGCACTGACCTCGTCCCTTAGGCCAGGGCTGGGGAGCGTCCGGCCCAGGGACACACAGGCCCGTGAAATCATTTGGTCTGGTCCTGTCCAGGCATTGGGGGAGAGTTAGATGTTTGACCAAGTGTAGCAGGTTAATTTCTAAATTGATCATTTGTATGGCCCTTAAATGAGGTTATGAATATCCAGATGGCCCCGGGCAGAAAGAAGGTTCCCCCCCGCCTTAGATGGTCAAATAAAAATGTCAACGGCCAACACAATACCCGGTCAGTGGGAATGAATCAAAGTCATACCTAACTTTTTGTCAGATTGACAGAGTGTACTTTCTGGTGTGCTGTAGAATTTTAGTTACTGGTTTATGTGTGCCGTGAGGCGGAAAGGTTGGAAATCGCTGGCTTGAGTTGCCGTGTTTTTGTTACACATTCAGAACTCATGTCTCCTTGGCTTCTGGGCAGTCACTGCGGGAGACCCCAGGAAGGGGATTGGCCTCAAAGGGTGACCGTGCTGCCCGCCCCCGGGGCCTGCGCTCCAGTTTCTTCTCCGTGTGGAAGGAAAATACAACGTAGATGCCCACTGAGCACTCGCCTGCCCAGCAGGCCCTCAGCCCGCTGCCTTCCTCACTGCGTCCCTGGGACCCGGCCATTCCCCGCGTCCCAGGCCTCCTCTGAGCCGGGGCTGGGGGTGCCTCACGCTCCTCGTCGCCAGTGCTCTGTCCTGAGGGCGGCAGGGCTGTGTTGGGAGGTGAAGGGGGTCAGGCCTATTCAGAGAACGTTCTAGAGTGGACCCTGGCTTTGTACTGAGGGTGCCGTGCAGCGGGGGTGGGGACAGAGCGTCTGGGCCGCAGGCCGGAGGCAGAGCTTGTGTGGTTGGTGTTTCTGACATCCATTGCCGTGTGGTTACTCCAGGATCCAGAAGGCAGGCCCACAGAGGAGGCCTGTTTACAGTCCACAAAGCCCCCTTCTCACATCATAATTTCCCCTCTGTCCATTGACTTGGCTCCGTGAGCGTGTGGCTGTGCGTGGTGTTCCACAGACGGCAGACCCGCCCGCCCCGCCGTGCCAACCCTAAACAATCTGGTTACTGTTTAAACAGCGGCGTCACTAACGAGCCCCTCCGTTACCGAGAGTATAAATCCGCCGGGACAAGGACGAGTTCTGTGGAGCGGACGTGTAGGTTATGGGAAAACATCAGCGGCTGGGTGTGTGGGCCCCGCGGAGAGGGTGTGAGTGAAGTCAGTGCAGAGCCGGCGGCCCGCCCGTGTGCGCGCGGCGCTGTGCGGAGCCGGTCCTGCGTCCTGCCCTGTGATTGGTCTTGGGGGGCAGCCCCGGCCTGAAGAGAACGATTTTTGCCCGAAGTCACCTTGGCCTAGGGCCAGGTGAGGAGAAGGCTGGCAGGGCGTGGGCGTGCCGTGAGCTTCCTGTGGGAGCTCCAGTGGTTCCTGGCTCTTCTCCTAGGGCTGACAAATAATTCCAGGCCAGCCACAAAGGCTCCGATGAAGGCGGGTTCAGCAGCAAGTAGACACAAGGACGCGGGGAAAGAGCCCCAGTGCCGCTGGCCCTGGGAGCGAGGCCCACACTCACTCAGAGCACCGGGAAGGGCCGCGGCTCAGCGCCCTGGCGGCCTGGGCGGTGGGAGGACGGGTCGGGCAGCTCTTTGTATTCGTGGCCAAGCTGGGAGCTCGCCGAAGGCCCATAGAATCACAGTGTTTTCTTTACCGGGCCGCAGTGAGGCGGCTCGCAGGGGTGTGCAGGGATCCTGGGTTCTCTGGTCCGAGACCTGCTGGAGACGGTCCCAGGGTGGGAGACGGCCACACGTGTGCATGTGAGGGGCCACATACGTGTGCGTGCCCGACCATCAGTGGTGCTAATCTTGCCTGATGTTTGGAAGTAACATTTGTGTCAATTTTCACAGTCACTGCAAATTGAATTCACAGATTAGCTCTAAGATGACCTACCTGGGAAATCGCCTTTTCTTCATGTCACTTCCAGAGATGCCCAGTACTGATGCCACACACGGGATGAGAGGACTGTGTAGATTCCAGTAGAAATGAAGGTCCGGTAGAGGGAGCGCGGCCCCCCTCCTGGCAGCCGCTACACACACGGACATGGAACGACTCGTGGACAAAGAAGTCCTTATCCTCAGACCCTGCCAGCCGGAGGCAGGCACTCAGGCCGCCGGAGGAAGCAGGCAGCGCAGGCAGGAGGAGTGGGCAGGGCCTTTCTGTGGTTCCCTGGGGATCAGTGGGCATGGCCGGGTGAGCAGGTGGGGGCTGGCTGCCCTGCTGGTGGGGGGAGAGAGGAGGATGGTGTGACAGCCATGCTGGTTTGCATACTGGGGGGCAGCCTCTCCAGGGTCAGCAGGGCCCACATGTGGAGACATCAGAACCAGGAAATAAAAAGGAGTGAGTACCAGCCCCTCCTCAGGGAGGCCTCAGCTGGAGCAGGGCTGGAGGCAGGGCCTGGGGGTATGACCCTCCTTGGCCCCTGTGTGGAGGGGCACCCCAGGGCCAGTGCTCCCGCCATGCCCCTTGGGACGGGTTGGGGCGCTGAGCACTGCGGGCGCACATCCACACTGAATCCTGCACCAACGCCACGGTCCACCAGCGTCCCAAGTCCTTCCACCACCCCCTCCCCGGCCCCTCAGGCAGAAGGGCCGGGCATCCTTCTCTCATGCTTGTCTCTGCGCGGTTGAACGTGTCCAGCTCGGTCCTGGATGTGACACTGAGCACGGCCCTGCCGGACAGGCACCGAGGGACTGCAGCAGCAGAGTCAGCACGGGGCCTGCCGCCCCGAGAGCTCTCAGCGAGCATTTGTCTGTTCTAGAAAGACGACTTGCTGAGAAGATGGCCCTTCATCCATAGTCCATTAACTATTAATCGCCACACCATAAGGACATTTGTACGACATTGTAGTTGTGCTTGTACCAACAGAATGGCATGGGAGGAAGAGAGGCGTAGCTCCGGGGAGCAGCCAGCAGCCCTGGCACCCGCCGCCCCGCCCCGCCCCACGTGGTGAGGAGCTCTGTCCGTGTCTGGACGCTTGGGGGATAGTGTGGCAGGATGCCCACCAGGCTGGTGGTCACCAGATTATTGGGAATGAAAATGTGGTCCACAGACAAGGCAAGCATGGGATATACTCTAAAACTATCTTAGATAGATACATGTATATATTCTCACTAGAGGCCTGGTGCACGAAATTTGTGCACGGGGCTGTGTGTCCCTCAGCCCAGCCTGCACCCTCTCCAAACTGGGATCTCTCTCATAATCCAGGACTGCTGGCTCCCAACTTCTCACCTGCCTGCCTTCCTGATTGCCCTTAACCGCTTCTGCCTGCCAGCCTGATCACCCCCTAACCACTCCCCTGGGGGCCAGTTGGTTTGCCCTGAAGGGTGTCCCAGATCAGGGTGGGGGTTCCCTTAGGGTGTGGGGCAGCCTGGGCGAGGGGCCTGTGGTGGTTTGCAGGCCATCCACGCCCCCCGGCGACCCAAGTGGAGGCCCTGGTATCTGGGATTTATTTATCTTCTATAATTGAAACTTTGTAGCCTTGAGCGGAGCCAAGCCTCCTGCTTGCTTCGTGGCCACAGCCATTTTTGTTGGGATTTATTTATCTTCTATAATTGAAACTTTGTAGCCTTGAGCAGAGGCCTGGGCCTGCCAGGGCAGGTGGAAAGCTTGGCTTCATCCATTGCCAGGGGAAACCCAAGCCTCCTGCTCTCTCTGTGGCCACAGCCATCTTGGTTGGGTTAATTTGCATATTTGCTCCTGATCGGCTGGTGGGCGTGGCTGGTGGATGTAGCGGAGGTACGGTCAATTTGCATATTACTCTTTTATTAGATAGGATAGAAATCGGTTTTATTTGCATTTTCAGGATTGATTTATTCATTGGACTTATTTGGCTATTTAATTGGAGCACAGAAATGTGTTTCCATGCTGGGTGTCAGAGTTCATTTACTTTACAATATGCGATACTTGTATGAAGAAAAAAATGAGCTAAATGATTGTGAGAAAAGAACGATGAGAAGAACTTCAGGCCACAGCTTGCCAGCAGACTTCCGTTGTGTGCGGTTTGCCCTGGGCAGGCAGGCGGCGCACAGGCTGGTCGCCCTGGCCCCCCCGCACACATCTGTGTGTCATCTTCCCTTTTACACGAATCAGCTCTGGAAAAACAAATCATCTGGGCCGGCTGCACCTGCTCTTTCCTCTTCTTGAACTTTAGGTGTCACCGTGTCCCGTTTCCAAGCACTGGAATCTTTGTCGTGTGGAGATGGGCCTGAGTGTCAGCTTAGGGACCTGCGCCCTCTGCCACGGGCTGTGGGATGGAGTCTGCCACCCCCCTGGACGTGCTCCACATCCCGCCTCCACGGTGCAGTGTCCATGCTGCCTGCGTCTTTAAGATTATCGACTTCCACTGACTCTTAATGGTTGCTTTGGAGGATACATGGGGATTCTAACCAGACCTCAGAAATGTACGACCTGCCGGGCCTCAGAGTTCATTTCCTGTCCGGGTTCCCCCCCCCCCAAGGAGGAGCCAGAGGGCTTGGTGTGGAGCAGGGGTCCTCAAACTTTTTAAACAGGGGCCAGTTCACTGTCCCTCAGACCGCTGGAGGGCCGGACTATAGTTTAAAAAAAACTATGAACAAATTCCTATGCACACTGCACATATCTTATTTTGAAGTAAAAAAACAAAACGGCAAAAACACCTGCATGTGGCCCACGGGCCGTAGTTTGAGGACGCCTGGTGTGGAGACTGTGGCAAGACTGCAGACTCACCAAGAGGCTGGTTGACTTTTAAAAAGGACAAGGAAGGAGTGAGCAGCTTCCAGAGCGGTGGGTTTTAAGGAAGCTCAGGGTTAGCCAAGCACCCCTCCCCCATCGTTCAGTCCAGGCCTCTCTCTTTAAAAAAAGTCCTGTATAATAAAAGCCTAATATACTAAGTGTCCGACCGTTCAACCGTTTGACCGTTTGCTATGATGTGCACTGACCACCAGGGGGCCGATGCTCCGACCGGTAGGTTAGCTTGCTGCTGGGGTCTGGCCGATCGGGACTGGGCGAGACAGGCCGGACATGCCCTGGAGCCCTCCCAAGGTGCCTCCCAGCCCCGATTGTGCACCAGTGGGGTCTCTCGGCCTGGACTGTGCCCTCTCACAATCCGGGACCCCTCAGGGGATGTCCACAGGCCAGGACTCATGCACCGAGCCTCTAGTGTATATATATTTTTTATTGATTTCAGAGAGGAAGGCAGAGGGAGAGAGAGATAGAAACATGGATGATGAGAGAGAATCATTGATCGGCTGCCTCCTGCACACCCCTTACTGGGGATCAGCCTGCAGCCCGGGCATGTGCCCTGATGGGGAATCGAACCGTGACCTGTAAATGGTTCCAGGAGTGACAGCCAGGAGAGAATGACAGCAGCACGAAGCCGGGCTGGGAGGCGCCAGGGCCGCCTGGGGCACTGCAGTGGCCTCTGTCTGCACCTGCACGCTGTTTGCACGGAGCCACGCTCTTCCTTTTAGAAGATCCTGTATTCAGCCTTGGCTGGTGTTGCTCAGTGGTCATAGTGAAGGGTCTCAGGTTCGATTTTCAGTGTTTGCCCTGTCCTGTTGTGTGTGTGTGTGGGGGGGGGGGGGCGGCGATGCAGGGGGAAACGAATCATATCTGTCTCCTGCCCCTTCCACGTTCTCTAAAAGTCAACGGGAAAAATATCCTTGGTGAGGATTAACAACGGCAATAAAAGATGCTGCGTTTGCTTGCTGTTACTCAGTGCCACGGGCTGGGCAGCGCAAACAAGACGTTTATTTATTGTCTGAGATCAAGGTGTGCACGGTGCTGGTTCCCCAGGCCTCCCGTGTCCTCACAGGGTCCCTCTGTGTCTGTCCTGACCTCCTCTTCTGAGGACCAGGCGGATGGGAGTAGGCCCCCTAGTGACCTCATTTTACCAGATTACCTTTTAAAAAGCCTGTCTCCAATGCAGTCACATTCTCAGGTACTGGGGAGAAGCTTTCCATACACGGCTTTGGGGGACACAGCTCAGCCCGTTACAGACGCCAGCCTGAGGAAGCGGAGTTGTGCGGACCATCCTGTCCGCATGCTGGTCGGTGGCAGAAGTCTGTGCGGGGCTTCTGCGCCCCTTCCCATCACCGGTCCCCTCTCCCTCTGCAGAGGGGCAGGGCACGGGGCTCGCCGCTCTGCCCAGCCCAGCCCACCAGCGTTCCCTCCAGCTTCGGCCTCGCTGGAGAAGGGTCACCCCCAAGGCCCGTCCTCGTAAGGGCTGAGCCCCCGCCTGTGCTCCACACGGCAGACAGTACTGGTCAGGCAGCGCCTGGCTTTCCCGGGCACCCCAGCCCTGCCCCCCTTCCCAGGTGGAGCTGCCGGCAGAGGTCCTGTGGCCCTGCTTTCCAGGCTGCCTCTGGCCCAGGCACACAGGCTTCTGGGGGTGCGGGGCAGCCCTGTTAGCTCCTGTTTGAGGTAGAACTACCTTCGTGTTACCCGTCCCTGAGCTCAGGCCACGTGATTGGCTCCCACCTCCTGGGTGGGCCCACACTGCAGCCCTGGTGGAGTGCCCGCAGCTGCCAGGAGACATGGCTGGAACTGGGCGCACCTCTGCCTGCAGGGCCGGGAACCGGGCATCCCTCCAGCCAGAGCTCACGGCCGGGGGCTTCTGGATCGGCTGGTGTGTTCCGGCTCCTCCTGCGGGTCTGTGACCGAGCATCACAGGTGAGTAATCCCTGTGAAAACACAGCTTAAGCATAATGCCAACCACACCCGGCACTCCAGCAGGCCCTCCGGTCCTGACAGAAGGCCTTTGGTGGCTGCTTGTGTGCGGCACACGCCCTTTCAGTCCTGCTTTAGGGCGAGCTTGGTCGTCCCCATGAAACAGGAGACCTGTGACGGCGTCCCGAGAGCCAGGCGCCTAGCTCCTGCGCTTCCGGAGACCGCCGGTCCGCTCCAGGTTCGCAAGGCCGCCTCGGGCCGCGAGCACGGCTCAGCCAGAGCTGCCGCGCCTGGTCTTCTGCCTGGCTTGCACTTGGTCACTTCCAAGGTCAAACCAGCTGTCTTGGTGGCCGAGTGCTGCTAGGAGCTCACAGCACGCAGTGGCTGGCGTTTTAGCTCTTGGTGCATATTATCAGCTTTACCAAATGCCACCATGGTGTGATGAGGGGCACCCCTCAGTTACAGCTGTCCTCAGACTCTTCCTGGGCTGGGGATGTGGTCAGACCGATTCCTGGTGATAGCATTCCGTTCCGATGACGGCTAACATTGGCCGAGAGAGCGCTGTGCCGGCCTTGGCTGCCAGACCACCACCACGAGGTGCTGCCACGCAGTGGTTGCCGAGGGTGAACCACCCTGGTGAGTGCTGGCCTGCCGGAGTTTGGTTTTGGCCCAGGACCCGCCCTCTTGGTCTAGCTGCACACAGCCATGAGGCAGGCCTGGCTCTTCTCCTTCCTGGCTCTCTCCACTCCTCCTTCCCTCTCCTTCTCCTTGTCCTCCCCCTCCCTGGGGCCTCTCCCACCCCCTCCCACAGCGGGGGTGCTGCCATTGGATCCTCTGGGGAGCTTGGCAGGCCTGCGTACAGCCCGGCATGGGATTCTGACTCCGGTGACTGAGAGTCCCTGGGGCCGAGACCAGCTCTTCCCAGTGGTGGGGTCTGCTTTGACCTTGGTCACGATGAAGGGGAGACACCTGACACTTCCACGTGACGGACTCCCAGTGAGACAGTCAGATGTCCTCAAAGCTGTTCACACACGGAACCACTTTTTGTTCCCGTGTCTTCAGGGAAGAAAACAGAAGTGTCTGATTGGTCAGCACCTCTACCAGTGTCTTCTGTGAACTTGGCAAGTGTCCTCCGGATTCCCTCCACGCACAGCCAGGGCTTTCATTCTGGGCGGTGAGGGGGCCGCCCTGCGGGTGGCCCGAGGAGCCGTCTCCTGGGAAGCCTTGCGGGCGTCTGCAGGGCCCGCCCCACGTGCAGCACTGCCCGGCCCGGCCCAGGCCGCAGCCTCCCGCTTGGGGAGAGCAGCGTGGGTTCTTTCCTGTGCCTGCCCCCTGAGCATCGTGGCCCAGTTCTTACCCCTGTTCTGTTCTGCTGGTTTCCCTCTCAGGTAGGAGACAGGTGCTTGCATTTTGGGGTTTTACAAAACGCAAACAAAACCAGAAACCGGGCTGGAATGAGTAATGGTGTACACTTAACCACTTCGCTCGTGTGCCTGACTTGGCAGGGGAACTTCCAGAGGTGGACCGTTGGGTCACACCGTGTGCCTTGGCGGACGCGGGTGGCTGTCCTGTGTGGCTTTTGGCAGGCCCCGCTGCCGAGCCACCGCCTGCGTACACAGACGTCCCGTCCCCCTCGCCTGGCCTGGCCCGTGTGGTCAGCCTGGTGTCTGCTGGGGGACCCGCTCAGCTTTAAATGCCCGTCACCTTTGCTTCGCCGTCACCCATGGGCCTGAGACACACGGCGGACCCTGTGCGGGAACCGCGGCCCCAGCGGAGGCTCAGCCGCTTCACCTTCAATTCGACCGGAGGACTCGCTGCTTTCCGCCCCTGCCAGGGGGTCTGCTCCGTCCGTGCGCTCGCTCGCCATCCAGGACGGGGCGGGCGAGGAGCACCGGCCACCTTAGCTCCCGCCGCTGCCTGTGCACGGCAGGGTGGCTCCGGGATTGGGCCAAATCCGCAGCCCTGGACTCGAGTTCCCTGGTAAAATCGCCACGGATGTTCTTGGTCCCTCTTTTCTCATGCTCCCTCCAGACAGGCCTGGGGTCACAGTGCACAGGGAGCTGGGAGAGGGAGGCCCCGACCCTCAGGGCCGGGCCTGCACCGGCGAGGCCTCCTCGGCGCCTTTTTGCGTTTAAGGAGACGGCAGCCTCGACGCCATGCTCTTCCCCTGAGGCCAGTCTGCGGCTGTGAAGGTGGGGCGTCCTCAGCGCACCTTGGGGACGCGTGTCTGGGTCTGAGATTGGGAGAAGGATGAGCAAGGAGTCAATGTCTGGACAAGCACATATCTGCTTTTCATTTCAACTCTCCGGCTCGCTGACTCAAAACGAGGCGCACGCAGGAAAATGGGAGACGGGAGGCCACGGTTTCTTAACCCCGCAATGTGGACGCGAGGGCCTGATGGTGCCTGGTGGGACGGTCTGTGCATCGAAGCGTCTGGCAGCGCCCTGCCCCCATCCGCCAGATGCCGGGTGCCCCCACCCCACTCAGACCGTCAGACCACGGCCCGGGCACTGCCACACGCCTCCCCATAGAGAACACCCAGCGAAGGCGAGACGCCTCTGGGACGCGGGAAAGAGACTGGAACAGGAAACAAGCGGGTCCCTTGCAACTCCCTCAGCCCCACGTGCAGATGCCAGAAGAAAGGGGACGTTATAAAATCAGAGTGAAAAGGGGAGGGCCGGGGGGAAACTGATCTTTAACTTGGTGGTTCTCTTTGAAATGTCTTCCCGGGAGGTCTCCAGCGGGTTTTGTTCATGGAAAGTGCTGCCGAGGAGCCGGGAGGGGTTCTCCCTGGCTGGTGGCCTCGCTCTCCCGCCTGCTTCCCTCCTCGAAGGCCCCCCGGCCCCCCTCAGGTATGCAGGGGAGAAATGGACGCGTTTCCTCTGAGTGCTGTGTCGGGAGAGGGTTTGAGGGAAGAGGCATCTCACTACCTTGTCACGGAGAAGGACGGCGACCCCAGGGACGTCAGCCATTCCCGGACAGGGACTTGACCCCCAGCCGCGGACAGGGACGTGGTGCCCATTGTGGCCTCCATTAGGGCACGTCTTCCTTCCGATGTGACTGTTTGTGGTCTCTGAAGCCACATCCGGGACCTCTGGTCAGGGGAGCATGTGTGTGTGTGCATGCATTTTGTGTGCTTTCATGGTAATGACTGGGAGAGAGGTCCCAGGTGCCATTGTGTGATTAGGGCCGATGCTGTAAAAACCGGGCTGGGCGCACGCCTGCGGCCCCGGGGAAGGCAGGCAGGCTGCGTGACCCCCATGACATCGCTCCGTGATGGATTAGTTTAGGGCTCTGGCTGTGAAATAAAAAAAGCCTCAAAGAAAAGCCTCCAGACAATCATGATTTATGAGTTTAAGAGTCTCAGTTGGGTAAAACAATGTATTAAATGTGTTTTTTTATAGGGACACAGGAAGTAAGTAGTGTCTGGTGATGTGATTGCTAACTTAACTCTAATAAATTCTTTGCTTTGAAAGGAGACAGGAGAGAAACCAAGATGGCGGCATAGGTTAAACACCTAACCTACAGCCTTGCACAACAATTTAAAAAATACAACTAAAAGTCAAAATGGACATCATCCAGAACCACAGGAAAGCTGGCTGACTGAAATGCCCACAACTAGGAGGAAAGAGAAAACCACAAGGAAAATCAGAGAAGCCGTAAAAGCCTGAGGTATGGAGATACGGGCGGAGACACGAGCACGCGCGCGTGCGGGGAGGACGGAGCCGGAGAGGAAGGGGCGTCTGACGGCCTGGCCGGCGTTCTCTAGCAGGAAGGAGATAAAAGCTCCAGATTGCGCTGAACCCCAGCTCCGACTGCACTGAACCCCAGTTCCAGGCAAAACCCTGGGAAGCCAGGCTCGTACTGGGGGAATCTGGGCTGTGAGGCAGAGACGCAGGGGAGCGGTGAAGGGCAGAGCACCGGAGGCACGCATGGGAATGCGCGCAGAGGACGGACTGTTGCCTATGCCACTGAACTGCCCTAGCAGGAAGGAGACAAAAGCTCCGGACTATGCTGAACCCCAGTTCCGACTGCACTGAACCCCAGTACCGGGCAAGACCCTGGGAAGCCAGGCTCATACTGGAGGAATCTGGGCTGTAAGGCGGAAACGCAGAGGAGCGGCGAAAAGCAGAGCACCGGAGGCGCGAACGGGAATGCGCGCAGAGGATGGTCTGTTGACTGTGCCGCTGGATTGCCCTGGTGGGAAGGAGACAAAAGTGCCAGACTGTGCTGAGCCCCAGTGCCGACTACACTGAAACCCAGTTCCGGGCGAGAATCTGGGAATCCAGATTCATTGGGGGAGAGACTAGACTGTTTGGCAGCGGGCAAAACTCCAGGGCGCTTTTCTCTCAGAGGTGTTTGCAGGGAGTACAGAGGGACACTGAGACCCAGGAACCTCTAGGGCGGGGCTGACGGGAAGCCAAGGCTGTAGGCTCCACCCTGAAACTCCGCCCCATCCAAGCTGAGCACAGAGGCTTTTACAATTTTGCAAGTCTAGTTGAATAAGGCTGTCTCCCGGCATAGACACAGCTGATCCTCACAGCCAATTGGACTGGAGGTCAAATCCTCCCAGTGTACCAACAGCAATCAAGGCTTAACAACACCAAGACTTTGCACTCAGCCCACAAAGGGGGGGTATCAAGAGCGACCACCTAGGGAGATTGGGGAAGCTGAGCGATAGGGAGGCAGCCAAAAGGTGGAGACACCGAAGCAGGTCACGAATAGAAGGGATGAAGGAAAGTAAACTAATGGATGACACAGTGTTCAGAACCACATTTATAGGGTTGCTTGGGAGTCTTCTGGAGGACCAAGATGGCGGCATAGGGCAGACGCCTGATTGTTGCCTACCACAACAATTTTGAGGCTACAGCTGGAAAGCAGAGCAGACACCATCCAGAACAATGGCCGGAGGAATTGCTGAGAAGGAATTGACTGATGGGAGTTGGAATCGGGAAGACGAGGCCCCACTGGGTCCTGGATCCAGGTGCACTCGCCCGGCAACTGGTCGCCGCTGCAGACCCGAGTGCCGCCGAAGCGACCTCGGACCAGCCTGCCGCCGCGCACCGGGCACACTGGAGCTTCACCGAGCCCGCCGCCCAGCGAGTTCCGTGGCAGCCGCCCCGGAGCTTTGAGAAAATGGCCGAAGGAATTGCTGAGAGGGAATTGACCGACAGGAATTGGGATCAAGAAGACAAAGCCCTGCTGGGTCCTGGGTCCGGGCGAGGCCACGCACCCCTGGGTCTGGGTGAGGCCATGCGCCCCTGGGTCCGGGTGTAGCTGGATCCCAGGTCCAGGTGAGGCCGTGCGCCCCTGGATCCGGGTGAGGCTGGGTCTCGGGTCCGGGCGAGGCCGCGCCCCCCTGGGTCCGGGTGAAGCTGGATCCCGGGTCCGGGTGAGGCTGTGCACCCCTGGATCCGGGTGAGGCTGGGTCCCGGGTCTGGGTGAGGCCGCGCCCCTGGGTCCGGGAGAGGCCACGCGCCCCTGGGTCCGGGTGAGGCCACGCACATCTGGGTCTGGGTGAGGCCACGCGCCCCGGGGCCTGGGTGATGCTGGGTCCCAGGTCCGGGTGAGGCCGTGCGCCCCTGAGTCCGGGTGAAGCCGTGCCCCTGCGTCTGGGCGAGACCAAATCAGAGGGAGTTGGACCTGCATTACCACCATTTGTCCACCATCCAGAGCTGAAAAGTCAGTGCCGACATGTACACATAAGGAACTGGTGGACATTGAAATTGGGTCTCAAAAGAACTGTTGGTCCAGAAAGAAACTCACTACAGACTGATTCATTTGCCTGTCAGCATAACTATTATTGCTCGTCTCACATTCAGTTCTTATAAGTATATATCTAGTGACACATGATCTCACTCATCTAGGGGAGATGATGAACAACATAGACTGATGAACAAGAACAGACCCAGAAACAAGGAGGCATCGACCGGACTATCGGGCCTCAGAGGGAGGGTAGGAGAGGGTGGGGTAGGGGGGAGAGATCAACCAAAGGACTTGTGTGCATGCATACGAGCCTAACCAATGGTTAAGGACAACAGGGGGGTGGGGGCATCCGTGGGGAGGGGTGGGGGATGGGATTGGGGGATGAGGACAAATATGTGACACTTTAATCAATAAAGAAATTAAAAAAAAAAAAAAAGGAAAGGAGACAGGACGGAGTCTCCTCAGAAAAGAAAACATGGAACTGCCTTATAACCCAGTGACTCCGCTCCCGGGACTGCATCTGAAGAACCCCGAAACCCTAATTCCAAAGCATTCTGCACCCTGTGTTCCCTGTGCTGTAATTCACCACAGCTGAGATCTGGAAACAGCCCAGTGCCCATCGGCAGGCGAGTGGATAGAAAGCTGTGGGACATTACACCATGGAATGCTGTGCAGCTGTGAAAAGAAGGCTCTCTTACCCTGTGAGACAGCATGGACGGACCTGGAGAGCATTATGCTGAGTGAAATAGGCCAGTCAGAGAAAGACAAGTAAATCATGATCTCATTTATATGTGGAATCTAAGTAACAAAATAAACTGGCGAACAAAAGAGACAGAGGCATGGACACATGGAACTGACTGACAGCTGTCAGAGGGGAGGGGGATCGAGGGGCTCGGTGGGAAGGTGAAGGGATTAAGCATCGAAAAAACGCACCACAGACTCCTAGACATGGCAGTGAGGTGATCACCGAGGGCAGGGGGGAGGAGTGGGAAGAGGGTGAAGGGGGGTAAATGGTGGTAGAAGGAGACTTGACTTTGAGTGGTGAACACACAATAGCATATACAGATGATGTTTTGTTGAAACCAGTTATATGGGTATGCTTGAACCATACAATTTTATTAACCAACGTCACCCCTAGTGAATTCACTAAAAATAAAAAAAATAAGTAAAAATATTCCCAACCTTACTTTTAGGAATCATAAAAAAAATAAAATAAAAGAAGCTTAGAAAAGACAAAGACATTAATTTATAGAAAAAATTATCGTGGACAGTTAAATGCATTATCGATGTTACAGGACTGTGACTACAAATGCTTGGGTTGGTGTTACAGGTTCCTGCTCTTTCCCGTGAAGAAATCGGGCATCTCCCAGCCCCGCCGTGTAAAGGTGTGCGTGTACGTACAGTGTGGACCACGCATGTCACACTCACAGGCTGCCACGGGCCAAATAATCAAGGTGTGAGTGTATGTGGCCACAAAAAAGCAAAAGCTTCCATTTTCATAGAAACGTAGGTTTATTTCGATAGAGACATGCTGAACACAAAGGGCTGAAATAAATGAGTCATCGTTAACATAAAATAACTGAATATTTTAATAAAAATTAGTATTTTTTCTTGAACATTAACTTACCAGACACTGAATAACTGCACAAATTAATAAGCATAATGCAAATAAACCTTATTTTTCTTGTTCTCCGAAAGTGAAATATTTCCTGTTGTGCACACCACAAGTCAGTCCAAGACTAATGACATGGCCATCAGCTGCTAAAATATTCGCTGCTGGTATTAGTGGAGAGAAATGGTGCGCCTGCGCGTAAGGCACATAAGGGAAATGAATGCAACACGATTCTAGTAATCAGCCATTAGCGAACGTTGTAGTTCGTTAATAATTATGCATAATAGCATATTGTAAAATTTAAGTTATGAAATTTTTATTAAAACGTTCCTTACATACCGTTGTATTGGCTGGTCCACAAAAATATTCGTTGTGTGCCGCATGCAACCCGCGGGCCACGAGTTTGACATGCTTGGTGTAGACTCTGCCTTGAGAACAGACTGAGGGTGGCGAGGGGAGAGGAGTGGGAGAACGGGTGGGAACGGGGAGGCGTGCAGGAGGACAAGTGTCAGTTACAGCATTGGTCATGGGTGTGATGGACAGCACAGGGAAGAAGGTCAGAGAGAGAACTATGCGTGGTGACAGACGGGTACCTGAGTGTGCACAGCCTTCTGGCCGTTCCTGAGTGTGTGCACAGCCTTCTGGCCGTTCCTGGGTGTGTGCACGGCCTTCTGGCCGTTCCTGGGGTGTGCACAGCCTTCTGACTGTTCCTGAGTGTGTGCACAGCCTTCTGGGTGTGTGCATAGCCTTCTGGGTGTGTGTGTAACCTCCTGGGTGTGTGTGTAACCTCCTGGGTGTGTGCGTAGCCTTCTGGGTGTGTGCATAGCCTTCTGGCCGTTCCTGGGTGTGTGCATAGCCTTCTGGCTGTTCCTGGGTGTGTGCATAGCCTCCTGGCTGTTCCTGGGTGTGTGCATAGCCTTCTGGGTGTGTGCGTAGCCTCCTGGGTGTGTGCGTAGCCTCCTGGGTGTGTGCGTAGCCTCCTGGGTGTGTGCGTAGCCTTCTGGTGTGTGCATAGCCTTCTGGGTGTGTGCATAGCCTTCTGGGTGTGTGCATAGCCTCCTGGGTGTGTGCATAGCCTCCTGGGTGTGTGCATAGCCTTCTGGGTGTGTGCATAGCCTCCTGGGTGTGTGCATAGCCTCCTGGGTGTGTGCATAGCCTTCTGGGTGTGTGCATAGCCTTCTGGTGTGTGCATAGCCTTCTGGGTGTGTGCATAGCCTCCTGGTGTGTGCATAGCCTTCTGGGTGTGTGCATAGCCTCCTGGGTGTGTGCATAGCCTTCTGGTGTGTGCATAGCCTCCTGGGTGTGTGCATAGCCTTCTGGTGTGTGTATAGCCTCCTGGGTGTGTGCATAGCCTTCTGGGTGTGTGCATAGCCTTCTGGGTGTGTGCATAGCCTCCTGGGTGTGTGCATAGCCTTCTGGTGTGTGCATAGCCTCCTGGGTGTGTGCATAGCCTTCTGGTGTGTGCATAGCCTTCTTGATCCTGGTAGCACGTTGGAGCTTTGGAAGCCCTGTGGTCCTCTGTTTCGCCCAGATTTCCTTTTCCATTTTGGGTCGGGTTTATGTGGCTGCAGGTGTAGGCACGGCACCTGGCGGCGAGGTATTGCCAATAGTTGTTGCTGTTTTGGTGATGCCCAGGGTCAGCCTCCACCTGCCACCTTTCCACAGCCACAGCCCAGCTCTGGGACCTATCTCGAGATGTCTCCGGCTGCTGCCAGTCTAGACAAAATATTGACAGCAAAGACTTCTCTTTTCTTTTTTAATCCTCACCCAGGATACGTTTTTTATGGTTTTAGACAGAGACATCAATGTGAGGAAGAAACATCGATGGGTGGCCTCCCGTATGCCCCCTACCGGGGATTGAACCCGCAACCCAGATATGTACTCTGGCAATTGAATCTGTAACCTTTCCATGCAGGGGACTGCGCTCTGACCAACAGAGCCACATCGGCCAGGGCGTGAGGGCACTTTTAACGGAGCTTCAAAGCAGCAGATCTGCTGGCTGCCTGCAGTCCTTGCTCCTGGGTGGAGGAGTTTTTCGTTTGTTCTGTGGCTCTGGTTCATTCTCCGAGGTCGGAAATGGTGCGTTCCCGCCGTCCTGTCTGCCGCTGTAGAGGGAGCAGGCTTCCCGGGCCTCTGCCAGCAATGCGCCGGGCACCGTGCAGTGTGCGCCTGCGACCCCTGGGCGTGCAGGTGGGGCGCCCAGCAGGATGCAGGCAGCGACACCCGCTGGGAAGTGTGTGTCACAGGCGGGGCATTTCAGGGTTGAGTGGCACGTGGTACAGTTTTGAAGCTGCAGAAGTTTCTTTTTACCCTTTGGGAGTGGTGACCACACGTCTGCCCGGTGAGAAGGGCTGTCGTCCGGAGACTGGACACGGGCCTGGGGCGGGGAGGAGCCTCACCTGAGAGCAGCCGAGCAGGCCCAGCCTCCTGTGTGTGGAGGCGTCGGCCTGCAGCAGGTCCCGGGGAGCGGGTTGTCACTTGGGGCCTGACCCGCGACGCCCTTGTCTGCCTCTCAGGAGAGGAGCACGGGAGGCCGCGAGGCGCTGGTGCGGTGGTAGGAGCAGGTAGGAGCCCTGCCTGTTGCTCAGACTGAGCTGGCGCTCAGGACGCAGGCGGGACGGAACGCTGCCCGGCTGGCGTGCTCCTCACCTGGCCGTGGGGGCCTCGGACGTGCGAGTTCCAGGGGCCACACGCAGCACCACCAGAGCCGCCATCCTGGACCCCCTCTCCTGCTGTGAGGGGTGTCGGACTCTCAGGAAAGGAAGCATGAGGGACAGCAGCCTGGGGCCCTCCGGGCAGAGGGGAGAGGGGCGGCAGCTGCTGCCCAGGTGTGAGGCCAGGTGAGGAGGGGGTGCCGGTGTGTGGACAGTGGAAGTGCTACAGTGCTGAGCACGGGGTGTTACCGGCCAGGGGACCTGGCCCAGGCGGGTCTGCCTAGGGCTGGCCGGTGGTGTGTGGGAAAGACTTCACCACAGGAGTCCAGGTGGCTGTGAGGGACAGTGAAACAAGAAAGGGCTTAGCATAGAAGCAGCAACAGGAGAGCCAGGCTGGGCTGCCTTAGGTCCCTGGGAAGGCAGAGAAAAGGGGCCTTGGGAAGGGGTTCAGGGGTGAGCCTGGGACGAGCTGCCAATGGTGGCAAGCCTCGTGGGGTCCTTTAGGGTTCAGGAGGCGCATGCCTGTGGGGGAAGTCACATGCCTGTGGGGGAAGGGGAGGGAGAAGGGGATTTGGGGGGCTGCTCCTAGAGGAGACAGTCTGGGTCCTTTGTCTCACAGGGGAACCTTAGGGGCGGTCTTGGGAGGGTTCCAGCAGAATGTCCATCAGCTTTCCAGGTGGGCTCCTCCAGGGCCGTGGTCTCCCCTGATTGGTCAGTGCCGGGGCCGGGGTTGTCAGTCATCGCAGCTGGTCCTGGTGCCGCCCCCCTGGTTTTGCTGCTTTTCTGGGCCTGGAGCTGAAATACAGCTGAAGCCTAGATGTTACCTGTGGGGAGGGGACCTTGTGTGTCTGCTGTAAATCGCTGTAGTGTGTTCAGCTCTCTGCCTCAGTTTCCCTGTTCCGCCTGTCCTGGCTCACTGGCCTGTCTCAGGAGCACTCATTCATTCATTCATTCATTCACCAAACTGGCCAAACTGCCAGGTGCTCCAGGTGCTGGGGATAGAACAGTGAAGGGCACGGCCTGCTCCCCAAAGAGGAGACAGAACAAAGGAGTCCTTGGCTGGGCAGTGCACGGTGTGAGGGAGTGTGCGCACGGCCGGCAGTGCACAGTGTGAGGGAGTGTGCGCACGGTGTGAGGGAGTGTGCGCACGGCCGGCAGTGCACGGTGTGAGGGAGTGTGCGCACGGCCGGCAGTGCACGGTGTGAGGGAGTGTGCGCACGGTGTGAGGGCAGTCGGGCGGCCATGCTCAGGAAGGAGCGTTGCGGAGAGACAGAAGCAGGAGACGTGTGGTCGGCTGCGAGCGGGGGCATCGCCAGGCCAGGCCGGCAGCCCCTCTCCATCCTGGCCGGCTCCCCAGCGGGCAGCAGGCCGGGCGCCCCTCAGGTGTCTGCTGCTCCGGAGTCTGGTGTTAGGGAGGCCCTACAACAAGGCGCTTTGTGTCTGGTTCTCTCTGCTTTGGACTCACCCCTGCCGTCCGTCCCAGCGCATCGTGGAGTGGAGCACAGGGCGGGTTGGATGTGGGGGTGAGGGTGAGGAGAGGCTGCAGCCAGGGAGGCAGCCACGCGGGGCTGCAGTGGGGGGCCAGGTGCCCCCACGAGTGGCATGGGCCGTGTCTGCCAGACGCACGAGTGGAGACGTACGCAGGTCCTCGGATTTCTGAGTGGTCCGCTGGCCGGGTCCGTGTGGGAGTGGTGGCCATATGGCTGTGCCGTGTGAAGCCTGGCCATTGAGGGGCAGGCACAGAAACCAAGGGAACGCTCTGCAGACCAGCATCCCGGCCGGGGCTGAGGGGACACTCCGGGGGCTCGCAGCGTGAGGGTGGGGAGGCGAGGTGCGGAAAAGGAGAAGCGCTGAGAAGTGCTGACAGTGTTACCAAAACGGCCCGGCTCCCAGGCCTGCCGGCTCCCAGGGGCGGGCGCTGGCGGGCAGGCTGCAGGTGCTGGGGGGAAGGCGTGCCGGCCTGGAGGACGGGCCTGGCCCGGTGCCATGGCCGCTGCTGGCCGCTCGGGGAGGTGGGGCTCGAGGACAGCAGTGCTCCATGCCGCCTCTCTGCGGGCAGCGGGGGCCATCCTCAGGAGGAGGGGCCGGGTCCAAATCCCGCCTGTTCTTCCCACCGAGACTTCCTGGTCTTTGTCAGTCTAACCACCTGGTGCAAAAGTTGCTTTCAGATCGGCATGAATTATAAAGAAGCTTTGAGATAAATAACCCTGCCTGTCATGGGGTGAACCGTGTCTCCCAAAATAGACCTGTGAGGGCAGCCCCAGTGCCTCCCGGTGGGGCCTTATTTGGAGAGTGTCTGCAGAGTGATCAGCACGGAGGCACGGCCTCCTGCAGCGCGCCGTGTCCTTGTAAGGAGTTAGACACGGACACCAGAGGCCGGGCCACGTGGGGACACGGGAGGCCTCCCGCCTCAGCGCCCAGGCCGCGGGCTGTGGCTGCAGCCGCCGCAGACCCACACAGAAACCGCTCTCAAAGACCAGGCACCTGGGCTCAGAGGAGCCATTTCCCCGATGGTTTCCACGACGCCAAGGTCATCACTGCTGACAAATCCCATTCAAACAGGCCACGGGGCCCCTGGGCTGAGAGCTGTGGACCTCGGCCGCCCCACCCCCTCCCACCCTCTCCCACCCCCACCACTCCCACCCCCATCCCCACCCCTCTCATTCCCCATCCCCTCCCACACCCCACCCCCTCCTACCCTCTCCCACACCCCACATCCCACCCCTCCCATCCCCCACCCCTCCGGTCAGGCTGCAAGCTTTACAGCTCCTCCTTTACACAAATAAAAGGAACTTCATCTTACCCTGGGGCAGGGCCAAGTTTAAATCTTCTTCTAAGGGCTGGCTATTCCTTTAAAGATGCCCTTTCCTTCTTACCTTTAATGAAAACGCTTCCAGAGTCAAGGCCAATGGGAATAACGATGCTCAGGAGTCTCCGTGGCACCCGCGGGGCCTGGGGCACTCACATAGCGCTTTGCTGGCTCTTTCTCTGGTTTTTCGGGCGCGTCTGTCTGTCCGAGAAGGCAGCCCCAGAGTGTGAGTCACTCGTGAGGGGCTGGGCCTCGCCTTCCCTGCCACCTCTGTGCGTGGGGTGCCCCCTCCGCTCTGCAGGGTCCGCCCGCAGCTGCAGGGGCTGTAGTGCTGGCAGAGGGGGCCGTGGACAGCCTCGCTCTCCCTTCCACCAAGTCGCGCGTGGCCCTGAGGCTGGGCCTCCGCTGGGGAGGCTGGGGGAGGGAGGGAGGCTGAAGGCAGCCCTGGGGGACCCGGGCCTGAGCGCAGGCTCTTGTGGGTTTGATCGTTTCGCTGCAGATGTGGAATCCGAGCGCAGGGGGACTTGGCGAGCGGGTGGCCTCCCGGGGCCCAGGGTGTCGGCCTTCCCTGGCGGTTGCGGAGCGGAGCAGGCCAGCCCTTCGAGGACTGCGGAGCCAGAGGCCACGTCGCCTCCGCGCAGAGTTAGAAATAATGAAGTGACAGGGGCAGGCTGAGTACTGCCGATTCGGTCCGGCGGCTCACCGGGAAGGCTGTGTGGTTTCCTAGCTGGCAAGTGCGGCGCATGGCGTAGCGTTTTCAGAAGCACGTTCCCAGAGACATCGCCGCCTCCTCACAGCCGACATGCTTTCTGGGGCCCAGTCCCGGGCTGAGCGCCTCTCTGTGGGGCTTTCCTGTGCTCCTTCCGGCCGTCAGTGTCCCCTCAGCACGGCTTCGCCAGCGCCGCTGGTTTTGATTTGCCTCCTGCTCAGCCCAGTGCTCTCTGGAGCGCGCGACCGTTCCCCGTGGGGTGGGCTGTTCCCCGTGGGGTGGGCTGTTCCCCGTGGGGTGGGCCGTTCCCCGTGGGGTGGGCTGTTCCCCGTGGGGCGGGCCGTTCCCCGTGGGGTGGGCCGTTCCCCGTGGGGTGGGCCGTTCCCCGTGGGGTGGGCTGTTCCCCGTGGGGTGGGGTGCTGCCTGAGGTCTCCCTGCCGCCTGGCCGCCGTCTGTTCCCGCCCTGACACTGCTTTCCTCTCCCGTCCTGGAAATTCCTCCTTTAGAAGGACAAACACACGCGGGGCCAGGACTGGGGAGTGGGACACCCTCCCCGATTCGGTGGAAACTGCTTTGAAGCTGTTCAGATATGCCAGAGACGCATCTCACTAATCGCAGGTGTCCTGATTCCCATCAACAGGGAGGGGCCGGGGGATGAATAGTCCGAACAGGAAAACGTTTTAGAGAGAAACAAGTCGAAGACGCCGTGGACTCAAACCCAAGGGCGCGGCCGGGTGTCATTGGTGCACTCGCTCCCCGGTGTCTCTGCTGTTCCTGAGAGAGCCGGTCGCCCTCCCGGCGGGAGCCTGCGGGCCAGAGCAGCCCTGGCAGATGGTCACCTAATGTCCCACCGCCAGGCCCACTAGAGGCCGCTGCTGGGAGCCACGCGGGAGGGGGCCTGTGCGAGCCTGGCTGCGCCCTCGGCTCCCCTCCCCAGTGCTCTGTAGCCCCCGGGCTCGCCCCGCGCACAGGGTGGTGGCAGGTGCTGCCACGGAGATGCCCTCAGTTCCAGGGTGAGAGCTGACATCCCCACGCCATGACAACCAGCGTTCCATTCCGCTCAAAGCCCAGCTCTCTCCGAGGGCCTCGTGTCCGTGTACGCGACGGCGCGCTGGAGGGTCCCTGGCTGCGGTCCCGGAGTCCTGCTGTGCTCGCGCAGCGTCCGCTCTGGCGCGGGACCTGGGCCGCCTCCGAGGCTGCGCGGGGAGAAGGGGGGTGTGAGGAGGGGGTGTGGGGACGGGCTCTTCACGGCAGCACGTCTCTGCCCGGGACCCTCGGTCGGGGCTGGCGCTGTGTGATCGGTGTGTAACGCTCTCAGTGAACTGACCTAGAATAGTGCCAGCTTTATAGGAAGTGGCGAGCTCACCAGAGGGTGCCCGCACCCCTGCCGTGCGTGTGCCCTGACGTTAGACCTACCTTAGTCGGTAGCCGAGGGCCCCTCACTGAGGTGCACGCTGTCTCCTTAGACCTGACCCATCCTTTCCGTCCCAGGACACACCAGCTGCCACGTGGTGGCGAGCACCGCGGTGTGACGTACATGGTCGACTGGACCTCGTGTATCCTTGCGCTGCAACCAGGCACACTAACGCTTGCTCCTTGTGAAGTGTTCCCCTTTCTTTAATGGGCACAGAACTGAAAGGAGCTGAGACCCCTCTTTTGATTGCTGCCCCAAAGGCTTGAGCTTCCCAGTGGCTTTACCTTGTCCCCCTGTGGGTTCACGGTGGAACCCACCCGTCCCCGGGAGAAAAGGCAGGCGTGTGTCACGGACGGCGCGTGTCACGGACGGCGCGTGTCACGGACGGCAGGAGCACGCCTTTCAGGCTTTAGCAACATGAGGGGCGTGTGGTCTCTCCCAGTGACCCCGTCTGCAGGAGCAGAGCGTTTGGTCCCCAGGAGGCGGACACACGGGTCTCCTCAGACCCCTCCCTCGAGGTGTCCCTCCGTCCGTCCGCCTGGGGCTCAGGACAGCACCGGCGGGACCAGCGCACTCAGGCCGAGCCCTCGGACCCCCGGGCTGGCTCAGCGGGTCGCAGTGGATGCTCGCAGCCTGGGGCGGAGCGGTGTGGAGGGGCCCGTGGCCAGCCCGGGGCGGGCAGAGGCGTGTGGAAGTTGGGGAGAAAGCGGATGACACCGGCCCCAGTGCTGCTGCAACCCTCCCCTAACCCTCCACGCCCCAAGTCCCCCCCCCCAAGTTCTCTCTCCCACAGCCTTTAGCACCTCATCCTTCCCCACGCCCTGTGCTGCCTGGCAGCGCCCTGCGCGGGGCACCGAGCGGCCGCCTCTGTCACCCAGGAGAGCCTGCTTCTCCCTAGACTCGTTTTATATTATTGGTTGCTAATGCCAACATGGAATTTTAAAATCTAATAATAAAACCGGTGTTTGTTCAAAAGGCTCCATGTCATAGGATGTCATCTACATACAATGTCCACGGCAGACACACCGGAGAGGTGGCGAGCAGGTCGGCGCTGCGGGCCTGCGGGAGGGGCGGCGGGGCTTCGTCGGTGAGGCAGCGGCCCGAGCGGAGTGGCGGAGCCGCACAGCCTGTGGGTACACGAGCCGCCCGGCTATGGACGGAAATGGCCAGCTTTGTGGGATGTGAATTATGTCGTTTAAAATTTGGTGCTCGTTCATTGTGGAGACGTTTAAGAATAAAGTAAAAGAAGGGATTTAAATCGCCTCCATAGTTTTCCAGATACCTCATAGTGGCGTGTGCTGTGTCGGCAGTTTTTGCTGTTGTCTTGTGTTTGTTGTTCCTTTGGGTTTTGTTCCCGACCTTTCCGTGAGGGCCAGGGGACGCCTGCTGGGGCCTCGGGACCCTGCCCTCCCTCGTCCTGTCCCCCAGGTCCGCACCCCGGGACCTTCTGCTCCCAGCTTTCAGGAGGCGCATGTCTTTTTAAAAAATATATTTTTATTGATTTCAGAGAGGAAGGGGAGGGAGAGATAGAAACATCGATGATGAGAGAGAAGCATTGATTGGCTGCCTCCTGCATGACCCACACTGGAATCGCGCCCTGCCATGTGCCCTGACCGGGAATGGAACCGTGACCTCCTGGTTCATAGGTCGATGCTCAACCACTGGGCCACGCCGGCCGGGCAGGAGGCGCACGTCTTGAATGAGGGCGGCCATTTTGTGTGTAAATTTTGTGGAGCAGGAGAAGGACACTTACATTTCAGAACACACGTGGTGGCCTTACTTCTCAGTCAGGAAGCCGCAGCAGGGCCTGGTTTTGTGGGAACCTCCCTGGCGATGGCGTCCTGGATTTCTGCGCTGTTTGACGTGAGAGGAAGTGCCCGGGCCTCGTCCTCACGCTTTCACACCTAGGGCCCCACTGGGGGCTGGCGGCACGGGCTCTGGAACCAGCCTGGTGGGCTATGTGAAACTTCATCTGCTTTTCCAAGTATAGAGAGGACATTGTTTTACTCAGGTACTCACCCTGATCCTACCCAGGATAATGCTCGGGGCTCAAAGAAACGAAAAATCCAACATCTGTACTGACTAGCACAACCTATCCAAGAGAATCTTCACATTCCTAATGCCATGGGTGACTGCACGCCCGGGGGTGGGGGTGACCCCTGGCTCCTCGCACAAGGAATGTGGTGCGTGTAAAATATGTACGCTTCCAGCCGAACGCTGCCTGGAGGATGGCACTCTTTTCCACGTGGAATTGGGCTAATGGTGCTTATTTTTCTTCAGGGTGTGTATTTATTTCACTGTTTCACACCATTTGTCAATTTCTAAGCAGTTAATAATTTTTAAGCCTCTTTCAGATGTGTGTATATAGTACAAGTGTGTTTGATTTCCTGTGGTCTCTCTACATTTAAACAGTCTGAGTGATGGCATGTGTGACATGCCAATTTTAAGCTCCAAACCCAAACTGAAGCCTTTGATTCTTTAGCAAAAACCCGTGGACGGCCTTGCACCGGGCTGCCTGCCTCTGCTCGGTGGCGGCGGCTCTGTCCGGGCCCCTGCGGGGCCAGTGGCCTCCTGAGGGGGACCCTGCGTCACGGCCCCGGGGCCCCAGGGCAGCCGTGCCATTTGGGGCAGTTTCAGAGACGAAAGGTGTCCCTTCAGAACGGCGAATCGGGGTCATTTTGTGGAAGAGGGCGTGGCAGAGTGGCGTCCGGCATGTGGACACTTTGGGCTGGAAGCAGCAGTGACAGGAGCTCCCCGGAGGGATGTGAACGCATGGGCCCTTCGCGCAGTGTCCCCGTGGCTGCCGGGAGCGAGGGGCAGAGGCGCTGCCGGTCTGTGGCCGCGGCTGCTCCCCGGGCGCCCTGTGCTGCGGAGCCTGCGGGTGGGAGGGCGGCCAGACCCTGGGCCCGCAGTGTAGGCAGCCACACTGACGGAGCTGAGCTGCTGATGGGAGAACTTGCTGCCTGATTCCATCGAAACCCACTCGTACTTCCTTTTTACACCTCAGCTGCTTCGAGCAAGGTCTCCTCGTAAGAGGGCTTTGAAATGTCGGGTCATCTTCAGTTCTGTTCCTCTTGTAGGAGAGACAAGTGGGGTGACCTAAACTTTCAAAATTGTGACAAGTACACATAACATAAAATTTACCATTTTAACCATTTTTTTAAAAAATTGATTTGAGCCCAGCCAGTGTGGCCCAGTGGTTGAGCGTCGACCTATGAACCAGAAGATCTTGGTTCTATTCCCGGTCAGGGCACATGCCCAGGTTGCGGGCTCCATCTCCAGTAGGGGGCGTGCAGGAGGCAGCCGGTCCATGTTTCTCTCTCGTGGTTGATGTTTCTATCTCTCTCTCCCTCTCCCTTCCTCTCTGAAATCAACAACAAAAATTAAAAACTTGACTTGAGAGAAAAAAACATAGATGTGAGAGAGAAACATCGGTCAGCCACCTCCCACCTCCCACACGTGCCCGACGGGATGGAACCTGTGAGATGACACGCCAACCAGCCGAGTCTCACACTCCAGGGCTCATTTCCACCCTTTTTAAGTGTACAGCTCAGTGGCATTAAATACATTCACACTGTGTGCAACCATCACCATCACCCGTTTCCACAGCCTTTCATCCTGCAAAACTGAAACTGCCCATTAAGCACCAGCCCCTCCGCCTCCCAGCCCCTCGCCCACCACCCACTTCCTTTCTGTGTGAGCGGGCTTCTTTAGATTCCTCATGGACGTGAAACCGTATTTGTCCTTTGAGCTGGCTTCCCCCAGCGCCGTGTCCTGGGTGCACCACGTGGTGGCAGGTGCCAGCCTGCCCCCTTCCTGAGCTGCAGAGTAGTCCACGGTGTGCGTGTCCGGTCCTTCCACCGGCCTGATGCATAACCTCGGTCCCTCCGGAGGCTGTTCTGTCAGACTTCCCCCTGACGTCACATCCTCCCTCCCCCCAGGGTGGGGGCCCAGTCCAAGCCCACTCCCAGGCAGAAGTCTAAAAGGAGAAGCGAAAGGGAAGGACTGGGTTGAGTAAAGAGCAGGGTCAGTGGAGGCCCACCTGGTTCCTAGGCTGCCATTCACTTGACCACCCTTCCTCCCGTATTTGGTTCGGGCCCAAGTCTTCCTGCTGCCTTCCCAGGGAGCAGACCAGCTCTGCCTTTGCCCGTGGTGTCGGGGGGGGGGGGGGGGGGTACCACTCTCACACAGGCTCTGGGGGTGGGGGAAAAGGTTGCAGTAACAATGCGCACCCCTGCCCTTGCAGTCATGGGCAGATCTGTCCTTGGCCGCTGGCGGCAGACGGGCCTGGGCCAGGAGGGGTGAGCTGGTGAAGAAATGCTTCAGTTCTGACTGTTCAGACTGCTGGGGCCTGGGTCTGGGGGCGACCTGCTGACTCTAGCCCAGTGATGGACTTCTCGCCTCCCACGCTGCTCCGTCCGCTCGGATCAGCGAAAGGCCCACGTCTCCGGTTGCATCCAGTCCGCCGCCACAGAAGCCCCTGGGCCGCGCCCCGGCCTCCTCCCCCCCACCCCCCCACCCCCTGGTGCTCGGTGGCAGGGGGCGTTTGGAGGGGGTGCCTGCCCCGCACTGACCCTGTGCTCGGTGGCAGGGGGCGTTTGGGGGGGGTGCTGCCCCGCACTGACCCTGTGCTCGGTGGCAGGGGGCGTTTGGGGGGGTGCCTGCCCCCCCCTGACCCTGTGCTCGGTGGCAGGGGGCGTTTGGGGGGGTGCCTGCCCCGCACTGACCCTGTGCTCGGTGGCGGGGGGCGTTTGGAGGGGGCTGCCTGCCCCGCCCTGACCCTGTGCTCGGTGGCAGGGGGCGTTTGGGGGGGTGCCTGCCCCCCACTGACCCTGTGTTCGGTGGCAGGGGGCGTTTGGGGGGGTGCCTGCCCCCCACTGACCCTGTGCTCGGTGGCAGGGGGCGTTTGGGGGGTGCCTGCCCCGCACTGACCCTGTGCTCGGTGGCAGGGGGCGTTTGGGGGGGTGCCTGCCCCCCACTGACCCTGTGCTCGGTGGCAGGGGGCGTTTGGGGGGGTGCCTGCCCCCCACTGACCCTGTGCTCGGTGGCAGGGGGCGTTTGGGGGGCTGCCTGCCCCGCCCTGACCCTGTGCTCGGTGGCAGGGGGCGTTTGGGGGGCTGCCTGCCCCGCCCTGACCCTGTGCTCGGTGGCAGGGGGCGTTTGGGGGGGTGCCTGCCCCGCACTGACCCGGTGCTCGGTGGCAGGGGGCGTTTGGAGGGGTGCCTGCCCCGCACTGACCCTGTGCTCCGTGGCAGGGGGCGTTTGGGGGGGTGCCTGCCCCGCACTGACCCTGTGCTCCGTGGCAGGGGGCGTTTGGAGGGGTGCTGCCCCGCCCTGACCCTGTGCTCGGTGGCAGGGGGCGTTTGGGGGGGTGCCTGCCCCCCACTGACCCTGTGCTCGGTGGCAGGGGGCGTTTGGGGGGGGTGCTGCCCCCCACTGACCCTGTGCTCGGTGGCAGGGGGCGTTTGGGGGGGGGTGCCTGCCCCGCCCTGACCCTGTGCTCGGTGGCAGGGGGCGTTTGGGGGGGGTGCCTGCCCCGCCCTGACCCTGTGCTCGGTGGCAGGGGGCGTTTGGGGGGGGTGCCTGCCCCGCACTGACCCTGTGCTCGGTGGCAGGGGGCGTTTGGGGGGGTGCCTGCCCCGCACTGACCCTGTGCTCGGTGGCAGGGGGCGTTTGGAGGGGGTGCCTGCCCCGCACTGACCCTGTGCTCTGCTCTCTTGCGCAGGGGATTCGGAGGCGCCTGACCCCAACGACCCTTCCGGACACCTGGATGGACACGGCAGCCCTGTTCCGACCCCGAAAGGTAACCTGGGAGGCGCTCTTGCACGCAGGCCTGGGGCAGTGCTTCCAGCGGGGCCGCCATCGTTACTCACGGCTTGCTGCCACACTGAGGGCCGGGTGCCCCGGGGTGGCACTGCCCCGGGGGTGCCACCGTGCCCCCTCCATAGCTTCCTCCACACCCTGCACACTGTGGGGGCTGGTGGTGGGGCAGGGTTAGGTGGGTAACCGCTGCAGGGAGGGAGGGCCGTAGGGCAGGGGGACTCCTGGCTTGGCCACTGCGTCTCCTGCTGACAGGTGGCCGTCCATCTCCTGGGGTTACTCTCGATGTGACCGTCCAGAGTGACGCTGGGCTGGGGAAGCGTTCGTAGGAAGAGACGTCATTTTTGATGCTTACGTTCTGGAGCTATTTCTCAGAGTCGACGAAGCCGCAGTTCAGGTCAGACAGCCCTCGCCCGTCTGCTGACTGCCCCACCTGTGCTCTCGGGATGGAGGCCCGGGTGGGCTCTGCCTGGGGGCGGGGCTGGGAGCTGGGGTCCTGGGAAACTGTCAAGGCCTGCAATTAGGGATTGTGGGGAGAAGCCCAAGGAAGGGATGAGGTCGCTGAGTGGAAGGAAAGGGGGTGCATCTTGGTGTGGGGACAGGAGGTTGCACGGAGGTGACATCTGCTAAGAGATGATGGGAGGGGTGTGTCCAAGGCCACGAGGACTCAGTGCCTCGGGCAGCTGAGTGAGGTGGGGCCCTGGGCCGGGTTGGCTGAGGTCCCAGTGGCCCGCAGGGGCCAAGCCTGTGTGGCCCCGCGCTGCGGCCATCAGCCCCGCACGCAGACCAAATGAGGTGAGGACCCAGTTCCTCGGTCCTCCCTGCTGCATGGTAAGTGCCCGGTGGCCCCACGTGGCTGAGGGAATGGTGATGGCAGCCCAGACCTAGAAACTTCCATCGTCACAGAGAGGTCTGCCAGGCAGCTCTGGGAGAGCGCACACAGCTCCTCGGATGGCAGGAGAGTTCCGCCTCCCCGCCCTCGGCCGTGGAAGGGTCCCGGCGGGATGTGGCAGGCCTGGTTTACGCTCTGAAGCCGCAGGCGGCGCTGGGGGAAGTGGCGGGGAAGGAGGAGCAGGCAGGAAGGAGTGGGCTGGGTGGAGAAAGTGGACAGACGTCAGTGAAGGGCTAAGATCCCTTCTGTAGTCATTCTGTAGCCTCGCGCGTTCCCTTGGGAGAGCGTGCTGCCCCCAGAGTGCACCTGGGCAGGGGCAGGGGCAGGGGCAGGGGCAGGGGCAGGGGCGGGGAGGAGCCAGCAGTGGGTGGAGCACCTCCGGCCACCACGTTCTTACCCGGAGAGTCAGCTGGATGGAAGAGCGTGCTGATGGGGCACAAGGACTGGGCTGGGGTCATCGTGACCTCGCTGGCTGGCTCGCAGGCAACCTGGCTGCTTGTGGGAGGCGTCTGTCAGGGCAGAGACGTGTCCCCACGGAGCCAAGGCCGAGCTTGGGAGCCTGTGTGGGACGCGGGGCCTCAGGAAGCGTTCTTAGGAAGAGAGGTCATTTTTGATGCTTGTGTTCTCACCTGCCCTCAGCTGCAAGCATCGCTCCGTCAGAGCCGTGCTCAGGCGCTCCTGGCCACCTTGTGGAGAGCTGAGCTGAGCTGTCCTCTGCTTGCCGGGACTCGGCTCCTCCTGTTTGGCAGGCCCGCATGTGGCCGGGCAGTTCTGCCGGGCTTCCAGGCAGTGTGGGAGCCTGGACTTGCCCACCGCACAGAAACATCAAGCAGAGGCTCAGCGGCCTAGAGGCTGTGTGTCCCGGATAACGTCGCTTCATTGTAACTGATGAGGTGCCGTAGGAGCAGATGATAAAACTGGTTTCGTTATACGTTGTTTCACCTAAAGCCGCAGAGGTTATCCCGTGAGGACTTCCTGTGCCAGAGGAAGCCGAGAGCCTGAGCAGGCTGGCCTTGCCCTGCGGGCAGCCTGGGCAGCGCGGCACGGCGCGGGCAGCGGTCTGAGGGGGTGGCCGGAAAGCAGACCTGGACGGAGGTGGCCCGCCCTCCTGTGTGGCAAGGCTCTGCTCGGACCCCTGTACCCCCCCCCACCCCCCGTTGGAGGGATGAGCGGCTGGGGCTAGACGCTGCCACTTGTCTAGTTCTCTGGTTCTTGGGGAGCCTCCTCCTGGGGTCCCGCCTCCTCCGCACCCCCAGCGGCAGAGGGACTGCTGCGCTTTCCTGCTGGCAGAGCGGCTGGGAGGTGCTGGCAGCACATCTGGCTTACATCATGGATTACAGCGATGCCAGCCGAGTGGATGGCACGAGCCGCTGCTTCCTCCAGGGCCGCTGCCGGCCGGGCCTCTGTGAAGCGCAGGCGGCGAGGGTGCCGCCGCCGAGCAGATCGGGGGAGAGGGACTGGGGCCAGTGGAAGGAGCATTTGTGCTCAGATGCCTGCGCCAGGATTGAGCACCTGGCGTGTGCGTGTGGGTGGCACTGAGAGAGACCTGAGCCTACCTCAGAGGGCGCGGGCGCGGCGGGCGTGTGATGCCGAGCTGCGGGTTTGCTTCGAGTGTCCGCACCCGGCGTGGCACCGTCGGCCCCGGGTCCGGCGCTGTGCTAACGGGCTAGGCACTCAGCGGCAGTTTTGTGTTCCTTGTTGCGTTAGGTACATTATTTTATTGTTACTACAAAAGCATACATTTGGCCTGGAAACGGTTTCCTCATCCTTTCCAATGCATATGCCCCATCCCGGGTTCTGTGAAAGCAGCGCTGGCGTGTTCGTGGAGGTGGGCCGTTGTGGAGAGGCCGCGGGGTGCTGTCCGCCCGCAGCCTGCACATGCCCGCACGCTGACCCTCGTGCTGACTGGAGGGAGGGCCGCCGTCCCCCGGAGGAGGGTGGCTGCAGCTCCAGGTGACCTCAGAGCATCTGAATGGACAGAGAAAGCAGCAATCACCGGGGTCACCGTGTTGGCATGGAAACGAAGCCTGTTCTCTGCCTCCCGAGAGCAGGTTCCCGTTCAGGTAGGATGTATGGATCGATTAGCGTACGTGTTGGGTGCATATCTGGTTTATTATGGAAGTTTGTGTGCGTGTGTGTGAGTGTGTGTGCGTGTGTGTGTGCGCGTGTGTGTGTGCGTGTGTGTGTATGAGAGAGGGGGAGGGGGAGAGGGGGGAGGGGTTGTTTCCTGGAGTTTGTATAGAGGAGGGTCTCCGCGCTGATGGGGTAAAACAGACCAGCACCCTAACTGCAGACACGGCATTAGTTCTGTGATGGGAATGTGGCCTGGCCGAGCTGGAGCCTGGCCCTGCCCACCCCCCCTCCCCGGCTGTGTGTCCCCTGCTGTGGAGCAGCCGGCGGAGCATGCAGAGGCCCCAAGCCTCCCCCGCTCCTGGGCCAGGGCTCCCGTGGGTCAGGTCTGGCTCTGTCACTCCGAGGGGAAGGCCGTTAGCCCCGACCTGCTGGCTGCGGGTTCAAAGGCCCTTGGGCTCTCCGAGGTGGACAGAGGGAACGGTGCTGGGAGAAAGCGTCACCCCACGGGTTGGTCTCAAAGCGTGCCCAGCACTGCGGTCGCGGCCGGGGCCTGGACAGCGCGGGGGAGAGTGGGGCTGCACCTGCTGGGCCCACCGCCTGGCCCTCCCTGCCAGCTCACCTTCCCAAGTGCCCCCTCTCCCCCAGGCAGCTTCTGCTACCAAAGCCGCAGCTGGGACAGCGTCGTGGCATCTGGCAGCCGCTGCCGTCGCTGCTGAAGTGACGCAAGGCAGGGCTCTTCCTTCTCAGCTCGTGGTACATGGTGCTGCCGCGGCCTATTCACGTCGCTTGTCTTATGGCAGCTGCGGGGGCGGGGGCGGGGCGCGATGTCCCTGTCCCTTTGCGAGGCTGAGTGTCACCCTGAGCCTGGGCAGTCTCCTTCCCTGCCTCGGTTTCTGCCAGAGCGCAGCCCCGCAGACCCAGGGTCCCGAGGCTGGGAGCCCACGCCCAGGGCTGCGCCCCTGTAGCTCCGAGGAGCTGCCCCGGCCTCTCTGTTGCTGGCCACCCCTGCCGCCTGGCTGGGCGAGCACCCCTCCCCTCTGTCTTGTCACCTGCCCCTTCTCTGTGTGCCTGGGCCCAAATGTCCTCCTGCAGGACCCCGTGTGACTTCACTTGAACCTGAGGCATCTGCAGTGACCCTGCTTCCAAACACGGTCCCGCTCACAGGTTCCAGGACCAGAACTGCACCTAGCGCACGGCGGGCTCGCCCAGCACCCTCCCCACGCGCAGGCGCGCTCGGCACGTGTCTCCCCCTCAGGGCGTGCGGTTCTCCGTTTCTCATTCCTCGGACCCGCTCTTGGTCTCACACCCTCTCCTCCTGCCCCGTGGCTCCCCCTTTTTGTGCCGGGCCCTGTGCAGCCACCGGACGCTGCAGGAGCCTGCCACACCCAGGGTGGGGTGACCGGAACGTGCGCCGGGAGAGCAGCTCCGTGCCTCCTGTGGCCCAGGGTCTCCGGCCACCGCCCTTCCAGGCGGTTGTGTGTTTGGTTGCCCACTGATTAGATGAAACCCCGGGCCCTTGCTTCCCTTCATTGATAAGGCTTCCGTACCCCTCAGACCTCACACACTGAGTACCCTGACCAGCTGGCGCGAGCGGGCCGTCAGCGGATGAAGAGTCACTAGGCGTGACCTGCCGGGAGGCAGGAGGGGTCCCTGGGCAGGCCCTCCGTCCCCCCGCTCCGGTGTTTCTCTGTCCAGGACTCCCCCCCTGCCTGGGGTGAGCAGCAAGCGGCCTGGGACAGAGGAGAGCTCGGCAGCTGCAGCTCTTACCCGTCCTCTGCTGGGAGGAAGGGACCCTCTGGGCGATTAAAGGGGAGACTTCGCTCTCTCCGACTCCACGGAGTGCTGGCTGCACCCACAGAGGCCAGTTCCCAGTCACCAGGCCTGGCTCCTCTGGGCTGCTCGGTCGTGTCTGCAGGTTGGGGGGCCAGATGCAGAGGTCGGGGGCTGCATGCAGAGGTCAGGGGGCCATGTGCAGAGGTCGGGGGCCGCGTACAGGCAGCCTCTGGGAGCGAGGGGAGTGCTTAGTGGGGCTCAGCACCCCCTCACAGGTGCACACGAGGGAAAGGAAGCCGCGTGGTTAGTGCTAGCTGCGAATTAACCAGGGAGCGAGCAGGGCTTCCGGCCTCAGAGAGCTGGCCTTCTAGCTCTCGTTCTGGCCGGCAGTGAATGAATGGCGGTCACAAGTGATGGCCACAGGACTCGGCCACCCTCCCCCTTAAATGACACGCCAGTGCTCAGTCATGAGTCAGCGATCTCCGTGCTTCGGGAGAGGGGAGGCTGCCTGGAGCCAGGACGGGAGGGAACCAATGTGCCAGGCGGGGTACCAGGGCAGGAAGCACTGAGGGGCCCCCACTCGCTGGCAGCCTCGGAGACCCGCCCAGTTACCCAGGGAAAGCTCTCCGGGAGGCAAAGGACTGGGCTCGGCAGGTGTCACGCAGGTTGAGGAGGGCTGCCCAGCAGTGACAGGAGTCGTCGCTGGGTGGCCCTGGGGCCGACGGGACCCTCTGCAGGCTGGGCTCGGGTGCTGGGCCAGCTCCCAGAATACACGCTCCCTCGGGGCCCCAGGACCAGCACGCTCCCGGGTGAGGGGACATGAGAGACGCTCACGGCTCTGGTCCCCGGGAACTGGATGCATTACATCTCCTTCAAGCAGGAGAAAGAGAGGTTGGGACAAAAGTCAAGGTTGGTTTTAGGATAAGGTGACCAGATTTTAGCACTGGTAAAGCGGGACACCATTGAGAGGGGGGGAGGGGGGGTGTCTTTTTTAAAAAAAATATATTTTATTGATTTTTTCACAGAGAGGAAGAGAGAGTGATAGAGAGCTAGAAACATCGATGAGAGAGAAACATCGATCAGCTGCCTCTTGCACACTCCCCACTGGGGATGTGCCCGCAACCAAGGTACATGCCCTTGACCGGAATCGAACCTGGGACCCTTGAGTCCGCAGGCCGATGCTCTATCCACTGAGCCAAACCAGTTTCGGCCCGGGCGGTGGCGGGGGGGGGGGGGTGGTAGTTCTTGATTAAAAATTTGGTCTATATTGTAATCGCTTTTGGTTTTTTTAATACAAGGAAATTCACTTCTTAGATCATCGTTGAATTTGCATCCTCTTTTCTTACTCATTATGTTAAAAATCTAAAAAAAAAATTTAAAATTATAAATTATTATATACATATTGCTTAAAAACACAGTAAGTAGGTACATGATTACATGAACATATTTTATTGTTAGTTTATAAATTAAATTAATTTGATTGTTATAAAGTAACTATTTTAAAAAATTATTTTAATCCTATATTTCTTTCTAAATAATAACAATACTAACTGGTATTATTTTTCTTCTGAATTTGCCATAACGTAAGTCATAAGTGTCACTTTCAAGGCCGGCGCTAGACTTTTTGCCGCCACTATAAAATATAAATAATACGAGTACTGTCTGCTAAATTCAAGAAAATTGATGTATTTATGAAATAAATAAATGAATTACTTACCTAAATTATCTGAATAGCTGATTTGTAATGACATCACTTGTTTAACTAGCTTACTAGCACACAGTACGATGTGTATCGTCTGAGAGACAGTTACAAAATGTTTTCGTCGTTGCCAATCCCCAAAAATGCCATTGTTCATTAAGTCCAAACAACGGTGGTGAAATTCTAACAACCGATCAACAATGCGAACTTTGATAAGCAGTTCTCGGTAATCAGTTCTCGACAATTATTTGTTATTATTAAAGTTTAACATTATAAAATTAACAAAAATAATATAAAACTCATCCTGGCTAAATAGCCACCTGGCCGCCGAAAACCGTCTATTCCCTTCCCGTTCTCCCGCCGTTCCCTAGCTTGTCGTGCATTCTTTCCAAAAATCGGGACTTTGTTAAAACACCACGGGACGCGGGACAAATTGTTAACAATCGGGACTGTCCCGCCAAAAGCGGGACGTCTGGTCACCTTATTTTAGGAAGATGAAGGCATTTGCATTTGTACCTCACACAGGCCTGTGCCGGTCAGCCTGCTCAGAGGAGCCCTGGGTTTGAACATCAAGCCAGAGGGGACCCCAGGGGGTCACAGAGGTGCAGATGAGCCTCCACAGGAGAGGAGACGGGGGCTGCTGTCCACTCACCCCTCAGCCCAGGAGGCCCCTCAGCCCGGCTCCTGGCGGGAAGCACAGACGTTTCCCCATGGGGACCACATGTGCATGAGCACACGCTGTGGGGTCCCAGGGGAACTCCCAGGGCCGGCCACGGGCCCCAGGCCTCGGCTCCCTCAGGAAGCAGCCCACGGGACTGCAGGCACACGCGAGAGGCCCCGCCCAGGCGGCGGGTCAGTAAAAACCGAGGGGAAACGGCGGAGGAGAAGCAGGCTTCGTGAGGTTGGGGAGAGAACTGCACGCCGCCGGCGGGGGCTCACAGCAGACGTGGGATTGTGGCCACGGCACCGGCCTGAGGAGGCTGAAGGGAAGCGCATCGCAGTGTCTGAGTGGCGGAGAGAAAGGCAGGCGGGAAAAGTGGCCCTTCCAGAGGGGCCTCAGCGACCCACGAGGCCAGGAAGTGCGGGACCCAGAACAGCAGCGTGCGGCCGGCGGGCGCCTGCCCAGGTGGGCGCTGCTCGAGGGTGAGAGGTGCAGCATTTACACCCACCCCGTGTTTCAGCCTCCTGTCCCCGCCCTGCCCCGAGGTGCGGGACCAGGAGAGCCGGGCCCCGAGGCAGGCGAGCCCAAGCGGGGTTGACAGGAAAGGACTGGTCAGCCGGTCAGCGAGTCCAGGGGGCTGACAGTGACAGCCGTCAATAACAATGACCATGGGAGGCAGCAGCTCAAAGCTGAAACAGTAGAAAATAGGAAAGAAGAATCAAGAGGCAAAATAAACACATTGAAAGCAAAACTCATCACTTAAAAACTAACCGATTCACACAGGGACTCATAAACTGTTACAGTTCATGTTTTTGTAAAATTCACGTGTTATATATAACCATTAACAGGATTTAAAATTAAAAATGAAGGGTAGTGCTGGGTTAACCAAAAGTACGACATTAATGTCAAACGAGAGAGTCCTGCAGACAAAAGCCTTAATGGTGCTATCAGACCAGATGAAGTCGTAAACCTGAAGTTATTGCACCCAGCAACTCAGCGTGACACAAGTCTCATAGCTGGCTGGTAAATACAGAATCAGTTGACGTAGATCTCATTGAGACTAATAGAAAAGCATATTAAAAATTGGAACAACACAGTTGACCAGCTTCATCTTATGGGACGTACTGGAATACAGAATGCCTGCACTGAGCCGTCGGTCAAACGTGGGCCATCCAGGAACGGCTGCCGCACCGGCTCAGCAGACCTGAGTGGCACCGAGGCACCCGCCGCCCAGGCTGTGCCGGCCGCATTGCAGAGGAGGCCTCAGACGCAGGCCATTAAACACGGGCTGTGCCAGCCAAAGTGCGAACAGCTCACCGCACCGCGATTGGAAAACGGATAAAGAAATTGTGGTTGGTGTGCAGGGGACTGTTATACAATCCATAATAATAAAAGTGTAATATGCTAATTAGACCAGACGTCCTTCCAGACGAAGCCGGGGCTGCGAGGGAAGACTGGGTCCCAGGTGCCTGCCGGTGGCTGGAGAGAAGCCCGGGTCCCGGGTGCCAGAGGGAAGCCGGTGCCGGCAGTGGAGGGAAGGAAGGCCTACTATTGCACAAATTTCTAATAATTAAAATAAGTGAACTACATCAACATAGACAAATCTAAAGGTGACTGAGAGAAAAAACATAAAACAACTAGCAAAGATGTTCTTTCAGGGGAAAGTTTTAAAAATATAAAGTAATTCAGCCATGATTGGAATAGTGTGTACTGCTCTCTGGAGAGGGAGGGAGAAGTAAGGGAAGTGGTGTTAGTTGCGTTGTAGAACGTTTTATTTTTTTAAGTGTTGGAAGTCAAATATGGTGAAACGTTTGCATAAAATCTTGATATTGTGTACATGGATACTATTATATTAATACCTGTATTGTTTGTATGTTAGCAAATTGCAACATTTCAGTATTAAATTGTTAAATCAAAAAGAATTGCTATTGAACAAAACTGCTAGGCAGAGGCCCTCTGAGCGTCGGGGGTTTTGAAAGTGATCGGCGATACTGTTATTGAAGGAGATGCCGACCTCGGAAGTCCAAGACAGTCACCTGAGAAGCGATGGCGGCCGGTGGGGCAGCTCACGCGGCGACGGGATGAAGGGACGTGCCCGTGCCGGACGGAGGAACGGCTCCCAGAGGCTGGCGTCCTGGCCCCGGAACCTGCGGTGTCACGTTCCCAAACGGACTTTTCAGATGGGGTTAGCGATGGGGAAGCAGATTTGAGATGGGAGACGATCCTGCATGGTCCAGGTGGGCCCAGTGTGATCCCAGAGGTCCCGCTCAGGGTGGCAGGGGTCAGTCACTGGCTGGAGGTGAGGAGCCGAGGCTGGAGTGACGTAGGAAGGCGGGAGCCGGGCCGGCCATGGAGACCTCCCGGCGCCCCAAGAGGCAGCAGCCCTGCCTCCTGACCGGAGGACTCTGGCCTCCAGGCTGTGAGATAAATTGGTGTCACTTTATGCTACTAAGTTTGTGCTAATTTGTGACAGCGATAAGAAGAAATTAGTACAACATGTAGATATCTAGTAGTTTTCTTCTAAACCTTAAACCACTTACATGGAAATAGAAATAAAACCGATTCAGCCGGCAGCAAGGACAGATGCAGAGGACCCCTAGGAAACTGCCTGCAGTGACGGTGAGCGGGCGAGGAGGTGACCAGCCCTCTGGAGGGGAGGGCTGAACTAGAGACAGACCTGCCTCCCAGGCCGCGAGGAGGCAGTCTGCGAGTCACTCCGTCCACACCGGGGGTTCGGTGGGACTTCTCAGGATGATTCTAAATTGAATGTTAGAAACCAGCCTGAAAGAGTAACATTTGTCATCCCTTTTTGTTTAAATCATCACCTGAGGATGTTTATTGATTTCAGAAAGAGAGGAAGAGAACCTAAGGATATTTATTAACAACTAGAGGCCCAGTGACGAAATTTGTGCACAGGTAGGGTCCCTAGGCTTGGTTGGTGATCAGGGCCAATCAGGGCCTTCCCACTGCTGGCTGGGGCCTTCCTTTGTTCCATGCCGCCCCCTGGTGGTCAGCACATGTCATAGCGAGTGATTGAATTCCTGGTTGCCTTTTATATATAGACTAGCTTTCCCGTTGCAGGAAAATTCCTGCAATGGGATTTCCTGCTGCACTCTACCCCGCCTCCGTTCCTCCCTTGCCGCCTGCCTCGCCTTCTCCTCCGGCCCTCCCGCATTTCCCTTCGCCCCCGGCCCCGCCTCCGCTCCGCCTTTATCACCCGCCTCGCCTTCTCCTCCAGCCCGCCCGCGTTTCCCTTCGGCCCCGGCCCCGCCTCCGCCCCGCCCTTGCCGCCCACCTCGCCTTCTCCTCCAGCCCGCCCGCGTTTCCCTTCGCCCCCGGCCCCGCCTCCGCCCCGCCCTTGTCACCGGCCCCGCCTCTCCTCCAGCCCGCCCGCATTTCCCTTCGGCCCCGCCTCCGCTCCGCCCTTGCCGCCGGCCCCGCCTTCTCCGCCAGCCCGCCTGCTTTTCCCTTCGCCCAGGCCCTGACTTCGCTCCTCCCTTCTCCTCCCCCCGCCCCCCTGGCTTGCTTGCTTCTTCGAAGCTTTACTCCCCTTTGCAGCTCTTGGCTTCTTTCGACACTGTCTTGATATGCAAATCAGCCGCCATCTTTGTTGGGGCAATTTGCATACTCGTCCTGATTGGTTGGTGGGCGTGGCTTGGCTTAGGTGTAGCGAAGGTGCGGTCATTTGCATATTTGTCTATTATTAGATTAGACTAGTGGCCCTGCGCTCGCTGCCGCTTGCCTCAGCTGGCCGCCTCGCCCACCACCGCTCATAGCTCTCCACTTTTCGTAGCTTGCTGCCCCGCCCTCCTGTAGCTCTCTGCAGCTCTTAGCTCACTGCCCCACCCTTCTGATGATCGTTACTGTCACAGCGTAATGACCATTTGCATATTACCTCTTTATTATAAAGGACTAGAGGCCCGGTGCACGAAATTTGTGCAAGGGGCTCGGCCCTTGCAGCTGCAGTGCTTGCCTTGGCCCTCACAGCCCCGGCTTCATCCGAAAGGTCATCCGGAAGGACGTCCAGTCTAATTAGCATATTACACTTTTATTATTATAGACTAGAGGCCTGGTGCACAAAATTTGTGCACTTGGCAGGGGGTACCCTTAGCCCGGCCTGTGCTCTCTCGCAGTCCGGGAGCCCTTGGGGGAGGGGAGCGGGCCTAAGCCGTCGGTAGGACATCCTCAGCGCTGCTGCGGAGGCGGGAGAGGCTCCTGCCAATGCCGCTGCGCTCACCAGCTGTGAGCCTGGCTCAGGGCTTCTGGCTGAGCGGGGCTCCCCCTGTTGGAGCACACCCACCACCAGGGGGCAGATCCTGCGTTGAGCGTCTGCCCCCTGGTGGTCAGTGCACATCATAGCGACCAGTCATTCTGCGGTGTGGTCCATTTGCATATTAGCCTTTTCTTATGTAGGATAATAATCGTACATAATAACCAGTGTGAATGCCTGACACCTCTCCAGACAGACACCTACCCAGTCTCCCTTGTGGAGGAAAGCCGTCCTTTCAACTTGAAACCACAGCCTCCCACCCGCTCAGCGTGAGAGGGGCCGTCACAGCCTGTGAAACGTCCCGAGAGCCCCCTAGGAATGCGATTGTTGTCTGTCCAGTGGAATCAGGAATAACAGAGACATGCCATCTTTCCACTTCATTTTTAAAAAAGAATCAGGGGCCAGCCAGAAATCCAGCCCAAAGATTCAGAACATGAACATGTTTCACAGTCACTTTCAGACTGAGCTGCTGTCTCAGTTTTGTCTGAAGTGAGTTCATCTCCTGATGATTGATTGTCTTGTCTCTAATCTTGTGGGGTGTATGTGTTATGGAATTTTAGCATGTGTGTGTGTTTTGTTAATTCCCACTTGAGGATATGTTTTTGTTGATTTTAGAGAGAAAGGAAGGGAGAGAGAGAGAACTATCCATCGGTTCCTCCCATATGTGCCGGACTAGGGATCAAACCCACACCTACGAATGTGCCCAGATCCAGAATGGACCCGCGGCCCTTCAGTGTGTGGGACAACACTCCGCGCAGCTGAGCCACCGGCAGGGCTGTGTGTGGCTTCATCTTAGGAGAGAATAATCCCCAGCCCTTGACCTACATCACACACGCACCCACACACACGTGCACATGCACACATACACGCACACATGTACACGCACGCACACACGCACGCGTCACCACGTATACACCCCCAAACATGCCACCTGCACACCTCACCAGCCCCTCACTCTCTCTGGCTCCTCAGGGCCTCGGTTGCCGCTGAGCTTAGGGCAGCATTTCCAGCCGCGCTCCCCCCCCCCCATCTGTGTTCGGGGTACTTCCCTGGAGGATGTGAGCCCTGGATGGTCTTCCTGCCTCCGAGCGCCGGCAGCGCACTCAGCCTGGCCTTCCGCCTCCTAGGCCGGTGGCTAGCTGCCTCCGAGGGCGTCTTCTGGTGGCAGGAGGAAGGACGGACTTCCTGAGCGTGAATGTGCATCGTGAGTTAGTGAGACGAGATGTGGTTCATGTCAGTGAGTTCACCTACTGCCTGGAGTGTACTTGTAACCCCAAGTCCACACTCACGCACGTCTTGTCGCGCACAGACGTGGGATCGGAGACCTGAATCGCAGCCGCACGCGGCCCAGCGGGGGTTGGAGGAGCGCCGCCTGCCAGCTCCCCGCTCACGAGGCCCTGGGGTCCTGTGACTCCACATGTTGGTGACTTCCCTGTCTAAGGTGCTCAGCACTCAGTAATGGTGCTGAGTGCTGTCCTACGAGAGGCTGCGAGGCCCGTGGAGAAAACCCTCGAGCCAGCCAGCTTCCTCCGGGCGGGGGTGCGGCGTGTGGCACAGTGTGTACTAGCTAGGGCACCTCCAAGCAGAACCCCTGAAACAAGGACCTGCGTGGTTCGGTGGTGCGTGCTAGGGCCGCAGGCTCAGACCCAGCCGTGCCTCTGATCCCGATTCCGTGTTCTCGGCAGCACCCCAGGACGGTTCCTGCGGGGCGTGAGCCTGGGCGCGGGGCTGGGGGAGCAGGCGCCAGCTGCCGGCACGCGAAGGCCGCCCTGAGCTGGCTCCGGTGACTCCCTTTGCAGGTTACTTTCTGAACTTCCTGGAGCCGGTGAACAACATCACCATCGTGCAGGGCCAGACGGCGACTCTGCACTGCAAGGTGGCCGGCCACCCGCCCCCGAGCCTGCGGTGGCTGAAGAACGACGCCCCGGTGGTGCAGGAGCCCCGGCGCGTCATCATCCGCAAGACCGAGTATGGCTCCCGGCTCCGCATCCAAGACCTGGACACGACAGACACCGGCTACTACCAGTGCGTGGCCACCAACGGGATGAAGACCATCACTGCCACCGGCGTCCTGTTCGTGCGGCTCGGTGAGTGGGGCAGCCTGGGCCCCGGCTCGCAGCGAGGGAGCTTCACAGCCGCCCAGGGGGCCCAGCCCGGGACGTCGGTCAGCGTGCCGGGCCCGCACGCCCTGCCCCTCGCACTAGTGAGAACAGAGGAGGGACACGGTGGACACACTGCGCGCAGGACATAATCCCGGTTAGCGGGCAGGTCTTAGGCCACGGTCACGCCTGAGCCCCCACAGGCCTGGCACCTACCGGCCCACGGATCCTGGCCCGGCAGGGGTGGGGAGCCAGCGTGAAGACAGCTCTGTGCTCTGTGCTGAGTACATGGCTGGGAGGAGTGTGTCCCCCTCGCAGCCCCCTTTTGAGAAGGTCCCTGCAATGCCCCAGCCTGTCACAAACCTCAAGCCTCTGTCACTGATTAGGAAAACGGGTCTTGTGAATCCAGGTTAGATGCGGAGAGAGAAAGAGCAAGACAGTGAAACCTACAAAAGTATGTCCAAAAGCCCTGGCCAGTGTGGATCAGTGGTTAGAACGTCCGCTCTCACACGAAAGGGTCTCGGGTTCAATTCCCGGTTAAGGGCAGGGACCTGAGTTGCAGGCTCCATCCCAGCCCTCGTGCAGGAGGCAGTCAATGGCTGTGTCTCTCTCACATCGATATTTCTCTCTCTCTGTCTCACCCCATCCCTCCCACGCCCTCTGAAAAAAATCAATGGAAAAAATACCCTCAAGTGAGGATGAACAACAACAAAAACCACGTAAAACATGTCCAACAGAGAGCGCCCTCCGGGGTGCGGTTCCCTGCTCCCGGCACAACCTCCTGGGGCCGGGGCCAGGGCCTGGCTGCGGCGGCTCCCCCGGGCGCCTTCACCGATGCTGGGTTGGAAGGAAGTTTGAGTCCAAATCATGAAGCATTAATAACATGCTTTCTTTTTCCTTTTTAGGTCCCACACACAGCCCAAATCATAATTTCCAGTAAGTATCTGTTTTCCTCAAACCATTCTCGTTCTCTGAGGGTTCCGTTACGTAAGAATCCAGGTTTAAACTCAGCAAGCACATGTTTTTGCTGAATTTGCTGGAAGTTGGCTGGACTTCACTCGAGGATGGCAGTGCGTCTGCTGTGGCTGGAAAACGATGGCCTGATCCAGTTGGTGTTAGGAAAAATGTCAAAAAACAGATACTGCCAGTTCCTTTCATCTCACGTGGCCCCGGGCGCCTGGCAGAGCACCACACAGGGCCGGCCGCGGGGCACCAGCCTGGTCTTCAAACGCATTTGGAACCAGGGGGCCGTTCTCCCTGAACCCCAGCACCGCCCAGCCAGAGGCGGCCCGGCCCGCTTCCCGCACAGGCCCGGCTCAGAGCTTCGCCAGGTCTGCACGGGCCGTGCACTCAGGCCTTTCCACGCGTGCACCGTGGGGAGTCCCCTCTGGACCCTGCTCTCAGCGTGGCCTGAGGATGGCTCGGCAGGCCTGTGTGCGAGGTTGCAGTGGTGGACTCCTCGTTGCCTCCCAGACGCAGGAGAGCTGCGCCTCCAGTGTTCCGAGGGGACACGCTGTGTGGGCAGCGGCCCCGTTGCACGTCCCTGTCCCCCTGGTGCCGCAGGAACGCTGGCCCACCAGCGGGCATGGGGAGGCCGCTCCCAGCACAGCAGGTGCCCTGGCGGAGAGCAGCTGGGGGAGGGGCTGCTCTCGGGCCCTGCCCAGGCCTTGCTCCTTCATCACGCATGTGCGTAGTGAGGAAAGAAGTTGCACAAAGGGAACATCTACGAGGCTTTAGAAAAGATATGTCATTTCAAACGAGTTATTCTTTTCTTTATTTGTGTCGTTAACTAATTTACATAGTAAGTATATAGCAAACACAGACTATCGTAGAGCAGCGGTCTCCAACCTTTCGGACCTCACGGACCACCAGTGGTTCACGGACCCCTGGTTGGCGACCGCTGTTATCGAGTATACAAATTGACATACATAATTACAGTGCAATTCACTAAATATATAGATATCAAATACATTTACATAAGTTTTATATAAAAGTTCAACAATGTTTTTACACTTACTTTCTTCTCATTTTAAATTATGGGTCAAATCAGCACATTTGTCCAAATAGTTCGGGCAGTTCTGGCAGAGTGACAGTTCACTGGTCCCGTCCCTCGGGCCTGAGCCCAGGCCCCGTGGCCAGGTGGGTGTGCAGGCGCGGCCTCTCCGCCCTGGGACACGTGGGCCCAGAGAGACACCGCACCACTCGCTCCCTCTTCTGCATACCTGGTAGGATAGTGAACTGCCGGGACACTTTACATCCCCCTGGCCGCACCCACAGGCCGCCCCTGCACTGGCCTTCTGCATGTCCACGCCCTCACTGGCCCCGAGGCCTTGTGCCCTGGACGGGGGACAGTCTCCCTCGGGGACTCTGAAGAGCAGAGCCTGGCGGGCACACCTGTGCACACGTCGCCTCCCCGCCACACCTGAGAGGACCCGCTGCTCCTGTCCCCCATTAGCCCACGTCTGTCTGCCCGCTCCCTTCCGCTCGCTGCCCCTCTGAGTGCTGGCACCTGTCACCCTGCCACCCTGAGTGCTCGGCATGACCCCCGGCTCCTCCTGCCTCTGGCAGTGTCTCTTCATAGTCCTTGCCTGTTGCCCTTACATCATTTTTGGTGATTTTTAATAATTATTCATCTACTTCTTGATAACATAGAAATTTAAATTTTCTGTCTCTTGTCAATAATTATATGGGTTTTCATGTGTCTTATTAAGGAACACCCTAATTTTCTTGAAATATTCTGATAGTATTTTGATTGGAATTGCAATGAATTTTTAGATAAATTTGGGGAAAATTAATATTTAATTGAATTGTCAAGGACCACTTCCTTCATGCTTTAAACTGTCCTTTTTCCCCTAACATTTATTTTGAAAAACGTCAAACAAATGGAAAAGTAGGGAGTTTTGTAGTGATCATCCAGGCGGACACCTGCCAGCTGGCCCTGCGTTACGGTACTTCCACCTCCAGCGTCCTTGCTCCTTCCCGCCCGCCTCCACCCAGCAAGCTGTCTTTTCACTCACTTCCCAAGGTGCAGATGTCTGTGCACTCCCTGCGGCGTCCCAGCATGGGGATCATTAGCGAGTTCATGTCTGCACATTCTGTTTCATTTGTGAGTTAACCTGCGTACACTGAAATGCGCACATCTTGAGTATTCCATTACCAAGGTCCGCCCACTGCGGAGACCTCTGCAATCCAGCCCTGGCCGGGCCCGGCGAGGCCCATCCCGGGAGGCCAGGTGACCTCGTCCTCGCCCCTCCTCCGCTGCCAGCCCCTGTCTGGTGCTGTTGTGCCGTGGATAGTTCTGTGTTTTAGAGCTCGCAGACACGCAGCCACAGCACAGAGCCTCGCGAGCCTGGCTTCCCGCACGGGGCATCGCCTTCAAGAAGCCTCCGGGCTGCGTGACAGCAGGGCACTGTGTCCGCTGGGCCCGCGGGCACCCGCTCCCGCTGGCATGAACGTGGGGGACTTCTCACACGGGGGTTCGTGGACATAAGCATCTCTGCTAGGGAAGTGCCTTGGGGTAGAACTGCTGCTTATAGGGTCTGTGCATGCTGTTCTGTAAGAGACACCGCCTTCCCTCGAGGGGCCGCGCCCTGTGCACTCCCGGCGACAGGGAGAGGTTTCGGGGCTGCGCGCACTCACAGTAGTGGGTCCGGTCCGTCTTTGTAACGGGAGCCCTTCGGTGTGTTATTCCGGGAATACTTAAGGTTCCTACACTGTTTGGTAAGTTTTAACTCTTTGTTACTAACTTCTAAAAAATTACTTTGATCGGTCACTTTAATTTCAAACAAATCTGTTTGACATGGTGGCCCTCCCTCCGAATGCCATTTTGGCTGCATCCCCTGGCCCCAGGGACACGGGCTTTCCGTTTCCTGTTCTTGTTGAATTTTATCAGTGTATTGGGGAGTATTTTACTTTGGATAATTTGTTAAAGGTTTTCTTTGTGACCAATTAGATATGTTCAATTTTTGTGAATATGTCCTGTTGTTTCAACAAGTAAGTGTTTTCTGGTGGTGGCCACACATACCTTGATTTACATATTAGATCACGTATGTTAAGTGTGTTATTAAAATCAGCTATTTTCTTTGTCACATGGGTTACAGATATCTGAAAGTATGTGAAAGTCCTCCGTGCTCCTTCGGGATTTGCCACTTCCCACCAGCTGTCCATTTTTGAAGGTGCCTGCGTGTCCTTCAGGCCTGGAGGCTGGGGCTGCATGGCGTTGCTGTGTTTTGTTTTGAAGTCGCTATTAACGCTTTCCCCTTGAGTTTCCTCTGCCAGAGTGATCCCCCCCCCCCCCCCCCCCCCCCCCCCCCCCCCGCCGCTTTCTCTTCGTTTGCATTTGCGGCCACTTCTCTTACTCCTCCTGTTCCACGTTCCCCGGCCTTTTTGCATCTGTTTTATGTGGGTATCTTATAAGTAGCCTATGGTACATGTTTTGGAGGCTGGTAAGGAGGATTTCCAATCTGGAAGTTCAGTTGCTCCATGCAGGCTTTTCTCATGTTCACAGATGTGTGCACAGCACTCGTTGCACTGGGAGCCCGCCCCGTGCCGGCGTCTGTGCGCCTGAGAGTGAGGGAGTCTGCTCACTGGCGTCTGCCGGCGCCTCCTTGTCCCGTGGGCGAGAGACCTTGGGGGTCGGAGGCCTGGGACGGATCTGCAGGCGGCACCCTCGCGGAGCACTGTCCTCACCCGTGTTTCCAGCAGGTGGTGGTGTCAGAACTTCAAATGTTGCCAATGACTCGGGGTCCAGTAGTAACTTACAGTAATTTTACATTAGATTTGACCAGTCAGTGAAGAACATGTTTTTGTTGATTTAATACCCATTGAAGTGCCTGTTCACATGCAGTTTACCCTCCTTGTTTGAGGATTTCATACCTGCAAATTCTGTTACGTCACTACAGTGTCTGTACCCCCACGGCCACGCTCGGTGTTTTCCCGGCACGAAGGGAATGTGCAGAGCGCTCTCCCAGGGCTCGGCCCGGCGGCGGCCCGGCGGCGCGGGCCTTCTTGCTGGCGGTCTGCTTAGTGTTAGGCTGGTGGTGGTGGTTTTGCTGTTGAAATGGCCCCAGCAGGTGCGGAAGTGCAGCCCTGCTCCTGCGGGAGAGGCCAAGGCCCAGCTCCACTGGCCAGGACCACAGCGTCAGTGACAGCAGAAGCACACGGACCAGGGGTGTGATGGCTGATGAGATGTCGGACCACTGCAGTAAACTGTGTTTTTCCACTGGGAGACATGGCTCAGTATTTGCTAATTCGGTGTTTACAGTGTCTTTATAGAAGACTCGAGGCCCAGTGCACGAAATTCGTGCACAGGGGGAGGGGGGCCGGGGGCGGGGAGGGCATCCCTCAGCCTGGCCTGCACCCTCTCGCAGTCCCGGAGCCCTCAGGGGATGTCCGAATGATGGTTGATTTGCATATTAGCCTTTTATTATATAGGATAACCACAAATAACCAGAATGGCCTGTATTTTGTTCATATTTCATTAGGATATTTGTCTTTTCCCTATTGATTTGCAGGAGTTTTAGAATGTCTTCTAGGTATAATTGCTACATAATTTCCTCTGGAAGGGATTTCATACTGGTGTAAGCGAGGGGCTGGGCTGCTCTCCATATCGACAGGCTGGCCCTTGGGCACCACCGAGTGAGTGGCGCACGGGGGTCAGCGAGTGGACCGTGGCCTCTGTGGTTAGGGGCGCTTCCGGCCCCGCAGATGCGCTTCAGGACTCACTCCACCAGCAGGTCCCTGCCGGAGCCACAGCCCAGGGTCCTGACGGGAGCGTGTGTCTGCCTCGCTGCACACTGTGGACGGAATGTCTCCCTGCTACTGTGGGTGGCGTTTCCCCCCAAATTCATAAATATGGGGCTGTCTTATAGTGAGGGCCTTAAGGAGGTAATTAGGTTACATGAGGTAGGTCCTAAGGGTGGGGCCCTGATCTCTCTCTCTCTCTCTCTCTCTCTCTCTCCCCCCCCCCCACCTGAGCATAAGGGTGGGGCCCTCCCCTTCTCCCCTCCTCCCCAGCATAAGGCTGGGGCCCGCTCCCTTTGCCAAGGGAAGACGCAGCAGGAGGGGGGCATCTGGGAGCTGGGAACGGGATAGACGAGCAGTTTGATGTTGAACTCAGCTGCCAGGGATGTGAGATCAGTGCCTGTGGGTGACCCGTGTGTGGTGTTGGGTAGGGCGGCGCTGCCTAGTGCAGCTGCCTGTTACTGTGTTACTTTCCGAGTCACCTGGACCGCTGCCGGCACTGCTCCAGGCGAGTTTTGTCTGCGTCTGTTTCACTGGAGTTGCGTGGAGCTGGGTCTTTGCATTTCCTCCGTCAGGTGCAGGGTGGTGCGGAAGTTTTTCTCCTTCGGACATACCAGCTACGTTGCATGATGGAGTCCCGTTGCTAAGTGACTTCAGAGCTCCAGACAAACTGCCCTCGCCAGGGGGCTGTCCCTGCAGAACTGTGTGACCGCTAACGGCTGGCAGGTGCGCCTTGTAGCCACGCACGCCCGGGGCAGCCGGCTTTCTGTGCCCCGGTTTCTCTCCCCTTGACTGTCTCCGTGGACTGACCTCGCCTCTGTGATGTCTCTGGAAGTTGCCCACAACGGAGACAGAAAGGAAAACAGTGGGCTGGACGAAGACCCACTCCCAGCTCTCTGCTGCGTCCTGGGATCTTGGCGGCCAGGCCTGGGCTGGGCCTCCCCGCGGGCAGTTTCCTAGGAGACGTCCGGCAGCCACAGGCCCAGGGGAGGGCGGACAGCGAGCAGGTGGCGGGCTGTCCTGTGTGCGGTCCTCAGATTGGGCTCCCTGCTGTGGGTTCTGAACTTGGACAGGAGTGGCCGGGTGGCTGAGCCCTCCGCCGCTGCCCCTCTGCCCGCTGCCCCACGGCCCCGTGGACACAGCATTTGTGGGACATGATGCGTGTGCTGGGAGATGTGGGAGGTGGAAATCCTCAAAGGCTCAGGGAGTTCCCACCATTTAGAAATTGTTTCCTTCCACCCCCGGGGGTGAGGTGAGGGGGTGTGAGTGAGAGGCCGTTCCCCCACAAATGTGGCTCAGAGACAGCGATTATAGCTCACCCAGGCCGGTGCGCAATGCCCAGGGTCATTTCCTATTTCATGTGTGCATTTCATCCTCTGCTCTTCCAAAGAGTGGTTCCTTTTCACGGTTACAGAGCCTGCGCACACGGGGGGTGCCTGGTGGTCTGGAGGAGGGTGTGGGTGTGGGTGTGGGTGTGGGTGTGGGTGTGGGGTGGTGCAGGGCCGGTGCTCTCTGAAGCCTGGGCATCAGGCTCCCTGCTGCCTGAGCTGTCGCCTGGGCCAGCCGTGGGTCCCACAGAGCTTCTGCACAATTAAAAGTTATGTTAACTATCAACTTCTGGGAAACCGTAATCTTCCTTGGGGCGACCTGGCTGGCAGAGGGGGAAGTTAGGGGTGACCAGGCAGGCAGGCAGGCAGGTGAGCAATTAGGAGCCAGCAGTTCAGGATTGTGAGAGGGATGTCCGACTGACAGTTTAGGCCCAATCCCGGCAGTCACACATCCCCCAAGGGATCCCAGATTGGAGAGGGTACAGGTTGGGCTGAGGGGAACCCCCCTACCACCACCTCCGTGCACGAATTTCGTGCACCACGCCTCTAGTTCTGTATTTACATTTGCATATCAATTTTAGAATCAGTATGTCAATTTCTACAAAAGTGCCTTGTGGGATGTTGTTTAACTTTTAATTTTGAAATAATTTCAAACCTGCAGAAAAGTTGCAAAAGTAGTAATAAGTAGCCCCATTATGCTCTTTACCCAAGTTTACCAATTTTTATATTTTTTCCCATTTATTTCCTCAACGCACATCTGCAGTTAGCCACGTGAGAGGATGTCCATCCATCACACTCCTCTGCCCCTTCGTGCTCTGCTGTGTGCCCCCTGAGGTCAGCGGTCTTTCCTCGCAGACCTACAGCTTCAGATTCAGGCTGCGTCTCTGAGTGGCCATTCATTCTCCAAGTTCTTCTGCTGCCCCCGCCGTGCTATGTGGGTCCCTCCCCCCAGCACAAGACCCCCAGGCCGCTTTAGTGTCAGGTCAGATGGATAGCACATGGCTCTCTGTCTCGGAGTGGGCAGGGGGTGGTTTTTAAAGGTTGAAGCACCAGCTCTGGAATGTCTCTTATTTTGCTGAGTGCAGTTTGCTCTTGTTTTGTGGAGCACATGGCTGTTTGATCAGGAGGCATATTGGTCTGCCGTGTCCTAGGACATTCTTGTCCAGTATTTTTATCCAGGTGACGCTGGCCTTGTAAAATGAATTAGGAGGTATCCCTTACTCTTTTATTTTCTGAATGAGTTTGTGTAAAATTGCTGATGTTTCTTCCTAAAACGTTTGACAGAATTCACCAGTTTCTGTTATTTGGAGCTAGAGTTTTAATTGTGGGAAGATTTTTTATTACAAACAACTTCAAGTAAGAGATACAGGGCTATTCTGAGTTTTTATTTCTGTTGGCACTAATTTTGATGTGTGTGTTTTTCAAGGAATTTGACATTTTTTTCTAAGTTGTTGGGTCTATGTTCATATACTTATTATAAGTATATTATAAGTTCATAATACTTATTATCTTTTAATATTTGTTAGGGTCTTTGGTAATGTCCCCTGTGCATTCCTGACATTGGTAATGTGTGTTTTCTCTTTTCCTTAATCAGTTTTTCTAGGTGCTAGCAATATTGTTAGGTTTTTTAAAAAACCATCTTTTGGTTTTATTGATTTTTCTATTGTTTTCTACTTAATTGACTTCTGCTTTCATCATTAACATTTTCTTATAATTCAGGTTTAATTTTCTTAAGGTGTAAAACCTTATTTAATTTAAGTGTTTACAGCTATTAATAGCTATAAATTAATCTCTGCTTTTTAGCTGCAGGCTATCATGTTTTTATTTTTTATAATTTATATTTTCACATTCCATTTAAAACTAGAGGCCCGATGCACAAAGATTCATGCAAGAATGGGCCTTCCTTCCCTTGGCTGCCGGCGCCACCTTTTCGCTCCAGCCCAGAGCCGCCTTTCCGCCTTCCCATGCTGCCCAAAGGTGCAGAGTGGCTGGGGCGGTGTGGAACACCTGCATCATCGCGACAACACAAGCGTCCCACTCTGCCCCCCGCCGCTCAGTGTGCAAATTAACCTGCCATCTTTGTTGGGTTAATTTACATACTCACTCCTGATTGGCTGGTGGGTGTCACGAAGGTACGGTCAATTTGCATCTTACTCTTTTTATTAGTGTAGATTATACTTAATTTTCCTTGTATTTTCTTTTTTGAGCCAAAAGGTTATCTAGAAATATGCTATTTAATTTCCAAATATTTGGAGAATTTCTAAATATATTTTGTTATTGATTTCGAATTAACTTCTGTGTGATCAGAGATTTACGGTTTCAGTTCTTTTCAACTTATTACTGTGTGGTGAGCGCGAGCGCGTGGTCCTTCTGGGTGAGCGCGAGCAGTGGTCCTTCTGGGTGAGTGCGAGCGCGTGGTCCTTCTGGGTGAGCGTGAGCAGAGGTCCTTCTGGGTGAGTGTGAGCAGTGGTCCTTCTGGGTGAGCGTGAGCAGTGGTCCTGGGTGAGCGTGAGCAGTGGTCCTTCTGGGTGAGTGTGAGCAGTGGTCCTTCTGGGTGAGCGTGAGCAGTGGTCCTTCTGGGTGAGCGTGAGCAGTGGTCCTTCTGGGTGAGCGTGAGCAGTGGTCCTTCTGGGTGAGCGTGAGCAGTGGTCCTTCTGGGTGAGCGTGAGCAGTGGTCCTTCTGGGTGAGTGTGAGCAGTGGTCCTTCTGGGTGAGTGTGAGCACGTGGTCCTTCTGGGTGAGCGTGAGCAGTGGTCCCTCTGGGTGAGTGTGAGCAGAGGTCCTTCTGGGTGAGTGTGAGCGCGTGGTTCCTTGCAGTTCCTTGAAGTCTGGGCTGCGAAGCCTGACATCTCCATCGTCTTCGGGTGGATTTCTCTTGGCCACGGGTTATATTGTGCTGGTTTTCCATGTGTCTGGTAATTTCTTATCGTAGCCATGACATGGTGGTTTATACTCTAGATTTTACCTTCCTCTGAGGAGTGTTTTGCTATAGCAGCCTATTAGATCACTGTCAGGTCACCGGCAGCTTATGGAGTGTAGCTTCAGACTTTGTTACAGTGATTTATTCCAGTTTATTCTCTGTGCTTTTGCTGTGCCTCCTCTCCCCCACCCATACCCCACACTCCAACTAATCTGAAATATGGCTTCCTCTCCTTCACTCATTTACCTTCGACGTTCCCTTTCATAAGAACAACAATTATGGAATGGTTTACCACTTTTAACAAAACCAATGAGGGGGAATGTTAACTTCCTACACAATATGTAACTGCATCTGAATTTTGACACTGATTACTTTTCAACCTCAAAGGAAGCTTACTTTCCTTTAGGGCCATTCATTATTTATATCCATGAATTTCCTAAGCTTTTCTGGAAACTAACTTTTATGTTTAACACGTACAAGCTGGGGAGACGGTTGGCCGTCGGCCCACCATGTCCTCGGTCCCTCCTGAAGGACATGCTGTCACAACGTGATGGCCTTTCCTCCATCCAGGACCCTCCTGCTCTCCTGTGGCTGTGTCCTGCACCACGTGGTGGCTGTCCTGCCCTCCCTGGCTGCGAACTGACGTGTGCGCTTCTTTCTCACCTGCCATTAGACTCTGGGTCAGTGCCTTGGGCATGTGGATTTCCAGAACGGGTCTCGTAGCTGGGCGTTCTGGAGTTGGTGAGCGTGTCCCCCGTGGCTGACGGGTTGGTCGATGGCGCTGTGCCCAGAACTTACCTGTGGCCCCCGAGGGACTGGTCTCACAGATGTTCTTCAGCTCTGTCACTTCCCAGAGTTCCCAAATGCGCCAGGTAAAGAGAAAGCATAATTCCGTTTGAAAATGTCAAGTAATTCCCACTTGTTTTCTTAAAATTTAATAACCTGAAGGATCTCATTTTCCAACTACTTCTTTATGTTTTGGACATTTTCTAAAATTCAGATTGGAAGCCACTTGAATGAGTAAGCTGTGGGTGAGCCTTGGGCCCCTTCCAGCCTGTCCGCCCTGCCCCCCTTTGCTCTTCCCATCCTGGGGGCACCTCAGCTGCAGCCAGGGAGGAGCCCACCCAGGGAGGAGCCCACCCAGGGAGGAGCCCACCCAGGGAGGGGCCCACCCAGGGAGGGGCCCACACAGGGAGGGGCCCACACAGGGAGGGGCCCACAGTGAGGGAATAGGTTCCATTCCTTGACTCTTGAAGCAGAGAGAAGTCACTCTTCCTGGGATGCCCCATGGGACTGCCCGGATGGAACTCGTACCCTAGGTGTAGGCGACGGACCTCTTCAGGATTTTCCTGGTAGAGCAGCCATGTGCCCTGCACCCAACCTGCACGCCGATGCCTCGCGCACCGCCGGCATTGTGGACGGCACCTGTGTGGGTGTGTCTGGCCATGGCGGCTCCGGGTGTGTATTGTGAGCACACGTGCTTGCCTGTTTGAGCGATAGTTAAGGGATCCTTGACCCACAGCGGGGATGGCCGTGAACCGGAGGGAGGGCTTCCGCCTCTTGACGCCAGAATCTCCTGCCTCGGTTATTTTTGGCTCCAGATAGTTTCTCTGGAATCTTTTCTTCAGGGACAGAGAAGGCAGCAGAAGGGGGAATCACTGAGGGCAGAGCCGGGAAAGGTGCCCAGGCACTCCTGTCTCCGCTGCCACGCGCCCCGGATCTCACACTGAGCCATCAGGCGAGGTGCACACAGCACGCTCCCACTGGGGTCGCTGACATCCGTGAGGGGTGCAATGGCAGGTGTTGCACATGATGTTTCAGATGATGAGCAAGTGGCAGGTTTGCTTGAAAACAAGCAACTGGGTGACAGGCCTGAGCCCTGTGCGAAGCTTGCCCTCGAGCCCCAGCCCCGCTCCTTCCCTCGCAGCGACAGCCGCCTGTGTCTGCTGCGGCCGGTCCCTGGCTCCTGGAGCACCGAGGACGACTTTCACTGGCGTCGGGGCCTTAGTGCGACCTCGTCAGCGGGGGCAGACCTGCACGGCCGTTCTACAGAGAACAACTTAAGACCAACAGGGTCTGGGAAGGCCCGACGGCAGGGGTGGGTGGGGTGGGGGCTTTGGGGAGTCTCCCTTTCTGTCCCCCATATTTCCACACGTGGTCTGCTGTCTACACAGCAGGGACAAGGTGGTCGTCACCTTCTGGAGACAACGCTGAGAGCCAGACTTCTGGGAATCCCCCATGGCTCCTCCATTTCAGCGTTCTCTCCTGCACTCAGGGGCAGAGGGCTGCCCACGAGCATCGTTCCCACCGACGCCGTGCGGCTGGCAGCCGTGTCCAGGGAGGGGCGGGCGGACGCTCTCTGATGGAACGTGTTCCAGTTGAACTGTCTGTATTGGGCCATGGACATGGACGTGGACCCATCAGAATCCATTTCACTCAGTCCTCCCTGCCCCCCTAGGAGGTGCTGGGTTTTAATCAAGTTAATAGACGTTATTTTTTGGAGAAGTTTTAGGTTTGCAGAAAAGGTGAACATAAAGTACAGAGTGTTCTCATTGGCCCCCTCATCTGCACACCCGGTTTCCCCGTTAGTACATCCTGCCTTAGCGTCCCCGTCGCTGAGCGGCGGATGCAGCGGTACTGACTGCAGTCTGGCACACTCACTGTCCCCGTCGCTGAGCGGCGGATGCAGCGGTACTGACTGCAGTCTGGCACACTCACTGTCCCCATCGGTGAGCGGCGGATGCAGCGGTACTGACTGCAGTCTGGCACACTCAGTGTCCCCGTCGGTGAGCGGCGGATGCAGCGGTACTGACTGCAGTCTGGCACACTCAGTGTCCCCGTCAGTGAGCGGCGGATGCAGTGGTACTGACTGCAGTCTGGCACACTCAGTGTCCCCGTCGGTGAGCGGCGGATGCAGCGGTACTGACTGCAGTCTGGCACACTCAGTGTCCCCGTCAGTGAGCGGCGGATGCAGTGGTACTGACTGCAGTCTGGCACACTCAGTGTCCCCGTCGGTGAGCGGCGGATGCAGCGGTACTGACTGCAGTCTGGCACACTCAGTGTTTCCGTCGCTGAGCGGCGGATGCAGCGGTACTGACTGCAGTCTGGCACACTCAGTGTTTCCGTCGCTGAGCGGCTGATGCAGTGGTACTGACTGCAGTCTGGCACACTCAGTGTCCCCGTCGCTGAGCGGCTGATGCAGTGGTACTGACTGCAGTCTGGCACACTCAGTGTCCCCATCGCTGAGCGGCTGATGCAGTGGTACTGACTGCAGTCTGGCACACTCAGTGTTTCCGTCGCTGAGCGGCTGATGCAGCGGTACTGACTGCAGTCTGGCACACTCAGTGTTTCCGTCGCTGAGCGGCTGATGCAGTGGTACTGACTGCAGTCTGGCACACTCAGTGTCCCCGTCGCTGAGCGGCTGATGCAGTGGTACTGACTGCAGTCTGGCACACTCAGTGTTTCCGTCGCAGAGCGGCTGATGCAGCGGTACTGACTGCAGTCTGGCACACTCAGTGTTTCCGTCTGAGCGGCGGATGCAGCGGTACTGACTGCAGTCTGACACACTCACTGTCCCCGTCGGTGAGCGGCTGATGCAGCGGTACTGACTGCAGTCTGGCACACTCACTGTCCCCGTCGCTGAGCGGCGGATGCAGCGGTACTGACTGCAGTCTGGCACACTCAGCGTCCCCGTCGGTGAGCGGCGGATGCAGCGGTACTGACTGCAGTCTGGCACACTCAGTGTCCCCGTCGGTGAGCGGCGGATGCAGCGGTACTGACTGCAGTCTGGCACACTCACTGATGGGCACAGGTGCGTGCTGTAGACTGGCTTTCTGTGCTGTGTGGTTTGCCCAGCGTTACAGCGTCACACACACTCGCTGCATGTCTTACATTCCCTGCGCTCTCCCTGTGCGTCCCTGGCATCGCTGGTCGTTTCCTGTGTCCGTGTTCCGCCTTTTTCAGAATGTTCTGAAGTTGGAAGCACACAGCAGGCACCTTTCAGAGCGGCTGCGTTCACTTTGCAATGCGCGTTTCGGTCCGCAGTGCCATTGCTGTTGTCGCTGAGTGATCTCCCCTGTCTGGACGGGCTGCTGAGGGCATCGCGGATGCGCCCACGTTTTAGCGATTCCGGGTGCAGCTGCCGTAAACCTCGGTGCGGGTTTGTGTGGACATGAGCTCTCCATTCACGTGGATAATTACAAGGAGGAAGATGGCTGGATCCTAAGATGCCAGGTTTAAAAGGGAAAATTCTCCGGGGCACTGGGCAGCCTCCGGCGCGCTTACCAGCTGCGTGTTTCCCCAGAGACGACGACCACGAGGACGGGTTCTGCCAGCCGTACCGGGGCATCGCCTGCGCGCGCTTCATCGGGAACCGGACCATCTACGTGGACTCCCTGCAGATGCAGGGGGAGATCGAGAACCGGATCACAGGTAGGAGCCGCGCGCCTGTCCCTGCCGGGCGGCGGGCGTCTGGTGGGCTCCATGGCTCCTGCAACAGAGAGGGCCCTTTAGAAGCGATTGCAGCGGCCGCCATGGTTTGCCCGGAAATGCTCCTCCCCTGTGTGCATGTGAACTAGCGAGTGTGGGCGGGGGGAGTGGGTTTCCTACACCCGCTGGGCTGGCGTGTGGTGCGGAGCCCTCGGGCGGGGCCCCACCCCGGCGCTGGCTGGCCTCGCCTCGCCTCTCGTGACTGCCCCCTTGGAGCTGGGCTGGGGGAGAAGGTGCAGGGGCCTGATTTCAGCTGTTGGGGGAGAGGTTGCAGGCCACGGGCAGTGCCTGGGGACAGTGCATTGAGCTCAACCCGAGTCCCCTCACCTCCCGGGGGCACTTGGAAGCGCGAGAGCGGGAGCCGGTCATTGCCACGAGGCTGCCCACGCTCTGTCCCAGGGGTCACTGTCTGCGGGGTGGTGAGCCCTCAGCACACGGGCTTTCACGTGTTGACACGGGTCTTCTTGGGGGAAACCCCTGGAGAAGTGAGAAAATGCATTGAACTCTGCGGAGCTCTTCCCTGCAGAGCGAGCGGGAAGCAGGCGAGTCTCGGGGAAGTTAACTGGCTGCTCTCCATGGTAGTTTCTGACCTCCGCTGCCCCACAGCCTCCCCGCCGCCTCCCCGCCGCCTCTGTGCTGGGCCGGGAGCGGCGGGGCAGCCTGCCCACAGGGGGGCAGAAACCCACGCAGGTGTCACTGAAATGCCTTCCACACTTCCAACTCTGGCCTTGCCTTTTACCCTCAGTCTGGAGGGTCTAAGGTCATGGTCACAGAGGGTCTGCCTGGCCCATCGTCCCAGAGCCCCCTGCGGACAGGGCCAGGGTGGGGCCTGCAGTCCCTTGGTCCAGCGGTGAGAATGGTTTGAAAACCTTACTGTTTCCCACTGGAAACGTCTTTATGCCATTTAGAGCAGCACTCCTCAACCTTTGGACACAACACACAGTAAAAGGTGCACTTTGCATCTTGACTTAGCGTGCGCACACACGTGTTTCAGAATTGAATGTGTTGCAGGAGACAGCAGTCGCACCAAGAGGTCACCCCTTCGACTCCCCGTCAGGCACATGCCCAGCTTAAGGCTCGGTCCCCAATAGGGAGCATGCAGGAGGCAGCCAATCAGTGTTTCTTTCTCATCAATGTTTTTCTCTCCCTCCCTCTCCCTTCTTCTCTATCTAAAAGTCAATAAAACATTAAAAAAAAGAAAAAGTTTGTCACACCCTTAACGTGAGCCAAGCACTCTAACACCCTCTGCTCTAACTATCTTCTAAAATGCTAGCCTCAGACTCCAGAATTAACTTTACAGCCCACCAGTCGGCAAACACTGATTCAAGGCCCAAGGTTGCCCCTCGGTTATTTCTTCAGGAATCGTTTGAAGAATTAAGCAACAGGGCTATCTAATCAGCCTGATTGACAGCAGCTGTTAGGTACAAGTTTGGAACGCGGGGTCTCTAGATGGATGGGTGGGTTTATGAAAGGACAAAGTGAGGGCGCTCTAGATTGCCTGGCTCCGGCGGCACTCGGCGTGGTGCTCCGTCTGGAGAGCGCTCACACTCATCCAGGCCCGGGACTCGGGGCTCCCCACAAACGGGCTCCCCGGAGCCTTCCGAGTGCCGTGCAGGGCGTGGGTGGGAGTAGCCCGGACAGGAGCTGTCCGGCTCCCAGCACCTAGAAGCACACTTTCAGAAAGAAGCCCTCCCCGGAGATGTCTGGGCGGGGGGACAGATCCTACAAGGGTCAGCATGACAGCCTACCCGCCCACCACCCCAATGAAACGCCCGTTTGCTCTCTCGGCAGCCGCCCTCCAGGCAGCCACCGCTCCACGGGGTGGGGCTGAGCTGCACACCTGGTTCTTGGCCTCTCTGTTCCTCAGCTGTGCCAGCAGCCAGAGTGGCCAGGAGGACGGAGGCCGGAGGAGCCGCACAGCGCAGAGGGCTGGCGGGAGCAGGGCCCGGCGTGGCCACGGCTGTTGCCTCCGCCTGGGCTGTCCTTCCCCTGCTATTCTATAGGCTCCCTGTGGGCTTTCGTTCCCCGTGCGTCTCCGCAGCCCACTTGGCAAATACAGACACGGGTCCAGGCAGGGGCTGCGTGAGCGGATTTCCTACCGTAACCAACCCGCAGGGCCCAGCCGCCTGCCCTGGAGCCTGCCTGGTGCCTGGTCCCTCCTGCGGCACTGGGGCCAGCAGCGCTGCCTGCTGGACAAACGGGGCAGTACAAGTGGGTGGAGCTGGGCATCCCCAGGACTGAATTCCAACCTCCCCGCCTTGTGTAGGGAGGGGGCTCTCTCTTTTGCTGTCCAAGGTCAGATCCTTAGCAGCAGGTGCTTCGCAGGTCAAGGTGGGTGGACCTTCTGGCTGGTGCCTTCCTTTGGGCCCCCCCTCCAGCCCCTCGTTCCTCCATGCCAGGCGTCAAGTTCTTCCTCTGGACTGCTTCGGCCCCATCACTCCATCCTGGCACGTCTTGCCCCTCAAAAGCAAACCTACAGACCCCCTCCGAGGGCTGCTTCTCTGCTCCTTCTCACAGACCTCGCCCTGTGCACGCCCGCCCTCTGCCACGCCTCCCCTCGCTGCCAGCACCCGCCCCAGGCACCCCTCCTCCGCTGCTCCCGCCCACGCCTGCGCGTTGCCCAGGGCAGCTGTCCTTGCACACTCGCTCAGCTCCGCCCCCACGGAGGCCTCCCCCGGCTGCTGTGACCTTGCCCGAGGGCGGGAATGCAGAGTGAGGCCGGGCCCTTATGCGCCCTCCGCAGCCTCTCCTAGTAGAAGCCGCCCCCCCGCCGCCCCCGGGCCTCACGGAGCCCCAGGCTCTAGCAGGCCCACGGATGTGGCCCCTGGGTCCGCAGTGGGCGCTTCCTGTCGCGAAGAAGCACCAGCTGGGTGGTGTCCCGGGCCTAGTTCCCCTTCTCTTTTGTTCTGCCTTTGCCGGAACCTTCTGTCTGGTTCCAATCAGGCGGCTCGTGTTCCCGGGCTCAGCCCCTGTCCCGTGAGAGCCTTGGGCAGTGAAGCTGGGGTGGGCGCTGGTGGGCAGTGGAGGGGCACCGGCAGGCAGGCAGGGCCCACCGCTGACGGTCTCCTGCTTCCGCAGCCGCCTTCACCATGATCGGCACCTCCACGCACCTGTCGGACCAGTGCTCCCAGTTCGCCATCCCGTCCTTCTGCCACTTCGTGTTCCCGCTGTGCGACGCGCGGTCACGGGCGCCCAAGCCGCGCGAGCTGTGCCGCGACGAGTGCGAGGTGCTGGAGAGCGAGCTGTGCCGCCAGGAGTACACCATCGCGCGCTCCAACCCGCTCATCCTCATGCGGCTGCAGCTGCCCAAGTGCGAGGCGCTGCCCCTGCCCGACAGCCCCGCCGCCGCCGACTGCATGCGCATCGGCATCCCGGCCGAGCGGCTGGGCCGCTGTGAGTCCCCGCCCAGGGCCCCTCCGTCCAGTAGGGCCTGCGGGAGGGCTCCAGAGCGGGGACCGGTCAGCTCCAGGCCACCGCGCTGGCCCTGCCTGTCCTGGGGGCGCCAGTAAGTCACCGCCTCTCTGAGCCTCGGACGCCGTTCCCTGCGGAGAGGCTGGTTCCTTCCTTAGGCCAGGGGTTCCCCGAGTGGGCGGGGCTCCTCCAGACACGGGGAGCCTGCTCCCAGGCCTGCTGCGCTCCCCAATCCTGGGCTTACTCGGTGTGACATCAGCCAAGTTGCGTAAACATCCTTTCCACCTGTTACATGCGAATAGTAACTACTAACCCCAGGCCTGGCTCGGAAGGGGGGGCTGGAGGGGCCTGAGGGGGCTCCCCCACCCCCCAGGTGGAGCTGAGCCTGTGCTCCCTGGTGAGGGGGTCTGGGGGTGGCCAGCCTGGCAGCCCCTCCCCCGCACAGTGTGGCTTTGCTTCCAGAGCCGGTGAACACGAGGCCGGCCGAGCTCATGCTGGAGTGGGGGTGCGGGGTGTGGGTCCCAAAGGTGGTTCCAGGGCCATGGAATCACTTCCGACAGCTTTTCTTCTCCATGTGTCCTGGTGCACCCCAGTTTAATTGCTGAGTTTGGGGCTTCGTTGAGTTACTGTTTTCATGCACAAGCCTCTGTCCTTGGAGACTCCAGTTAGAGTGCCTGCGGGCCGGCTGGCTCGTCCTGAAGCGCTGAGGTGCTCCCCGAGCGGCTGCTGCTCTCGGTCGGCTCCTAACCTCTCTCCCCTCTCAGACCATCAGTGCTACAACGGCTCGGGCACCGACTACCGAGGGACGGCGAGCACCACCAAGTCGGGGCACCAGTGCCAGCCGTGGGCTCTGCAGCACCCCCACAGCCACCACCTGAGCAGTGCAGACTTCCCGGAGCTCGGCGGGGGGCACGCCTACTGCCGGAACCCCGGAGGGCAGATGGAGGGCCCCTGGTGCTTCACGAAGAACAAGAACGTGCCCATGGAGCTGTGTGACGTGCCCCCCTGCAGTAGGTTCTCTCTGTTGCGTGCACTTGGTTCGCCCTGGCCCAGGGGCTGTGCTGTCCGCCCCTCCATGGCCACGATCGCTTGTTCTATGTAAAACTGTCGCTGGTTATAAAAGTAATAGCTGGTCATTATAGCACGTTTTAAATCATAGAAACGTCCGAAGAGTCATGTGCAAGTCCCCTAATTTCCTCACTGTTTGCATTTGGGTCCTGCCAGCCCTTTTCCTGTGCATGGTCCTGGGACATTCAGTTTGCATCTTGCTTCTCCATTAACGTTATTATGTGGCATTTCCTAGTGTTAGCTGGGGCACAGGGAGGCAGCTCCTCGCCAGGGTCTGACCAAGGCCTGCCTGGCCTGCTGGCTCCCACGCAGCTCAGCAGAAAGAGAAAATTAGAACTTACATCTCTTACCCATGGCCCTGCAATTCTCTGTTAGGTTATGGAAAGGAGAAGACCTTGGCGTTAATGGTTTAGACTTAGCAAACATTATCATCCTGTATTCCAACATTCACTTCCCACCAGCTCCACTCGGCTGGATCCCTGAGATTGGGCTGCTCCTGAGTTTTCCATTTTGGAGCCTGGAGTAGAGTGTTGGAGGAAAATTACCAGGAGAAGATTGATCAAGAGGTCATGGGTGAAGCACACCCAGGCTCACCAGCTGCCCGGGGCCTCTGCTGGCAGCGGTGAGGCTGGCCTCCACCTGCAGCGATGGCGGGGCCTGCCTCCACCCCGCACACTGTGCTGCGGGCCCAGACCCGGCACTGCCCCCGCTCAGCCGCTCAGCACACCAGCAGCATGCTCACTGCGGAGTAAATGTCAGGAGTGGAGATGTCAGTTAGATTTCTGCACAGTAGGCTGTGGAGTGCTACAGGGTCTGAGAGTGCCCTGCAGGGTGTGCATGATCTGCTCAGGAGCAGGAGCAAGTTGCAGGCCATTAGCTGTGTTCTGTCCCCCTCTTACCTCCTTTCTCTTCCCTTTCTGTTTACAGAAAAACAAAAAGAAAGAAAGCTGTGTGTGTGCGCGTGTGTGTGTGCATGTGTGCACATGCACATAAGCCCTATATTTCGGGGTGAAGTTTGGGGAAGATGCACATCAAACTTGTAGCAGTGATTTCCCATGAATTACAGATACATTAAAATATAAAACGTTTTTATAACGAGCAGTTATTACTTTTATAGTTAAAACAAAATCAAAACATAAAGGAAAAGTATGTTCTTTGGCTCAGCAATTGCAGGGATCTTATATTGCAGAAATATTTGCAGTTAGAGGGCAGAAATGCAAGGATGTTTGTTACAGAATCACTTGTAACGGCTGAATAAGAAGCGGACGAGTTGTTTGTGGTGATACACAGGCCGCCAGGGGGCGGCCGGAGCTGTCCGTCCTGAGAGCAGCACCGGGGTCCATTTTTCTGCCACAAAACCAGAAGCGGGATGTGGACGATGTGACTCTATGAACTCAAACTTCTATTTAGGAAACGGATGCTTCTTTGTATAAAAATAGTTGATATTGTTATTCCATGTTCAACTTAAAGTCTGCATAGAAAGTCAGGGGGACAGCAACCTCCTGGCGTGGCACAGCCTTTGGTGACGTGGGTTGTTAGGAATAGTACAGCTGTTAACACGCAGGGGTTCCTTTGTGATTTTGTTTGTTTATTTTTGTTAATCCTCTCCCGAGGATATTTTCCCCATTGATCTTTAAAGAGAGTAGATGGGCGGGGCGGGGGGGGGGGGCGGTGAGAATGGTTGCCTCCTGCACACACCCTGTCTGGGACCAGGATCGAGCCTGCATCTGACGTACGTGCCCCTGACCGGAATCGAACCCGAGATCCCTGTCTGCGGGCACACTAACCACTGAGCCAAATCGGCTGTGTGTGATTTTAAAAAGATAACGATAAAATAAATGTCACACTCGTGTTTGGGCGGGCTCACACCTCCGAACGTGGCCTGAGGCTGTGGATTCTCCCCAGGCCTGGGAGTGAAAATTGAGTCTGCACTGCCCGCCCCTGGAGGCCCGGAGAGTCCTGTGTGGCCTCATTTCGTTCGGGAGCCAGGAGGCCAGGCTGGGTCTGGGACGAGGTTGTGTGACTGTAGTGGCGATAGAGGTGGATTAGCTCCTCCAGAGACTCTGTTGGCCGGAAACCACTCGTCACCTTTCAGGTGGAGAGCTCACTGTCCAGCAGTCACAGGGCACGCCCATGTGCTTACTCTGGGCCGCTGCTCCTGGCCCTGCGGGGGAGGCAGCGCTGCTCCCCTCCTGGCCCTGCAGGATGGCGCTTCCGGATTCTGCGCCCCTGCTGCCTGGGTCCCCGGTCGGTGGGTGCCACTTACTAGTAAATGCTCATCTAGTCATGGTCCTAAGAGAACATGCTGATGTTAAAAATGTGGCCATCCTAATGTGAGGGATGAAGAGCAGGTCATTTCTAACCCAGTCCTGAGCTCCCTTCACTGAGGATGGGTTTCCTGAAGATGAACCCGGGGCGTCTCCAGGGGGCTGCGCAGGAAAAGCGGGAGCTCGGGGCCACCTGTGGGTGCCCGCATTCCCATTGCTCCCGGGGTGCTCAGGGCGGGTCGCCGATCCCCGCGGGCGTGCCGTGTGCATCGCCCGTGCTTTTCAGGTTGGGTTGCAATTTTGTCCTCCGGGCAGCTGACCCGATACCCCCTGTGCTTAAATGTTGTCGGAGGTGGGAGGGGCTGTTAAAGGCGATGTTTTCTGAAGCTCACGGATGCCTTGCCGCCCGCAGGCCCCCAGGACGGCAGCAGGATGGGCATCCTGTACATCCTGGTGCCCAGCATCGCCATCCCCCTGGTGGTCGCCTGCCTCTTCTTCCTGGTCTGCATGTGCCGCAACAAGCAGAAGGCGTCGGCCGCCTCGCCCCCGCGCCGGCAGCTGATGGCGTCGCCCAGCCAGGACGTGGAGCTGCCCCTCATGGGCCCGCACAAGCAGGTCTCCGCCCCTCCGCCCGCCCCGGCCTTTCTGCCCCTGCTCCACGCTCACCTCTCACCTCTTCACCTGCCTCTCGTTCTGCTGTTTCTCTGAGACCCGTCAGCCCGGCCCGGAGGACGCGCGGTGGGCGTGGAACTCGGCCGGCAGCGGCTGCGGAGCCACCCAGCCGCCCTCACGCGGAGCTTCCGCTGTGCCCCCCCCCCCCCCGCACCAGGAGGCTCGCAGGGCCCCACCCCCTGAGGTCAACAGGGCAGTTTTCAGGGGCTGGGGCTGTTGCCTGCTCAGTTTGGGGGGGGTGGCTGGTTTGCTTGGTTGCGATTTTCAGGGGAGGATGGAGCAAACAGTTCGGTAGAGGAGGTGGGTACAGCGCCCACCGCAGGGGGTCAGGGTGGTGAGCACCAAATCGCAGAGCCAGGCCGTCCCTGCTGCTCCGCCGCTCTGCCTGGGGGGCCGTCGCCGTGCTGAGGGCCACGGACTCAGAAGGGCGGGGCTCCTTCAGCTGTTTCCAGGGGCCACGTAGTGTTCAGGGCGGGGGTGGGTGGCTGCACCGCAAGGGGGACACGGAGCCCCCTGGGGCCAGGGAAGCTCCCAGAGGATGGGGCCAGACAGACACAGAAGGGGTGAGAACCGTAGAAGCCGAGAGGTGCAAGGCTCGCATCGATTTCACTCACGTGCTTCCGTCAGAAATTGCCTAATTGAGAATGTGATTGAGAGGAAGCCCCAGCAGAGCAGCTGGTCCGGCTCTGAAAGGGCGGAGGTCACGGCGCCCACCTGGGGCTGGAGAGAGCCAGGTTCTCCCCGCGCTGAGCAGTGTGGCCTGGGCTCCTCGGAGCACGGAGCACGCGTGGGGAGGAAAGGCCCTGGGCGCCACAGCCGGGACAGGGCGCGGTGAGGGCGCTGGCGCTCCGCTTGGTTAGCCTGGAGCGACCCGGTGTGCACACCCCCGCTGCCTGGTGTCGGCTGTTCCTGGGCGTCATTTGCAGCCTGATTAGGGTCCGTGGGCGGTTTCAGGCAGCTCGTGCCAGAGGGCGTGCTTCAGAGCAGAGAGCAGTGGGGGCAGGGAGCCAGGAGCAGCAGGCCAGCAGGTGCCCCCCCCCCGAACTCCCCTCCTCCCTCGGTTGCAGTGGCAGGAACGCCTCACGGGTCCTCTTCCCGCAGGCCAAGCTCAAGGAGATCAGCCTGTCCTCCGTGAGGTTCATGGAGGAGCTCGGGGAGGACCGCTTCGGGAAGGCCTACCGCGGCCGCCTGCTGGGCCCTGCACCCGGGGAGCCCGCCCAGGCCGTGGCCATCAAAACGCTGAAGGACAAGGCGGAGGGGCCGCTGCGGGAGGAGTTCCGGCACGAGGCCTTGCTGCGCGCGCGCCTGCAGCACCCCAACCTGGTCTGCCTGCTGGGCGTGGTGACGCAGGGCCAGCCGCTCAGCATGGTCTTCAGCTACTGCCCGCAGGGCGACCTCCACGAGTTCCTGGTCATGCGCTCGCCGCACTCCGACGTGGGCAGCACAGACGACGACCGCACGGTGAAGTCGGCCCTGGAGCCGCCTGACTTCGTGCACGTGGTGGCGCAGATCGCGGCCGGCATGGAGTACCTGTCCGGCCACCACGTGGTGCACAAGGACCTGGCCACCCGCAACGTGCTCGTGGACGACAAGCTGAGCGTGAAGATCTCGGACCTGGGGCTGTTCCGCGAGGTGTACTCGGCCGACTACTACCAGCTGCTGGGCAGCGCGCTGCTGCCGGTGCGCTGGATGTCGCCCGAGGCCATCCTGTACGGCAAGTTCTCCGTGGACTCGGACATCTGGGCCTACGGCGTGGTCCTGTGGGAGGTGTTCAGCTACGGCCTGCAGCCCTACTGCGGGCACTCCAACCAGGACGTGGTGGAGCTGGTGCGCGGCCGGCAGCTGCTGCCCTGCCCCGACGACTGCCCGGCCTGGGTCTACGCCCTCATGGTGGAGTGCTGGAGCGAGTTCCCGGGCCGCCGGCCGCGCTTCAAGGACATCCACAGCCGGCTGCGCGCCTGGGGCGGCCTGTCTGCCTACACCAGCTCCGCGCAGACCTCGGGCGCCAGCAACGCCACGCAGACCAGCTCGCTGAGCACCAGCCCCGTCAGCGTGAGCAACGCCCGCTACGGGGTCCCCAAGCCCAAGGCCCCGCCCTTCCCGCAGCCGCAATTCATCCCGGTGAAGGGCCCGATCCGGCCCCTGGGGCCCCCTCCACAGCTCTACATCCCCGTCAACGGCTACCAGCCCGTGCCAGCCTACGGGGCCTACCTGCCCAACTTCTACCCCGTCCAGATCCCCCTGCAGATGGCCCCGCAGCAGGTGCCCGCCCAGATGGTGCCCAAGCCCGGCTCGCACCACAGCGGCAGCGGCTCCACCAGCACCGGGTATGTGACCACCGCGCCTTCCAACACGTCGGTGTCGGTGGCCGAGCGGGCGGCGCTGCTGGCGGAGGGCGCGGAGGACGCGCGGGATGGCCCTGAGGACGGCGCCCAGAGCCCCGTGCCCGAGGCCGCGGAGGAGGAGGACGGCTCCGTCCCGGAGACCGAGCTGCTGGGGGACAGTGACCCCCTGCAGGTGGAGGAGGCCGAGGCCCAGCTGGAAGCCTGAGGGTCGGGACTGCGGGGCGCTCGCTCCCTCGCTCGTGGGGCACTTCAGCCCCCCGAGAAGTGAGCCCCGGCGCCCTGCCCGGCCGGTTGGCGCCCCGGCAGGTGAACCACTCGGCCGCGTGCTGCGCCCAGAGCTGCGCGGAGGCCAGCCTTCGCTCTGAGCCAGTGGCGCCTGGTGAACGTGACAGGTCGTCTGCATTTCCCCGCGGAGGGGTCGTGGGCATGGCCTGTGTGTGCAGGGGACGGTGGCGTCTTCCGCCTTGGTGCAGTGGATCCAATGTCGCGAAACTTCCGGACAGCAGGCCTGGCCAGGCAGCCGCTGGTGGCGGATGGAGGAGCTGCTTTCTCGCCGCTGCCCGCCAGTTTCAGCCCCTTCAGCCCCTCGCTTAGCGGGAACAGGGCGCTGCCACCCGCCAGGCCTGGTGAGCAAGGCTTCTGGAACCTGAGTCCCATTTCTAAACACAATGTGCCTTAAAACACCAATGCGATGTTGTATTTTGTGAAGTGGTTTTAGTCGCCGTGTGTGTGTGTGTGTGTGCCCACTCGCCTGGCTTCCAGGGGAAGTGGTGCTGGGTCCGGAGGAAGCGATGTTGTGAGAGCACAGTGCTGTTTGTCTTCTCGGAATCCTGCACAGGACTTAAATGTAACTTATGTGGGTTTTGCAGGCCATTTTCATCGAAGTATTTTGACGTTAAAATGACTTAGTAATTTAACTGTTTACCTACCCACCTGGGATGCCACCTGATTGTATTTGGCTGCTGTTTGTAGCGATGTGAGAGGTCCGTTCATTTCAGAGCTCCTGTGAGAAGTGTAGGCGCCGCGGACTGGGGCAGCCGGTGGAGCCAGGCCTGCAGGCGCCACGGACTGGCACAGCGCCGCCTGTGACTCACACCGGGTGTAGCCAGTAAAGGACAGCCACGCTTGCGGCTCCGCAGGCTGTGAGGATGTCAGGCATCTGGTAGTGCCGGGAGGGGGTGCCCACTGGTGGCCACGCGGGCTGAGCCCTTTGCAGCCTGGGGGGCTGGCCTGGAACCTCGAAATCATGTGCATGTGGATGTACGTTGGCCAATAAATGACGGAAACCAGTCCCGTTGCTTTCTCTGTGAAGGTTTGGGGTGAATTGACTGTTGCTGACCTGAAGTAGGTCTTTGGTTTTAAACTTGTTCCCTCCTGAGGTCCCAGGACCCCTCTTTAGACCCGGAGCTGGTTCTCACCAGAGCCCTGGGGCAGGAGGCCAGGGCTGTGCACGCCTGCAGGCGGCCAGCTGAGCCCAGTCACCTGGGGTCAGTGGCTCCAGGGCTTCCAGTCAGGGTTGGGCACGGTGGCAGCCACACCTGGGGGAGGCCTGGGGAAGCTTCTGCCCGCAGGCAAAGGCCCTGCTGCCCAGGGCCTGGCCTGCCCCACTCGGCTAGGGGTTCTCTGTTGCTGGAGTGGATCCCCACGGAGGGCCGGGCGGGCCGGGAGGGTTTGCTCCCTGCTGGTGCAGTGGGTCTGCAGCCGGCAGCAGCGCCTCCCTGCGCCCAGGCCGTGGGGCGGGGCAGGAAAGTGCCTTCCTAACAGGTGCCCAGAGGGTGCGGATGCTGTGGTCAGGGCCGCTGACTACACCAGGCACAGCGTCGCTTGGTCCCCAGGGCCGGCATCTGAGGCATGTCCTGCACCCGCCCTCCCCCCCAGCCCACACAGGTGATGAAACAGGGTCCTCCAGCCAGGCCTGCCCCTTCCCTGCTGCGCGGAGCCCCGCCCCCCCCGGCAGGTGCGGCCCCCTTATGGAGAGGCGTGGGCTTGGATGGATGCAGCCACTGCTCATTCCCACTCACCCGCGAGAGGAGCTCGCCTCTGATGGGCTCAGCCTGGTGGTTTACCGTGCGGCGGGACCTGAGGTTAGAAAGGGAGACGGCCCTCCAGCACTGGCCACGGCACGTCAGGGCAGCCGCCCCAGTGCCGGCCGCTGGGCCCAGGTGGGCACCCCTCCCCCTGCCGCAGCCCCCTCCCCTACTCCTCACCCCCATTCAGCCCCCAGCAGAGCTGCTTGCAGACTCTACAGGGATGCGTGGGGAGGGCTGCTGGCAGGGCAGGGGAGGTTTTAATGTGGGGATATTTATGTCTTGGCTCAATATGGCATTTGTTCGTTACCACTCATTCTAAATGTAAAACCCAGGTGCAGCGTGAGGGAGGGGGAGCTGTAAAATGGGTGCTGCTGAGCTACCAGATGTAGAGCTGAGGTGGGTGACTCAGGGGCCCACCCAGAGCGCGCCTGTCCCTGGCCAGCCCGCCAGAGGGCAGTGTTCACAGCTACTGGGCACCTCGTCCCCGGCTGTGAGGCGGCCGAGGCCTGCCTCCCCTCCGATGGGCAGCACTGCGGAGACGGCGGAGCAAGGCCGACGCCTGGGACCGCTGTGAGGGGTTTGACTAAACCCGCGGTGCCGCACAGCTTCCCACGGAGCCAGGGGAACCTTGTGGTCTCAGCCGGGAACCACTTGAGACGCACTTGAAAGCTGCGTTTGCGCTAGCAGCTCCCGGACCGTGACTGCACAGCGAGGTCTGAAACAACCCGCAGTGTTGGAGCGTGTGCGTTTCTTACGGAAACATTTAATACCTTTTTGGAGGTGAGACTTTTCAGGAGGTTGTGTCGAGGTAAATGCACTTCAGTGTGGCCTTCCCGGGCCAGGCCTGCTGCCCTCAGCCCCTCGCTCGCCCTCGCCGCCAGCCACGGTCGGGGAGGCTGTTCCTGGCCGGTCGGGCTGTGTTGGGGTAGAGAAGGCCTGGCCCTCGGTGGCTGGACACCTGCACCGAGCCTCACAGTCAGGTGCCCACGTTCACCGTGCCATCGCCTCTGCGTGGCTCCTGCGCAGCGAGCATCCTGAGATTTGGCGGGAAGACCCTCTGCCCCTCTGCTCACCCCACCCCCACCCCCACATACAATTGTTTTGGCTTCGATGGGTCTTTCTGGTTTATCGGTGCGTGGACTCCACCTGTGTGGTGACCTGCACAAACGGTTCCTGCCTTGCTCGCTCCGGGAGCCGCGAGCCGTGGGCCTGCTGGAGTGTGCGGGCAGGAGCGGGAGGGCAGGTGGCAGCTCGGAGCCCGCGCCACGGCTCCGCTGTGCACCGAGGGTGCGTGAGGTGCCGCTTCCCGACACCCGGCAGAGCTGGGCAGCCGGGGGCCGCGCTGGGCATGGAGGGACGGAACGCTCACTCCAAAGCGTGGTTAGAAAGAGGGCAAGCTGACATTTTAACTCGTTAGTGTTATTTGTGCACAGTCTGTCCTGTTCATTCTCTTCCCAGGCTGACGTGTTCAGGGTTTAATGAAAAAGTCCCCCAGAGACAGATTTAAAACCATCCCTTGGAGGCTGCAGACCGGCGTGAAGATCCTCTGAGAGAGGGTCTTAGGGTGCCCGCCCCCGCCCCCCCATTCCAGCCCCGTTTGTTTGGGGGCCTTTCCTTACTCAAGGCGCTCTTGGCCCGAGGGGCAGCGGCCCTCCCACGCCGGGCCGGGCCACACCACGTCCCAGTCTCCCCTGGAGACACCCTCCCCCCACAACGAGGGTTAGTTCTGGGCCCAGGAAAGCTCTTCCCTTCTCTCCAGGGGGCCACCCCAGGGCTCCCTTCGCCTCCCTGGGTCCGAGGAGCAGGAGCCGCGTCTGGAGTCCGCCTGGGTCTCCCTCGAGCCGAGCAGGCACTTGGTGCACTGGGCGCTCTCCGTGCTCCGCAGCGTGGGGGCCCCCGCCCCGGAACGCGGAGCGTGTCCCCCATCTCGCCAGGCCCCCGCGCAGTCAGCCCGGAACCCGCTCGGCTTTGCCTTTCCTGACAGCCATGCCCAGGGGCTGCCACGGCAGGCACGCTTTGCCGGGCCTCTGCCTCGCAGGGTGTTTGGGAGTTCCTCCATCGCACAAGTTCATTCTGTTGCTGAGGGGGTTCCAGTGTGACGTGTCCCTACTTCACCCGCTCACGTGCTCGGACTTGGGACTTAGCCAGTTTGGGGCCCCTGTTCCGGGAACGCGGCGCCCGTGCTGCCCGTCCTCGGGGCGCTGCGGGCCTCTCACCACTTACCTTCCCACCAGCGGGGGCGCGGCTCCAGGCCCTCCCCAGCCTCCCCGGACTTACCACGTTTGTGTTGCTTTAACCAGACATCCACGTTTAAGAAGGTCAGAGGAGAACGCTACTTAGATGGAGTGATGAGGTTGCAGCCGAGTTCTATGAATTGTCTAGTTTGCTCTCACAGCCTTTCAGCAGGCGTGTGTTAGCCGGCACTGCGGGCTGCGTTCCTGGGGACCAGGTGGGCGCATCGTCCGCTTCCTCCGAGGACGGGGACTAAGCAGGAAACGGTGAGGAGGGCACAGCGCCGGCCGAGTTACGTCCCCGTGGCAGAGCCCACCTGCGGCAACGGACAGGGCCCCCCGGGGACATTAGATCAGGATCCTGCGTGCCACACGAGCTTTGCGGCCGGAGCGTGGGCACGGTCTGCAGGATTTCAGACGTGAGCCGAGGATACCTGCCATGACATTGAAGCACTGAGGTTCTCCAGGCGACCTCCCCAAGCCCGGGGACCTCCGCATCAGCCTTCAGTCTGATTCAAGAGCGAATGCAGGTGCGTTAGGACAGAGGCGGCATGTCGGCGGGCGTGTCGGGTGCGGGCATCCGGCAGAGATTACCCTTCAGTGACTGTCCCCACTCAGCCAGAGGCCCGGCCCTCCCTGCGCAGGGGGCGAAGTGAAGGTGGATTCAAAACACAAGGCCAAGCCGAGGGCAGCTGGGGTGTGGGTGCAGCGGACGGGCGCAGGGCGGAGCGGAACGGAACCCATCCTCCCCATCCTGAGGCAGGTCAGGAGCAGGGAGCAGGCGGGGCGGCCCCCACCTGGGCTGTCTCGGGCCCATTTCCAGACCCACCACGCAGGGACAGAACCCCTAAGCAGACACGTCCCGGGCGCCCTCCTCTGACCTAATCCCAGGGACTAAGGGCGGTGCCACCTCCTGGCAGCAGAGGTCAGTGACCAGTGTCTTCCCTGACTTCTCACCCAGTGAGGACATGAGACTCACCGCGGCCAGGACGCCACTGCCCCGTGACCCCTCCGTCCCGATCCATCGGGACCTGGAGCGCCTGTCACAGGAGCAGCAAGGCGTCTGGGCCGAGGTGACTGGAGGAGCCTGCTACGCAGGTCTGAGTCTGGACGTCTGAGCGCCACACACCAAAGCCGGGATTGCTCTCGGGAGCTGGCCAACGGCTCCATCTCCTGCCAAAGTCCCACATGCGCTGTTTTCCTCTTTGGCAACAAAGATTAACAGACAGATTTCGCACGCTGGCTGTTTGCTCAGCCCACCTGTATCAGCGCTCCCAGAACACCCATCGGGCCTGTAACTTCCTCTCGCGGAGAAACCAAGCCACACGGACGTAAATGAGGCGTTTCTCTAAGATTTCCTTCTTTCCCTGCCCCCTCCTAAGGGCTGGCTGGCTCCGACTCTTACCTGCAGACTGCGCTTCTCACCGAGAAACCTCACTCCCCGCAGAACCCGCTGCGGGGGCGGGGAGCGGGGGGAGAGTGTGTTCCCACTGCCACTGGGGAAACTGAGGCCCAGAGGACTCCTGCTAGTTTAGGGGAAGCGGGCACTGACCCGTGTGACAGCTTTGGGGGCGGGGACAGGTGTGCAGCGGCCAGGCTGGTTCCCACCCTCGGGCGGCCTTGGAGCGGGTGGGGAGGGCCTGCCGGTGGCTGAGCTCCCGGGTGCTGCGGGGTGGCCCCAAGTGGGCGGCGGGCACTCCTCCCCGGGCCAGCTCCCGGGTTCCCGCCCAGCGACTGTGACCCCAGAGCAGGGTCTGCACCAGGCGTGTCCCCAGGAAGAAGACCCCCCTGCCCCCGCCCCCGAGACTGTGGCCCATTTATTTCCTCCCCGTCAATTACGTGTTCATTTAACAGGAAACTCACTCAGCGGAGAAAAAGGAGTTTTATGCTTTTGTTACCTGCTGTTAAATGCTGAGTTGGAAGGTATTCCCGAAGTGGCGCACAGCACACGCCACTAGCCTCTCGCCTCCTTGGCTGCTGCGCGTTGTAACTGCATCTCATGCCCGGGTCATGGAGCCCCTGCAGGCCCGCCTCGGGACTCGGGAGTGCGGGAGGAACTCTCCTGGGGAGCTGAGCACGGAGCACAGACCCGCACACCACGGGGCAGGGGCGGGGGCGGGGGCGGGGGGGGGGCAGAGAGAGAGTTAAATTGCCCACCGGAAGGCCCAAATATCAAAAACACGAGGTACTTAAATACCTACGCTCTCCCTGGTAAAAACAAAATCTGATTTTTAAAACGCTCAGGTTTAAATGCAGTTTTAAAGGTTTAATTGTTCTAATTTTTAAAGCTGTCTCTGGGGGGATTTTTAAAGATGTGTTTGTATTGATGTTTAGAGAGAAGAAGGCAGAGGGAGAGAGAAAGAAACTTCAACCACGAGAGAGGAACATGGACTGGCTGCCTCCAGCACACCCCCTACTGGGGGTTGCCAGAAACCCGGGCATGTGCCCTGACCGTGACCTCCTAGTTCAGTGAAGGGCAACCTTTTGAGCTTGGTGTGTCAAACTTCGCCAAAAAACTGAGCATAACTCGGGTAGTGTGTCACTTTGAGGAAAAACATTATTTCTCAAGTGTTTCATCCTCAGGAGCAGCAAATGTTTCATCCTCGGCATGCGGCCGCCTCAGCGGCCACGTGTCATCAGAAATGGCTACGCGTGTCAGTGCTGACACGTGTGTCATAGGTTCGCCATCACTGCCCTAGTTCATGGGTCAACCACTGAGCCACACCAGCTGGGGCGAAAAGTGATGTTCTTTAAGAAAAATATCAAGAACCCTCCTAATATTCTTAACCACAGATGCTAACACTTGCCAATCATAAAATTCTCCGAGCACCAGTGCATTGCCTGCATTTGGATGTAATTTTACACAATCTTTATGCAGTCATTTGGAGGACTGGGAGGGGAGGCCCTGCTCCACCCTCCACGGCTCATCCCTCCCCAGCGCCAGCCTGAGCACCCCCTGGGGGTTGCCCAGCTGCAGAGCCAGGGTCCCCGCCCTGGGTCCCCCCTGCCGCTGTGGAGGGGGGCGCGCAGGGGCCGCGCTGGGGTAACACAGTGACCTGTACCCACTGAAGTCCAAGTGCCTGAGGCTTCGGAAGAGCAGACTCAAACGGCAGGGTTTGGAGTAAGAAAAGGTTGGCTGACGGGAAAGGCGGCAGCCGAGAAGAGGGGAGCCGGAGTGGAGCCTCACACCCATCTTGGCCACGGGAGCCGGCCAAGGCGGGGGGGGGGGAGCAGGTATAGGAAGTGCTGCTGGGGCACGTTTCGATGGGAGGACCCCAACTTGGCCATTTATGGTAAAGGGGTGTCAACACCGGGTCTTCCTGGACAGCAGAGCCCTGGCTTCCGAAAGGTCCCAGTGCTCAGGTCCCGTCCCGTCCTGGTCCTTCGGTTCCATGGGGGGCGGGGGCAAGACTTGGTCCTGGTGCAGCTGGAGCCAAGTTCAAGTCCTCTCCTGTGCGCTTGCTTTGCTGCCGGACCCGAGGTGCTGGTCTGCTGTCCGCGCCGGTCCTGCCGTTACGGCCCAGGGAGCCGGGAGCGGGTGGGCCCATTGCTGCCTTTCTTTCCTGCAGACAGACTTCCTACCACAACAGTGCAGCTCAGTCCTCCCTCGCCCATACCTGCTGTCCCTCTCCCTGCCTCCCCACTTGCCTCCCACTCCGTGTCCAGGAAACCCAGTGTAGAGAGATGCCTGATGGGTATTCAGCCAAGGATGTCAACCAGGCCCGTGGGCTGTCCAAGCTTGGAGTTCAGGGGAAGACGGAGCGGGAAATGTACATTCGGGAGCCGTCCACACAGACATGGCAATCCGACCCACGGCTGGAGCGGAGCACCAAGGGGTACGTGTGGTTACAAATAGGCTCGAGAGTGGCCGTGGGGCACCCCCGATGGGCTCACGGGGGTGGGGTGGGAGGAGGATGCTGGGGCGCAGCCGTCCTCTCTGTGTGGGTTTGGGGCAGGGGTGCCACTGCAGGTCTTGACGAGACAGGCAGAGGGCTCACGAGCAAACTGGAAAGGCAACTGGAGACAGACCAACGAGCAGCATGTCTCGTGTCCGTGGAGAAGAGGCTCCAGGCCCCGCTGACCCTCTTGTTCTGTGAATCATCTATTTTCCTGTCTGTGTTCTAAGACTTTCCCTCTACTCTTCTACTCACCAGGTTTGTCAGGCTCCAGCTATTTAACTGGCTGCTACGGCTGCCGGAACACAGCGCACAGACGGGCACTAACCGGCGCGCATTGCCTCCCGGTCCAGAGGCTGAGAGTCTGCGCCCAGGCGCTGGCGGGCTGGTGCCTCCGAGGACCGTGACGGGCGGGTCCGGCCAGGCCTCTCCCCTCGGCCGTGGGCAGCGGCTTCTCCGTGTCCTCACATCATCTCCCCGGTTCCTGTCTCTGCGTCCACAGTCCCCTTCTGACGAGGACCGTCTCCTAGAGAGGCCCCCAGCTCCGTGTCCGCCGCTCAGCCAACTCCATCGGCAGCAAGCCCGCCCTAACGCGTCTCATCCCCAAGTTCCGGGAGGGAGGACTCGAGCCTTCAATGTGGCGGGAACACAATTCAACCCTTAACTCTGACTACGTGTCTTTAAAAACTGTTAGCATCACGTCACCGCGCACAGACCGCCCTGCCAGCTTGGGGGTCTGACTCCTCCTTCCGGTCGGGGAGTTTCCTGTTGGCTTAAATACCTGGTCTCACGCTTCCCTTTTCTTTTAAAGTCTCTTTTGGTCACATGTTCCATCTCCTTCTGTCTGCCCTCCAAGTCTCTTACCTCCTCCTCACAATGGTCCCCTCTGTGCCGTTGCCTTATGTTCTGAAATATTCCGTTTACTTGATCGTCTGGAAGACCTGCCCAGAGACCGCCCTGCTCTCCGTCCGTGAACCGAATGTTACAAACCATCTCCGTCCTTCTGCCAAGTCCTCTCCTGCTTCGGGAAGCTCCCCGGGAACGGACTGGTGTGTGGGTGACCTCGCTGCCTCTTCACGCCGCCCAGTGGGAGCACCCAGCCCGTGTGCGGTGCGGCCCGCCTCCCTCTGGCCGCAGGACCGCCGTGGTGGCCGCTCCTCGCTTCCCTCCTCGGTCTCAGGCCTCAGCTCATCACCTCTCAGGAAACGCTGTCGGAGCCTCGTTGGCCGCAGTGAGCCTGTGTGCGGCGGAAGGCAGACGTGCGTGTTTTCATCTCACTGGGGAGCAGTCAACAGACTGTGGCCAAGGAAAGAACACTCAGATTTCCACATCTCCCCGGGGGGGCGGGGAGCAGCCCTCCCCCCGTGGAGGAGGGAGCGGGGCAGCTCTCCAGGCACCCCTGCCAGCGGGGTGAGCTGCCCCGCACACACCCACGGGGACGAGGCGGCCCCTCCCAGGGTGGTTTGCTGGTCTCTCCTGGCTGAGCTCAGCGGACCGTGCGCTCCTGGTTTGGGCTCCAGGTGAGGCCAGGCAACACCCCCTGTGCTGTGGGGCCCTGGGCAGCCACCCCCAGCGCTCGCTTCTCCCGTGCAGACCTGGTGGCACCTGCGGCTCACAGCCCACCGGCTCCCTGCTCTGCTGCGCCTCACGCCGAGGAAGTGAGAGAAGGAAGTCAGAGCTCACCCACCCGCTTTCTTGAACCCTGTCTTCCACACTGTTGGTTGCCCCTCAGCATCCATTCCCCACCTCTCCTTCCCAATATCCCTGAGTTTTGTTTGAGGATCCACGTGGGCCTGGGACACTGGCTCCGCCCTGGGCTTCGGGAGCAGAGCAGCTGACCTGGGCGAGCCTCACCGTGGAATCGTCCGGGACAGGCGTGTGTCAGAACCGCCGGGCCAGTCTCCCTCCCACCCTCTCCTGGTGTCGGCAGCATGTGGAGCCCCAGCAGCTGCAAGAATTTCGCGATCGCCATGGAAGCCACTTAGGTTGAATCAACTGTGCAGACAGAGCTGAAAGTCCCCAGTAAGAGGTGCCTGGTGGCGTCGTGAGGCCCAGATCTGCCTTTTAATGTCCAGGCTCGTGTATCCCCTGGTTACGTCCGCCTGCAGGGCCCGCGGACCCAGCGAGCTCTCACATCTCCCTGGAAGCCATCGCTGTCTCCCCCACGACTCGTTCTCCGGGCTTCCCGTTGGGGAGGCCACCGCGGGAGCTCAGTGCTCGGCCTTGTCTCTGACCCCTGCTTCTCCGCCTCCTCCAGGTCTTGGTAAGTCATTCGGTCGTGTATCTTCTGCTGTGAACTGCCCACGTCCCACCGTCCTCCACCCGCCCCCATGCAGACCATGGTCACTCTCGCCAGATGACAGCAGCCTCCACACTGTGTCCCGTCCTCCTGGTCTTCTGGTCCGTTCTCCCCACGACGGGCAGATGGAACTTCTTCGGCTGTGAATGGGGCATCTCCCCTTGGTTCTGGCCCTTCGCGGATGACTCGCCGGGACTTGGGGTGAGTTAGGTGGGTCAAAGCCTCCCCATCTCCTGGCAGGAGGGCCGCACCTTCATTGACCCAGGTTCCGGGTTGGACAGCTGGCTTTCTCAGACACTCCCGGTGCCGGCCCCCCCCCCCAGGGGCCCGGGAGGGACGCGGGGCCAGAGCTTCTCACTCTTGCTGACCCCTGACCGTGTCCCCCTCTTGTACCTTCACTTTAAGAACGCACCGCACTACTTGAACATCGAGACGCAGAAAGCCCAGAACAGCAGGGCTCCGCCCGGGATGGAAGCCCTGACTTTCGCCAACCTGAGGCCATGACTGCTGCCTCAATAACATTTTCACTTGGTTTTAATTTGCACTTTTCTGATTATTGGAACGAGTGGCCACCTTTTCATATTTCTTGACCATCTGTGTTTTCTCCCCACGAACTGAGTCATCCTATTTGGGCCTGATTCTGCTGAGTGGCTCTTCATTTTCTAGTCGTCCTACAGGAATTTTTATATGTTCTTAATGTCAAGCCTCAGTTGGCCAGATGAATTAAAACTATCTTTTCTAATATACTACTTGACGTTTAACTTTATTTATATCTGTCTTACAAAACCACTTAAATTAAACATCATTAATCAGATTTAATACCTATTCAACAATTCCTTCCCTGTCCAGATGTCCCATAGTAGCTGCCTATATTTTCTTCCAAAAATTTTCGTTTGCTTTTCACATTTAGGTCTTTAATCCGTTTATAATGCATCTGTGTGTGTGTTGTGAGGTAGGAAAATAACTGAGCTAATGTTTTCTGTAGGATAGCCAGTTGCCCAGCACTGTTCATTAGGAGCTGACGGTTCTCTCCCGATGGAACACGCGGTTGTATGTAGGGATAACATATCCATGTCTGTATGACACAGGGAAAAGATGTTTCCAGACTGTTTTCTCCGGTGGTTGATTTGCTACAACATTTTAAAAACAAATGCTTATTTAAGATCATAGAGCCCAGCAGGCATGGCTCAGCAGTTGAGTGTCGACCTATGAACCAGGAGGTCACAGTTTGATTCCTGGTCAGGGCACATGCCGGGTTGCAGATCCCCAGTAGGGGGCGCACAGGAGGCAGTCGATTAATGATTCTCTCACATCATTGATGGGTCAGTCTCTCTCTCCCTCTCCCCTCCTCTCTGAAATCAGTAAAAATATATACATTTTTTAAATCATAGAGCTATATATTTACGATTCCATTTTTGGTTTTATGCTGCTCACGTATGCAAATATGCTGTGGCAGGCTGGGAAATGACGTGCTTCCATCACCATCAGTAACCCTGCTTTACCCACTCCTGCGCTGGGAGGAGAGCTTGGCGGGGCCTGCCAGCTTTGGGTGCACCTCTCCGCTGCTAAGACCATGTGACTGGGGCCCTTTTCTCTCCGTCAGAGGGCAGGAGGCAGGCCACAGTCGCCCTCCTAGGCAACCACTCAGCAAACAGTTGATTGATAAGCAGTTTGTCTGCAAAATGAGATTTTTTTCTTAATATGTAAGCTATAGTAAGGTAAGTCTTAAGGTATTGATTGCATCATCCATCCTGCTGGTGTGTCCCCCTCTCCCCTCCCCTCCCCTCCCCTTTCTTTTCCAGCTCCCTAGCATTTCCTAATGCAGCCGAGAGGTTTGAGGGTCAGCGTTGCCGCCTGGTGTGTGGAGCAGGGTCCCTAGTCCTCAGAACGCCCATGGGGCTTGCCTGGTGAGATGGTGGCACAGCGCTGATTAGTCTTATTTTCTAAAATAACATGCACTTGAGAACTAAAATTGCGTTTTTCCCTTTTCACCTTTTATTTGTTTGCAATTAGACGTGAGGACAACTCGGTTACAGCCCTAAGTGCCCAGCACCCTCCTGTGGGCCCCGTCCACAGGCCCTTCCCTGCGAGCACACGTGTCGCCGGCACGCGTGTCCGGCTTTGGCTGGAGCCGTGCTGTGGTCTCTCTCCTTCGCTGGCTTTGAAGAACAAGCTGCCAGGAATCCTCGTTGCAAGGGGACAGACTCTGCCACAGCCCGAGGGAGCGTCCCGATCGCCTCTGACAGCCAGGCCCAGTGCTGAGCGGCCGGGAGACTCGGCAAGGACCAGCTGCGTGCCTGCACTTGCCTGGAGAAGCCGCGAGCCCCGGGTGTTGTCTGGCTGCTGTGTGGTGACGTGGTGATTGCTATGCAGCCACAGAAACGAGTACATTGACTGACGGGTGATTTCTGAAAGTCGCTCCTCTGGCTAATGCGTGTGTCGGTTGTAATGTCCCACCCAATTCCCCTGGGTTTGTGTTTCTCCGCGTGAGCGTGGCTGCGTGCTTGAGAGTGGGTCTGTGATCCACAGCTTTCCCACTTTCCCTGCCTATGTTTCCTGTGCTCGCAGAGCCGGGTGCGAGCTGATGGCTAGAGAGGGATGGCCGGGTCTGGCCAGCTCACTGCTGTCCTCAGCCCCCTGCGAGGGCTTGGCGCGCAGCTGCCTCAGTACGTGCCTGTTGAATAAATGGGTAAATGAAACATGGTTGCATCATTTTTTCTTGTTATTGCCATCGTCCTCTGTCTCGGGCTTGGTGGCAAGTGTTTTACTACGTCCTCTCCCTGAACCATTAAAATAGCTTGTTAGGCAAGTGATGTCAGTCTCGCTTCACAAGCGGGGAAACTGAGTTTCTGAAAGTTTAGTGATCGCCCAAGGTCAGGCAGAGAGTGAGTGGCCGGGCAAGGCCAGGCCTTCTCCACCGAAAACACTTAAAAACACATGCACAACTGTCCATCCACCCATCCAAACAAAAATATTCCCATTTGTCCACCCATCCAAACATCTATCTACCTATCTATCCATCTAAATTTTTAGTAAAAAGCCTAAAGTTCTCTTATTAAAAAAATTTTTTTTATTAAATTTATTGGGGTGACATTGGTCAAGAGATCATAAAGGTTTCAGGTGTGGGTTCTATGTTACAAGATCTGTATATTGCTCCGTGTGCCCACCAGCCAGAGTCAAATCTCCTGTCACCTCATATTAGGTCCCCTTCTTCCCCCACCCCCTGCCCTCTGGCAACCCCCCCCCCTGCTGTCTGTGTCCACGAGCTTCGGGTTTATATCCCACATCTGAGTGAGATCATGTGGTTCTTAGCTTTTACTGACTGACTGACTTCACTTAGCACCGTGTTCTCAGGGTCCACCCATGTTGCTGCAAATGGCGCTACTTCATCCTTTCTGTGGCTGAGCAGTGTTCCATGTGCATGGGGACCACTCCTCTCTGTCCAGCCCCTGTCGCAGGGCGCGTTGGCGTCTCCATGTCCTGGCCACAGAGGAGAATGCTGCAGTGAACATAGTGGTGCATATATCCTTGTGAATACATGATTTCGAGTTTTTCAGGTGTATACCCAGGAGTGAGATTGCTGGGTGTATGGTAGCTCTATTCTTAATTTTTAAAAATGTATTTTTATTGATTTCTGAGAGGAAGGGAGAGAGAGAGTGAGAGAGAGAAACATCAATGATGAGTGAGAATCATTGATTGGCTGCCTCCTGCATGCCCCCCACTGGGGATCAAGCCCGCAACCTAGGCATGTGCCCTTGACCGGAATCAAATATGGGACCTTTCAGCCCACAGATGGACGTTCTACCCACTGAGCAAACAGGCTAGGGCTATTCTTAATTTTTTGAGGAATCACCAGACTGCTTTCCGTAGGGGTTGTACCAGCCCACATTCCCGCCAGCAGTGAATGAGGGTTCCGTTTTCCCACAGCCTCTCCAACACTTGTTGCTGCTTGTCGTGTTGATGATGGTCACTCTTAGAGATGTGAAGTAGAATCCCATTGTAGTGTTGATTTGCATTTCCCTATAGCCAGTGAGGTTGAACATCTTTTCATATATCTATTGGCTGTTCGTATGTCTTCTTGGGAGAGGTGTATCTTCAGGTCCTCCGCCTACTTTTTGTTTGGGTGGGTCGTTTGTTTGGAGTTGAGTTTTATTAGTTCTTTATATACTTTGGAAATTAAACCTTTGTTGGAGCTACTCTGCAAATATCATCTCCTATCTGGTCGGCTACCTCTTTGTTTTGTTGTCAGTTTCTTTTTTTAAAAATTTAATAAATCTTTATTGTTCAGATTATTATAATTGTTCCTCTTTTTTCCCCCCATAGCTCCTCTCCACCCCGTTCCCACCTCACCCTCTGCCCTTACCTCCCCCGCACTGTCCCCATCCATAGGTGTACGGTTTTTGTCCAGTCACTTCCCGCACCCCCACACCCCTTTCCCCCCGAGAATTGTCAGTCCACTCCCTTTCTATGCCCCTGATTCTATTATATTCACCAGTTTATTCTGTTCATCAGATTTTTTATTCACTTGATTTTTAGATTCACTTGTTGATAGATATGTATTTGTTGTTCATAATTTTTATCTTTACCTTTTTCTTCTTCTTCCTCTTCTTAAAAAATACCTTTCTGCATTTCATATAATATTGGTTTGGTGGTGATGAACTCCTTTAGCTTGTTCTTATCTGTGAAGCTCTTTATCTGACCTTCAATTCTGAATGATAGCTTTGCTGGGTAGAGTAATCTTGGTTGTAGGTTCTTGCTATTCATCACTTTGAATATTTCTTGCCACTCCCATCTGGCCTGCATAGTTTCTGTTGAGAAATCAGCTGACAATCATATGGGTACTCCCTTGTAGGTAATAAACTGTTTTTCTCTTGCTGCTTTTAATATTCTCTCTTTGTCTTTTGCTCTAGGCATTTTAATTATGATGTGTCTTGGTGTGGTCCTCTTTGGATTCTTTTTGTTTGGGGTTCTCTGCACTTCCTGGACTTGTAAATCTATTTCTTTCACCATGTGGGGGAAGTTTTCTGTCATTATTTCTTCAAATAGGTTTTCAGTATCTTGCTCTCTCTCTTCTTCTAGCACCCCCATAATTCGGACGTTGGTACGCTTGAAGTTGACCCAGAGGTTCCTTACACTATCTTCAAATTTTTGGATTCTTTTTTCTTTTTGTTTTTCTGGGTGGGTGTTTTTTGCTTCTTTGTATTTCAAATCTTTGACTTTATTCTTGCGATCCTCTAATCTGCTATTAGGTCTCTGTATAGTATTTTTTATTTCAGTCAGTGTATGTTTAATTTCTAGTTGGTTCTTTTTCATATCCTCGAGGGTCTCGCTAAATTTATTGGCCTTTTCTAGGAAATTCTTGAAAAACCTTATAACTGTGGTTTTGAACTCTATATCCAGTTGTTTGCTTTCCTCCATTTCTTTCACTTGTGATCTGTTTCTTTGTCTCCACATTTTCACTGCTTCCCTGAGTTGGTAGGGTAGCTTTGTGTGCTAGGTGTCCCTATAGGGCCCAGTGGGTCGGCCTCCCCAGTTACCTGAGGTGGACACTCTTGGTGCACCCCTTTGTGGACTGTGTGCACAGCCTTGTTGTAGTTAAGTCTTGATTGTTGTTGGTATCACTGGGAGGAATTGACCTCCAGGCCAATTGGCTGTGAGGATCTGGTGTGTCTACGCTGGGAGAACTTCTATGCTGGAGACACCCTTATGTGAGAAGACTTGCAAAAGCCTCTGTGTTCAGCTTGGATGGGGCGGAGTCTCAGGGCGGAGCAGACAGCCTTGGCTTCCCGTCAGCCCTGCCCTATGAGGCCCCTGGGTCTCAGTGCCCCTGGGTAATCGCTGCAAGCACCTCTGAGAGAAAGCCGCCCTCGAGTTTCGCCTGCTGCCAAACAGTCCAGTTTCTCCTCGAATGAGTCTGGTTTCCCAGAAACTCGCCCAGAACTGGAGTTCAGCACAGTCGGGAGCTTTTGTCTCCCTCCTGCTTTAGAAGCCAGCCACGCACTCAGCAGCCCGTGCACTCAGCAGTCAATCTTCTCGGCATGCACGCGCCTCCGGATCTCTGCCTTCCGCAGCTCCCCTGAGTCTCAGTGTGCTTTCTCTTTTCCTGACAGTCCAGATTCCCCCCAAATGAGTTTGGGTTCCCAGAGTCTCACCCAGGACTGGAGTTCAGCTCAGTCAGGAGCTTCCTTCTCCCTCCCGCTTTAGAAAGCCAGCCGCACACTCAACCACCCGTGCAGTCAGCCGCCCGTCCTCTCTGCATGTGCACGTCTCCGTACCTCAGCCTGTTGCAGCTCCTCTGAGTCTCAATGTGCTTTCTTCTTTCCTTCTAGATGTAGAATTTCCACTCAACCAGCTTTCCTGTGGTTCTGGATGGTGTCCGTTTTGTCTTTCAGTTGTAGTTTTGATACTGTTGTGCGAGGCAGCAGTTTAGGTGTTTACCTATAGCGCCATCTTGGTTTCTCCTGTTGTCAGTTTCTTTTGCTGTGCAGAAGCTTTTTTTTTTTTTTAATATGTTTTATGGATTTTTTTACAGAGAGGAAGAGAGAGGGATAGAGAGTTAGAAACATCGATGAGAGAGAAACATCGATCAGCTGCCTCTTGCACACCCCCTACTGGGGATGTGCCCGCAACCAAGGTACATGCCCTTGACCGGAATCGAACCTGGGACCTTTCAGTCCGCAGGCCAATGCTCTATCCACTGAGCCAAACCGGTTTCGACTGTGCAGAAGCTTTTGAGTTTGATGTAGTCCCATTCATTTATTTTTGCCTTTACTTCCCTTACCTTTGGGGTCAAGTTCATAAAATGTTCTCTATGACCCAGGTCCATAAGCTTGGTACCTATATTTTCTTCTATGTGATTTATTGTTTTGGACATTATATGTAGGTCTTTGATCCATTTTGAATTAATTTTTGTACATGGGGACAAACTGTAATCCAGTTTCATTCGTTTGCATGTGGCTTTCCAGTTTTCCCAGCACCATTTATTGAAGAGACAATCTTTACTCCAATGTGCGTTTCTGCCTCCTTTGTCGAAAATGATCAGTTCATATGCATGTGGTTTTGTAGCTGGGCTCTCTATTCTGTTCCATTGACCTGTGTGTCTGTTTCTCTGCCAATACCATGCTGTTTTGATGATTGTAGCTCTGTAGTATAAGTTGAAGTCATGTAGCGGGACATGTCCAGCTTCGTTCTTTATTCTCAGGATTGCTTTGGCTATTTGGTGTCTTTAGTGGTTTCATACAAATCTGATGATTTCTGGTTCTATTTCTTTAAAAAAAATAACATTGGGATTTTGATGGGGATTGAATTAAATCTGTATATTGCTTTGGGAAATATGACCCATTTTAACTATGTTGATTCTTGGATATTTTTCCATTTTGTTGTGTCTTTTTCAGTCTCTTCTAATAATGTTTTGTTATTTTCAGTATATAGGTCTTCCACATTCTTTGTTAAGTTTATTCCTAGGTATTTTATTCTTTTGGTTGCAGTTGCAAAAAGAATTGTTGTGGGCTTTTTTATTTCTTTTTCTGAAGTTTTGTTGTTAGTATACAGGAAGGCAATAGATGTTTGCACATTGATTTTGTATCCTGCAACTTGACTGTTTTTGCTTATTGTTTCTAATAGTTTTGTGGTGGAGTCTTTAGGGTTCTCTATGTAGAGAATCACATCATCCGCAAAAAGTGACAGTTTGACTTCTTCCTTCCTTTTGGATGCCTTTTATTTCTTTCTCTTGCCTTATTGCTCTGGCTAGGACTCCCAGCTCTATGTGGAATAAGAGTGGTGAGAGTGGACATCCTTGTCTGGTTCCTGATCTTAGGGGAAAGATCAGTTTTTCACCATTGAATATGATATTAGCTGAGGGTTTATGGTTTATCACATGTGGCCTTTATTATGTTGAGGTATTTTCCTTCTATTCCTATGTTATTGAGTGTTCTAATCATAATTGGATGTTGTGTCTTATCAAATGCTTTTTGTGCATCTATTGATAAGGTCTTACGATTTTTATCCTTTCTTTTATTAATGTGGTGTACTCTGTGATTGATTTGTATATGTTTAACCATCCTTGTGCCCCTGGAATGATCCTCACTTGATTGTGATGTATAATTTTTTGATGTACTGTTGTATTCAATTTATTAGTATTTTGTTTAGGATTTTTGCATCTGTATTCATCAGATATTGGTCTGTAGTTTTTTTTTGTGTGTGTTATCTTTGCCAGGTTTTGGTGTCAAAGTTAAATTGCCCTCATAGAACTGTCAGTGGAGTATTAAGGTTTCCAATTATGATTGTGTTTTGATCTGTTTGTCCCTTTAGTTCTGTGAGTAATTTTATATATTTCGGTGCTTCCTGGTTGGGTGCATATATAATAAGAAGTGTCGCCGAAACCGGTTTGGCTCAGTGGATAGAGCATCAGCCTGCGGACTGAAAGGTCCCAGGTTCGATTCCGGTCAAGGGCATGTACCTTGGTTGCGGGCACATCCCCAGTAGGGGGTGTGCAAGAGGCACCTTATCGATGTTTCTCTCTCATCAATGTTTCTAACTCTCTATCTCTCTCCCTTCCTCTCTGTAAAAAATCAATAAAATATATTTAAAAAAAAAAGAAGTGTTATATTTTCTTGGTGTAGTGGTCCCTTTATCATTACAAAGTGTCCATATTTGTCTCTTGTTATCTTTAAATCTATTTTGTCAGATATAAGTATGGCTATACCTGCTTTTCTGTGGATTTCCTTTTCCACCCTTTTACATTGAATCTACCTTTGTCTTTGCAACTTAGATGTGTCTCTTGCAGGCAGCATATGGTTGGGTTTTGTTTTATGATCCACTCGCTACTCTGTGCCTCTTTATTGGTGAATTCAGGCCATTTACATTTAGGGTAATTATTGATGTAGGAGGATTTCCTGTGGCATTTCATCTTTTGTTTCCTGGTGGCTCTGTGCCTCCATGGGTTCTTTTCCTTTATGTTTCTGTCTGTTGTTTTTGTTTGGTGGTGTCCCATACATCTTTCTTCTGTTTCCTATTTTTTAAGCGATATGTCCTGATTTGGGGTTTTTGTATGTGCTTACCATTAGGTCTATAAAGAATGAAGTTGCATATATACCATAGGTTTTTCCCTTTCGAGTGCATCTGATCATCTTCCTTTGCCAGTTCAGAACTTTCCCCCTTTCCCTTGTGTGTTTTTGTTAACAAATTATCCCCATTTTTTAAAAAATATATTTTTATTGATTTCAGAGAAGAAGGGAGAGGAAGAGAGAAACATGAATGATGAGAGAGAATTCTTGACTGGCTGCCTCCTGCACACCCACTACTCCTTGGCTCTTGGAGAACTTATTACTCACAAATTATCCCTGTTTATGCTGTAAGTTTTTTGGTGATCTTACTCGTAGTGTTGTGACCTTATGTTTTTTGTTTCAAGTAGAATAACTCCCTTGAGAATTTCCTGCAATGGAGGTTTTCTGGTGATAAAATCCCTCAGCTTCTGTGGTCTGGGAACGTCTTTATTCCTCCTTCATATTTAAAGGATAGTTTTGCTGGATATATTATTCATGGCTGGCAATTCCTCTCTTTCAGACATTTGAATATTTGGTTCCACTCTCTTCTGGCTTGTAGAGTTTCTGCTGAAGTTGGAAGAAATTCTGATGGGTTTTCCTTTGTAGGTCACTTCCTTCTTTCCCCTGGCTGCTTTGAAGTTCTCTCTTGTCTACACAGACCACTTCCCCCAAAGGGATTTGTGTTCTCCTGCCGCCTCTGACTGCCCTCGTGGGCAGTAGATAGCGCCAGAGGACTTGCCACTGTTAGCTTTCCTCTGCTCCTTAGAAAGGCCTGTATTTATTCCCAGCATCCTTGGCTCTTGGAGAACTTATTTCCTCACAATTAATATAGAAGGGTTGTCCCATTATGGCTGATATTTCCTCTGCAAATTATTTAGTGTGAAGGGAAGTGCTGGCATGTTTCATTTCTAACAGTGATTTAGAAGCTTCTATGTAGATCACTGGGTGGTATTTTCCTGGTGAGCAAGGGTAACCAGAGACAGGAATTTGCACTACAGAGTGCTTACTCTGTGACTTTAAATGACCAACTTCAGCTCACTCACCTCATCACAGCCTCACAAGGGCAAGGGCGGAGCTGCTGTTAGGCCTCTCACACATACAGCAGCAGATCCTGGGAAGAAACGTGCTCTAAAGAAAGGCAGGCTGGGCAGCTCCTGGTTTAGATCCCACACCAGAGGCTGCTCCCATGGGGTCTGGACTGGCCTCGTCCTCACATCAGGCAGAAAACATAGAAGGCAGCAAAGACCTCCTTGGGGACTTTTGTTGTTATTGCTCATTTCCTTTGTAACATCAACAAAAGTGAGCCACTAGCAATGGTGCAACAAAGCAAAACCTCACCTTGGACAGTGCAATTGAAGGGACCACAGGACCCTTGGCCCCATGGCACAGAAACCCACACCCTGTGGTCAGATTCCTCCTGTGTGGGAGGAAGGTGGGTGGGGAGCAATGGGAGGCAGGAAGGTGGGCACGGGTGCCTTTGAGGGACCACATGGTGAGTAGGATGGGTGGGGACAGGAGATGTGGAGTGTGTCACAGAGGTCACTGCTGTTGTAAATAATTTTTATGACATTTAAAAGAATCAGTCCCAGAAAACAGTAGACAAAATGGGACTCAACTAAATGGGATAGGGCAACAGGATTTGAACTTGAGTTGCTGTAGCATAAATGCATCTGAACTTGGTTTGTGTAGGGCTCCATGGCACGGGCTCAGTCAGCAGAGGGAAAAGCAGAGACAGACCCTTCCTACTAAGCTAAGTGGGGAGTGACTGCTTGTCCTAATTCATCCAATTCAGTGAGCTTGGGCTGCCGGGAAGGTGATGCTAGCCACACCCCTCTGGCATCACACAGCTGCAGGCAGTCAGTTTAGGAATTTCTCAGGAGATGGGAGCTCTTTTCCATCACATGCATATGCTCGCCAGAGCTAACAAAGGTCATCAGAAAGCGATGTGGCAAGCGCTACGAATTAAATTACACTAATTTTAGTTGTAATAAAACCACAAGCTTTCGTTTGCATGATGAAGAAATATGTATTGAGGTGAAGAGGGTTATGATTACCTTGTTAGGTGTGAAGTTAAAGACTCTGACCATGAACCCTTCTTCACGTCCCTGGGCCTGGCGTGTTGCTCTGGTGTTTAAGCAGTGTCACATGAGACTACAGATTACTCCTCACTCCGTCACTGACAAGTCCCAGTGAGCTTGTAAACCCCTTTTTCACTGAATGACTTCTCTGGACACTATTTAACCTCCTGGGTGCTGCCATTTCTTTCCCAGAATCGGTGCCTTAGCGAAGGCTTCTTTCTCATGGAGCCTCTCCAGGTGTTTTTGTCTGAGATGCAGATGGGGCGGCAACACCCACCGTTTACCTAGCGGATGAAGATAAGGGCTCTGTTCCCAGCATTCAGTTTGTATTGAAAAAGTGCTCAATCAACAGTGACAGATTACAATTTAAGACAACCTTAACAAGGTAGCCCAGAGGATGGAGGCCTCCATTCCCCGCCCCCCCCTCCCTCCCCACCCCGAGTGGAGGAAGGAAATCTTTCCCGTGTGCTTGTTGGGACACAAGAGGAAATGACCGATTGAAACTCAAGAGTGGGCAGCAGAAATATAGTAGAATTGTTAAAACCCTGTATTCTGCTTTTCTGGAAGTTCACAGAGGTTTGTAGACTATTTTTTAAATTACTCATCAAGTATTTCATAGTTGTCTATTTAACAATGACCCAGGCGATTCTACTGGATGCTGAGAATGCAACAACTGTTAGGGACAGGAACAGAATATTGGAAACGAATTCTAATTATAAGAAATATTAATCATGCCCTGTTAATCGTGGTTGCTCTGTTCTGATAGAGAAAGCACATTCTCACTGGCTGGGACATGGGAGCGGACATGGGAATGCGGCCCACCCTCCTGTCCTGAGAACTGCCTGTCCTTATGGAGAGATGTGCAACCTGTGGCTGCAACCATCCAGTCTGGGAGGGCCCTGCTCTTACAGCCCCAGCCCCCATGGCCTGTAACCTGGTCCCGGAGGGCCCTGCTCTTACAGCCCCAGCCCCCATGGCCTGTAACCTGGTCCCGGAGGCCCAGCTCTTACAGCCCCAGCCCCCATGGCCTGTAACCTGGTCCCGGAGGCCCTGCTCTTACAGCCCCAGCCCCCATTGCCTGTAACCTGGTCCCGGAGGGCCCTGCTCTTACAGCCCCAGCCCCCACGGCCTGTAACCTGGTCCCGGAGGGCCCTGCTCTTACAGCCCCAGCCCCCATGGCCTGTAACCTGGTCCCGGAGGCGCCTGCTCTTACAGCCCCAGCCCCCATGGCCTGTAACCTGGTCCCGGAGGCCCCAGCCCCCATGGCCTGTAACCTGGTCCCGGAGGCGCTGCCCTCGGTGACCCCTCCCGCCAGCCCGCATGACTGGTAACCTGTAATGACTACCCGTGCCCACCTCCCCAGGCCTGTAATTCTACTTTCTCACGTAACCTTTGCCCTCTACCCAATAGAAGCAGCTGGCTTAGGGGGTGCAGAGCAGATGTTTGTGGGTGACCTGCTCTCCGCACTGCCGGCAGGATGGGAATAAACGCGCACCTATGGCTCAGCCTCCTCTGCTGAACTGGCTCCAGTGTGACAGGCAGCGGGAACCCCTCGCTTGTCTGGTGACACAACCACACACACAGACTCATTTTCTGGAGCTGGAGCCTCGCAGGGGAACAGGCAGCCAGCAAGCTCAGGATGGGGGAGTGAGCGCCCGGGAGCTGTGGGGTCTGTGGGGCACTGGGCTCTGCGGAAGGTCAGGGGTTTCCAGACGGAGTGGGGGAGCCTGCAGCAGGCGGTGGGCTGGCCAGGCAGCGGGCAGGTGGGCAAAGGCCCTGGCGGACCTGAAAGGAGATGAGCATGGCCGTGCAGCACGCAGACCCCCGCCTGGGGCCGGAGGCAGAGACCCGAAGCCTGGGACCCAGGGCCGGAGTTCGGGTCCCCCGCAGCACTGGGAGGGTCACGGGCTCTTTCAGCACAGGAATGACCTGGTCACACTCGTGCCAGGAGGGGCCAAGCAGGTTGCAGGGTTAAAAACAACATTCCACGAAGTGAATCTGAAGGTCTCCTTGGCTCTATTGGCCACCCATGAGCCAGGCGGCATCCGGTCCAGCAGCTGGAAGTGTTTGTAGGCAGGCCCGTGTGGCCGGGAATCATTAGCAAAAGAGAAGAAAGGAGTATTTCAGGCCTTGTCATGGTTTGGGGGTGGGTAGAGAAGTGGGGAGACGGGGAGGGAATGGCAGGGGTTTTATCATGTAGATTACCGACAGTATTGATCAAGAAATTCCAGACTGATTGGTTTAAATTTCCACTCTTGGGACAGGCTGTGGAAAGTGACTTCATTTTGGCCTGTTGTTTCTTTTAATACAGTGATGACAGTCTCCATGGGAACGCCTGGAGAGTGCCACCGCCACTTCCCAGGTCTCTTAGCTCCGAGGCAGTGACTTGCTGTACATTGTGTCTTTGTCTAGAAATTAGACTCATAGGAGAGAGCTTGTGCCTCTTCCTTCTGCGGGCGGTAGCTGCTGGGCTGCATCACGGAGTGCCACGCAGGCCCTGGGCCCCCAGACATGCCCTTCCCATGTGTGTGTGGGGCGGGGGGAGGGGTTGGCGGGGGTGTCCGGTGCGGCAGGGCTGGTTTCTCCCAGGTCTCTCTCCTGACTTGCAGACAGCCGTCTTCTCTATCTGTGTTCTAATTTCCTCTTCCTACAGGGACACCGGTCCTATTAGCTAGGGTCACCCATTGATCTCATTTCATTTCCTTGCCCCAGTAGAGACCCTGTCCCCACGTTCAGTCACGTTCTGAGGTGCTAGCGGGCCGGCTCGGGCACAGTGCAGCCGGTGGCACTCCCCTCGGATAACTTCCCCCTTGTCACTGCAGAAGGCTCTGAAGACGGGGGCGCTCACCTCCTCTCCAGACTCCGGAGCTCCACAATGCAGCCCCGGCGCAGACCTTCTCCCGGCCCCTCTCGCGGCAATCGCAAACGAATCACTGAGTTCTGCAGCACCCCCAAATACAGGCTGCGGCTGATCCGACAAAAAGATATAATGTGCTTCACTCACACCACATGGCCCTGCCAGAAGCCAGCCAGCGGCCTTCCGTGCGCAAGACAGCACTCCGCCCGCTGAGCCAGGGACGCGAGGGGCACTGGGGACATACACACTGCGCCTCCACGCGTGCTGGTCAACGAGGACGCTTCAGAGAAACAAAGGAATAGCCGCCTGAATGGAGATGAAATCCCCTCCACATTGTGGGCACAAATAATATTGTGACCAGAGGGAAATATATAGACTTCAAGTTTACAGAAGACAAGAGTAAAACTCTCGAATGAGTAATATAAGCTCCCATCATCAGAAACTAGAAAAAGAGCAACGTGAGCCCAAAGCAAGCGGAAGGAAGGAAATAATGACGAGAGCGGAAAATGATAAAACCGTGACAGAAAGACAGAGAAATCAATGAAACAAGCGGCTGGTTCTTTGAAAAGATCAATGACATCTGCAGCAGGACTGAGAGACACACACTATTTTATCAGGAATAAGAAGAGGATTCCATGACAGATCCTACAGATACCAGAGGATAACACAAAATACAATGGACAACTACACACACATAAATCTGACAATTAAAATAAAATGGGCTGATTCCGCAGAAAGTGAACTGCCACAATTCACCGGATATGAAGTAGATTGCTTGAATAACCACTTAACAATTAAGATGATTGAATTTGTAATTTAAATCTTCTGAAAAGGAAACCTCCACTTCCAGTGGTTTCACTGGAGAATTTCACCAGATTTTTAAAGAAGAATTACCATCAATTCTACCCAATATCTTCCAGAAAATAAAAAAGAAGGAAATTTATGCCGCGCCAGCACAGCCAAGGGTTCGGCGAGCCTGAGGGGGGCCGGTGAAGGATGAAGAAAAGACAGACAGAGAATAAGCTGGGTCTAGGCGGATCTTCTGCGCCTGGCTGAGGCCACAGGACAGATCCAGACTGCAAGCTGATGCTTTATTTTATAGTCAGAGGTAATTTACAATGTTCTTATAAGTTTCACTTGTTTTGGCAGCACTTGCTGCATCTCTCACAGCCCATTAGCTACCCAGGAAAGATCTAGGGAGCAGTCACAAGATCAAGCCTAATTATGCTTAGAGGGCTGTGCCCTCCAAGCTGGGACTTGTTTGCAACTTTGTCAGCAGGTCAGTCCGAGGCTTAACCCTATAACCGCTCCCTACAGAAATTCTACCTTCTTATCCAATGAAGCAAGTATTTACCCTAACAGCAAATCCAGACAAATATTTCAAAAAAGAGAGAAAGCTATAGACCAATATGGAAAGGCAAATGAACTAGAATAGTGAAAACAATTCTGAAAAAGGATAATTAAGCAATCACTCTATCCAACCTCAAGACTTACCATGTGTCTATAGCACTCAAGACCGTGGCAGAGGAAGAGGATAGACACACAGACAGTGGAACGAAATAGTGGCCCCACAGAAAGTTCCACGATCATGACCAACTGACTTGTTGTTTTAATCCTCACTCAGGATACTTTCCCCGTTGGTTTTTAGAGAGCGTGGATGGGGAAGGAGAGGCAGAGAGACACATCAACTGGTTGCCTCCCACACGCCCTGACCAGGGCCAGGAGCCTGCAACCGAGGCACGCGCCCTTGACCGGAATTGAACCCGGGACCTTTCAGTCCGCAGCCGATGCTCTATCCGGCCAAACCAGCCAGGGCTGACCCGCTGGTTTTTGATGGTTGTAAAAGCAAGTTGAGGGAGGAGGCTATCTTCTCAATAGCTATTGGGGGGCACTTGGGTATCTACAGGCAGAACTTAAAAGAGAACCTCAGACCTGGGTTTCAGGTTCCATCCCCTGCCAGTCGGGGCACGTGTGGAGGGAACCAATCGATTTAGCGCTCTCATATCCATGTTTCTCTCTCTGCCCTTCCTTCCTCCCTTCCACTCTCTCTAAAATAAATGGAAAAAATATCCTCGGATGAAGATTAACAAAAAACATTTTTTTGAAAGAAACATACAAAAGTTGAAACAGATACAGACTGTTTCATTGTTCTTTTCCTCCCTCAACTGACATCAGTGCCAGTTTCCAGGTCCCCGTGTCCGTCCTGGGGGCCTGAGGGTCCGAAGAGGGAAACCGCCAGCACTGCAACCACCCGCACTCACTCCTCGCGCTCGCCCCCCGGGTCAGAGAGAAGCGCTCTCTGGAGCCAATTTCCGGAGTAGATGTGTTCTGAGTTCACTCTGGTAATTGGTCAGCTCTCCCACCGCTTAAAATCAAGGAGCAACAGAACCAGGCAAAGTCTACGCTACTTGTAAAAAAACAAAAAAGGAGAGAACCTCAGGAAAATTCACTCAAAATTGATCATAGATTTAAAAATAAAACATAAATCTTTTAGGAAAAAAAAATAAGAAAAAACTTTGAGAACTAGGGTTTGGTGAAGAGTTTTGGTCATGACATCAAAAGCACGCCCTGCGAAAAAAAAAGACCATACATTGGACTTTACAAAAAATTGAAACTTCGTTTCTGCAAAAGACCCTGCTAAGAGCATGGAAAGACGATGGGTGACATATTTGCCCATCACATATATGACGAAGACTCTTATCCAGAATAACACGGAGCTGTCAGAAGTGAACATAAGGAATCACGTTAGGCAGTGGGCAAGAGGCCTGAGAGGTGTGGGGACATTTAAGCTTTTGAGAAAATATTCAACATTGGTAGCTTAATTTGCATTAAGAAAGTACAAATTAGGACCGTGATGGGCTATCACTATACATCTGTCCGACCAGCTGAAATAAAAAACAGCAATACTCCCCAACTCCGGCCCGGAGCCGGGACAGCGGTCCCTCCAGCATTGCTGGCGAGTGAGGGACAGCAGGCCCTCACAGCCACTCGCACCAACTGGCACTCAGCACCCAGAACAAACAGTAACTAATCATTCACAGCAGCTTTGTTTGCAAAAGCCAAAAAGTGGAAACCACTACGCGGTCCCCATGGGCGAAAGGCTGAGGAAACTGGGGTTCAGGGAATGGACCACCTAGACAGCAGCCGGATGGGGCTCCAGGGTGGGACTCGGAGCAAAAAGCCGATATGAAAAGGCCACGTACTGCAGGATTCCATTTACTTGGCATTCGTGAAGTAAGAAAATGACAGCGATGGGAGACAGATTGGTGGCTGCCAGGGTTAGAGAGGAGGGGGTGGGGGGGGAGGGCGGCGTGACCACAGAGGTTGCACCAGGGAGGTGTCTGTGAGGATGGAACACTCACAGATAGAACACACCCCGCACGTCACCGGCGTTATGCACTGTGCCCGCACAGCAGGTGAGCTGGGCAAAGGAAATGCTAGTACGAGGATCACAGGAGTTGCAGTGGGCGGCACCGGTTGGCACGTGAGGTGGAAGCGCCCGGTCAGCGCTTGCTCTGGCCATGGTTACGTGAGGCGCAGTCAGAGAGTGCACAGGTCCTTCCTCTCCTCTCCTTGCAACTTCTTCTGACTATAATTTTATATTTTTCAGTTCCCAACATAACAAAATATAAAGTTACATAAATTAAAACCGTGTGATAGAGACCAAAGGATCAACAGAATAGAAGAGAGTCCAAAAATTAAAACAAATAAATATGGAAATTTGGCACATTTTAATACATAGTGGCATTTCAAATCAGTGTGGAAAATACGGATTATTTAATTGAGAAAATTGGCAATCCAAACCAAAACAAGTTAGATCTCTATGCCAAGTTATAAAAACAACCCAGAAAGATTGAAACACTAAAATTTTATTTACAGTGGCAGAAAACAGGTAATTTTTATAATATTCAGGTGGAAAGAGTCTTTCTAAGCATGATGTGGAATCCATGAGCCTAAAGAAAGATACCAGACTTCACGTTTAGAAACCATGTGTTTTATTCGGTCAGCTATGCCATAACCAAGACAAGACCTGTGGCAAATTTGGAGAATATCCTTGGAACACAATAGTAAATAATACACAAAATGCTCCGAATAATGAGAAAGAGAATATGTGATAGAAAAATAGGCCAAGGAAATGAGCAGAGAACAATATCAAAATGCCCAGCCACCTCCGAGAAGGGCTCAACTACGGATAACCAACAATAAGCAAAGGAATGCGGGTGAGGTGTCACGGAGTGACGGTCACTGTAGGCCAATGGCTGCAGCTCCAGGACGTGAGGACGCGGGCGCACAGGGAGGTCGCGGGCAGTGTCACCACTGGGGGTACAGCTTGGCTACAGGTGTATACGTGTGCATGCCGTGCCCCGCATCCAGCAGCTTCAATTGTCTCCGTTCATCTCGGAGCGCTTGGGCCAGGCTAGAAGCGCGGACATCTTTCACTTGCAGGCAGTGGCGGCACCGCGGGGCCTGGGATGCCGGGTGAACGCACCCGCGCGCTCGCTGCCGCTGGCCCAGCAGCCCAGGCTTCGAGGTGCGGGCCACTGTTGGGGTTTTTCCATAAACACAGTAAGTATTTCCCCTTCCTGGGATCCTCGTGCGCGTTTCCTTTGCCCAGCTCACCGGCTGTGCGGGCACAGTGCAGACGCCGGTGACGCGGGCTGGGCTTTGGTGACAGGCCCCGCGGGCAGCGGGTGGGACAGCCCTCCGCACCCGTGGTTCCATCGCGACCGGAGAAGCCGTGTTCCGTCTGCAGCTGCTCGAACCTGTGGGCGTGAACCCGCCGATGCACAGGCCGCTGTCTTCGGTTTTGGGGGAGTCGAAAGTTATGTGGCTTTCCAGCTGCGCGGGGCCAGCACCCCAGGCCCTGTGCCGCTCGGGGAGTGACCTTCCGTGACCTGCGGGAGGAGCGGCCCTGCCACGTGTGGGCAGTACATGTGCAGTGCGCCCCGCCGCCGAGTGTCCTAAGGGCACAGAGAGGCCAAGGGTTCTAGAGGAAGTGGTGTGGGTTGGGAAGGGTTTAATGTGCTTTCTCTAACGGACTTTGGCTCTTTTTTAACGCGATAACCCTAACCCTAACGCGTCAAACACCATGACAGGGTTCATAATGAAACCTGCCGTTAAACATAATTTCAAAAGAAAAACCACCATTGAAGAAAGGAAGTAGTTGCCATTGAAAAGAAAAGAGAAGAAAACGTGACTTTGGCCAGTTCCGGCCTCCCGCCTGGCGAGACGTGCCTTTCTCCTCCGAGACCCGGGAGCGCAGCGCGTGGGGCCTCCGCGCACGGCCACGCGGCGAGCCCGCAGGGGAGCGCAGCCTCTCTCTCCGGTAAGTGGCGGTGCCGTGTCCAGTCCCGGATGCGGACAGGTCAGTGTGGGAGCATGAGTCACCCCCATTCCCCGAGGCACCAAGGGCTGGTGACCCCCTCTCTGCCCCCTGGCTTCAGGCCACACAGGAGGTGGCACGTGGAGTGGCCCCAAAGCCTCACAGTGGCCCGTGAAGGCCTCGGGGCCTGTGCCACATCCACTCAGACTTTGCGTGGCAAACGGTGAGGGGATATAAAATATGCTCATTCTTGAGAGGCCTTGTTCCCCAAATTCCAGAATTCACGCTTTAGGGCGAATTGCTAACCTTCTCCAACGGCCCGCGGACCGCCAAGCACGCAGCGCTTCCCTCCCCGTCTGTCCCTCACCCTGACGAGCTGCTGCGGCGTGTGCTTGGTGGGCTCACCCTGCACAACACCCTGGCCTTTGTGAGCAGATCTGCGTCTTGGTAACAATCTGCTGATTAACGTGGCTGCAGCCTGCCCTGGGGTGGGCATCCCTGGGAAGACGCCAGCCGCTCCACGTCACTGTAATGAGCCCCCCCACCCGGTCTCCCAGCTCACAGCGCAGGGAGCTCTGCCTTCCTCCCCGCAGCCTGGCCCCCGCTGGGAGGGGTGTCCTCCCAGCAGTCCCTGTGCTGCTCACGCTGCCCTCCCCAGAGGTTTGGCCGGGTTCCTCAGGACACAGGGACTGTACCTCGCGGGCCGTGGGGCCTGCTCTGTCCCTTTCCCCAGAGAGCCTGCTCTGTGTGGTCCAGCGCTGACCCGGGCCCGGGAGCCGCAGGGTGAGTGGTGGGACGAGCAGAGGCCTGGGAGTTGAACAGCCAGCCCTGGCACTGCCATTTACAAGTTCCCGGATGGAGTCTGTTTCTTGCTGTGTCAAGTGAAGTAATAAGGTGTTGATAGGATGCCCTGGCCGGTGTGTTCCGTGGTTAGGGTGTTGGCCTGCACACGGAAGGGTTGAGGGTTTGATTCCCGGTCAAGGGCATATACCTGGGCTGCAGGTTTGATCCCAGGCATGGATAGGCACATGCAGGAGGCAACCAATCCATGTGTCTCTCACCCTGATGTCTCTCTCTCTGTCTCTCTCCCCCTTTTCTTCCCTTCCCCCTCCTTCCCTCCCTTCCACTCTCTCTCAAATCCATTGGAAAAAATATCCTCGGGTGAGGATTAATAACGACAACAAAATATGTTAATAGGAGACTTTTAGGGTTCCCCAGAGAATCACAACTAACAGGATGTGAATGTGTACACGGGACAAAAACGGCTTCTTGTGAGGAACTGGCTCGCATGGTAGGAAGCTGACAAGTCCCTCGGCGGCAGGGGAGTCCCACGCTGGAGGACCAGAGGGGCGGCGGGGGTTCCGGTCCGACGGCCTCAGCTCCAGCCCCAGGAAGGGCCGATGTTTCAGTTCAAGTGTGAAAGCAGGAAGCGATCACGTCCTGGTCGCAGGCACTGGGCAGGGCTCCCTCTCCCTTGGGCGAGGGTCGGACCGTTTGGTCTACGGAGGCTTCAGCCGGTGAGCGAGGCTCAGATCCAAGCCCTGGTCCCGGTGGCGCTCTCGCCCCAACCCGTCCGCAGGAGCTCCCAGGATCACGTTGCGTCAGACACCTGTGGTCCAAGCTAGCACAGGAAATCAACCATCAGGCTTGGAACAAATGGAGGTGAATGTCTGGGTATAGAGGTCTCTATGGACATAGAAGGTTCTTAACAAAAGGTTGCTAAAAGCGCAGAATGTTTTACATGATTGAACCATTTGGTCCCCATAACGACCCGAGGAGTGGCAAGGGCAGGGGCGTCCGCCTTCTCAGGGGAAATCGGGGCATCAGTCGGTTGTCCTCGTTGGCCATGACGCTCCAGAGCTTCCCAGCGCTGTGCCTTTGGGTGGGACGGGACGGGACGGGTGCAGAGAAAGACTGAGAGTGTGAGGGCGCTGTTCACGCAGCCGACGGCGGGGGTGGAGGTCTTCAGACTCCGGGACCGGCAACAGCTGCGAGGGGCAGAGGGTGGGCCCGGGGGGCGGCTGAAGACCTGCAGTGGACCTCGGGTCTCTGGTGAGGAAATCTGAGGGGGGTGCCCAGGGTGGTGGATCCTCTTCCTGCGAGGAGTGGCCGCACCGAGGGACGCCGTGTCCTGTGTGGCAAGCAGCTGGGCAGGCAGGAACCACAGGCCTTTCGTTTCCGATGTCTTAGAACTTCTGTGATTCTACACACGTGGGACTACAGCTTTGTTTTTCATTGTCTCATGACTCACAGCATCTGGGAATTGAGAGAGAACTCAAGTTTTATCCAGAGCCACCACCCACAACTCCACAGCCACACAATGCCCGTGATGACCGTGTCCTGAGAGCTGGAAACCATCGTAGGAATCTGGCTCCCCGGGGCCCGGACACATGTGTGACGGGGGCTGCAAATGACTTGCTCAAGATCGCAGCTTAGACCGGAGCGAGGACTGCGCCTGCCTGCCAGCAATGTGCCTTGAGTGGAAATGGTTTCCCTCAGTCATTCATTGGCTGGAAAGCCTTCATTTGCAATCGCACACGTGCGTGTGGCTTCTGCTTTAACTCCTAAAGCAGCCTCAGTGCCCTCCCAGAGGACGGCTCTGCACAGACGTAACCGTCACCTCCTCTGCGCTCCTCCGTACAGGCCGCACCCCGTTCCACGGCCCCCACCAACCAGTGACAAGGGTTTTAGACCCTCACAGTCTAGTTGCTTTGCTTGAGACGTGCCCAGTAAGTCCTCTACAAAGTGCTTCCTGCCAACAGCCATGCCTGAACCCTCAAAGTGGGACAAAGGGGACCCCGGCACCAGGCCCTGGAGGATGGGACTTCGCAAAGGATGAGCAGCAGGTGCTAATGGACGGGGCCGTCACCCGGTCCCCACCTCCCCCTGCTCTGTGCGTGTCTCTCTACCTTCAATTCTTTCACTTTGTTTTGGCTCCTGGTTTGGTGGCCTCTGGACCCCACACTTCCTCTCGGAGATGTGGGCTTCCCCATTCCCTCTGCTTGGCAGGAGGGTGGACATCACCATCATGCCCTGGGATGAGAAGCTTCTGGATCCCTTGGGCCCTACAGAAGGGCTCCCTGAGGGAGCCATGCCCAGCTTTGTTCTAGACGCGCTAACTGTGTATGCACTTGACTAGCCGCGTTAGCGCAGACCTAGCGAGCTTCCTGTCAGCTGAGCCGCCCCGTCTGTCCTCACACCTCAGCTTTGCATTGTGCTGTAAGTTCCGGGTCCAAGTGCGGGCCTTCACATGTCCCCTGTTACTCCTTCCTTGGTAACGGCCACTCCTCGTCCTGCAGGGACAGCAGCTTTTGTCCTGTCATCAGGAGTGCTCACCTTTCCTCAAAGCCTTTGGTCATTCGTTCAGCTGAATTCCATTGAAAAGGTTTCTTACGATCTTTCTTATTCTGAGTTTTTGAACTGTTTCCTTATTCCCTCTGTGTTCACACGGCCATGAGCTTACCTGTGGTGGCCTTTCACCTCTCCTGCATGCACACATGTATGCACACGTGTCTTCACGTGGGGGAAGAGTCGGTGCTAAAGGAGAACCAGGAGGACGAGCCCTGGTCCAGTTTTCCCGGGAAACCCAGCTCCTCGGTGAAGGCCGGGAAGACGCTCTGAAGACCCAGCAGGCTCCCGTCCTCCCGCTCCGGTCCCGGGGACCTCAGAGGAGCAGGAAAGCACGGGGACTCCTCACGCGAAAACACAGCTCAGAATGAAGGAAGCCTTTCCAGGCAGTCCCAGAAACGGTGCCGAGGGAACCCCCACTGGACTGGGCTGCCTCTGGGATCCAGCGAAGCACTTCCCTTTGCTGCTGAGAAACCGAAGGAGAGGCTCTGCTTGAAGCGTGTTTGGGACGCGCCCTGAGCCAGCGGCTCCTGCCCCAGTGGGTCCCGGGAAAGGACGTGGCTCTCCCAGGACAAAGTGTCTGCTGCTTTCTAAGACGAGTGACACAGGTTTAATGAAGCTTCAACGTTTATTCTAAAATGTATTTCAAACTCAAGGTTCACGTTGGAGCATTCCACGGAGGTACTCTATCGCTGTTACTGCCTTCACCATGTCACGCGCCTCCTGGGAGTCCCTGGGCACGTGGAGGGAATCCCAGTCCTGTGGGTCAAAGACCCTCGCGGGTGCCTCAAACCAGGCTCGTCCGCAACCCTTTATAACGCGTTTCTGCCTGTGCACACGCACCGGCTCTGCAGTGTACCTACGCCTGCGCCTTGAGGCCATCGTGAGATAGAGGTGACTTGAATTCAAGCACTGTGACACCAAGACAGCTGATCTGATAACCGAGTTGGCTGCTGAGTGGTCAGTGGGCGGGGAGCGAACGCAGAGCGAGACGCTGGACAGAGGTGATTCGCGTTCTGAGAGGGCGGAGCCGACAATGCCAGACTTCCTCCTGGTACTCGGAATGGCGCACACGTTAAAACGTACCAATGGCTTCTGTTTGGAATTTCCATTTACTAGTGGTGGGCTTCAGCTGATTGCAGGTAATCGCAGGTGAACCGTGGACGGGGAAACCACGAACAGGGAGGGGCTACTGTACCATTTCTGGGTCATTCAGCCACAGATATGAACGATTCCTAGTATTTATCACATTCTGTAGCACATGGCGCACAACACAGTGTGGTATGTGATGTGATAGAGCGGGACTGGCAAACTACTCCCAGGGGCGGCCATTCCTTTACACAATTCCTGCGCTTCTGCTGCGTGCAGGGACCGGGAGTGGCCACACGGGGGCATCCTGCAAGCCTAAGGTACTATCTTTACCTTTAGGATAAAGTTTGCCCAATCCAGTAATCTATACTAATAAAAGGGTAATATGCTAATTAGACCGGGAGACCCTCCAGACGTCCTTCTGGACAAAGCCATGGTGGCAGGGCCGAGGCAGAGGCGGTTAGAGGTGATCAGGCCAGGAGGGGAGGGCAGTTGGGGGTAGTCAGGCAGTTGGGGGCGACCAGGCCAGTGGGAGGGCAGTTGGGGGTGAGCAGGCTGCTGGGGGGGGGGCAGTTGGGAGCGAGCAGGCTGGCAGGGGGGCAGTTGGGGGCAAGAAGGCCAGCAGGGGAGGGCAGTAGTGGTTAGGGGCGATCAAGCAGGCAGTCAGGTGAGCGGTTAGAAGCCAGTGGTCCTGGATTGCGAGAGGAATGTCTGTGGGAGTGGGCCTAAACCGGCAGTCAGACATCCCCCGAGGGATCCCAGATTGGAGAGAGTGCAGGCAGGGCTGAGGGACAACCCCGGGCACAAATTTCATGCATCGGGCCACTAGTCCTATATAATAAAGCGGCAATATGCAAATTAACCCTCACACCCTCACAAGACGGCTGCCTACGACCAGGCCGGCAGGGGGGCTGTGAGGGGTGACCAGGCCGGCAGGGGGGCTGTGAGGGGCGACTAGGTTGGCAGGGGGGTTAGTGAGGGACGACCAAATGACTGAACAAGCAGGCTGTGTGGCAGCCAGGCCGGCAGAGGGGCCATAAGGGGCAACCAGGTTGGCAGAGGGGGACAGTTGGGGGCGACCAGGCGGCAGGGGGGGGAGCAGTAAGAGGCGACCAGGCCAGCAGGAAGGGGTGCAGTTGGGGGCGACCAGGCTGGCTGGGGGGTGGGGGGCAGTAAGGGGTGACCAGGCCGGCAGGGAGGTTAGTGAGGGATGACCAAACGACTAAACAAGCAGGCTGCATGGGGTGACCAGGCCAGCAGGGGGGTTAGTGAGGGAAGACCAAATGACTGAACAGCAGGCTGCGTGGGGCGACCAGGCTGGCAGGGGTGGGAGCAGTAAGGAGTGACCAGGCTGGCAAGGGGGGCAGTTAGGAGCGACCAGGCCAACAGGGAGGGGGCAGTTGGGAGCGACCTGGCCAGCAGCAGGGGGCAGTAAGAGGCAATGAGGCCAGCAGGGGGGGCAGTTGAGGGTGACTAGGGGGCAGTTAGGGGTGACCAGGCTGGCAGGGGAGGCAGTAAGGGGTGACCAGGCCGGTGTGGGGGGGCAGTTAGGAGCGACCAGGCCGACAGGGAGAGGGCAGTTGGGGGTGACCTGGCCAGCAGCAGGGGGCAGTAAGAGGCAATGAGGCCAGCAGGGGGGGCAGTTAGGTGCGACCAGGCAGGCAGGCAGGTGAGCGATTAGGAGCCAACAGTCCCGGATTGTGAGAGGGATATCTGACTGCCGGTTTAGGCCCAATCTCCTGGATCGGGCCTAAACTGGCAGTTGGACATCCCCCAAGGGGTCCTGGATTGGAGAGGGTGCAGGCTGGGCTGAGAGGACCCATCCTCCCTACTCCCCCACCCCTGTGCACGAATTTTGTGTACCCGGCCTCTAATATATAGTAAATAACAAGTGATATATTAATATATATCACACATCTATATGTAAACATAATAAGCAGTATGTAACAGTGTCTAATCATTATACTTGTCTAAAATTTGGCGATAAGGTATTTAGTAGTTTGTGCAATTCAACTATTAAAGCATTTCTCTAATTTAGAGGTGTTTTTTCTGTTGGAAAAATCTAAAAATTATCCTGTGAAGCTGGTTAGAATACTCAGAAACTGTTCTATCAAAATAATGATTGATACAGCTGTTCACAAACACAATGCTAGGTGAGGGGTTTTTCTGTTTCCCAAATGAATCGTTAACAGATGAGTAACTTGTAAGGCTGGTCTCCAAGGACAGTGGTTCAAATTGGGGCTGAGAGACTGATTCTCAGCCTTCCAGAGAAGACGCCCCCTGGCCCCACGGAGACAGCGCTGGGGCAACAGCATTCCCACGCTAGTGCAGAGGGAGATGGGATCAAAGTCCACATGTGCTGAACAGATGATGCGATTTTCACTGTTTCTCAGACCCATTAGTTTTCTATGCTTTGCTCGTTGGCCATCTTTATTGAGGGCAGAGTGGCTGTTATGCAGGCTTCATCCCACAAGGTGGCGCAGGAATCCGGCCTTTTGGTCGGTGTGGAGCGCTCCCTGCGCCCGGAGCTTTGTGTCCTGCCCCTGATTTCCGTAGGCAGGTGTAGCTCAACTGTTCTGAGCGGCCACAGAGCTGTTTGCTCTAAGTTACGCAGTTGAGGCAGGTCCTTGCTTAACGTGCCTTAACCAAGAGTGCACACACGTGGCAGAGCTGCACACCGCTTTCTGTTTGTTGACGAAGACATTTCACAGTCTTCCTGGAGCCAAACGATGCTCACTGCTGCACATGACCATGCATGAACGCACAGGAACTAGATCACACGTGACCATGCATGAACGCACAGGAACTAGATCACACGTGACCATGCATGAACGCACAGGAACTAGATCACACGTGACCATGCATGAACGCACAGGAACTAGATCACACGTGACCATGCATGAACGCACAGGAACTAGATCACACGTGACCATGCATGAACGCACAGGAACTAGATCACACGTGACCATGCATGAACGCACAGGAACTAGATCACACGTGACCATGCATGAACACCACAGGAACTAGATCACACGTGACCATGCATGAGCGCACAGGAAATAGGTCACCCATGACCATGCATGAACACCACAGGAACTAGATCACACATGACCATGCATGAACGCACAGGGACTCGGTCACACGTGACCATGCATGAGCGCACAGGAAATAGGTCACCCATGACCATGCATGAACACCACAGGAACTAGATCACACATGACCATGCATGAACGCACAGGAACTAGATCACACATGACCATGCATGAACGCACAGGGACTCGGTCATCAGGGCGCCATACGCTGAGAGGGACGCACTGGCTGTCTTGGGTTCTTCTTGTTTATGTGGCGCATCTGCAAAGAGCCTTGCATCTGAATACGACGGGCCACCTCTGTGGAACCAGACAGACGATGCAGCTCCCTCGGTGTGGAAGTGGCAGCTGGCAGTCTACAGGGCCCCTGGGGCCGGATCAGCAGGGGGGACTCAGAGCGGGCGGTGTTACTGTGCGGTGCCTGCTCACCCACTTGCCCACCTCCCTCGCTCTTTCCTCTCCTCTTATACCCCTGCTTCTCCCAGGGATCAATTCAGAGGGTTGGTGACCGGCGACAGTGGCTTTGCTGGTCCAGGGGATCAGAGGGGCAGAGTTAGAAAGCTCTAACTGAAAGGACTTCCCTGGGCACCCAGCTTTCCTTGAAAGGGCACCATGTACGGGAAGAACGGTGCCCATTCCGGCTCAAAGCGCCTTTCTCCGGGTTTGCAGCGGCCCACAGCACATGTGCTCTGCACCGGAGGGCTACGTGCGGGCCTCATGCCCGGCGATGCTCTCCGCGAACTTGCAGGTGTGAAAAGCCAGGAATATATTTGTAGGGCACCCTCATTTCCTACCATTGGCAGTGGTGCCAAGGTTTGAAAACTGCTGCCACGGTACCCCCTCTGGGGAAGGGGCACCTGCATCCTCAGGAGTCCCTCCGAGAGAAGAGGTGTGGGAGGGAGTGCCACGCAGCCTGGTGGGGGGTGGGGTAGGGGTGGGGGTTTGCGGGGGGGGGGGGGGCTTGTCTGTGGCAGCCTGACAGGCGGAGAGGAGACGGCTCTCCAGCTGCCTTCGGACTTGCGCTTTATTGCTCATTAATTTCCCTCCCGACGGGGCAGCCGGGCTCCTGCTGAGAGGGGAGATCCGATCTGCGCCCCGGGCCTGCGCTCTCCCCGGGCACCGGCTTCACGGAGCTGCAGCCTGGCATCAGCCTGGCCGACGGCTCCGGCACAGCTGGTCTACCTGGCGAGGCCGAGAAGCTGCCGACGTTTTGGAATCCTCTTGAGCTGTGTTGTTCTGCTGTTATGCCATCACCCCTCGGGCAGCGTGCCCTCTGCCAGGGATCCCCGCTCGCTCATCCTGCTCATCGGAGGCGCCGGGGCGGCGGGGCGGGACCAGCCTGCGGCCTCCCGTTGTCTTCCTGCGCAGCCAGGAACTACCGTTCTCCCCACAGGCGCTGGCACCGCTGCCCCCACGGGAGCGTCTGGGGCAGAGAACGTCGCTCTGGGCTCCCCACGCCGGAGCAGCGCCGGGCTGTGCCGAGACCAGAGGGATGGGACTGGCAGGCGGCTTGGGAGCTGCTCCTGGAGGCTGGGCCGGCCTGTGTCCAGGTGCGTGCGGTCCTCACAGCACCTCTACTCAGGGTGTCCAGGGATGAAGGTGTGGAGGGCACCTTCCCAGCAGGCAGTCTTCTGAGCGGGTCTGAGCAGGAGCGGGTTTTGGCGGTGAAACACGAGGGAACCAGACTCCACACCTGTGCTACCCACACGCGCAGTGGCTCCTGGCACCAGCACCCCGTTCCCTCCCGGCGGGAGCGGTGCCCTGCGGGTCTGTGTGAAGAGGGCGGAGGAGCGGTGCGGGGGGGGGGGGGGGGGGGGGTCGGGCTCTGGTGCCGGGGCGGCGCTGACCCGCGTCTTCCTGCGATGCTGGGCTGACCTCCAGCTTCTGTGTGAAGCGGTGGCCGCAGTGCTGGGCACAGACAGGAGGCTCGCTGGGCCCGCGACGGCCCCCTTCCCGGCACCACACTCAGTCCCGGCCCTTCACACCGGGATGCTCCAGGCGGGTCCAGCCTCGGCCCGGAGGTTCCGACGTGCAAACTCTTGAGTCCACCCGGACCTGCGGAGTTAGGAGCCCAGAGCCCGGGCCAGCCTCCCTTCTACTGGCAGCGCTTCAGCTGGCAGCCTGGACGGGAGGTCACGTCTCTCCAAAGGGCCGCTCAGCGCCCAGAGCTGCTCCCGCCTGCTGGGCCGAGGCTGCGAGTCTGAGCTGCCGGCCTTGCTCACTGATGTCACCGCTTGGCTAGTCCTCTCTCCAGAAACAGTCTGTCTCCTTAGCCCAGCGGCGCGCCTACCTGGCCCGCAACGGAACCCTCATGGCCCTCGGGCTGCGGCAGAGGGGTGTCCTGTGGCCGTGACTGACAGGACAAGCTGCCCCTGGGCTGCCCTCTGCCCTCTGCCCTCTGCCCTCTGCAGGCTGTTTGGTGGGGTAGCCTCGCCCTGCCCTGGGAGGCTGGGGCAGCCCCCCTGACTTCCACCCACTCCCGCCTCACCTTGAAAGTCAGAATGTCTTTCCAGGACCAAGCTACGGCCCGGGACCCGGACGTGCAGGCGGACGGGGAGGGCACCCTGGTCCCCGTTTTCTCACTCGGCCCAGACGCCTGCCACCTGCAGGCTGAGGGGTGAGGTGGGGGGGGGGGGCGCTGAGGGCGTTAGAGGTGATGGGGGGGTCTGTCCGGCTTTGCACCTGAAGTGCTGCACTGGCCCCGCAGGGTGCACCCCTGGCGCTCCTTCTCCTGCGGGGCCGGCGGACACAGCTCCTCCGAGGCCCCGCATCCCTGATCTCTCCCGAGGTGAGCAGTCTCTTGGCAGCCACAGCCCACCCAGCCGGTTCTCCAACCCATCACCTCACACGGCCTGATCTTGGGGCCCACGGCCCTTCTGGCAGGTTCTGTCATGCACAGCTGACAATGCCACAGTCGATATTCTAACTTGGGATTCCCTCTCAGCTTGGGGAGTCATGCCCCCCAGAACCGCACCACCTGCTACTCTCAGACACAGTGGGCTCTTGCCTCTCCTCCACCCCCGCTGCCGGGGTTTCCCTGGGGAAGACCCTGCATGCCGGCGCCCCCAGGCCTCACTCGCCCCCTCACTGAAGCCCCTCCGCAGCCCCGCAGCCACTCCAGGGCTCGCTCATTGACGCTTTTCTCCGTCTCCGGCCTCCTGGAAGGAGGGGGCTCAAGAGCTCTGAACCAGCTCTTGTGAAAATCTGGACCTGAGTCTGGACCCTGACTTTGGTTTGCTTATCTGTTGTGTCCGGTGCTTCTGTTCTAACATCTCAGTCCAGCGATTTGCGATCTGCAGTGTCCTCCAGGCCAACTCTGGCACCTTCCCTTCCTGGGCAGGCTGCCTTTTCCAAACTGGCTCTTCTGCAAGGTGACCTTGACACTCCTCCCTTTGAGGGGCTGTCTGCGCCCCTGCCCTGAGGTGCAAGGGCGCCATCATTCCTACCTGGTCCCCTTGGAGCTTGGAGCTGCCCCGTGAGAAGGCCATGCCCCGTGCTGGAGGAGCCTTGTGTGGTGATGCGGCAGGACAGCCCCAGGGATGTGCCGGTGGCTGCGTGTCCGCTCTAGGCCTGGTCGTGGTCTTGTCTCCAGGTGGTTCTGAGCCCAGTTATGGAGTCACCCCAACCCCTGCTTTCTGATCCTCCCAGTTGAGGCCCCAGAGTTTGATGATTTAAGAATTCCAATCTGTCCCCTCATTCCCCGGCCCAGGACTGGACAGCTCCTTTGTGACACCTTAGATCTCTCTGCCTTTTCAGTTGTGTAGTTAATAACCTCTGACTTACTCAAGAGGTTTTTATTCCGAGCTCTCTCTATCCCGACAGCGGCTCTGGCTCTGTGTTCTGACTTGCGCCGACGGGCAGTATGAATAGGTGGATGCCTTTGTTAAGCTGGGTAAAGGAAATGTAATCATTTCGTTAAAACTTTTAAACAACCTCAAACATACCGAGTTGTAAGTACAATACAAAGGAATTGTTTTATTTCCCTGAGCTGCTGGGGAACAACTGCTGACCTGCTGCTCATCACCCCAGATGCTCTAGCGCGCATTTCCCCTAAACGAGGGATCTGACAGAACTGCAGCACGGCCGTGGAAACCAGGAAGTTGACACTGATAGCTGACACGCATCTAATCCACAGGCCAATCGAAGGTTTCCCAGTTGTCCCAATATTGTCTCTTCTTGTTCGTTCGTTAATCCTCACCCGAGGATATTTTTCCATTGATTTTTAGGGAGGAGTGAAAGAGAGAGGGAAAGACAGAGAGAAACATTGATGTGAGAGAAACACACTGATTGGTTGCCTCCTGCATGTGCCCGGACCAGGGCCCTGGCTGGGAGGAGCCTGCAACCAATGTACGTGCCCTTGACTAGAATTGAACCCGGAACCCTTTGGTCTGCAGGCTGATGCTCTATCTACTGAGCCAAACCGGCCAGGGCAATAGTGCCTTTTATGGCCAAGTGTATGTGTCACAGCTAGTTGTCCTGGCTCTTTAGTCTTCAGTCTGAGCAGTCCCTTTCCCTTGATTTTCATGACCTTGAAACTTCTGAAGATTGCATGCAGGCTCTTTCTAGAATGTCCCTCCATTTAGATTTATCAGGCATTTTTTCATAATCTCTTTCAGTCTTGCATTTTTGGCAATAATATCACAGAAGTAATGCTATATCCTAGCAGGTGGCATATAATTTTGATTTGACCCATTTTTTATAATTCATTTGAATCTCTTGATTGTGCTGGGGTCTGCCACATTTTTTTGCTATAAATAATCCTTTCTCCCCTTGTAATTTATAAATATCTTGTAATTTATAAATATCTTGTAATTTATAAATATCTTGTAGCTTACAAATATCTTGTAATTTATAAATATCTTGTAACTTACAAATATCTTGGGAGGAAGTAACTTTGGGACGATGGGAGTATGCTGTCCCTCAACGTCCAATTTATTTATTTACTTGTTCTGTCCCTATGAACACAGATTCCCTCTTTTCTTCAATGGGTTATATAGTCTGCTATTATCAGTATTTATTTTGATGACCAAAGTAGTCTTAAATCTGGTCAATGAGTGTCCCTTTAAGCTGGCCCCTGTGGCCTTTGCTGACTTCCATCAGTCTTTGTTTACCTCATCGTTTTCTGATGTGAGGGTGCTACAGGCTCCTCTTGTCCTTCCCCTGCTCTGGCCAGGGAGTCAGCCGTTCCCCCAGGGCCTCGGGCCTCTCTTGGTGGGAGTGGCGTGCAGATGCCACACCCAGGTGCTGGATGAGCTGACTCTGAGGTGCTGCTGCTCCAGGTGCTTCCGTCATGTGTGCACGCATTTACCTGTCTGTATAGTGCTGTATCTCTATCTGCCTACAATCATCTGTCTGTCTGTCTATCTCCCTAATCTATCCACCTATCATCTCTCCATTGGAAAGCATGGATTTGCTCTTATATTTCCCATTCTAATAGAAAACTGTGGGGTCTGTTGCATTATCCGTAGTACATTTGACTGATTCCACTGTAAGTAGCCCTTCTCCCATCACACTTCCTCTTCCTGCCCCATGTGAACAGTTTCTTCACCCACAAAAGTCTTCGACTGTATCAGACAGCTCAGGCCGCATGCCCAAGTGCCACATGCTGAGGCTTAAACAGCAGGAACTCATTGGCTCACAGTTCTGGAGGCTGGAAGTGTGAGATCACGGTGTGGGCAGAGCCGGTCAAGGTCAGGCCCCTCTCCTGGGCCTGCAGGCGATTTCTCCCTCTTGATGGTCTCCCGTGGGGATTGGGTGGTGCACCATCAGGTCCACAACACTTTGGTTTTTATAAAAGGTTTCTATAAATTTTCTGCACTTTCTTGCTGGAGACTTTAAAATACAACACTTCTTTTCAGCAGGTAAAAATCACCCCTAAGAATTCCATTTCCAGTAATAGTAGTTAACCATCTTGAAAATTGCAATTATGAACCCTAGAAACAACAGAAAAAGCAACTGTTTGCAGGCAGGAGTAATTTCAGCCTTGAAGCAATCCACCTGCAGTGGGTGGGATCAATGCTGACATGCCCCCCTTCCCCCCGCCATCTGCCTGGCCCCAGTTGCCAGCACTCAGTTGGTCTTACTGTTTTGGAGTGTTGGAGGACTAATCAAGTGGGTGTCAGAACAGCTGGACATGGGCAGGCACAGAAGCAAATGCCCCCACACCCTTGACCTGGCCCTGGACAGCACATGCAGGCGAGCTCCCGGGGAGCAGAGGGCCTTTCTCTGATGCAGCTGAGGCAGAGCTCAGGGTTTGAGTCCTACCTCATTTGTGGGTTTAGGGAACACCTTAGGCTTTCCATTGAAACCCCAGAAAAGCCTCTGATTAAAGGCAAAATCAGAACACCCTTGCCCTTACAAAGCGTAAAACCAGATTACATAGAGAAACTGGTATAATCATGCAATGGAATCCTACTTAAGCAATTAAAAAAAAGATTAAACTACTGGGACATGCAACCATGTGTACGGATCTAAAAAACATAAAAGAGCCAGACACAAAAGAGCACTTGTAAATTAGTAATCCACCCTTGGAGACTAAACAGCATCTTATTAAACAATGAATTGGTTACCAATGAGATCAAGGGAGAAATAAAAAAAATTACCTGGAAAAAAATGAAAATAAACACAACAACCCAAAAACTATCGGCCACAGAAAAAGCAGTCCTGAGAAGTAAGTTCATAGCATCACAGGCCTACCTCAAGAAGCAAGAGAAATCTTCAATAAATAATCTAACTCCACACCCAAAAGAACTAGAAAGAGAACAACAAGAAAAACCCAGAGTAAGCAGAAGGAAGAAAATAATAAATACCTGAGCAGAAATAAATGATGTAGAGTCTTAAAAAACAATACAAAAACATCAGTAAAACCAAGAATTAGTTCTTTGAAAATATAAACAAAATCGATGAACCATTAGCCCAGGGGTGGGGAACCTTTTTTCTGCCAAGGGCCATTTAGATATTTATAACATCACTAGAGGTCCTGCACACGAAATTCATGTGTGGGTATGGTCCCTAGGCCTGGCCTGTGATCAGGGCCATCTTTCCCAGCTGCCTGCAGCCGGCCCCGCCACCCACCCCCACCCACCCCCAGTTCCCCGTTCCCCATCGGGTGATCAGTGCCTGACAGCCGGGGGAAGGGACCGAGAGGTCGGCTGTTCCTGTCCAATCACTGGCCCCGCCCCCGTCACAGGTGGCCATGAGGTGATGGGAGGCTGCCGGCCGGGGAAAAGGGACCAAGAGGTGGTCAGTGCGCCTCATAGTGACTGGTCTAGCCGTTGTTCTGGTCGTTCTGCCATTAGGGTTAATTTGCATATTACCCTTTTGTTATATAGGACAGAGGCCTGGTGCATGGGTGGGGGCTGGCTGGCCTACCCTGAAGTGGGCCCCCCAATCAGGGTGGAGGTACCCTCTGGGGAGCGGGGCTGGCCTGGGTGAGGGGCTGCGGGTGGTTTGCAGGCTGGCCCCGCCCCTACCCCCAGCTTTGTCAGGAAGGACGTCCAGTATGACATCTGGAAGACGTCAGGTCTGTCTGGTCTAATTAGCATATTACACTTTTATTAGTATAGATTCGTGGCCATACAAAATTATCAACTTAAAAATTAGCCTGCTGTACTTGGTCAAACATTTAATTAGCTCACCCCTATGCCTTGGCAGGACCAGACCAAATGATTTTGTGGGCCTTGTATGGCCCTGGGCCAGACGTTCCCACCCTGCACTAGCCAGACTGATGCACTATTGGCGAGAACGCAGACTGGTGCAGCCATTGTGGAAAATATTATGGAGTTTTTTTTAAATGGATTATGGTGACGGTTGCATAACTGAATAATTGTAAAATGTACTAAAAACAATCAGATCTGCAAAAGTATTTTATGGAGGTAAATTATACCTCACTAAGGTTATCAAAAACCATAAAACGCTCCTGCTAATAATGGTCGTGTAGTCTATGTGCACATGCGTGTTTGATGTGGCTCTCAGCACATTGTCCTGCATGCTCTCAGCTCTGCCCCTCCGGCACGTGCCGCGCAGCTCCGTGTCTTCCTCCCTGTGCGGTTTCCCAGCGCGGCGGGCCCCGCGGGGGGTCTGGGCTCTGGGTTCTCTTTGTTGCGACCTCCCATCATCACCTTGGTAGCTCTAATTCTACAATCAGAAGTAATTAGTTAAATCAGGTTTATGATGTAAGACTTACAGATATTTATATCCACCCATTTAAAATGTACTATTACTGATTTTTGACCATTGCACGAATGGTGTCACCATGACCACAATCACGCCAGCACGTGTTCAGCACCACACAACCCCCTCCTCTCCCCTTACGGCTGATCTCCCTCCCAGCCTGGCCCAGCACCACCTCTGACCCGCCTTCTATGGCTGGAATTTGCCCTAGCGTTTGTGTACGTGGAAGCAGACAGTGTGTGTTCCTTTGTGTCTGACTTCTTTCCCGCCACATAACCACGGGAGATGCCCATGTTGGGGGAGGGGGGGTGATGTGCCGCTCTTCTTCCTGTGGAGGAGAACTGCACTGTACGAACACGCCACCCAGAGGGTTTTCATCTGCGTCACGAGGGAACTTGGTCTGCAGTTTTCGTTTTTCGTGTCTTAGTCTGGTTTTGTTATGGGTGTGCTGGCTTCATTTTAAAAATTGGGAGTTTTTCCTGGCTGGTGTGGCTCAGTGGTTGAGGAGATCGTGGTTTACCTCCTGATCAGGGCACATGCCCAGGTTTCGGGCTCCATACCCAGAGGGGGGCGTGCAGGAGGCTGCCAATCGATGATGTTTCTCTCTCATCGATGTTTCTATCTCTCTATCCTCTCCCTCCCCCTCTCTCTAAAAATCAATAAAAACACATTTTAAAAAATACCAGTAAAATAAAAATTGGGAATTTCCCCCTCTCTTACATTTTCTCAGAGAGTTTGTGTAGAATTGGTGTTTTTATTTCCTTGGATGTTTGGTGAATTCACTAGTGAATCATCTGAGCCTGGGCAACTTTGTGGGTGATTTTAACTAGGAATTCAATTTTTGATTCTTTCACAAATACAGGGTTATTCAAGTTTATGTACATCTTCTAGAGAGAGTTTTGGTAGTTTATGCCTTTCAGGAAAATTTCCCGTTTGATTTTTTCCCCCCTTGATTTTAATTGTCACATTTATTAGCAGAAGTTTTCCATAATCCTCCTTTATTTTACATTTTTTGTCTGTAATTTGTAATAATGTTTCCCATTTGATTTCTGATAATGGTAATTTGTCTTCTATCTTTTTTCTTGGTCAGTCTTGCTTGAGGTTTATTAATTTTTGCCCATGTCCAGTGATTTTTCTGCATCTAGTCACAAGGTCCCATTGTTCTTCTTTTTCATCTGTTAGTGTAATAAAGCACATGATTCAAACATTTTAAATCCACCTGCACCAGTGTGTAACGACTCCATAGCCGCAGCCCCACTGCCCGCCCTCTCCTGGCCCTTGTCAGTGAGCGGTCTGGGGCATCCCAGCCACAGCCACTCGGGGGCGTCCTCTCCTTTCACATTGTGCACACAGACAGCAGCTGTCTAATGAAATGAACATGAAATGTGACACAATTTGTAAGACTAAGCTGTTAAAATGATGTCATTGTTCAAAAAAGGTGACATTACAATGAAGGGAGGGGTTCTTCTCAGGTGACCTTGATCTTCGTCCTGTGGACAGGGCAGCTCGGGAGGGGTGGGGAGGGGTGGGGAGGGGTGGGAGGAGGCGGGGCGGAGAGCAGGGTTTAGTGAGAGACTGAGAGATGGCCGCCGCTTTGGGTCCTTGGAAAGATGACTCCGGATGAATATAAGTTCCCTGGAATGTTTAAACAACAGGGGAGAGCTGCATCAAACACCAATGACCTGCATTTCAAACATGGTCTGTACGTCAGAAGAGCGCAGCGGGCTGAAGGCCTGAGTGCTGAGAGTGGAAGTAGGAGGAACTCAGCAACACTGAGAAAAACCAGGACCTTGGCTCCCAGGCCCTGTGTGAGTTGCTCCTTTTATAGATGAATAGAATTGTTGAAATAGAAGAAACTTCTTTGACTCATTTAATCCTGTCTCCACAAAGCAGCATCGTGTGAATAAATGATCTCTAAAATTCATGCTGGGTGCTCGCTACCTTGGTTAAGCAATGATTTCTTACATATGACATCTTCTCTAATAATAGACAAATATGCAAATTGACCATACCTCCGACACACAAAGCCACGCCCACAAGCCACACCCACCATCCAATCAGAGCGAGTATGCAAATTAACCCAAACCAAGATGGCTGCAGCCACAGAGAGCAAGGTTTCCTAGGTAACAGAGGAAGCCAAGCTTTCTGCCAGCCATTGCAGGCCTAAGCCTCCACTCAAGCTACAAAGTTTCAATTATAGAAGGTAAACAAATTCAAACAAATGGCGGCAGAATGGAGCTTGAGAGAGCAGGCCAGGGTTGCCGCAGGCAACAGGGGAAGCAAAACTTTTCGCACACCCTGGCTGGGCCCACCCGCTTAAGGCAAAAAAGTTTCAATTATAAGCCCAACACTAATGGCTGCCGGCCGGCCTCGGAGGGAGCCCCAGGCTTGGCTCTGCTCCAGGCTACAAAGTTTCAATTGTAGAAGTAATAAAATAAATTCCAGATACCAGGGCCTCTGCTTGGGTCACTGTGGGGTGTGGCCGGCCTGCAAACCACCACAGGCCCCTCGCTCAGGCCGCCCCACACCCTAAGGGAAACCCCACCTGATCCGGGACGCCCTTCAGGGCAAACCAGCTGGCCCCCACCCCTGTACCAGGCCTCTATCCTATCTAATAAAAGAGTAATATGCAGATTGACCATCACTCCAACACACAATATAGCTGCCCCCATGTGGTCAAAGATCCTGCCCCCATGTGGACACAAGATGGCCAGCAGGAGAGGGCAGTTGGGAGGCAGCTGGCCTGCAAGGGAGGGCAGTTGAGAGGGACCAAGCCTGCAAGGGAGGGCAGTTGGAGGTGATCAACCCTGCAGGAGAGGGCAGTTAGGAGGGAAGTTGGGAGCAAACAGGCTGGCAGCAGAGTGGTTAGGGGGTGATCAGGCTGGCAGGCAGAAGCGGTTAGGGGCAATCAGGAAGGCAGGCAGGCAAGCAGTTGGAAGCCAGCAGTCCTGGATTGCGGGATCGGGCCTAAATGGGCAGTCGGACATCCCTCAAGGGGTCCGAGATTGGAGAGGGAACAGGCTGGGCTGAGGGACAACCCCCCTCCGTGCACGAATTTCGTGCACCGGGCCTCTAGTGAAATGATAAGAAACAAAAGAAAAATGAGCTAAACTGAACTACATCAAAAATAAAAATTTTTATGTTGCAAGTGATACTATCAAAAAAGTAAAAACAGCCGCGCCGGTGTGGATCAGTGATTGATCATCAACCCATGAACTGGGAGTCACAGTTCGATTCCCCGTCAGGGCACATGCCCAGGTTTGGGGCTCTATCCCCAGTGGGGGTGTTCAGTAGGCAGCCCTTCAGTGATTCTTTCTCATCAATAATATTTCTATCTCTCCCTCTCTCCTCCTCTCTCTAAAATCAATAAAAACATTTATTTTTTTAAAAAAGAAGAAAATAAAAGCATAATCCACAGAATGGGAAAACATATTTGTAAATTATATATCTGATAAGGAACTTTTATCTAGAATACATAAAAAAACACTTACAACTCAATATTAAAAAGACAACTAATGTGATTTAAAAATGGGCAAATGGCTTAAGTAGATATTTCTCCAAAGAAGATACACAGCAGTCAATAAGCATATGATTGCTGTTCACCTCATTAGTTATTGGGAATGCAGACCAAAGCCACAGTGAGACACTACTCCACACCACTGGAAGGGCTCACATCAAAAAGCAATTAAATGATTTTGACCCGGCTGGTGTGGCTCAGTGGGTAGAGTGTCAGCCTGCGGACTGAAGGGTCCCGAGTTCGATTCCGGTCAAGGACACATGCCTGGGTTACGGGCTCGAGTCCCAGTAGAGAGCATGCAGGAGGCACCCGATCAATGATTCTTTCTCACCTCATTAGTTATTAGGAATGCAGACCAAAGCCACAGTGAGACACTACTCCACACCACTGGAAGGGCTCACATCAAAAAGCAATTAAATGATTTTGACCCGGCTGGTGTGGCTCAGTGGGTAGAGTGTCAGCCTGCGGACTGAAGGGTCCCGAGTTCGATTCCGGTCAAGGACACATGCCTGGGTTACGGGCTCGAGTCCCAGTAGAGAGCATGCAGGAGGCACCCGATCAATGATTCTTTCTCATTATTGATGTTTCTATCTCTCTCTCCCTCTCCCTTCCTCTCTGAAATCAATAAATATATATTTTATTTTTTAAAAAAAAATTTTTTTAAAGAGAGAGAAAAGAGCAAGGGCTGGCGAGCACAAAGAGGAACCGGAACCTTCTATATTGCCGATGGGATGTAAAATGGTGACGTTACTGTAGAAAACAGTATAGTAGTTACATAAAATGTTAGCTATATGACCCAGTAATTCCACTCCTAGGTTTACCTAAGAAAATTGATAACCTAGGTCTCTGCAAAAATGTGTTCCCTAATGTCACAGTTGCATTATTTATCACAGCCAAAAAGTGGAAGCAACCCGTGCCCGCCAGCTGGTGGGTGGGCAGCAAAAGGTAGACGGCCATTCGCGATGCTTCCGGCCAATGAAGAAAGGAGGTGCTGTACATGCTACGGCACAGATGACCCTTGAACATGCTGAGCGAAAGAAGTCAGTCACAAAAGCTGGCATATTGTGTGACTCCATGTGTACTTTTGCTGAGAAAAGGCAAATTTACACAGGCAGGAAGTAGTGCAGTGGTTCCTGCGGGCAGGAAGGGGGATGAGGAGAGACTGCTGATGGGTACATAGCTTCTTTGGGGAGCAGGAAAATATTCCAATTAGATTCGATTAGATTGTGGTGGTGATAGTGCAACCGTCAATATACTAAGAAAGCACTGAGTTGTACGCTGTAAGCAGGTAACTGTAGGGTGTTGAACTGTCGGGTGTTGAGTTGAACCTGATGAGGCTATCTGGAAGAAAACACTAGAGAGGTCCCAGCATCTTACCACACTCTCAAGCTTGTTGATTTTGACCCCAAACTGTTTGGCTTCCTTGCTAGATGTTTCCCGAAGCTTCTACACAGCTCTTTTGTAGCTGACAGTGCAGACCTGAGAAGCATTCCTCTCTTCCTCGGATAGATCCTTTCTGTAGCCTGATGGTCTACGGGTCCAGTCAGCCTTCCAAGTGTCCCTCAGTCTCAAGTGACAGTCGGCCCCTTTGAGTGGCTCTGTGTTGGGTGAGGTTTCACTTTTCCATTTCCCCCAAGGCTTCTCCTCCCTGGAGCCAGGCACACACACCGTGCCTGCTTAGTGACCCCGGGAGCTTCTGAAGGCACAACACAGACAGGCACCACCCTGGAGCACCTCCGTCTGTGAGGGCATTTTTAGGCGACGGTACCGCTGTCCTGTGAGGTCAAGTGCACTTGTGCGCAGAAGCAGGAGGGAAGGGCCTGGGCGCAGCGGCATCCGCCCAGCCGACCACCTGCTCACCGCTTTCTGTCACTGACGGTGTTCTGTGGCCGAGTCTGAGAAGCTCAGCTCAGGCATCTTCAGCAGCAACTAACTCCTCCGATGAGCAAGCTACCCATTGGCGCCACGCCTCCAAGGTCCTGGGCAACATTTACTAAGTCACCACTCAATATTTTCATATGTAAAACCAATTTCTTTTGCATATCATTTAACCATTATTTAAGAACGTCTGTTCATGGGGAGAAGTGTGTCATTCCAACATTTAATTAAATTTCATTTCATGGTTGAAAGCATCCCGTGATTTGACTTTATGCAGAAAACGATCAACCCAATTTTTGCTTCCTGAGTGGAACTGTGCAAATGTTTTGATTAAATGATAAACGAAACACTTTTGCATTATCCAAGATAATAAAATGACGCTGATTGTTGGCAGATGTCTGGAAACGGAGAGAAGCCTCCAAATGTGACTATTATCAAGAAGCCAAAAAAAAGTAAAACCACCCTCCATCTTATACCGCCCCCCCCCGCCGCCCCCCCGCCCCCCACCCGGGCCAAACAAAAGCTGGCGGACGTGGTCGCAGTGCTGGCCTAGCGGCCTGTGCCTCCGGTCTCCGCGCTGAGTGAACCGGCAGAGCAGCCTCAGCTGACACCCAGGGCTGGGCCTCCCGGTCTGACCTTTAAGCTGACTCCACTTTCCTAAAGAAACCGTGTTACAGTTGGTGGTTGGTGCTTCAGGCCAACCCAGAGGAAACTTCAACCATAGGTAATTAAAACATTCTGCATCTGCCATTCTAAAACAAAACTGAAGCAATATTGGCAATTCCGACAGAAAAACAACAAAAATGAAGAAAACAAGAGAAATGTCAAACACGCACAGCACCATAACTGAATTATACCTCTGATATTTGAAGGCTCCGATTTTTCTAATTTTAATGGTAAATAGAGATTACAATTGGTACATCCTTGTATATATCATCATAATCTTTTCTAATCACTGTCCTTTTGATGTTGTAATTAAACATTTTTGTCAACAACACGAGAAATACTGATGACACTTATTCATGCAAAAAGGTTGCATGGCAAAAAATACCAAAACAAAGCCAAAGGACAAATGATTAACAAGGAAGTGTAAGTGTATTTGACAAATAAAGAGCTAATATCCACAATAAACAAAGACTCTTAAAATTAATAAGAAAAAGATGTCTCTGCCATGAAGAGTAGCCGTATCCAGGGCAGACTTTCAGGTTCCTCGCCAGGTGGGACCTCTTCTGTCCCATAATTCACAGAAGCCAAAGGACAGGTTAAAAATGGTAACCTGGGGCGCAGACAGCAACCCGCACAGCTCTGCGTGCTGGAGAGCCGGGGCCAGCCGGAGTGAAGAGTGAATACGGTCACGTTCTTCCTGTGCGGGCTACCGAGGAGCGACTGCGAGTGGAAGAGGTGCGAAATGCAATGCGTTCTTAAGAACTGAGCCACTGAAACCAACCTGGTCGGAGAGTTCTGGGCCTTCAACAGGCAAATAAAGGCGGTCTTGGTATCTCTCCACCTACCATCGGAGTATAGCGGAGGGAAACACTAGAGCGCTCTAGACAAACTGGAACCTCCCGTCCTGCCCACGGATCTCTGGACATGTCATTCATCCTCTTTGAGCGTCTATTTTCTCATCTGCAATATTGGGAGTAATAACATGTCCTGTAGATTTGTGCTGAGGGTTAAATGGGTGGCGATGGCATGTGTAAAGCCCCCACACTGTAGGAGCTCAGCACTATGCTGGCTGAGCCCCGTGTCACTAGATGGGAGCCCAGTATGGGTTTTACAAGCGGCTGCCTCCCATATAAATGCCCGTATCTGTAACAAGGCCAGGAATGTGAAGGAGGAAAAGAGAAAATGGACATCACAGGGAGAGAAGCTGCGATCCTCTGGAGAGAGCTGACTCTGGGAAGCTATTAATATAGTAAAGCTATTGATGTTTGTGGAGTATGTCATTTTCTTGGCATGCATTCAACTGTATGTTCTCTCTAACGGAGTGCTAAGTGGACAGACAGAGTGGGAAAGGGAGAGACGGGCCAACAACCAGCTGTCATGGGAGAACCTTGCCCACTCACCCAGGAGGACTTCGGGTCGCGGCCTCGGTCAGCAAGCTGGCTCAGCAGCTCTCCCTCCTGAAAGCTTTGGCTGAGGCCACAGAAGTCTTGACTTGGTGCTCAAAATAGACCACTGGTGCAGAAGGCTCTCTGATGAAGACCGGAACGGAAGAGCAAATTGTGCTGTCACAGAGGACGGCCGAGGCTCTGAAAGATCTGCTCAGGCGCTTCTCTTCCCTTCGCGAGCTGAGGTCCCCATCGGCAGCGTGGGCCTGGGGGCGCAGAGCTATGCTCTGGTGGCTCTGTGGGGACAGGCGTACTGGGGTGCAGCGGAGGACTCACTGTGTGGTGTGCTTGTCACTCATCGTGGGGCTTAGTGGCTAAGCCCTTCATTGTTGTTGCCGTGTGGACCTGCAGGCGGGGAAGCTGCCGGCCCTGGATGATCTATTTCAGGAAACTTGGTGTGGAATGGACTGTGTGGCAGTGACAACGCCATGCCCCGAATTGGCATTTAGAGGCCAATGAATGGCTATGAGTAACTCTTCTAGAAAACGAACGTTTGTGGATTTGACTCAACTGTGTCCCCTCCACAAACAGCACAATAGAGAAAGCTGCCGCTGACCAGTGTCTGTCCGGGGGATGGAGAATACTGTGCCCACCCTTCGAATGGCCCAGAAACAAGAGAGCCCCCGCGTCTTCGCCAGAGGGTGCAGCTCAGCCACCCTGTCACAGAGCCCAGCACACATGTTCAGCTCAGACTCATAGTACATTTAATTTTTTTCATTTTGAAATCATTTCAGATGTGCAAAACAATTGCAAGAACAGTACAAAACTCCCATATATCCTTCACCCAATTCCCAAATGTTAATATTTTACTACATTTGTCTTATTCATTATAGACAAATATTATTATTATTTGAACCATTTGAGAGAAAGTTGTAGCCATAATCCTTTTTATGCCTAAATGTTTTGATGTGTAATTCCTAAACACAAGAACATAACGCAAGTACAATGATCAAGATCAGAAAATAACATTGATCTAATAATGACACTGAGTCTCCAGAGCTTATTCAAGTTTTACAGTGTCCCCAGAATGTCCCTCAGAGTAAAGGAATAAAGAAGCGTCTCACGTGGCATTTGCTTGTGATGCCTCTTCAGTGCCCTGTCGCCCAGTTTTTCTGGTATTGGTGTTTTTGAGGAGTACAAGCCCTTTTTGTACAATGTCCCTCGGTGTGGATTTAGAGAATAAATTAGTAGGAAAATTACCTTTTGGCAATGGCCGTAGTAATGATGGGTTCAGATCACCGTGGGCTGATGGCAGAACTAGCGCTAATGAGGTCTGCTGAGCGAGGATGCGCACGTGTCTTACTGCAGTGCCTGGCGGTGGCTTACGGGTCACAAAGAGAAGCCGCAGGGCCGCTGACAGCAGCCACCTTGGGACGAGTGACTGCAGGTGCCTCCGCCGTGGTGCGTGGGAAAAGCGGAACCTCCTCCTCCGTCTTCCCGCCAACGATAACCGCGTGCCCTCCGGCCACCCGCCGAACCGCTGGAGGCTGACGCACCCGGGAGTCGGGCTGGGCTCTGCCAGCGGGGGGTCGCCGTGCACCGCCTGTACCCCAGCCCAGAGCCCGCGGGGCCGCTCCTGGGAGCCGAGGGGAGCTTGCCGCCCACCCGCTCCCCGGCCATCTTCGGCGTCAGCTCCTGGTTTCGCGCCCCCTTCCCACCGAGGCTGAGGACCGCGCAAACGTTCCTTCTGGAGCCAGACGGCATCCGGCCGTGCCCCCTGACTCGGTCCCGCGAATCTGCAGGCCGGGCTGCGGCTCGCCGCCTGCGGTCCAGAGCGCTCGGCGTGTGGGCGCTGCGGGGGCCGCGGGCGCCGGGACGCACCCCGCTGGGCGGAGGCCTGAGCTCACTCCCGCGTCCCGCGGTCCCAGGGCACCGGGCTGCGCCGGGCGGGCGTTGGTCGTGCCCGCTTCTCCCCAGCGCCCGCGTCAGGCGCAGCCCGGTGCCCCGCGCGGGGTCCTCCGGAGGCCGGGAGAACGCACTGAGCCAGCACTGCTGCCCCCTCCCCTCACAGCGGCCACGGGGGGCCTCCTGAGCTCCCGGAAAACTGACGCTGTCCCCTCCCCTCCAGCGGGCAGGCTGCTCCCGTCGCCCCGCGCCCAGGACAGGGCGCCACCTCCGCCCAAGCGCCCGGCCACGGCGGACGGAGCGGGGCCTGGTGTCCTCGTGCCCGGAGGTGGCAGGGGTGCTGGCCACAGACCGGGGCGCAACCGCCCGATGGAGCAGCGGGTGCCGAAGGAGCGGGGAATGACGGCACAGAGGCAGCCCGGGTGTCGGGAGAGGCCCAGGAGCTCCGGGGCGGATGGGCCGCTGGGGGCCTTCCCGGGAGGGCGCCGTGGGAGTCGGGGTTCGGCCTCCCGCTGTAAATGCTCCCCCGCAGGCCTGTTCTGTTCCGTCGCTGCGGCCCGGAGGAGCCCGCCCTGATGGGCAGACCGCGCTGAGGGGACTGAGTGGTGCCACGCAGGGTCCTCAGCGGTTCTGAGTGGTGACCTTCAGCCCGGGCAGAGGTCATGGGGAGGAGCTGTGCCAGCACCGAGGAGCCCTGGACTCTGAGGGTGAGCTCTGGGGTGCCCTGGGGGACGGCGCGCAGCAGCAGGAGGAGAGAGGACTCTGTGGACGTGGCCATTGTGGGGCCCCTAGATGTCTGCCTCTGAAGTGAGGCGGGGCTGCGGGAGGGGGTGAGTCCTGGGGGAGGGCCCTCTGGAGAGTGGGGAACAGGGGAGCAGCCTTTGAGGACAGGTGAGGCCTTGGAGCGAACCCCGCGCTCCTTTCGTGTTCCTTTGCACAGGCCTTCCGACAGCCTGTGCCCAAACTGCTTCTGCAGAGGCTGCCTGCGCCCATCGGCGAGGGAGGTTTGCCTGGAGCTGAGTGAGCGCTCACGACCTTGCTCCTGACCTGTGCACGCACTGTGTGAGCTCCTCCAATTCGCTGAGCGGCTGTGACTCCCAATCACCGTGGAGCTCAGGGGTGGACAGCCTTACATGTTGTGGAGCGGATGCGAGTGAACGACCACTGGAGCCCAGACCAAATTAAAATTTAGGGAGCCTTTATTAGCCGGGCGGCCGGACGACCCGGCGACTGCTCTGCCACTCTCCACGCAGGGAGACCAGAGAGCAGCAGCGACCCTTTGTGTAGGACCGCTTTTAAGCCCATTAACCACATCCGGTTTTTGCAGAACAAGTAACCCAAGACAAAACAGTTTTTCCCAAGCAACGTCAGGATCATGCCAATGACGACCATGTTATTCACAGGGTCATCCTGTTCTCCAGAAAGCTGACAGTGTTCTATGAAAGAAGGCCTACATGCTGGGAAGGGGCCATGAGTCCCTATCTCAAGGCCTGGCCTGGTGTCAGCACTGACAACTCTATCTGGGGCATAGTCCACGGCCTCTCTGAAAGCATGCTCAAAAATTCCCACTCTCTAACATTCCCCACTGGTTTTATGTACATGAGTCAAATCGTTGACTCTTTTGGGTCATTGTTGGTGAGGGAGTTATATTGACCCATGAGGACTATAAGATTGATAGAATTAATTCTCTGCTGAATAAAGTCAGTGGGCCTGTTTATAAGATAAGGGCCCAGAATGAGGGCCAGGACTAATCTTTAGAGGGTCCGAAGAGTTTTGGACTCTATTTTGCCTGGGCTGTCTTAAGCTGGGTGTGATGAAGCCACGTCGGGATCCCATCGACCTTGACTGCTGTGGGGGTGGTCCTTTCCAGGTAGGAGTCAGTCAGAGTCACCAGGGTGGAAGGATGGACCAGATCAGAGATGCTTCTGGACTGCTTTCTGGGTAGACTGTAAAGCCTGTAAGAACTTGAGTAAAGACTGGTTATAGATTTCAGCTTTTCTAGATTGGGTTTCCATATAAGCTGGTGAGGTGGGTAGGTCAGGGTTTGGAAGAGTCACTAGAATCTGTAGAGGCCCCACTGGTTTTAGGGCAGCCTCCCGGGCTGCTTCATCTGCAGCCTTACTCCCTCTTACTTCTGGGGAGTCCCCTTGTCTCACATAGGTAGAGATGGAAAGACTTAATTACATCTGGTAGTGCTAGTTGGCCCATCGTCCTTGCTCTGCTCATATCTGTCTAACTGCCTAATATATTACCTCAAGGATCCTGGTTCTGAATTCTTTTAGAGAAAATGGACGTCGTTAGGCTCTTCTAGCTACTTCTAGCTACTGAGGCGGGTCAGAAGTTTCTCTCAGAGCCAAGAGACCCTTGCTGTCTGTCAGAGGGACAATGAGGCCTGGGCACAGAAGGAGGTGGGCTTGTGACCCGGCGGAGACAAACTGTAACAAATGGTCTGGTGGAAGGGAAAGAAAACCCTTCAGTTTTAATAACTTCTATTGAAATAGAATTTTTCTCCTCAAAATTACCCCCATGTTTATCAAAAAAGCCAAATCAAGACTAATTTATCTATTGTATTTAATTTGGCCTGATTGTTTGCATAAACATAACAAGAATGGTAACCGACTACCTTTGCTGGAATTTCATGATTGAATCTTAATGTGCCCCATAGGGCCAGGCCAAGCCATTCAGCTGCCGTCAGGCCTGCCTGTAGTATCTGCTGAGTTGGGTGAATCCTCACCTGTAGTGGCTCTACCCGGGCCCATGCCCTAGGCTTCAAGGCCCATCTCAGCAGCCCTCCTACTCATCGCGGCTCAGAGTGTGTGGGGGTCCCGCAGGGACGCAGAGGCACCCTTATTGCTCCCCTTCTACTCTGACCCACCGCCAGTGAGGGTAGGGTTTGGGCCTGATGCTCCAGCACCAGGTATTTTCAGGGCTACCAAGCAGGATACCAGGCTTTCTCCATGGCACTCTTATTGGCTTCAAGTCTTCAGAGTTCAGGCAGGGCTCCTTAAAACATGATAATCCAGTCAAAGTTTCTGGTTAATAAAACCACTATTGGAAACCAGTCTTATTGTATTTATGCAAAGAAATGTATTGTCATGATTTATTAAGTATTACCAAATTTCGGAGGAATTGTATAAGGAGAAAAATATACTGACCTGCTTTAAGATAGAATTTTCCTTGCCAGTCCTTTTTAAGGACTTTTCAAATTATAAAAAGCAGTAATTGTTAGATTTCTTTTATTAGTCCCTCCCTAAGTACTTTGGCATAATTATTTACCCTCTGTTTAGGGAGGTAGAATGCAAATTATTTACTCTTCCTGGCACACTGGCCTGTATTATTTGCTTTCTTTACAACATATCTCTTCTCCTTCTTACACCTACACAACCTTCTATTGAAACAGACACTTCTAAATTAGCCTTTAAACCTTCTTTCTATGTCCTTTAAAAATGCATAACCATGCCTCAGACCTTCTACGCAGTATTCCTTATTCTTTGAAACTTTAATCCTTTAATGAATCCTAAAAACTAAACAGCCAGAATTTCTTAGACCTTCTGTGATAAAACTAAGAGCTGGTAAAAATATCTCTTCTTGAGAGACAGAGATTTTTAAAACTTAAATATTAAAGATATTATATCTTAAAGTTCCTTTGCTGAATATTCCACCACCGCCCAAGAAGTACCCAGTAACCCCTCCCTGCCAGGCTCAGTCTTCATGTGCACTGGAAGGTTAAAGAGAAGAAAACGGGCAGAGGAAGATCCACTGTGTTTTGCCAGCAGAGTTCAGATAAGCAAGAAACCAAGGACGCCAGCAGAGCTGGTTGTACCCAGCAAAATCAACAAAAACCTATCTCTCCCTGTTCTCCCCCTTTTCTGCATTAACCATTTACTCTGTCCTTAGCAGGGGAAACAAGACAAGCGGTCTGAGATCCTGTATAACCAGGCTTTTTACACTTAAGAAACTGCTGCTCTCCCTCCCAGATTTTCCTTCTTTACTCCAAGGCCGCAGAGGATCTCAACCTTCACCACTTCTGATATCTCCAAACATTCTCTGTCGCCCAGCCTAGGGCTTCCCTATCTCAGCAGGCTGAGAGTGAATTCTACCGCCTCTACCCTTTCTACAACTGCTCCGGAGAAGTTTCAACCCAACAAGCCTTTGTTTAAACTTCTCTGGATTGGCAACCTTCACAAATTAACCCTAGAATTCCAAAATTTCAATTTAATACAGCAAATTCACAAATCAGAGCAAACTGAAACCCTTACTTATACAAACATAGACAGAAATTTTTATTACTAAGTGGGCTGATTCCCTCTCTGACAGAGAACAAAAGACTCTGAGAAAAAGGTGTCTCAGCAGCTGCTAAAGACTTTTACATTCCGACACAGCAGGTCCGCCCTATCTTTAAACAAATTAAACAACAGAAAGAGATAACAAATACTCTCACACTTACATTTATACACCAGACAGTCTGAGTTTTTGACCTAGGGAAGGTGATCAAGCTCCCCCTTCCACTCACTGGGATATGGGAAAGTTGGCCATTCCCGCTCACAAAATTTCTGTAAATCAAAAGCATTAACGGAAGCTCCGTAATCATCCGCTCCCCCCTTGAATTCCTGAAAATTTTTCAAAAAACATTGCAGGGGAGTACAGACAGAAGCAGACTGACCTATTCTAATAATAGAGACAATTAAACCACAATAACACAGAATAACAAAGACGAAGACAACCAACAGGATTGCTGGGCACCGTCGTGCACCAGAATCTGGTCTCGGAAGTTGTGCTGCGTCCAGCCTTCCAGAGACCCCAGATGGGCGCCCACAGAACAGAACCAGAAATAAGTTTCTTACCGGTAAGAACCAGATCCAGGTGGCTCCAATCAGAGTCAATCAGGAAATTTAGCAGACGGGGTTTCCGACCTCTATCAGTCCCGGGGCTGAGGCACGTCTCTCAGAGATCTCCCCCTGGGTCGGAGAGTCCAGGGATCCCGGGGGGCTCCAGTCACAGGACCAGGCAAAGGCTGGTTATCTCGCTGGGGCATCTCCAAATGTTGTGGAGCGGATGTGAGTGAACGACCACTGGAGCCCAGACCAAATTAAAATTTAGGGAGCCTTTATTAGTCGGGCGGCCGGGCGACCCGGCGACTGCTCTGCCATTCTCCACGCAGGGAGACCAGAGAGCAGCAGCGACCCTTTGTGTAGGACCACTTTTAAGCACATTAACCACATCCGGTTTTTGCAGAACAAGTAACCCAAGACAAAACAGTTTTTCCCAAGCAACGTCAGGATCATGCCAATGACGACCATGTTATTCACAGGGTCATCCTGTTCTTCAGAAAGCTGACAGTGTTCTGTGAAAGAAGGCTACGTGCTGGGAAGGGGCCATGAGACCCTATCTCAAGGCTTGGCCTGGTGTCAGCACTGACAACTCTATCTGGGGCACAGTCCACGGCCTCTCTGGAAGCATGCTCAAAAATTCCCACTCTCCAACATTACACACGGTGCTTGGCAAAGAGAAATGGGCTCTGAGTCTCTTTCCTGCTGTCTTTCCATTTCCACCGTGACCTTTCCGCACCACCGGCTCCTCCACCCTCCCTGCCCCAGCGGCGGAGGGACGCGGGAGACAGAGGGCTGCCGGCTGCTCCGGACTGCAGGCTTTGGGCAGGCAGGCAGCCTGACGCTTAGCGTGGTGGCTGTATTTTTCATCCCAGCTTTATTTCTTGACAAGTGATGCAATACTTTCCCTTTCGTATTTGTCCCATGTGAGCTAACTGGCCATTTTAGTGTGGCCCTGCAGGGATATAAACATCTAGAGAACTTTTTGCAAGGACGAGAAGAGATTATATGTTTGAAGCCAGCAAGCTGGTTATGTTTAGGAAAATCACCATGGGATTTAAGATGATGCATTGATGTAATGCAGTTGGTGGTTTATGAAAAACCTCTCAGACTAGCCCGGCCAGAGAAGCCCAACCACATTCCTGCTGGTGAGTAGCAGGCGGGGCCCAGCGGGAGCACTTCGGAGTGTTCTATCGCTATTCTCTGCCTCTCCGGGGAGAGGGGCTTGTGGGGGAGGGGAGGACTTCAGGTGACATTTCCTGTTGAAGCTGTTGAGGCTCTAAGTGGTCAAAGGGACAATGCAGAAATAGTTAGCAAAGTGGCCGTCTGTCCCCAGCCGGTCCCGCTGTGGGCGGGCCGTGTTTGCTGTACCTTCTGTATGGATCTCAACACAAGCGGGGGGTGGACGACTAGCAATCACTTGGGCAGGGTCAAAAGGTCCAGTTTCAAGAGGGAAAAAGTTCCCATTTGCTAAAACTGGGGAAATAATTCCCACGATGAAAAACTGTATTCTAGGAATTAAGAAAACATCTTGTTTTTCTCTACATTTACATTTTATTATACTAAGTACCAATAAGTAGGTTGCACTAGATGATGTTTAATGTTGCTTATTTAAAAACACATGAATAAAAAAAAACAACAACAAGATGGCAGCATAGGTTAAACACCTAACCTACAGCCTGGCACAACAATTTCAAAAATACAACTAAAAGTCAAAACGGACATCATCCAGAACCACAGGAAAGATGGCTGGCTGACTCAAATGCCCACAACTAGAAGGAAAAAGAAAACCACAAGGAAAATCAGAGGGGCCGTAAAAGCCTGAGGTATGGAGACATGGGCGGAGACACGAGCACGCGTGCGTGCGGGGAGGACGGAGCCGGAGAGGAAGGGGCGGCTGATGGCCTGGCCGGCGTTCTCTAGCAGGAAGGAGATAAAAGCTCCAGATTGCGCTGAACCCCAGCTCCGACTGCACTGAACCCCAGTTCCGGGCGAGACCCTGGGAAGCCAGGCTCGTACTGGGGGAATCTGGGCTGTGGGGCGCAGGCACAGAGGAGCGGCGGAAGGCAGAGCTCCGGAGGCGCGCACATGAATGCGCGCAGCGGACGGACTGTTGCCTGTGCCGCTGAATTGCCCTGGTGGGAAGGAGACAAAAGCTCCGGACCGTGCTGAACCCCAGTTCCGACTGCACTGAACCCCAGTACCAGACAAGACCCTGGGAAGCCAGGCTCATACTGGGGGAATCTGGGCTGTAAGGAGGAAATGCATGGAAGCGGCGAAGGGCAGAGCACCGGAGGCGCGCACAGGAATGCGCGCAGAGGATGGTCTGTTGACTGTGCCGCTGGATTGCCCTGGTGGGAAGGAGACAAAAGTGCCAGACTGCGCTGAGCCCCACTTCCGACTACACTGAAACCCAGTTCCAGGCGAGAATCTGGGAATCCAGATTCATTGGGGGAGGGACTAGACTGTTTGGCAGTGGGCGAAACTCCAGGGCACCTTCCTCTCAGAGGTGTTTGCAGGAAGTACAGAGGGACACTGACCCAGGATCCTCATAGGGCGGGGCTGACGGGAAGCCAAGGCTGTAGGCTCCACCCTGAAACTCCGCCCCATCCAAGCTGAGCACAGAGGCTTTTACAATTTTGCAAGTCTAGTTGAATAAGGCTGTCTCCTGGCGTAGACACAGCTGATCCTCACAGCCAATTGGACTGGAGGTCAAATCCTCCCAGTGTACCAACAGCAATCAAGGTTTAACAACACCAAGACTTTGCACTCAGCCCACAAAGGGGGGTACCAAGAGCGACCACCTAGGGAGATTGGGGAAGCTGAGCTACCGGCCCCTATAGGTCACTGACCACACAAAGCCACTCCATCAACATAGGGAGGCAGCCAAAAGGTGGAGACACCGAAGCAGGTCACGAATAGAAGGGATGAAGGAAAGTAAACTAATGGACGACACAGTGTTCAGAACCACATTTATAAGGTTACTTAAGAATCTTCTGGAGGACCAAGATGGCGGCATAAGGCAGACGCCTGATTGTTGCCTACCACAACAATTTTGAAACTACAACTGGAAAACAGAGCAGACACCATCCAGAACCACTGGAAGGCTGGCTGAGCGGATGCTCTACAACTAGAATAAAAGAGAGGGGGACGCTGGATGATGCTGATGCCGATGAGCCAAAGATCACACTTTAAGAACTATGGCTCTGGCAACACAATGGCAGCCTGGAACGTGCTCGGTGCGGTTCCCCCAGCTGTCTCCGGCTGAGGGGACGGCTCGGCTTACTGCCGAGCACGGACAGACGAGCCCCTGGGAGTCATGGGGTGGGAGAATCCGTGCTTGCTGACCTCCAAGTCCTTCGAGAATCTCTGTGCCCCGGAAGCAGCCAGGTGTGCATGCCCGGCGACCGGCCGCCGCTGCAGACCCGAGCGCCATCACAGCGACCTCGGACCAGCCTGCCGCCGTGCACCGGGCGCACCGGAGCCTCGCCGAGCCCACCACCCAGCGAGTTCCATGGCAGCCGCCCCAGAGCTTTGAGAAAATGGCCGAAGGAATTGCTGAGAGGGAATTGACCGACAGGAATTGGGATCAAGAAGACGAAGCCCCGCTGGGTCCCGGGTCCGGGTGAGGCCGCGCGCCCCTGGGTCCAGGCGAGGCCGCGCCCCTGGGTCCGGGCGAGACCAAACCAGAGGGAGTCGGACCTGCATTACCACCATTTGTCCACCATCCAGAGCTGAAAAGTCAGTGCCGACATGTACACATAAGGAACTGGTGGACATTGAAATTGGGTCTCAAAAGAACTGTTGGTCCAGAAAGGAACTTACTACAGACTGATTCATTTGCCTGTCAGCATAACTATTATTGCTCGTCTCACATTCGGTTCTTATAAGTATACTAGGAGCCCGTTGCACGAAGTTTTGTGCAATAGACTTTTCCTTCACCTGGCTGCTGGCACCAGTTATCTGCCAGCAGCAATTTTCCTCTGGCCACCCGCCGATCAGAGCGCCTCCCACCAGCACGATTGGCCACCCCGAGAGGAACTCCGATCGGGAGGCGCTCCGATCGGGCAGGTGGCCAGAGGAAAACTGCTGCTGGCGGAAAACTGGTGCCAGCAGCCACGCAATCGGCCACCCCGAGTTCCGCCACCAGCGTCTTCTGCAGCGCTGGCCTAAGCAGTGCCAGTCGTTTAAGCCGGCGGGAGGAGCGGGGGGCGGGGACTCGTGAGTCCCCGCCCCCCGCTCCTACTGCCAGCCAATCGGCCACCCTGAGTCCCGGCCCCTGAGCCTCCAGCCAGCCCAATCGTGGGCGTAGCGGAGTGATGGTAATTTGCATATTACCATTTTATTAGGTATGATTTCTAGTAACACATGATCACACTCATCTAGGGGAAATGATGAACAACATAGACTGATGAACAAGAACAGACCCAGAAACAAGGAGGCATCGATCGGACTGTCGGGCCTCAGAGGGAGGGTAGGGGAGGGCGGGGGTAGCGGGGAGAGATCAACCAAAGGACTTGTGTGCATGCATACGAGCCTAACCAATGGTTAAGGACAACAGGGGGGTGGGGGCATCCATGGGGAGGGGTGTGGGATAGGAATGGGGGGATGAGGACAAATATATGACACCTTAATCAATAAAGAAATTTTAAAAAATAAAAATAAAAACACATGAATACATAATTTATTAAAAGCATTTTCCAGTGCACACATACACAAACATAATGAAGTTATCCATTAATAGGTACCCATCCATTTTTTAAAGATTGTGCTAAAGGAGAATTAAAATAGGAAAAACATAGTATTCAAATATTTCTATCCCTATGACACTGCCAATTTTCTTTCATGATATTCTAAGACATGATATTTTTTCTTTGAGTTCTATTAAAATGTACCTCTGTATGATTAACTACTAATCTGTGCACCAGGCTGTTTTCAGCCCAATCCCTGCAGGCCAGGCTGAGGGACCCCACTGGTACATGAATTCGTGCACCGGGCCTCTAGTGTGCATATAAGATCTTTGGTTAATCTCTTCCCACCCTCCCCTCTCTCTGCTTCCCTCTGAGATTCATCAGTCTGTTCCATGTTTCCATGCCTGTGCATTGAGCTTCTGCCCCCTGGTGGTCAGTGGGCATCATAGCTACCAGTCAAACAGTTGTACAGTTGAATGGTCGCTTAGGCATTTATATATATAGATAGTTGCCATGTTGTGTATTATATCCCAAACGTATTCATCATATAACTGAAAATTTGTAACCTTTGAGCAACATCTCCTCATTTCCCCCACACTCACCCTGACAGCCACTATTCTACTCTCTGTTTCTGAGTTTGACTTTTTTAATTTTTTTTGAGGTCTCACATTATTTATCTTTCTCTGTCTGGCTTATTTCATAATGCTATCCAGGTTTATTTATGTTACTTCAAATGGAAGGTTTTCCTTCTTTCTCATGGCTGACCCTTAGAATATATACCCAGGTGTGGGTATGAGAGATCATAGGGGAGTTCTATTTTTGTCTCTTCAAGGAACCTCCATTTTGCTTTCCTTTCTCTCTGACATTCTCACCAGCATTTGTGACCTCTTGTCTATTTGATGGTACCCATCTTAACCTGTGTGAGGTGATATCTCATTGTGGTTTTGATTTACACTGCCTTGGTGATTAGTTAGGGTGAGTATCTTTTCATGTATCTGTCAGCCATGGGTAAGGCTTCTTTGGAAAAATGTCTATTCAGGACTCATCTATTTTTTAATTGAATTTTTCGGTGGGTGGTTTTTGTGTTTTTTTGCTATTGAGTTATGAGTTCCTTTTATGTTTTATATATTAACCCCTTACCAGGTATATGGTTTGCAAATATTTTCTCCTATTCCATAGGTTGCCTTTTTACTTTGTTGATGGTTTCCTTTGCAATGTTAAAACTTATGGTTTGATGTGGTTCCACTTGTTTGTTTGTTTTTAATTTCATTTTAAAATATATTTTTTATTGTTAATAGTATTACAGATATCTCCAATTTTTCCCATCTTTCCCTCCTCCTCCCAGCCCTACCAACCTCCTTACAGGTTCTCACTACCCTACTGCCCATATCCATGGGCTATGAATATGAGTTTGTAAGTTCTTTTGTTTGTCTCACAACTCCACATTGAGGTATGTTAGTCTGTCCCATGCCTCTCTGCTTCAGGTCTTATTTTGTTGGTCAATTCATTTTGTTCATTAGATTCCACAAATAAGTGAGAGCATGGGCTATTTGTCTTTCTCAGTCTGGCTAATTTCCCTTAGTATAATATTTTCCAGGTCCATCCATGCTGTCCCAAAGGGTAAGAGGTCCCTCTTTTTCACAGCTGCATAGTACTCCATTGTGTAAATGTCCCACAGTTTTTTTATTTTTTATTCATTCATCCACTGGTGGGCACTTGGGCTGTTTCCAAATCATAGCTATTGTAAATAACGCTGCTATGAACATAGGGGTGCATATATTCTTTCTGATTGGTGTTTTGGGTTTTTTAGGATATATTCACAGAAGTAGGATCCACTGGGTCAAATGGGAGTTCTATTTTTAATTTTTAGAGGAAACTTTTTTGCATAGTGGCTGCACCAAGCTGCATTCCCACCAGCAGTGAACTAGTGTTTCCTTTTCCCCACATCCTCACCAGCTCTTGTTGTTTGTTGATGGCTTCATGATAGGCATTCTGACAGGTGTGCGGTGATATCAGTTGTGGTTTTAATTTGCATTTCTCTGATAATTAGTGACTTTGAGCATTTTTTTCATATGTCTCTTGACCATTTGTATGTCCTCTTTGGAGAAATGTCTATTCAGGTGTTCTGCCCATTGTTTCATTGGATTGTTTTTCTTAATTTTGTTGAGTTGTATGAGCACTTTGTATATTTTGGATATTAACCCCTTATCATATGTATCATTGGCAAATACGTTCTCCCACTTAGTGGGTTCCCTTTTCAATCTGATGCTGGTGTCTGTTGCTGTGCAGAAGCTTTTTATTTGGATGTAGTCCCTTTTGTTTATTTCTGCTTAGTTTCTTTTACCCTAGGAGATGTATCCGTAAACATATTGCTACCTGAGATGTCTGAGATTTTACTGCCTATGTTCTTTTCTAATATTTTTATGGTTTCATGCATTACATTTAAGTCTTTTATCCACCTTGAGTTTATTCTTGTGTATGTTGTAAGTTGGTGGTCTAGTTTCATCTTTTTGCATGTGTCTGTCCAGTTTTCCCAGCACCATTTGTTGAAGAGACTGTCTACTCCATTGTATGCTCTTGCCTCCTTTGTCAGATACTAATTGACCATAATGCTGTGGGTCAATTTCTGGGATCTCTGTTCTAATCCACTGCTATATATACCTGATCTTGTGCCAGTACCAGGCTGTTTTGGTTACTATGGCTTTGTAGTAGAGTTTGATATCTGGTATTGTGATTCCTCCTACTTCATTCTTCTTTCTCTAGATTGCTGTAGCTATTCAGGGTCTTTTATGGTTCCATACAAATTTTTGGAGTATTTGTTCTAGCTCTAGGAAGTATACCATTGATATTTTAATAGAGATTGCATTGAATCTGTAGATTGCTTTGGGTAATATAGACACTTTAATTATGTTAATTCTTCCAATCCATGAACATGGTATACTCTTCCACTTGTTTATATCTTCCTCTATTTCTTTTTTCAATGTCCTATAGTTTTTTGAGTACAGGTCTTTTACCTCCTTGGTTAAGTTTATTCCTCGGTATCTTCTTTTTGTTGTTGTTGCAATAGTAAATGGGATTACTTTTTTAGTTTCTCTTTCTGAGAGTTCATTATTGGTGTATAAAAATGCCATAGGATTGTGGATGTTGATTTTGTATCCTGCCACCTTGTTGAATTCATTTATTAAGTCTAGTAGTTTCCTGGTGGAGTCTTTAGGGTTTTCTATGTATAATATCATGTCATCTGCAAATAATGACAGTTTTATTTCCTCCTTTCTAATTTGGATGCCTTTTATCTCTCTCTCTCTCTCTCTCTCTCTCTCTCTCTCTCTCTCTCTCTCTCTCTTTCTCTTTTTTTTTTTTTTTTTTTTTTTTTTTTTGTCTGATTGCTGTGGCTAGGACTTCCAGTACTATGTGGAATAAGCATGGTGAAAGCATACATCCTTGTCTTATTCCTGTTCTTAAGAGAAACACTTTTAGTTTTTGCCATTTAGTATTATGTTGGTTGTAGGTTTGTCATATATGGCCTTTATTATGTTGAAATGTGATCCTTCTATTCCCACTTTACTGAGAATTTTTATCAAAAAAGGATGCTGGATTTTGTCGAATGCTTTTCTTGCATCTACTGATATGATCATGTGGTTTTTATCTTTCAATTTGTTTATGTGATGTATAACATTTATTAATTTGAAAATATTGTACCAACTTTGCATCCCTGAAATAAATCCCATTTGATCATGGTGTGTGATCTTTTTAATATATTGCTGGATCGAATTTGCTAATATTTTGTTCAGGATTTTAGCATCTGTGCTCATCAAGGATATTGGCCTGTAATTTTATTTCTTTGTAGTGTCTTTATCTGGTTTTGGAATTAGAATAATTCTGGCTTTGTATAAAGAGCTTGAAGTGTTCCTTCCTCTTGAGATTTTTGGAATAGTTGAGAAGTATAGGTGTTAGTTCTTCTTTGAAAGTTTGGTAAAATTCACCTGTAAATCCATCCAGTCCCAGACTTTTGTTTACTGGAAGTTTTTAAATTACTGCTTCAATTTCATCTGTTGTTTATTGGCCTACTCAGGTTTTCCGATTCTGGAAGATTGTATGTTCCTAGGAATTTGTCCATTTCACCCAGGTTGTCCAGGTAGTTGTTCCATAGTATTTTATTACAATTCTTTGTATTTCTGTGGTGTTCATTGTTATATCACTTCTTTCATTTCTGATTTTATTTATTTGGTTCCTCTCTCTTTGTTTCTTGATGAGTCTAGCTAGGGGTTCATCAATCTTGTTTATCTTTTCAAAGAACCAGCTCTTGGATTTGTTGATCTTTTGTACTTTTTTTTTTTTTTTCATCTCTATGTCATTTATTTCCGCTCTGATCTTTATTATTTCCTTCCTTCCACTTCCTCTGGGCTTTTCTTGCTGCTCTTTTCTAATTCATTTAGATGTAGGGTTAAATATTTTATTATAATTTGTTTGTTTGTTTGTTTGTTTTTTGAGGCAGACCTGTAGTGCTATGAACTTCCCTCTCAGGACTGCTTTTACATTTCTTGCATTGCTGGTTTGGTGGTAGTGTACTCCTTTAAACTTTCTTTTATCTGGAAAGCTTTAATTTCACTTTCAATTTTATTTTATTTCATTTTTCAATATTTTTATTTATTTCAGAGAGGAAGGAAGAGGGAGAGAGAGATAGGAACATCAATGATGAGAGAGAATCATTGATCAGCTGCCTCCTGCACACTCCACACTGGGGATCGAGCCCGCAACCCAGGCATGTGCCTGACCAGGAATGAAAGCATGACCTCCTGAGTCATAGGTCAGTGCTCAACCACTGAGCAATGCCGGCCGGGCTCACCTTCAGTTTTAAATGATAGCCTTTCTGGATACAGTAGTCCTGGATTTCGACCCTTGCTTTTCATTACTTTGAGTACTTCATGCCACTCCCTTCTGGCCTGAAGTGTTTCTCTTGAGAAGTCAGCTGAAATTCTCATGGAACTGCTTTGTATGTAATTTTCTCTCTCTCTCTCTCTCTCTCTCTCTCTCTCTCTCTCTCGCTCTCTCCTCTCTCTCTCGCTGCCTTTAAGATTCTTCCTTTGTCTTCAATGTTTGCTATTTTAATTATGATGTGTCTAGCTGAGGTCTCTTTGGGTTCATCTTAATCTGTGCCTCCTGAACTTGTGTGACATTTTCCTTCACCAGATTGGGGAAGTTTTCTGTCATTATTTCTTTAAACAGGTTCTCTGTTACTATCTCATCTTCTTCCCCTTCTAGTATTCCTGTAATGTGGATGTTATTATGTTTCATGTTGTCCCTTAAGGTACCTTCCTGCTTTTTAATTATTTTTTCTATTTGTTGCACTAAATGGGTATTTATTTCTACCTTGTCCTCCAAATCACTGATTTGGTCCTCTGCTTTATCCAATCTATTTTTTTAAATAGTAATAGTTGTATACAACTATTACAATTGGGTTTTATTTTATTATTTATTTTTAAAAATTCTTTATTGGTGAAAGTATTGCATATGTCCCCCTTTTCCCCATTGTCCTATCCCAGCCTGTCCCCATCCCCTAGCCCAGGCCTTCACCCCCCTATTGTCTGTGTCCATTGGTTATGCTTATATGCATATAAGTTCTTTGGTTGATCTCTTAAACCCCCACTTCCGCCTACCCTTCTCTGCCTTCCCTCTGAGGGTTGATGGTCTGTTCAATGTTTCTATGTCTCTGGATCTATTTTTGTTCATCAGTTTATGTTGTTCATTATATTCCACAAATGAGTTAGATCATGTGATACTTACCTTTCTCTGACTACCTTATTTTGCTTAGCATAATGCTCTCTAGGTCCATCCATGCTGTTGCAAATGGGAAGAGTTCTTTCTTTTTTTTTTTTAGCAGCATCATATTCCATTGTGTAAATGTACCATAAATGTACCACTATTTTTTAATCCACTCATCTTCTGATGGGCACTTAGGCTGTTTACAAATCTTAGCTATGGTAAATTGTGCTGCTATGAACACAAGGTTGCATATATTCTTTCTGATTGGTGTGTCTGATTTCTTGGGATATATTCCTACAAGTAGGATTACTGGGTCATATGAAAGTTCCATTTTTAATTTTTTGAGGAAACTTCATACTGTATTCCACAGAGGCTGTACCAGTCTGCATTCCCATTAGCAGTGTATGAGGTTTCCCTTTTTTCCACATCCTCACCAGCATTTGTCCTTTGTTGATTTGTTGATGATAGCCATTCTGACAGGTGTGAGGTGGTACCTCATTTTTATTTTTATTTGAATCTCCTGAATGACAGGTGACTTTGAACATTTTTTTCATATGCCTCTTGCCCTTCTGTATATCTACTTTCAAAAAATGTCTATTTAGGTCCTTTGCCCATTTTTTTTATTGGATTGTTTATCTTCATTTTGTTAAGTTACATGAGTTCCCTATAAATTTTGGAGCTTAAACGCTTATCAGAGGTAACATTGGCAAATATGTTCTGCCATGCAGTGGACTCTCTTGTTATTTTGTTGATGGTTTCTTTTGCTGTGCAGAAGCTTTGTATTTTGATGTAGTCCCATGTGTTTATTTTCTCTATAGTTTCCATTGTCCTAGGAGATGTATTGGTAAACATATTGCTATAAGATATGTCTGATATTTTGCTCCCTATGGATTCTTCTAAGATTTTTATGGTTTCCCATCTTACATTTGTCTTTTATCCATTTTGAGTTTATTTTTGTGTATGGTGTAAGTTGGTGATCTAGTTTCATTTTTTTGCATGTATCTGTCCAATTTTCCCAGCACCATTTATTGAAGAGACTGTCTTTACTCCATTGTATGCTCTCGCCTCCTTTGTCAAATATTAGTTGACATAATATTAATTATGGCTTGGGTTGATTTCTGGGGTCTCTGTCCTGTTCCATTAATCTATATGTCTGTTCTTGTGCCAGTACCAGGCTGCTTTGGGAACAGTGGCTTTGTCATATAACTTACTATATGGTATTGTGATTCTTCCAACTTTGTTCTTCTTTCTCAGGATTGCTGAGTCTATTCAGGGTCTTTTTTAAAATTCCATATAAATTTTTGGAGAGTTTGTTCTAGGTCTGTGAAATATCCCATTGGTATTTTAATGGGGATTGCATTGAATCAATAGATTGATTTGGGTAGTATGGACATTTTAATGATGTTGATTCTACCAATCCATGAACATGATATGTTCTTTCACCTGGTTGTATCTTCCTCTATCTCTTTTTTTAATGTCCTATAGTTTTCTGATTACAGGTCTTTTACTTCCTTAGTTAAGTTTATTCCTAGGTCTCTTAAGTTTTTTTGTTGCAATGGTAAATCAGATTGTTGTTTTAGTTTCTCTTTCTGTGAGTACATTATTGGTGTATAAAAATGACATAGATTTTTGGGTGTTAATTTTGTATTCTGCCACATTGCCAAATTAATTTATTAAATCTAGTAGTTTTTTTGGTGGAGTGTTTAGGTTTTTTTTATGTACAATATCATGTCATCTGTGAATAATGACAGTTTTATTTCTTCTTTTCCAATTTGATGCCTTTTTTTTCTTCTTCTTGTCTGATCACTATGGCTAGCACTTTCAGTACTATGTCAAACAGGAGGGTGAGAGTGGGTATCCCTGTCTTGTTCTTCTTCTTAGAGAAAATGAGCATGATGTTGGCTGTAGGTTTGTCATATAAGGCTTTTATTATGTTGAGGTATGATGCCTCTATTTCCACTTTGCTGAGGGTTTTTATAAAAAATGTGTGTTGGATTTTGTAGAATGCTTCTTCTGCATCAATTGATATGATTGTGTGATTTTTGTCTTTCAATTTGTTTATGTGATCTATCATATTTATTGACTTGCAAATATTGTACCAGCCTTGTATCCTTGGAATGAATCCTACTTGGTCATGGTGTATGATCTTTTTAATGTATTGCTGGATGTCATTTGATAATATTTTGTTGAGGATTTTAGCGTCGTTGTTCATTAGGAATATTGGCTTGTAATTCTCTTTATTTGTAGTGTCTTTATCTGCTTTTGAGATTAGGATGATGCTGGATTCTTAGAAAGAGGTTGGAAGTGTTCCTTCCTCTTGAATTTTTTTGGAATAGTCTGAGGAGGATAGGTTTTAGTTCTTCTTTGAATGTTGGGTAAAATTCCCTGTGAAGCCATCCGGACCAGAGCTTTTGTTTGCTGGAAGTTTTTTTTATTACTCCTTCAATTTAATCAGTAGTTATCAGCCTATTCAGGTTTTCTGATTCTTCCTGATTGAGTTTTGGAAGATTGCATTTTTCTAGGAATATATCCATTTCGTCTAGATTGTCCAGTTTGTTGGAATAGAGTTGTTCTTGGTATTTTTTTACAATCCTTTGTATTTCTGTGGGGTTGGTAGTTACTTTACCTCTTTCATTTCTGATTTTTTTTTTTAAATTTGGGTCCTCTCTCTTTACTTCTTGTTGAGCCCGGCTATAGGTTCATTTATCTTGTTTATCTTTTCAAAGAACCAGTTCTTGGTTCTATTGATCTTTTGTATTTTTTTTTCTGTCTCTATGTCATTTATTTCCACTCTGATCTTTACTATTTCCTTCCTTCTACTTACTCTGGGCTTTTCTTGTTACTCTCTTCCTAATTCTTTAAGTTGTAGGGTTATATAACTTATTACCAGTTTTTCTTATTCTTTTTTAGGTAGGCCTGTAGTCCTATGAACTTCCCTCCCAGGATTTCTTTCACTGTGTCCCATAGATTTTGTATTGTTGTGTTTTCATTGTCATTTGTTTCCAGGATTTTTTAAAATTTCGTCTTTGATCTCTTTGGTAACCATTCATTGTTTAACAGCATGCTATTTAGCCTCCAAGTGTTTGATTGTTTTTACTGTAGTTGATTTCTAATTTTATGCCATTGTGAATTGAGAAGATGCTTGATATGATTTCAATCGTCTTGAATTTGTACAGATTCAGCCTGTGTCCTAATATGTGGTCTATCTTTGAAAATGTTCCATGTGCACTTGAGAAGAGTGTATATTCTGTAGCTTTGGGGTGAAATGTTCTGAAGATGTCATTTAATTCCATCTGATCTAGTGAGTCGCTTAGGATTGCTGTTTCTTTGTTGGTCTTTTTGTCTAGAAGATTTATCCAGTGATGTCAATGCAGTATTAAAGTCCCCTACTATGATTGTATTGCTGTTGATCTCTCCCTTGATATCTTCCAGGAGTTTTTTTATGTACTTGGGTGCTCCTGTATTGGTTGCATATGTTTATTATGAGGTACCACCTCACACTTATCAGATTGTTGTATCAATCCCTTTAGTATTATGAAGTGGCCTTCCTTATCTCTTGTTATGGCCTTCACTTTGAGGTCTTTTTTTGTCAGATATAAGTATTGCTAACCCAGCTTTTTTTTTTTTTTTTCATTTTCATTTGCCTGAAAAATTATTTTCCATCCATTCACTTTCAAGCTGTGTGAGTCTTTTTTTCTGAGGTGGGTCTCTTGTATATACCAAATATATGGATCATGTTTTCTTATTCAGCCACGCTGTATCTTTTGACTGGGGCATTTAATCCATTTATATTTAAGGTTATTATTGATAGATACTTGTTTGTTATCCTTTATGTCTGTGTTTCTCCTTCTCTTTCTATTACTACTTCTTACACTAGTCCCTTTAGGATTTCTTGCATTGCTGCTTTGGTTGTAATAAACTCCCTTAGCCTGTTTTTGTCTGCAAAACTCCTAATTTCACCTTCAATTTTGAATGATAGCCTTTGCTGGATAGAGTATTCCTAGATCTAGTCCCTTGCTTTTTATTACTTTGTACTAGTAGCCCGGTGCATGAAATTTGTGCACATTAAAATGGGATAAATTAGAGGAAATAATTTAATATTGTTATTTGCCCTTTCTCTATAATAGAAGTGTCAGAGATGAAAGAAAATTAGTAAAATGTATATGAAAACCTTCCTCCTGTCAGAGTCTGGGGCACACCACAGGACCCAGAGTCAAGTCCCCACCCACCCACATGCACCTCAAAATTGTGTGAGACCCAGACCCTCCGGCCCCCGCCCCCATTGGGCTAGATCTAGACCTGGCCAGTCCCACCCTTGTCAAGCCCCACTGGGCAGGGGACGTAGCCTCAGGTCCCCTGGCCCAGCACCAGGATGGGGGGCATGGCCTGAGGCCCCCCAGCCCAGACCAGGGCAGGGGACATGCCTTGAGGTCCCCTGTCAAGCCCTGCCAGGTTGGGGACATGGCCTGAGATCCCCCGTCAAGCCCTGCTGGGAGGGGGGCATGGCCTGAAGTCCCCCGTCAAGCCTCGCCAGGCAGGGTGGTGCAGTCTCAGGTCCCTCGGCCTGGCACTGGGAGGGGGGCACAGCTTCAGGTCCCCCGTAAAGCCCCACTGGCAGGAGGGTGCAGCCTCAGGTCCCCTGTCAAGCCCCTCTGGGTGGGGGACGTGGCCTGAATTCCCCCAACCCAGCATTGGGGGTGCACCTTGAGGTCCCCTAGTCCAGCACCAGGATGGGAAGCACACCTTGAGGTCCCCCATAAATCCCCGCCAGGCGGGGGGCGTGGCCTCAGGTCCCCCGACCCGCTGGGCAGGGGGTGCAGCCTGAGGTCCCCTGTCAAGCCCTGCTTGGTGGGGGATGTGGCCTGAGGTCCCCTGTCAAGCCCTACGGGGGCGGGGTAGGGCCTAGCCTCAGGTCCTTGCTGATTGCTCATTAAGGCTCCTTATGGGAACTTGGCTTCAGCTGTGGGTGCAGCCATCTTTGTGATGGAGTGATGGTCAATTAGCATATTCCCTCTTTATTAGAGAGGAAACTTCATTTCATTCCCTTCTGACCTGGTATATGTCTATTGAGAAATCATTTGATAGTCTAATGGAAGATCCCTTGTAGGTAACTTCCTGTCTCTCTCTTGCAGCCCTTAAGAGTCTTTCTTTGTCATTAACATTTGCCATTGTAATTATGACATGTTTTGGTGTGGGTCTTTTTTGGTTCATCTTGTTTGGGACTCTGTGCTTCTGTGACTTCCCCCCCTAGGTCAGGGAAGTTTTCTGTCATTATTTCTTCAAATAGGTTTTCTATTCGTTGCTAAGCTTCTACTCCTTCTGGCACCCCTATTATGTAGATGTTGCTTCGTTTCATGTTGTCCCAAAGCTCCCTTAAACTCTAGTGATGGTTGCATAATAATGTGCTTAATGTCCCAAAACTGTATACTTTGAATTATTAAAATGGTAAATTTTATGTTACCTATATTTTACCACACTAAAGAGAGAGAGGGAGAGAGAGAGAGAGAGAGAGAGAGAGAGAGAGGGAAATCTTCCTACAAAGAAAAATTCCTGATCCGGATGGCTTCACAGGTGAATTCTATCAAGTAATATCAGTCCTTCACAAACTCAGAAAATAGAGAAAGAACTCATTGTATGAGACCAGTATTATCCCAATAAAAAATCTAGATAAAAACATCACAAGAAAAAAACACAAACCAATATTCTTAATAAATATAGACAGAAAATTTCTCACCAAAAAGATTAACAAATGTACCCAGCAAGATTAAAGTGCTTATTCCCCATGACCAGGGGAGACCTGTCCCACAATGCTTTCCCCTTGAATCAGGAACAAAACAAGGATGGCCACTCACCACCACTGTTCAACACAGCATAGACGTTCCAGCCAGAGGAATCAGGAAAAACAACCACACATGGAAGTTAATGGCATCCAGATTGGCCCTGGCCAGTGTGGCTCCAGGTTGTGGGTTTGATCCCTGGTCGGGGCATGGGCAGGAGGTAGCCAATGGATGCTTCTCTCTCACATTGATCTCTCTCTTTCTCTCCCTTCCTCTCTTTAAAATCAATAAAAAAAACAACAACAACCAAATAAATAAAGGAATCTAGATTGGAACAAAAAAATAAATCTGTCTTCATTTACACATGATATAATCATATGTATAGAAATTCCCAAGTATCCCATAGAAACCTACTAGAAATAATAAGCAAGTTCAGAAGCATCACAGGATACAAGATGAATATGCAAAACCAATTGTATTTCTATACAATAAGCAAATAATTCCATTCATAATAGCATCTAAAATAATTTTAAAGCTTAGAAATAAATTTAACAAAAGAAGTATAAGGGGAAAACCAAGATGGCGGCATAGGTAAACACTTGAACTTGCTGCCTCGCACAACCACTTCAAAACTACAACTAAAAGACAAAACGGACATCATCCAGAACCACAGGAAGGCTGGCTAAGTGGAAATTCTACAACTAGAAGGGAAGAGAAAAGCACACTGAGACTCAGAAGAGCTACGGAAGTAAAGTGCAGAGGTACAGAAGTGCGTGTGAGGAGAGGGCTGGCAACTGAGTACGCGGCTGCCTTTTTCAATCCACAGGGAGACACAAGCTCCCAACTGCTCTGAACTCCAATTCCGGGCAAGGTCTGGGGACCCAGACTCATACGGGGAGAAACTGGACTGTCTGGCAGCGGGCGGAACTCGAGGGTGGCTTTCTCACAGAGGTGCTTGCAGCGATTACCAAGGGACACTGAGACTCGGGGGCCTCTTAAGCAGGGCTGACAGGAAGCCATTGCTGTTTGCTCCACCCTAAGACACCGCCCCATCCAAGCTGTGCACAGAGGATTTTGCATATGAATGACCTGGTCCTTTGAAATCTAAACTTACCTAACAAACTGCAGCTGAGTCAGAGAGACCCAGAACATCCAAAAGAAGGCCCAAGGCCCTGCAGCAGCTTGCATTACTTCACAGCTGGGCCTCATCTGGGCACCTCAAAACCCCAAACAAAGAAGAGGAATCTGCAGATCTGTCTCTGTAGCTCTTGCTGGGTGGCCTAAATTAGCACCTCCTTGGAGATCCAAGAGCCAGTGTACCCAGGGGTCAGAGTGGGACCATCCAGATTACAACTCCTCAGATCCATAAGGGACACACTCAGGGGGCAGACTCAGTGAGCACCAAAGCCCCACTGAAGCAAGTCTTGTCTCATAAGGGTATCTCCAGCACAGAAGTTCTCCCATCGTAGACACAGCTGATCCTCACAGCCAGTTGGCCTGGAGGTCAATTCCTCCCAGTGATACCAACAACAATTAAGGCTTAACTACAACAAGACTGTGCACACAGCCCACAAAGGGGTGCACCAAGAGTGTCCACCTCAGGTAACTGGGGAGGCTGAGCCACTGGGTCCTATAGGACACCTAGTACACAAAGCCACTCTATCAACTCAGGGAAGCAGCTAAAATGCGGAGACAAAGAAACAGGACACAAATGACAGAAATGGAGGAAAGAAAACTACTGGATATAGAGTTCAAAACCATGGTTATAAGGTTTTTCAAGAATTTTCTAGAAAAGGCCAATAAATTTAGTGAGACCCTCGAGGATATGAAAAAGGACCAACTAGAAATTAAGCATACACTGACTGAAATAAAAAATAATATACAGAGATCCAACAGCAGACCAGAGGATCGCAAGAATCAAGTCAAAGATTTGAAATACAAAGAAGCAAAAAACACCCAAATGGATAAGCAAAAAGAAAAAAGAAAAAAAAAATATGAAGATAGTGTAAGGAGCCTCTGGGACAACTTCAAGTGTACCAATATCCGAATTATGGGGGTGCCAGAAGAAGAGAGAGAGCAAGATACTGAAAACCTATTTGAAGAAATAATGACAGAAAACTTCCCCCACATGGTGAAAGAAATAGACTTACAAGTCCAGGAAGCGCAGAGAACCCCAAACAAAAGGAATCCAAAGAGGACCACACCAAGACACATCATAATTAAAATGCCAAGAGCAAAAGACAAAGAGAGAGAGAATATTAAAAGCAGCAAGAGAAAAATAGTTAGTTACCTACAAGGGAGCACCCATCTGATTGTTAGCTGATTTCTCAACAGAAACCATGCAGACCAGATGGGAGTGGCAAGAAATATTCAAAGTGATGAATAGCAAGAACCTACAACCAAGATTACTCTACCCAGCAAAGGTATCATTCAGAATTGACGGTCAGATAAAGAGCTTCCCAGATAAGAACAAGCTAAAGGAGTTCATCACCACCAAACCAGTATTATATTAAATGCTGAAAGGTATTCTTTAAGAAGAGGAAGAAGAAGAAAAAGATAAAGATAAAAATTATAAACAACAAATATATATCTATGAACAAGTGAATCTAAAAATCAAGTGAATAAAAATCTAATGAACAGAATAATCTGGTGAATATAATAGAATCAGGGGCATAGAATGGGAATGGACTGACAATTCTCGGGGAGATAGGGGTGTGGGGGGTGCAGGAAGAGACTGAACAAAAATCGTACACCTATGGATGAGGACAGTGGTGGGGAGGCAAGGGCATGAGTTGGGGTGGGAACCGGGTAGAGGGGAGCTTTGGGGGAAAAAAGAGGAACAACTGTAATAATCTGAACAATAAAGATTTAAAGAAAAAGAAGTATAAGACTTGAACACTAAAAACTACAAAACATTACTGAGAAAAATTAAAGAACTAAGTAAATGGAGGAGAGCTATTTCCTGTCCACAAATGGAAGACAATGTTGCTAAGGTAGCTATTTTCCCCAATGGACCTTTAATTTCAATGCAATATCTATCAAAGTACCAGCAGGCTTTTTGCAGAAATTGACAAGTGGATCCTAAAAATTATATGGAAATTGAAATGCCCCAGTACAGCCAAAATAATTTTGAAAAAGAAGAACAAACTGGAGGATGCACTTCCCAGTTTTCCAATGTCCTCTAAAGCTGCAGTAATTAAGATTCTGTGATCTGGAGTCTGTAATAGACGTACAGATCAACAGGGGAGAGGCGAGTGCAGACACAACCCGACGGGCAATCAGCTGATTTACTACGAAAGTGCAAAGGCAATTCAATGGGGCCAAATAGTTTTCCGCGGTGCCAGTACAACTGGGTATGCATATGCACAGAGGGATTTAGCCGTCAATGAACTTTTCAGCAAACAGCTGGAGAGTAAAGCTTTGTGCTACCAGCTCTGCTGCAACCACTCAGCTCTGCGGTAGAGGCACATCCTGGCATGTCCCCTCGAAGGGCAATGAAGATTTCTTTTCCGTTTCTGAGCGAAGGTGGTGAGGAAGATGTTTGCATATGTAGACTTCATTCCAGGGCACTTGAACCAAAGATCACAACTGGTAAAAGAAAACAAAGACTTAGACTCGGGGACCTCATCATAATCTGAATGTATTTGGTGTAATGAACAATGGTGTGTCAGAGCTCGCAAGGAAGGAACAAATGCGACTGATAAGCTTCCACGTGAAAGCAAGGTTAAAACCAGCTGATTGGCAAGGTCAGCTTAAACTTTTGACCTTTTGAAATTAAGTAACCTCTCTGCTCTCTGCCATCCCCTGAGCTTGGACGCTCTTGTCAAATGAAACAGGAACCGCTCGTCTCCTCTCTCCCCACTGTGCAGTAGCAGGAAGGCAGCGAGTCTGTTGGGGGTCAGGGAAGGGAGAGGAGTCTGGGACACTGTTGTCAGAAAGCCAAGATGCCACCACAGCGGGCCCTGTGTGTGTGTGTGTGTGTGTGTGTGTGTGTGTGTGTGCGGGGGGGTGCCCCTAAGGGAAATAAACAGCAGTGACTCTGTGGTGGTGACGGCTTGAAAATCAAAGAGGAAGCTGAGATCTGGGCCCCTGGGATTAGTGGAGTATGTTCAGGAAAGGCCATGCGTTCTTGCAAGTGTGCAAAGGCACACGCCACATCTGGTGTGGCAAGGAAGAGGCCCCCTCCTGCGTGGGTTTGTGAATTAATGCCGGGCAGGAGGGGGTGAAAGAGGGGCAGATCCTACCACTATTATCCTATACTAGTAGCCCGGTGCACGAAATTCATGCACATTGAAAGGGAATTAATTAGATGAAATATTTTAATATTGCTATTTGCCCTTTCTCTATAATAAAAGTGTGAGAGATAAAAGGAAATGAGTACAATGTATATGAAAATAATACATAAATTTATTAATAAGTAAACAATAACAAAATGATATAACAATAACAAACTGATATAACAATAACAAACTCGTAATATAAAAACAACATTGATGCAAATAATGATCGATAAAGTGATTAAACTTATTCTAATATCTCCCTGTATACCACATTAAGAGTAAAAACACTTTCAGAGTGCTTGACTAATTTCCCTTGAGATAAAGTATTTACAGCTTTAACTTTAACGTAATATGCTCTTTGAACTCAAGAGAAAGCAACAGCCATAACTGGTTTGGCTCAGTGGATAGAGCGTCGCCCTGTGGACTGAAAGATTCCAGATTCGATTCCGGTCAAGGGCATGTACCTTGGTTGCAGGCACATCCCCCGTAGGAGGTGTGCAGGAGGCAGCTGATCGATATTTCTCTCTCATCGATGTTCCTAACTATCTATCCCTCTCCCTTCTTCTCTGTAAAAAAAATCAATAAAATATTTTTTAAAAATACTTTTAAAAAAAAGCGAGAGAGAAAGCAACATATAACTGACCATGTCCAAAAATGGGTTCAGGTAGGAATATTCCTACTCTGTCTAGAGTTTGTCCTTGTGATTTATTAATAGTCATCACAAATGCTGGCATAACAGGAAAATATCTTCGAATTAATTTAAATGGGTGGCCAGTGTCAGATGGGGACAAATCAATTCTTGGAATCAGAACAATCTCTCCCTCTGCAGATCCTGTTAATATTTCAGCTTTGATAATGTTAGGTTGCAATCTTTTGATAATAAATCTGGTACCATTACAAAGATCCCATTTACTATTAAGATTTCTCAATAGCATGATGATTGCACCCACTTTCAATTTTAATTTATGACACGGCATTCCAGAAGGAGTAATACTATTAAGAAATTCAATAGGAAAATTTTCCTTTTCAGCATCATCTGTTGCGTCAATGGAATCATCACTCAAATAGGTGTGAAAATCTCCATCAAGTATATCCAAAATTTCTTCATTTAATTTTTGAACGTGCTCATTTTTTGAACAAAGAATTTCATGTTTAGATATATTTTTAATATTATCTATAGATATACTATTTCCAAAGATGGCTTAAATAATAGATCCATTAAAAATCATTTCATGGAGAATTTCAATAATATCCATTCCTAAATGAAAACTGCTATCAAGTTTGCCATCTCCAAGTTTTACTAACCATTCACTATAAGCAGAATCCTCTGATCTCATATTTGTTTTAAGAGACAACTGTCTGAAACATCCCCAAACACTACAGTACTTTAAAACTTATTTGTACTATGGCCAATCGTATAGCATGGCAACACAAAAATCCCCTCTGAAAAGAACTTTCCCACCAAATGCAACATTCAAATTAGCGCCAGCGAGAGCTTTATATGTATGGCACGTGTGCGAGTCAAAGTTTATTTTTATATTTCCAGTGCGTCATATGTACCAGTTGGTCGGACGGATGGACAAATGTCGGTCACTTAGCCTTTTATCTATACAGATTATAAGTCATGATTTTAACTTTTTAAAAAATTATCCTTTAATACCTCCAAAGCACAATGAGTAAGAATCTGAAGGTATATGTGGCTTCTATTAGGTTTCTAGGACAAAGTTCTTTCCTTTACCCACCACTCACTTCTCTCCTTTTACTCTTGAATGTTAATTCCAACATAATTTTTGTAACACCTCTTGAAAAGGATCCCACCAAGTTTTTGATAGTCCACATGATAAAACTTACAAAAAAATACAGCATGAGACTTTCATTCTCTCACTAAGTTCTTCATATAACTGTAATTCCTCAGCCTCTAAAGAATGAAAAAGGAAAATAAAAGTGCCTTCTCTCATTCCAAGGCCTTTCTCAGTCAGGCAACCACAAAAAGAAAGAATGAGCCTACAATTCATGCCATGTAATCTCTATCAGGCATAATTCAAATCAAATCCCATCATGCAAAGTCTGGGATAATTAAAATGTATAAGAGAACAGTGGTGACCTGGGGGAGAACTTATGAAACCTTGTCTCCTGCTTTTGCTGACTATTCTTTTCGTTATGCTAGACTCCAAGTCCCTATCGTGGACCTGGTCAGTTGGCTGTGGGTGCTAACCCACGCCACCTGGATCCGTGATCGTGGACCTGGGCAGCCTGCTGCAGGCATTAACCCACGCTGCCTGCCCTGGTCCATGATCCCTGATAGGGGCTTTGAGTCAGCTACTGCTGGGGGGAGCTGACTCGAAGCCCTTATCCCGGACCTGGTCAGGTGGCTGCTGGCGCTAACCCACGCCGCCTGCCCTGCTCTGAGATCGGTGATCACGGACCTGGGCAGCCAGCTGTGGGCTTTAACCCACACCACCTGCCCTGGTCCATGATCCCTGATAGGGGCTTTGAGTCAGCTGCCACTGGCGATGGCTGACTTGAAGCCCTTATCCGGGACCTGGTCAGGCGGCTGCGGGCGCTAACCCACGCCGCCTTCCCTGGTCCGTGATCCCTGATCGTGGACCTGGGCAGCCGGCTGCGGGCGTTAACCCACGCCACCTGCCCTGCTCCGTGATCGGTGATGGCGGACCTGGGCAGGCAGCTACCAGCGCTAACCCATGCCGCCTTCCCTGGTCCGTGATCCCTGATAGGGGCTTTGAGTCAGCCGCTGCCAGCAGCAGCTGACTCGAAGCCCTTATCCAGGACCTGGTCAGGCGGCTGCAGGCGCTAACCCATGCCAACTGCCCTGGTCCATGATCGGTGATGGTGGACCTGGTCAGCCGGCTGCCGGCGCTAACTGCCTGCCCCAGTCCACCATCATGGCTTGGATCTCACTGGCATGGGTGCTGCCCTCTCCCCCCGCCATCTTTGCTGGTTTAACGTGTATATTTGCTTCTGATTGGCTGGTGGGCGTGGCTGGTGGGTGTGGCTTATGGGTGTAGCAAAGGTGCGGTAAATTTGCATATTACTGTTTTATTAGGTAAGATAATAAAAGCCCAGGTGGCATTGTGTGACGTTGTCACAAGATGGCCACTGTGATGGTGTCACAAGATGGCTGCCATGATGTCATCACAAGATGGCTGCCCCCACGTCATCACAAGATGGCCGGCAGGGGAGGGAAGGTGGGAGCGACCAGGTTGGCAGGGAAGGGCAGTTGGGGGTGACCAGGCCTATAAGGCAGGGCAGTTGGGGGCGATCAGGCCAGCAGCGGAGGGCAGTTGAGATGATCAGGCAGGCAGGCAGGCGAGCTGTTAGGAGCCAGCAGTCCCAGATTGTGAGAAGGATGTCCAACTGCTGGTTTAGCGTGGGATCGGGCCTAAACTGGCAGTTGGACATCTCCCAAGGGGTCCCAGATTGGAGAGGGTGCAGGCCGGGCTGAGGGACACACCACCCCCCCCCCCCCCCGCGCCAGGTGCACGAATTTCATGCATTGGGCCACTAGTTGCTTAATATTAAGTGAAACCCGTGATCGGTTTAACTCAGTACTTCTCAGAGTGTGCTCACAGATCCCTGGTGTGCCAAGGTCAAATCTTTTCATTATCATGCTAAGCTGGTATGTGCCTTTTCCAGTCCTGTCTTTTCATGAGTGTGCCGAACAGATTTACAGAGGCCACACACCCGGGATATCACACCAGGTTCAATGCAGGGAGACAAGATCCCGCCACCTACCTGCTAAGCTTACGTGACAAAGACTCACCATGATGGGAAAATACTGCTACTCTACTCACAATTTGTTTTGTTTGGGAATTTTTGCTTAAAATATGTTATTTATGTTAATATGTAATGTATTTATTATTGTTATTTTTAATGAATTAATAAATATTTAAATCTCAGGTTTAATTTCTAGTGCAGTAAATATCAGTAAACAAATAATAAACAAAAAGACTTCGCCGTCCTCAGTTCTTTTTAAGATCATAAAGGGATCTTGGGACCAAAAAGTGTAAGGACTACTGGTTTACTTATTTATTTATCTTAAATATATTTTTATTGATTTCAGAGAGGAAGATAGGAACATCAATGATGAGAGAGAATCATTGATGGGCTGCCTCCTGCACGCCCCCTAGTGGGGATTGAATCCACAACCCAGACATGTGCCCTTGACCAGAATCTAACCTGGGACCTTCAGTCTGCAGGCTGACGCTCTATCCACTGAGCCACACCAGCTAGGGAGGACTGCTGGTTTAATCGATGCATTTTCTTCTTTCTTAATTGATGCATTCAGTTCAAGTAGCTATTGTAATAGGAGGGATGAGCATCTGTTATGTTTTCTGTCTCAGATGCAAGAACTATTTTAAAAGAAAGAAAGCTCAGCCTTGCAGAGTTGACTCTGCCAGAACATTTTGACTTCCTGTGGGGACTGAAGAATGGGTTTCAGAAGGGCCTGCAGCCCCCTAGGTGGGAGTGGGGGTGCACCTGGGAGATGCAGTGAGGAAATCAGGACCGGAGGGGCTTAAGGTCTTTTGCACCCGGGGCCCAGGCAAGTTCATAGTCAGGCTCCAGAGGAGTAGGAAGGCCCACGGGGTATCACCAGCCCAGAGAATGCCAAGGGCAGTGTCCGGGGTCCCTGCTGGCCTCCTCCCACCCCGCTGGCTGCCTTCAGAAGAAGCTGGGGCTCCCAGGCTCCCTGCACTAGGCGGACAATGACTGTCCTTTGCAGTTAAATGAACTTGCATGCCTTATTGGTGTCTGTTTAAGTCTCTGTCAATCATAACACCATTTGATAACCACAGAGTTTGACGAGCTTTATCACAGAGCAACGCAGACACAGCAGAACGTTTAGGGCCAAGTCGGAAACTGACGTGGCTTCCCTAGGGGGCGACGACCACCCTGCAGATGCTCTCTCCAAGCCCTTGTGCTCCTCTCCGCAGACAGCGGGAAGCCTGCTGCATAAGGCAGGCTCAGGAATGCCTCATTCAAACAGCAGCTGCACTGGCAGGAAGTGTTAGCACCAGCGAACAAGAGGCAGGATTTCAAAGGAAAAGAGTGCCCCTGAGAAGACCTGGCAAAGTGGCAGCCGTCCGTCCGTCCATCCGTCCGCCCGCAGCCAGGCTCCTCTCGGGGTGGAACCCCAGCAGCCGCCAGTAAGGGAACAGAGATGAGGCTGAGCAACGTTAGTGAAGGGGAGATGGGAGGGGCAGTGGCAAGGGAGGAGGGGGCGGTCCAAAAGCAGGACCTGCAAACCACTCTAGATGAGCAACAGAGAGCACGCACAATAATGAGCAGTTTTGGAACCTGGAAGTGGACAAAGGCTTCCAGTGAGGAGGGTGAAGTAGGTAAATGTTGTACTTGAATCCTCCCACACCACATAACCATCACCAGTCAACCACAGAATAACCATCATTCAGAACCATCTGAAATCTAGCTGAGCAGAGGACCTACAACTAAGAATATCAGAAGAAGCCAGGTGGAGACTGGTAAGAGGGATGAAGATGTGAAATGGGCTGGTCCCAGCCACGTGTGGGATGGATACTGATATGGGAGAGTTATAATCTGATAGATAGAGCACCTGAATTAACCTGAAAAGTAGTCATATTATTTTAAATCTTAGAACACATATATGTATGTGAATAGGGAGGTAACTTTCTCATATGTGAATAGGGGGTTATGTTTTTTTTAAGTTTCCCTTCCAAGGCCTGTGTGGAGCGATTGAGGAGGTGGCTCAGCATGAATCCAGCAAGCAGAACCAATAAGCAGGGTCAGGCAGACCCACCAGGAATCAAAACATCATCTCATCAACATCGTCTCATCAACATAATCTCATGGCCTGGCAGTAGCTGACGTCTGCAGACCTCCAGGGCTGCACGTAGCTGCCTGCATTCCGTTCCCAGCCTCACACCCCCCCTTCCCCTTTATTATCCTGTCCCCGCACCTCGCTGGAAGACAGGATTCGATGCTGTAAGCGCCCTGTTTTCTTGGTTGGCCGGCCTTCTCAAGAAGCGCCTGATATGGCTCAACCCTGCCTTCGTTATTGGACAAGCGACAGGCAGCCAGAGCCCAACTGGGGTTTACGGTACAATATCTTGGCTGCAGAGGTCCCCCCACCAAGGAGTGAGGGGTCCCAGCTTAGGGTTCCAGTGCCAGGAAGAGAAGTCCCCATTCTTTCTGTCTGGAAAAGCCAGTGGGCCCTGGCCGGGTGGTTCCGTTGGTTAGAGCATTGTCCGGATGTGCCAAGGTCAGGGCACATGCAAAAATCAAAGAACGCGAGCATAAATAGGTAGAACAACACCCCTTCTCCCTCCCTCCTCCTTCCCTGCCTCCCAGCCTCTCTAAGATCAATCAATCAATCAATCAATCAATAATTAAAAGAAAACAAACCAGCAGAGACTGTGACTAAGTGAGAGGGAGGCTGCTGGGGTCTCAGTGTTCCTCTTAAAGGGCCCACAGACAGACTCACTCAGACTCACTAGCTCTGAGCTCCACATACAATGTGTCATCCTTTGGTTTCAACACTTCTGAGAGCCACACCTACTTATTATTGAGATAAACAGAAAGCGCTTAGCATGCCACAGGTAGTTAGCGCATGTCAGCGCCTACCACTCTTTCTTTGATTTGGAGATGGGGTGGAGTCCTTATATGGTTTTTAAAAATGTATGTTAGTAGACTTTTAGAGCAGTTTTACGTTTACAGGAAAATTGTGCAGAAGGTAGAGTTCCCCATGGACCGCCTCACCTGCACCCCCTGATGTGAGCACCTTGCACGTGGGTGCCTCTGTTACCGTGGAGGAGCCAACATCAGAACCTTTCCAGTTGGTACCGCCTGTGCTACCTTAGGCTGGCTGTGTTTTACAGCCCTGTGGGTTTTACCAAGTGTACAGTGTCACGCACTCAGCACCCGAGCGTCACCCGGAGAGCGTCACTGGCTAAGAGCCCCGTGCTGTCCCCACTCCCCCCTCCACTCCCCCCCCCTCCACCCCCCCCACCGCAACCACTGGTCCCTTTTCTGTCTTCACAGTTTGCTACTCCAGAGGGTACATTTGGAACCTTTAAATGTGCGCCTTTCCTGACTGGCTTCTTTCACTTAACACGATGCGACTGAGATTCCTCTGTCTTTTTGTGGCTTGAGAGCTCCTTTCTTTTCCCCTGAGGACGGTCCATTGTGTAGACTCCCAAGCAATTTGAATGCCGTTCATCAGCTGTGTTGTCAGCACTGGAGTTAGGGCCACTTCACAGGGTTAAGCATGACAGTTAGGGCAGATATGATGTCTCAGAAAGGCAGTGTAAATCTGATTGCTAAAAACACAGATGTTGCTATTAAACATACCTGAGTGCAGCAATGTTCAACGTTACAACACTATATATTGAGCACAGTATAGAGCAGGTGTTGTTAGTAACACTCTTGACTCTCGGGATAAGGTGGAAAAAGTACAGCCATGATCCCTGTGCTGTGTCCTCCACTGCCCTTACCACACACACACACACACACACACATACACACACACACACTCTGCTTCCCCAGCCTGGTGCTCACTCCGCACAGTGGACTGGTTCAGTGCCTTCTGGATGCCCGCTCCTTTGAGCCCACAATCAGGGTAGGAGTTACGGTATGAGCCCCGTGTCCCGGTGAGGGAGCAGACACACAGAAACGGTAAGCAAGCCTGCTCCGTGTGCCGCCCTTCCCGCTCTTGCAGAGGTCACACAGGCTCTGCTTGAATCTCGGGGCCGGGGTCGGGGGGTTCTCAGAGCCCAGGCCCTGTGTTCACGGAGGGGAGGAGCCGGGATTCAGGGCCAGCAGCCTGGCGTTAGGCCTCAGCTCTCCACACCCAGCTATGCGGTCAATCTAATAGGTTAATAATGAACACTATGCCTGGAGAAAAAATGCAGCTTATATTGGATTGTTCATGAAATATTTACTGATAACATATATGATGTCCAACTGAAACTTCAGAAAAAATTCTGTGAAGTAGAAGGATTCAGATAATATTTTCAGACCAGCTCTTCCTTTAAGAGGCCAGAGCTGACCTCTGAAAATGCTTCGCGATTCACTTGATCCAGAAAACCCCACAAAATCATGCACATGAAGAGGCTCAAATCTTTGTGTTCACTTTAAGAACACTCGTGAAATTGCCAGGCCATCAAGGCTATGCCTGCCCGAAAAGCCACCAAGTATCTGAGGATGTATCTCACAGAAGCAATGGGTGCTATTCCATCGTCACAATGGTGGCGTTGGTAGGTGTGCTCAGGCCAAACAGGGGGCTGGACACAGGGTCGGTGGCCCCAAAGGAGTGCTGAATTGTTGCTGCTGCTTAAAATGCAGAGAGCAGTGCTGGCCTTGCGGGGTTGGATGTAGACTCTCTGGTCATTGAGCACGTCCAGGGGAACAAAGCCCCCAAGATACGGGGTAGAACTTACAGAGCTCCTGGCGGACGACCCCACACGAGCTCTCCTGCCACAGGGGGCGGGGCCACTGGAAAAGAGCAGGCGGCTCCTAAGCCAGAAGAGGAGGCTGCAAAGGACACAACGACGCTCCAGAAGAAACCGAAGAAACAGAAACCCATGACCCAGCAGTAAATTCAGCATAAAATAAATGCTAATAAAAGTAGAACAAAAATATTTTCAGACCAAAATGCATCAGGGAGAACTACAAGAAAACTAACAACCAGGAAAACACAAACATCAAAAATTGCTTAACCTTCGGTTGTACAATAAACAAATTTTGTCCCAAAGAGGTATTAAAAATCAAAATTGCCCAATACTTAAAAGCAATAAAAATTTTTAATGTATATATCAAAACCCATGGCATTTAGCTAAGTTGCACTCAGTGGAAAATTCTAGACCTCAAATACTTCCATTACTAAACAACAAAGTATAAAAATAAATGAAGGGGGATTACATTTTATATCTTACTAGAGGCCCGATGCATGAAATTTGTGCGCTGGGGGGTGTCCCTCAGCCCAGCCTGAACCCTCTCCAATCTGGGACCCCTCGAGCGATGTCCAACTGCCCGTTTAGGCCCAATGCCAACAGGATCAGGCCTAACCTGGCAGTCGGACATCCCTCTCACAATCCAGAACTGCTGGTTCCCAACCACTCACCTGCCTGCCTGTCGGATTGCCCCTAACCATTTCTGCCTGCCAGCTTGATCACCCCTTAACCACTCCCCTGCCAGCCTGATTGATGCCTAACTGCTCCCCTGCAGGCCTGGTCATCCCTAACTGCCCTCTCCTGCAGGCCTGATCGCCCCCAACTGCCCTCCCTTGCAGGCCTAGTCCCTCCCAACTGCCCTCCCCTGCCAGCCATCTTGTGGCAGCCATCTTGTGTCCACATGGGGGCACCCATCTTTGACCACATGGGGGTGGCCATCTTGTGCATTGGAGCGATGGTCAATTTGCATATTATCTCTCTATTATATAGGATACTTAATTTTCCATCTCAATACTAGTAAGATTGGTAGATAATCTACTCACATGTTTGTTAACCATTTGCTTTTCTTCTTTAATTTTCTTCTGTTCTATCCTTGACTTACTAGTATTTATATTTGGACTGTTAGTCTCATATGTTTATGAAGTTATGTATGTAGCTTTCACTACCTCAAGGTCATAAGCATATTTCTTATAGTTTTTAAACATTTTGTTATAATCTAGTTTAAAATTCAGAAAATTATAGAGAATGATATTGTAAATACCCATGTATCTGGTATCCAATTCTAACACACTTTAATATTCTGCAATTTTTGCTTGTTTTAAAGTATTAAAGCATTCCCTGTGGGAATTCTGGAGGACTGTGTGCCAGTAGCATAGATTTGCTTCTCTCAAAAAAAAAAAAAAAAAAAAAAGACAGCAAATAGGAGAGTGCAGTGTCCATTGGTTCTCCCAGGCCACAACCCCTGAGCCCATCTGGCTTCAGTACAGAAGTGAAGGGCATCTACCAATCACCAGGGACTCAATCCTAATCTGATGAGGAAAAGTTTCTATATCTACAAATATTCCAGCTAGGAAATGAGGAAGGTGTGGGAATTAGAAAATTGTGTTTTGCAATCAGTCCCAAATGAAGTCATGGATTAGGGCAATAAACAGCAGAAAACGAGAGAGAACCCAACTGTGGTACATCTACCCAAGGGAATACTATACTGCTATAAAAAAGAAGGAGCTTTTACCATTTGCAACAGCATGGATGGACCTGGAGAGCATTATGCTAAGCGAAATAAGCCAGTCAGAGAAAGATAAATATCACATAATCTCACCCATATGTGGGATATAATGAACAACATAAACTGATGAACAAAAATAGATCCAGAGACAAAGAAACACTGAACAGACCGGCAACCTCAGAGAGGAGGCAGGGAACGGGATGGGTAAGAGATCAACCGAAGGACTTGTATGCATGCATATGAGCATAAACAATGGACAGGGATACTGGGGAAGTGGGGGCTTCTCCTGGGGGGCGGGAGTGGTGGTGGTGGGGTCAATCGGGGAAAAGGAGACATGTAATACTTTAAACAATAAAAAAAGAGAGAACCCAGTACCCTGTACCCCCTGATAGAGACCTATAGCAGCAGTTATGAAGTAATCTTACCTGCCCAAATAGAACCTTAATCTGATCAAAACTCATGCCCTAACTACCAATTTACAGGAAATAGAGGGAACAGAGAAATTATCCGTAAAATGTTGACTATGGGAGACTCTATAAGACAAATTACCCAAGTTATTCAACAAAGAAGTGTGAGGAGAAACGAGCATTGGAGGAGGACTCTTAGGTGAAAAGGAATGTATATCAACCCATCCCAGCATATTTATGTATTTGAATCCCAATTCAGAAAGCTGTTAACAAAAACCCAAACACCTTCTAAGATGAGTAGGACATATGAACTCTGACTGGATGAAACTTTTATGTTTGACGATGTATCATCTAGAAATACATGATAAAACATTTACAGACAAACGTTTAATATGTGCAGGGTTATTTCAGAATGCTCTTGGTTGAACCATGTACATGGATCAGGGCTAAAGCTGGCTTGTATTTCACAACAATATATATGTAAGCTTGGTTTGTTCTCTGGGATGCTGCCATAACAAACCTTAAAACATGCCCACATGGTGTTGGCTTTGGGATGGGCTGGTGGGCCAGAGCTCCGAAAGACTTAAGGAAGCTCTTCAGGGAAGCTAGAAGGGGGCATCATGCTTTTCTCTCTACTTTTAAAAGTGTTTTCAAATTTCCATGATGAAAAGTTAAAAAATAATAATCCATGTACATTTGTTAGGAAGACTTCCAACTTCAGCTCTGACATATAAAGAGCACGGAGTCAACATGCCCATCCTCACAACAAGAAGAAGATGGGCAACTGGAAACCAATGGCTTTTCTTAGGCCCTCTGAGCTGAAGGTCAGGGCCAATTGCCACTCTGAAACCTGGAACTAAACATTGCTAGAGTCACAGCCAATATCCGCTCACCTGGCGCAGAAGCTGGTGGAGCCGTAAGCGGGTAGGAAGACCCAAAGGATAATTTTGATGAAGAGGTATTGGCTGAGTGTGAGCTGGTGTGAGAATGAGAAATGCCTTGGGGCTCTAGTCTCAGGGGCACCCCACAGTCTCACGTGCTTCCCTTCAGGAACCCTAACAGTTTCTCCCAGTGAAGAATGGAGAGAGATCTCATAACTAGGGCAGGGGAAAGGAGCAATCAAGGCAAAATACGGCCAGAGTCTTTCTAGGGGGAAAGACTGCCAGAGCCACAGAGGGAGGGCATTTCTTTCCTCCCATACCGGCCCTCCAGCCTTCCTGTCTCTTGACAGGAAAAATCAGGTGAAACTATAGTTAAGAAGAGTCAGGGCTTCAAGGAAATAGGATGAGAACATGGCAGCCAGGGAAGGAGGTAGGGAACAAGCAGAGAAACAAAAATCTCGCTGTGGGAGAAGCATTTCTGAGGGTCACAGCACAATGACAGGCCAACTAAAAGCCTGAGACTTACACAAAATTGCAGAATGCAAACACACACACTCCTGCAACCACGCCAACAGGACTCCAGTATAATAACCGTGCGAGAGCTGTGCCATGTAGACTCTCCCTGAGAAGGAGTACTTAGGAAAGTACTTTGATGGTGATAAAAAACAAGACGGTCATAAAAAGCAAGGCCACTACAGGAATTTTAAGCCTCTGGCACCCACAGTCACTGCAACATTGGACACAGCTCAACTCCTAGACACATCAACAAAAATCCTCACACTAAAGCCTACCTACTGCCGTTTCTATTACCCGATACAGCGCAATATGTCAGGTCTTCAACAAAACGTTAAAAGGCATGCTAAAAGAGGAGAAAAACACACTACAAGGAGACAAAGCAAGCAGCAGAACCAGAGTCAGGTGTGACATAGAAGATGAAAGTATTAGGCAGGGATTTTAAAAGACTGTGATTAATATGGTAAGGGCTGTGCTGGAGAAAGTAGACAGCATATACGAGCAAATGGATTATGCAAGCAAAGAGATGTAACTGTAAGACAGGTTCAAGATGGAGTATAGTAATAAAAAATAATCAAGCATACCTGAAGAATGCCTTTGAAGACTCCTCCATCCTTTGAATGATTCGGTACAGCAAGGAGAGAATTATGGAGATTGAAGACAGGCCAACTGAAACCTCACAAAGTGACAAGAAAAGAGAAGAAAAAAATCCAGAATATTAAAGACCTTTGGGACAATATGGAAAAATGTAATAAATGTGTATTTGAAATGTCAAAAGAAGAAGAGAAAGGGCACGGAGCACAAATATTTGAAGTAATGATGGATGGCCAAGAACTTTTCTGGATTAATGTTAGACACCAGTCCACAGATTAAAAAAAAAAAAAGCTCAGAGAACATGAATCAGGATAAATAATAAAAACACACCGAGGCACATCTTATTCAAATGTAGGAAACTAAAGACAAAGAGAAAATCATGAGAGAATCCAGAGGAAAAGTGCATCTTACCTATAGAAGAGCAAAAACAAGAATTACCTTATAGAAGGTAACAATCTTCTCATCAGCATCCATGCCAGCCAGAATGGAAGTGGTGAAATATTTTAAATGGCAGAAGAAAAAACCCCAACCAACCTAGAATGCTATGTCCAGCAAAAATAGCCTTCAAATCTGAAGCAGAAAAAAGACTTTGTCAGACAAGAACAATGAGAAAAATTCACCACTGGCCCTGCAAAATATATTAAAAGAAGTTCTTCAGGCAGAAGAAAATGACATAGGCCAGAAGCCTGAATCTACATAAAGAATGGAAGCACATCATTGAAGGCATGAATGATGGAAAAATAAAATTGTGTACAGTTATTATTCCTAATTGATCTAAAAGATAACTGTTTGAAGTAATAACAGTAACAGTGCATTGGGTTGTTAAAGGATATGAATAAGTGATAGCAGTGCCAAGAGAGGCAGCAAAGGGACTACTCTAAGGTACCAGCACTCCCCGTGAAGTGGTACAGTGTTATTTAAGGGGGATTTAGATTAGTTATAAATGTATATTGTTAATTCTAGGGCCACCATAAAATGTTTTTACAGTTATAATTGATTTGATAAGAGAGGAGAGAAAGTAGAATTATGAAATGTTTAATTAAAAACCAGAGGGCAGAAAATGGTGCTGGTGGGGTGGGGTATAAAAAAAATAATGTAGCAAGTGCAGCAAACTAAATTACAGATACTAATCTAGTTATATCATAAAGCACTTTAAATGTGAATGATTAAGTACACCAATTAAAGACAGAAATTGGCAGAGAAGATTAAAAACACACACACACAAGAAAACTCAATATTGTTTATACGAAACCCACTTTAATGTAAAGACACAGAGGGATTAAAAAGTAAAGGATGCAGAAAGATATACCATGTTAACGCCGATCTAAAGGAAGCCAGGGTAGTTTTATGAATTTCAGACAACTCAGAATTATCAGGAATAAAGAGAAGCATGACATAATAATCAAGGGTCAATTCTCCAAAATTGCATAATCTTAAATGTGCATGCACTGAACAGCGTCCGAGCACATGTGGCCGAGACTGAAGAGCGGAGAGAAGAAAGGGCTGCCTCGCCTGTGGAACTGGAGACTTCAGCACTCCTTTGTCAGTGGTTGATAGGTGATCAGAGCAGCACTATTAATCAAGTGGATCTAATTCCCTTTATAAATCAGTCCACCCAACAACAGCAGAATACACATTCTTCCCAAGCTCACATGAAACATTCACCAAGATAGAATATATTTATCCTGGCCCATATGGCTCAGCTGGTTGGAACATCGTCCCACATACCAAAAGGTTGTGGGTTAGATCCCGGTCAGGTGTATGGAAGGCAACCCATTGACGTTCTCTCGTTCTCTTTCACATCAATGTTCCTCTCTCTCTCTCTGTCCGTCCCTCCCTTCCTCCCTTCCTTCTTCCCTCCCTCCCTCTCTTCCTCCCTCTCTCTCTAAAATCAATAAGCATATACTTAGGTGAGGATTTTTTTTAAAGGTAGAATACATTCTGGGCCATTCTCAGACCGTATTGGAATTAAAGCAGTAAACAATAACAAAAATATATCTGGACAATCTCCAGATATTTTGAAATTAAGCAACACATTTCTAGAAGACTCCTCAAGAGCAAATTTTAAAATATTTAATTATATATAATACCTTAATCAATAAAGAAAATAAAAATGCAAAAAATAAAAAATAAAAACAAATAAAATACTTAATGAAATAAGTGAAACTACAACTTCAAATTTTGTGGGATGCAGCAAAAGCAGAGTTTAAAGAGGAATTTATAGCATTAAATGCATATATTAGAAAAGTAGAAAGATCTAAAACCAATAACTCGAGCTCCACATCATAAAACTAAAGAAAGAAGAACAATTTAAGTCTAAGGCAAGTTGAATAAAATAAATAATAAAAATTAGAAAAGAACTTGAGATTGAAAGCAAGAAAGCTATAGAGAAAATTGATTAAACCAAAATCTGACTCTTTGAAAAAGTTGATAAACAATTTAACTCAACAAGATAAGAGAAAGAAGACATAAATTATCAATTTATAAATAAAATAAGGGACATTACTAATCTCATTGGTATTAAAAGGATAGTAAAGGAATATTACAAACAACTCTATGTCCACAAATTTGATAACAGATAAAGTAGATCAATTTCAAAAGATACAAACTACCAAAACTCAAGACAGAAGAAAAAGACACATACATAGCCCTATATCTATTAAAGAATTTAAATAATTTATAATCTTCCCAGAAAAGAAAGTACTAGGTCTAGATAGCATCACTGGTAAATTCCACCAAACATCTAAAGAATAGAACAATACCAATCTTTCCCATAAAATAGAAGCAGAGGGAGTGCTTCCTCACTCATCCTGTGAGGCCAGCCAGCACTGTCACAACAGCCAGCCCAGGGGAAGACACGCTGTCCTGGCACCACGGGCTCCGGGAGCCCGGGCCAGCTGCTCAGCAGCCTTGTCCATCCTCCCGCACAGCTGCGGGCGGCCGTGCGACTCACTTTGGAGCCTGACATGGCGAGCTCTTGATCCTGACACTCAGCCACGCTAGTGAGCGTGGGACAGTCACCCCACCTCTCACGATCTCTACTCTTCTCCGCGTGTGTGAGGCAAACAGCTCAACTTTAATTATAATTTATTTACTAGCCCATCCTTAACTTACTTGACATGTAATTTGTAACTATTTTATACAAAATCCAAAACTTCCATGGGTCTAATTTAGGGTTTTGTGTTCTGTTCAATAGATCGATTGCCTTTTCCTCTGTCTTTATCAATAGCACCCTGCTTTCATAAGACACCTAATATCAGGTAGAATTATGTTTGCCTACGTGTTACAGAACCCTGATAACAGTCGCCGAACTGAAGTTTTTTATTCTCATGTAACAAGACCTGGGCAATCTGGGTCAGGCATGGCAAGTCCAAGATGGCAGCTGGGACCCAGAATTTTTCTGGTTTTCAGCACTGCCTCCTGTCACCTATGGCTTTCACCCCATGGTCGCAGATGGCTTCATCACCTCTAGGCATCATATCATAGACAGAGCAAAGGGGGAGAAGGCAAAGAAAAAAGCTGTATCTCACCGGAATATGTCCCTTTTTGTCCGGAAAACTGTACTTCTCCCAAAAGCCTCACATGGGAAACTTCACTTAAATCTAATGGGCCAAAACTATGTCATAGGGCCACTTCAAGAGCAAAGGAGCCCAGGAAATTGAAAATTTTGCCTCTGCAAGTAAATCCAGACTTGTGTTAGCAAACAAGAGGGGAGAATCGGTATTGGGTAGACCACTGACACGTGTGGCACAGAAAATGTGTAACATTTTATATCTGTATGGGAGTCCCTTCTCTTTTAACACCTTGGGTAGTCATGTACTTTTATGGCCCCTATGGATTCTAAAATCAAATAGCTAATTCCCACAAAAAAGTTGAGATTTTTATTGTTATTTATTAAAATTATTTAGTTGAGATTTTTATTGTTATTTATTAAAATTAAAAATGAAGTTTGGGAATATTTCCCTGTTTATTAATTGTTTTCTAACTCATCCAGCATAGATTTCTCTACATAGATCTTCCACTTATGATATTGGATATATTCTAACAGATATTACAATTTTGCTGTTGTTATCTATAAATTTTTCTATTACAGCTCTGTAATTGGTACTGTCAAATAGGAAGACTATTGATTTTTATAATCCAGTCTGTCAATCTGACTGAATTACCTTATTGAAACTAATAGTCTGTCAGTTGATGCTGTTAGATTTTTTAGATAGAAATCATGCCATCTGCAACTCATGTGTTATGTCTTCCTTCTTGGATGTCCACACCACTTTTTGCTCATTTTTACATTGGCTAAATCTCCAGCACAAGATTGAATAGAAGTAGTAAAGGCTACTCTTCAGTTTCTGACTTTAATCAGCTTCTAACATCTGCTGTAAATTTTTATTTATAGGTTTAGGTAGTTTACTGTTGTTGTTTTTTAAACTATGCTGATTTTTTATCATAAATAAGTGTCAAATTGATAATAATATAAATTTTGACTTTTAATATTTTACTGCATTGAAAACATTGACAGGTATTTTTCTATTTTTGAAACATTCTACATCCCTTGCATAAATTTATAGTCCTACACCCCTTAATAATGGAGATACATTCTGAGAAATGCATTGTTAGGCCATTTTGTCATTGTGTGAATGCCATAGAGTGGACCATAACCCTAACGAGAAGTCCTTATAAGGAAAAGGCAAAGGGTGATTTGAGATAGAAGAGGAGAAGGTGATGTGAAGGTGGAGGCAGACGATGGAGGGATGTGGCCACAAGCCAAGGAAGCTGAGGTCTGCTACAGTGACCAGAAGCTGGAAGAGGCAGGAAGGACCCTTCCTACAGCCCCCAGAGGTAGTGAGTCCACCTACACCTCGATTTCAGGCTTCTAGCCTCCAAATGTGAGAGAATATTTCTGTTGTAAACCACCAAGTTTGTGGTAATTTCTTATGAGTGCCGCAAGAAACTAGCAAAATTATCTTTTGATTTTTAATTATCAACTCAATTTTCCCCTCAGTTTTATTATTTTCTGCTTTTGATTTTATAATCTTTTAAATTTCTACCCATATTTCATTTTTAGTTTTAAAAAAAGCTTAAAAGGTCAAACTTAACCTCATTTTCCAAAGGGTGTGTATTTGTTTTTTTTGTGTAACAATTGGAAAATGTAAAACTTGGAATTGACAAGATCAATTAATTTCTTTGAGTTTTCCAAACATGACATAGCTTAACAAGTTCTCTTCTCTAACAATCTCAGACTGTCTTCCACAATCCAATGACCAAGAACAAGTTCTCACCCAAGATGCACGAGCAACTGCTCACACGGTGCAGGTCACGGCCTGGCGGGAGGGGATGTAGAAGTCTCCAGGCATGAAAACGATGAAGGCAGTTTACTCGTTGTTCTCAAGGTCACACAGAAGAGACTGGATTGCAATGCAATGTTTAACTCCTATTCTAAATCTTCCACATTATCCATATGGTTAGGATGGATGAGGTATTTTTGCAGCTTTCAGGATATAAATAAAATAGTATTTTTGGATTTATGATGCTTTTTAGAGGGTGCCCAATGCATTCATGCCATATGCCGTGCATAATGAGCCAGATGCTCATTTCCACTCCCTTGTTCAGTCACTACGGAGCTGAGTGGTGCTTGCTGGGCTCTGGCCCGAGCCTGGCTCAGAAGCCGTGAGTAACTCCTCCAGAGAAAACCCTTGCACAATAGGGAGTGGGCGTGCCCACCTCTTGTCCTTCAAGTGGACAATTCTGGTTTCGTGAGGCATCCATTAGACTCAAGCTCCCCTTACCCCCCGCCCCGCCCCCCCCCAAAATGAAGCGCCCCACCGGCCCAAAGTGGCAACCTCAATAAAGCACCTTATACTGACTTTACCTTCTTTTCCTCACAGGGATCCCTCACTCCCACTCTTGGGATTACGTCTCAAACTACCTGCATGTAAGTATATTGCTTTTCTAAATGTTTATTGAATAAAGAAGTATGTAAAACCCCGTCTCTCAGCCTTTCCACCACCCTTACCAACATCTTTCCATTCACACAAAAACCTGTAAGAATGTCCATAATGGCTTGTTTGTAATAACCCACAAACAGCCCGCACGTCCCCCTGCAGGTGCCGGGTTAGCGCACTGTGGTACATCCATGCGGGGGGCACTTCTCAGCAGCAAGAGGGAACGGACTATTGGTACCCACAACACCATGGATAGGTCTCAACGTGCTTATACTGAAGAGGAAACAGAGAGAAAGCTTGTGATTCCCTTTATCTAAACTGCAGACGTGAGTGAACCTGCAAGGACAGAGGAGGGCAGTGGTGTCTCAGGGCCTGGCTGAGAGAGGATGGGGCGCCGGGAGCTTTCAGGGCTGACGGTATGTTTACCAACTTGAATGTGCTGATGGTTTTACAGGTGCACACATATGTTGAGACGTATCAAATTGTACAGCTTAAATAAGTGAAGTTGTTAAATGTCAATTATTCAATTTTACCTCAAAAATATCTTTAAAAATCCACGAGTCTGTTTTTTCAAAGCCCAGAGAATTTTGTGTAAATGATGCGCTAAAGCAGCCTCTGGAAGATGAGGGGTGACCAATGAATCCTGAAATGTGTTTTTAAAAGATTAAGCTTAGTAAAAGGACCCTGGAACCTAACTGAAGGAGATTCGAGTGGCCCAAGCTGGAGCCATTTAAGCCACAAGATAGTGATGATAGCACTGTATAGAATAGAATAAGTATCCATGAGTCCATACTGATATAAACGCATAAATAAAAATCAGAAGTGACAGCACTTCCGTAGAAACACATATGCCATGTTCACCATTACATCCGCCAGCAATTAGTATAATACTTTCTACCTGATAGACATTTAATAAATGTGTGTTGACTGACTGAATGGAATAGAAAAATAAGCTCCATTTTCTGAGAGGAATATCATGTTCATTATGAAAGTTGTTAAAAAGTAAAATTTGATGATTATTTTTGGGGTAATCGAATTATGGCCAATCTGTAAAAAAATGTATGAATCTTTTAAATAATCAAGACTCTGTGGTTTACTGTAGTATTTATTTAGAGACAAAGACCCCATTTTTTTTAGACTTTTTTTTTTCAGAGAAGAAGGGAGAGGGAGAGAGAGATTGAAACATCAATGATGAGAGAGAATCATTGATCAGCTGCCTCCTGCACGTCACCTACTGGGAATCGAGCGCACAACCCAGGCATGTGCCCCTGACTGGAATCAAACCGTGACCTCTTGGTTCATAGGTCAACACTCAACCTCTGAGCCATAACAGTTGGGCAAGACCCCATTTTTTGTAAATAAACAAGCAAAAAAAAAAAAAAGGCAAGTGCTTTTGGAATAAAAAGATTTCCTAAAAGATGATTGCCATGGAACGAAATTTTATTTCAATGCTGTCTTATTTGCTTGTACTCCGAGAACATAAATTATGAGTTATTTCAGTTCTATTTTTAAATTGCATTCCTCAAGGCTCATTTCACTTGAAATTCGTTTTTAACATTGAAGGCTAATGTCTAATTCCACAAAATAAACAAAACGAGAAATGAGATACTATAAGCTAAAAAGACAATTCTCAAGTCAGTATAGACTGTCTTCATTTGTAACTGTTTCTAATGCTTTAATTATGTCAGTTCTCTTGATTAGACCATCTCCCCCAGTACTAACTCTATTCCTATGTTTTCATTTCAGAGAAAAATTTAGACTAATCTGTGTAATAAATGACTGCTTTAGTGTTGTATGTAAATTATGTGTTGATAATTCATCGCATGTGACACCAGGGGCTGTGTTATAACCTGATAGGTGTTTGCATCCTGCTTTTGCGTGTAATGCTGCTGTGGGCAGAACTGTGCCTTCCCTGAATTCACATGGCCAAGTCCTAACCCCCAGTTCCTCGGAACGTGACCATATTTGGAAGTATGCCTTTGCAGAGGTCATTAAGTTATAATGAGGCCATCAGATGGGCCCTAATCCAACATGACTTGTGTCCTTAGAAGAAGAAAAAATTGGACACGGCTGCGTACTAAGGGAAGACAATGTAAAAACAGGGAGAAGACAGCCAAGACAAGCCAAGGAGAGACCTGGGACGGAGCCTCTCACAGCCTCAGAAGCCAAACTCGACAGCACCTGATCTCAGATGCCTAGCCTTCCGAACTGTGAGAAAGTAAATTTTGTTTTACAAACCACCTCGCCCAGAGTACTTTGTTAAGGCAGCCCTAACAAACTAATGCAGGTATTAATTCTAGCTTCTGTTCCTATAGCCAATGAAAAGCCCTTGAGCGTGTGAAGAACTGTGAAGGGTCTAAGACCTTACTCTTCAAGCCAACAAGTTCGCCTGTTGGCAGGCCTTGGACACGAGCAGAGGACACAAGCTTCCTGGGTCAGAGACAAAGGACTTCGATGCTGACGGCAAGAGCAGCAAGTGTCCATAAGCTCCTGTCCCCTCCGATCCCACAGGCCAGCTCAGAGGGTCCCGACAGACACGTCGTGTGCAATGAGTGGCGTTACAGGACGGGAGCACGCCGAGCATGGGAGAGTCATCACTAGTACAGAGAGGTAGAGGCCTGCTCTTTGTCTGGAGGAGACATTGCCTCATCTCTCAGAGTTACTCACTGCAAACACAGCTCTGAAAAGTGGCCCGATAAAGAGTGGCCACGCCCTTGTATTCTGGGCATACCCATAAGAACACGCAGAGGCACTCAGGGCCAAGTGAGGCTTGCCTCTTCCAACAGAGCGGTCATGTGCTGGGCCTAAGGCTGGAGACCAATAAGACAAAAGTTAGTTCCGATGTGGAGTATTAAGCATTGTGTCAAAACACATGGAAGGGTGAAACTCTCTATTAAAAAATAAAAGGACACCTAATTTGGTATAACAAAGTAAGAGTTTGTTTCCAAAGTTAGAGGATTTGATAGCTTACCTGACATTTTAAACATCAATAGGAATTATGTATGTGAAGAGGCATCTGAGCAGAATGAGAGGCAGTTCTAGGCAGCATAAAAAATTAAAGCAAAGGCCAGGAGGTGAGAGAAGAATGGTACAATTGCAAACATGAAACATTCAATATATCTGGAACCAGGACAAAAGGGAGAGTAGTCCACCTAGCTGGTGTTGCTCAGTGGCTGAGGGTCGACCCATGAACCAACAGATCACTGTTCGATTCCCTGACAGGGCACATACCTGGATTGTGGGCTCGATCCCCAGTAGGGGGTGTGCAGCAGACAGCAGATTAATGTTTCTCTCTCATCCATGTTTTTATCTCTCTATCCCTCTCCCTTCTTCTCTCTCTCAAATCAATAAAAAATATTTAAGAAATTAAATAAAAGACAAAAAAAGGGAAGGTAATCAGAAGATAAAATTAGAGATAGAAGTCAAAGCCAGGTCATGCTGGGCTTTGAAAGCATAGGGAAGAATTTGAACTTTTCGTGAGTACAGTGGACAGCTAGGGAAAATGGCTTTCAGATGGGAAAGGTTGAGATGAGTCCTTGATGTCTCTGCTGTGTAGAGAACACATCAGAGTAAGGTTGAAGCCAGTTAGGTACCATTACAGTAGAATAGGAAAAGGTTTAGTGAACAGGAGGACGGAGTCAAGAGATCTATGTACTGAAGAGATACATAGACAATTTTACAATTATGTTTAGAGACTTCAATACTCCAGTTGCAATAATGGATACAATATTAGACAGAAGGTGAACAAAATTACAGAGGCCTTGAACAATACTTTAAGCCAAGTAAATCTAACAGACATACACAGAATACTGTACCCAACGAAAAAAGGATACATATTCTTCTCAAGTGCACATGGAATATTCTCCAAGATACACCATATAACACTAACAAGTGTCAACAAATTTTTAAAAATTGAAATCATACAAGATACCTTCTCTAACCTCTATGGGATGACACTAGAAATCAATGAAAAGAAAATTTGGAAAATTCATAAGTATGTGGAAATTAAGCAACACACACCTTTACAACCAATGGGTCAAAGAAGAGATTACAAGGGAAATTAGATAGAGGCAATCTATATATATAAAAGGCTAAGCGACCATCACATCTGAAACAACCGAACGGATGACCGAACAGACTGTGTGGGGCGACAAGGCTGGAGGAGGGTTAGTGAGGGGCAACCAAATGACCAAGCAGAAGGCTGCATGGGGTGACCAGGCCGGCAGGGGGGTTAGTGAGAGACGACCAAACAACTGAACAGCAGGCTGCGTGGGGTGACCAGGCCCGCAGGGGGGTTAGTGAGAGACGACCAAACAACTGAACAGCAGGCTGTGTGGGGTGACCAGGCCCGCAGGGGGGGGCAGTTGAGGGTGACCAGGTCAGCAGGGGGAGCAGTTAGGGGCAATCTGGCAGGCAAGCAGGTGAGCAGTTAGGCGCCAGTGGTCCTGGGTTGTGAGAGGGATGTCCTGTGGATCGGGTCTAAACCAGCAGTCAGACATCCCCTGAGGGGTCCTGGATTGGGGAGGGTGCAGGCTGGGCTGAGGGGGACCCCCCCTCCCATGCACGAATTCCATGCACCAGGCCTCTAGTTAAAAATAAAAGCACAGCATACCAATATAATGGGGTGCATTAAGGGCAGAGACCAGAGTAAAATTTATAATTGTAAACACCTAGATTAAAAAATAAGAAAGATCTTAAGTCAATAACCTATTTTATACCTTGAGGAAACAAAATAAAAAAGAGAGCAAACTAAACTCAATGGTAACAGAAGAAGGTAAATAACAGAGATTACAACAGAGATAAATAAAATAGAAAATACAAAACAATAGAGAAAATCAATGAAACCGAAAGTTGGTTCTTTGAAAAGACTAACAAAATTGACAAAATTTAGCTAGACTGACAAAGAAAATAGAGAGAAAATGCAAAATCAGAAATGGAATTGCAAACATTACTACTAAGCATACAGAAATAAAAAGAGTTATAAGAGATTTCTGTGAACAATTATATGCCAACAAACTGGATAATATAGATGAAATGGACAAATACTTAGAAACACACAAATTACCTAAACTGACTTAAAAGAAAATAGAAAATATTCAACAGACCCACAATAAGTAAAGATTGAATCAGTAATCAAATACCTTCCAAAAAAAAAAAGAAATCTAGGACCATATTGCTTCACTGGTGAATTCTACTAAACATTTAAAGGAGAATTGACACCCCTTCTTCTCAAACCCTTCAGAAAAAGCTGAGGGAACACTTCCTACTCATTCATGTAGTCAGCATCATCCTGATTCCAAACCAGATAAAGATATAAGAAAAGAAAATTTCAGGCCAATATCCCTTATAAATAGAAATTCAAAATCCTTAACAAAACATTAGCAAACTGAATCCAACAGCACATTAAAAGTATTATACTCTATGACCAAGTGGGGTTTATATAGGAATGCAAAGGTTACAACATAAGAAAATTAGTAATAGAATGAAAGAAAAAAGCCTCATGATTATCTTAATTGATGCAGAAAACGCATTTGAAAGTAGCTAGTATGCTTCCATGACTTAAAAAAGAACTGTTGGAAAACTAGGAATAGAAGGGAATTTCCGTAATATGATAAAGGGCATTTATGAAAAACTCACAGCTAACATCATACTCAGTGGTAAAAGGCTTTATATTGTTATCTCTAAGATCCAGTAATGAGGCAAGTATGCCCACTTTCAGCACTGTTCCTCAACGTTGTACTATCAGACAAGGAAAAGAAATAAAAGGCATCCCAATTGGAAAGGAGAAGGGGAAATACCACCATTTGCAGAGGACATTATTCTACATATAGAAAATCCCAAAGAATCCCCAAAAAGCATCTTGAGCTAATAAATGAATTCAGCAAAATTGCAGAGGACAAGATCAATGCACAGAAATCAGCTGTATTTTTATACTCTCGCATGAACAATCAGAAAAGGAAATTGAAAAGAAATTAAGAAACGATAGCATCTAAAAGCATAAAATACCTGGCGATAAATACAACCAAGGATGTGAAATGTTTGTATATTGAAAATGACACAACATTGCTAAAAGAAATGAAGACCTACATAAATGGCAAGTCATCCCAACCTCATGGATGGAAAGTTTTAATAGTGTAAAGATGTTAATACTACCCAAAGAGACCTACAGATTGAATGCAGCCCCTATCAAAATCTCAATGGCATTTTCTGCAGAAATAGACAAGCCAATTTTTGAATGTATATCCAATTATAAGGTGCCTTGAATAGCCAAAGAAATCATGGAAACAGGAGAACAAAGTTAGAGCACTCACACTTCCTGCTTCAAAACTTACCACAAAAGCTATTGTAATAAAAACGGTGTGGTACTCAGATGAAGACAGACTAAGGTGACCAGACATCCCGCTTTTGGCGGGACAGTCCCGATTTTTAACCATTTGTCCCGCGTCCCGCGGCGTTTTAAAAAAGTCCCGATTTTTGGAAAGAATGCACGACAAGCTAGGGAACGGCGGGAGAACGGGAAGGGAATAGACGGTTTTCGGCGGCCAGGTGGCTATTTAGCCAGGATATGAGTTTTATATTATTTTTGTTAATTTTATAATGTTAAACTTTAATAATAACAAATAATTGTCGAGAACTGATTACCGAGAACTGCTTATCAAAGTTCGCATTGTTGATCAGTTGTTAGAATTCGACCATTGTTTGGACTGAATGAACAATGGCATTTTTGGGGATTGGCAACGACGAAAACATTTTGTAACTGTCTCTCAGACGATACACATCGGACTGCGTGCTAGTAAGCTAGTTAAACAAGTGATGTCATTACAAATCAGCTATTCAGATAATTTAGATAAGTAATTTATTTATTTATTTCATAAATACATCAATTTTCTTGAATTTAGCAGACAGTACTCGTATTATTTATATTTTATAGTGGCGGCAAAAAGTCTAGCGCCGGCCTTGAAAGTGACACTTATGACTTACGTTATGGCAAGTTCAGAAGAAAAATAATACCAGTTAGTATTGTTATTATTTAGAAAGAAATATAGGATTAAAATAATTTTTAAAATATAGTTACTTTATAACAATCAAATTAATTTAATTTATAAACTAACAATAAAATATGTTCATGTAATTATGTACCTACTTACTGTGTTTTTAAGCAATATGTATATAATAATTTATAATATAATTTTAAATTATTTTTTTAGATTTTTAACATAATGAGTAAGAAAAGAGGATGCAAATTCAACGATGATCTAAGAAGTGAATTTCCTTTTATTAAAAAAACCAAAAGCGATTACAATATAGACCAAATTTTTAATCAAGAACACCCTCGCCCCTCCCGGGCCGAAACCGGTGTGGCTCAGTGGGTAGAGCGTTGGCCTGCGGACTCAGGGGTCCCAGGTTCGATTCCGGTCAAGGGCATGTACCTTGGTTGCGGGCACATCCCCAGTGGGGGGTGTGCAAGAGGCAGCTGATCGATGTTTCTAACTCTCTATCCCTCTCCCTTCCTCTCTGTAAAAAATCAATAAAATATATTTTTTTAAAAAAGACCCCCCTTCCCCCGCCCAGTCAATGGTGTCCCGCTTTACCAATGTTAAAATCTGGTCACCTTAGGATAGACACAAGACCAGTGGAATAGAACTGAGAGTCCAAAAATAAACTTACACACCTCTGGCCAATTGGTTTTGACAAGGGTGCCAAGTCCATTTAATAAGGAAATAATAGTTTCTTCAACAGATAATGCAAAAGAATGACCTTAACCCTACTTCACACCATATACAAAATTAAACAAAAATCAACTCAAAATGGATCAATGTTCCAAAAACAAAAGCTAAACCCACAAAACTCTTAGAAGAAAGCATAGGGGTAAGTCTTTAAGACCTGGGATTTGGCAATGGATTCCTAGATATAACACCAAAAGCACAAGGAACAGCAACAACAACAAAAAATAGACAAATTGGCCCTCATCATATTTAAATTTTTTTGTGCAGCAAAAGGCACGATTAACAGAGTGAAAAGGCAATCCTCAGAATGGGAAAGTTATTTGAAAATCACATATCTGATAAGGGTTCAGTATCCACACTACATAATAAAAGCCTAATATGCTAAGTGTCCAGTTGTCCGGTCGTCCATTCAACCAATCAATGCATAATATGCTAATGATATGCTAAGGCCGCTCAACTGCTTGCTATGATGTGCACTGACCACCAGCGGGCAGACGCTCCGACTGGTAGGTTAGCTTGCTGCTGGGGTCCAGCTGATCGGAACTGAATGAGATGGGCCGGACACGGCCTAGAGTCTCCCACAGTCCCTCCCTGGCTGGCCAACCTCCCGTGTCCCTCTCCCACCCCGATCATGCACCAGTGGGGTCCCTCGGCCTGGCCTGCATCCTCTTGCAATCTGGGACCCCTTGGGGGATGTCAGAGAGCCAGTTTTGGCCTGATCCCGCTCAACGCAGGAGCTGCCTCCTGGTGGAATGTGCGCTCCCACAGGGGGAGTGCCACTCAGGCAGAAGCTGGGCTCATGGCCGGCAGGCACAGCGGTGGTGGCAGAAGCCTCTCCCGCCTCTGCAGCAGCGCTAAGGATGTCCAACTGATGGCTTAGGCCTGCTCCCAGCAGGAAGCGGGCCTAAGCCATCAGTCGGACATCCCCTGAGGGCTCCTGGACTGTGAGAGGGTGCAGGCTGGGCTAAGGGACCCCGCCCCCCACCCAGTGCACAAATTTTGTGCACCGGGCCTCTAGTCTATAATAATAAAAGCATAATATGCTAATTAGACTGGACAGCTGAACGACCTTCTGGATATCATTCTGGACATCCTTCCTGATGAAGCTGTGGCAGCAGGGGCCAAGGCAGAGGTGGTTAGGGGTGATCAGGCAGGCAGGCGAGAGTTAGGGGTGATCAGGCATGCAGGTGAGTGGTTCGGGTGGTCAGGCAGGCAGGCAGAGGGGTTAGGGGTGATCAAGCAGGCAGGTGAGCAGTTAGGGGTGATCCAACAGGCAGGCAGAGGTGGTTAGGGGCAATCAGGCAGGCAGGCGAGGAGCTAGGAGCCAGCAGTCCCAGATTGCAAGAGGGCTGTCCGACTGCAGGATTGGGCCTAAGCCAGCAGTTGGACATCCCCCAATGGGTCCCCAATAGTGAGAGGGTGCAGGTCAGGCTGAGGGACCCACCACCCTGTGCAAAAAGACAAAAAACTCATTTTAAAAATGGACAAAGAACTGGAATAGCTATTTTTTCAAAGAGGATACACACTTGGCAAATCAGTACATGAAAAAATGCTCAGCATCACAGATAATTAGGCAATGCTGTGCTTATAGTCCCTGCTCTCAATTCCTTTGAGGATACACCTAGGAGTAGAAGCACTGTACCGGGTTCCAATTTCTCCACACCCTTCCCAGCACTTATTTTCCTGTCTTTTTATTATAACCATTGGGTGAGGGTGTGGAGAAATTAGAGCCCTCGTACATTTCTAGTGGGACTGGAAAATGGTGCAGCCTCTATGGAAAATAGTTTGCTGGTTTGTCATATTTCAACTATGTTTAAAAGCTAAGCATAAAATTACCACATGGCCAGCAATTCTACTCCTCGGTGTGTACTCAAAGGCATCGGAAGCAGGGACTATCAGAATAGATACTGGTATGCCACTGTCCATGGCAGCATTACTTGCAAAAGCCAAAGCTGAGACAACGCAAGTAGATGAACAGATAAACAAAGTGTGATTTATACATACAATGGGACGTAACTGAACGAAGGGCCGATCCACGCTGCACCACAGACCACGCCTGGAAACACGATGCTGAGTGAGACACAAAAACCAACAGGCACTGCGCTGGAGGACAAACATTGTATGACTCCACTTACATGAAATCTCTAGAATGGACAAGTTCATAGAGGCAGAACATAGAATAGACAGGACCAGGGCCAAGGATAGAGAGTTATTGCTATGGTTATGGAGATTCTGTTTAGGATGATAAAAAAAGGTTTTAGAAATAGTGGTGATGGTTGCACAACATGTAAGTGCAATTAATGCTACTGAATTATACACTTAAAATGGTTAAAATATTGTATATCCTATTTAATAAAGAGGCAATATGCTAATTGACCCTCATGGCATCGCAAAGATGGCGGCACCCACAGCCAATAAGGAGGAAATATGCTAATTGACTGCCCCGCCCTCAAAGATGGTGGCACCCACAACCAATAAGGAGGAAATATGCTAATTGACTGCTCCGCCCTCAAAGATGGCAGTGCCCACAGCCACAAGATGGTGGCGCCCAGTCCCCTCAGTCCCGCCGGGGCAGCAGGCACACGGCAAGTCTGGGCCCGCCTGCCTCCGGAGTCCCCCAGTCCCCTTAACCCCCCCACCCCGAGCTGCCCAGGGCCAGCCCAAGGCACAGGCAAGCTTCAGATGGCGGCTGCCCAGCCACCCAGGGCCACCCAAGGCTCAGGTAACCAGGGCCGGCTGAGGCTTGTGCTGCTGGTAGTGGCAGCAGCAGAGGTGTGATGGGGGCGTCGCCTTCCCCTGATCACTGGATCGCCTCCCGCCCCTGAGGGCTCCTGGACTGTGAGAGGGGGCAGGCTGGGCTGAGGGACCCCCCCTCCAGTGCATGAATTTCCAGGCACCGGGCCCCTAGTGTGTATATATATATTATTTGTTGATGTTGTTAATCCTCACCTGAGGATATTTTTCCCCCCAAAGATTTTTGGAGAGAGTGGAAAGGGAGGGGGAGAGACACAGAGAGAGAAGCATTGATGTGAGACACATCAGTTGGGTGCCTCCTGCATGTGCCCTGACAGGGGCTGGGGATCAAGCCTACAACTGTGTCCTTGACTGGAATCAAACCTAAGACCCTTTAGTCCATGGGATGACGCTCTAACCACTGAGCACTGGCTAGGGTAATATTATATACTAGAGGCCTAGTGCATGAATTCATGTACAGGTGGGATCCCTCGGCCTGGCTGGCAATCAGGGCTGAGCCAATTGGGGCGATTGGGGCTGGTCAGCCTGGGGGAGGGACCGCGGGAGGTTGGCTGGCCGTGGGAGGTTGGCTGTGGGAGCGCACTGACCACCAGGGGACAGTTCCTGCATTGAGCGTCTGCCCCCTGGTGGTCAGTGCATTGTCATAGCGACCAGTTGACCAGTCGTTCGGTCCACTGGTCATAACCATCACTTAGGCTTTTATATATATATAGATTTTATCACAATTTACAAACATAATAATGTAGCATAAAAACTATTGGATTGTACACTATAAATGGGTAAATTTTATCTCAATAAAGCTGTTTAAAAAGAGAGGTTTAGGAGGTAGAATCAGTAGGAAATTGTAGTGGACTATGTATTGGAACTCAGTGAATATTTGTCATTCTTATGACCACTCAGCAACTGACACACTTCCTGTGTTCTATTGCAGAAGATGAAATTTCATCTGTTCATTTTCCCAGCCTCCTGGTAGCCAGACTCTGCCCATCAGAATGCCTACTGCCTTTCATCAGATGCTGGTGTGAAGCAGTGATGTCAGGCAGGTTCCCCCCAGGGGGCAGAGCTGTGGAGGGGCCGTGTCCTGGGAGCCGGACCTCTGGTTTGGGGGTAGCACCGGTGAAGCAAGCTGAGGGCTCCCGTCCTGCAGGAGAGCGAGCAGGGCCTTCCTGGGACCATTCTTAAGGTCGGATTTGGGGGGTGGCTTCAGGCTTCCTGGTCTCCAAGCTGATTTTCCAACACTCCCGTAAGTTCTGTGAGTTGCCTAGTGTTTTTAAAATAAATGACCATTTTACTTACTTTAGCCAGAATTGGTGTCTGATGCTTGCAACAAAATACCCTGAATTACCGTATTTTTCCGTGTATAAGACGCTATCTTTTTCTAAAATTGTTACACTGAAAATTGAGGGGTGTCTTATACATGAAAGTCAGCTGAGGAGGGAGCCACATGGGTGTGTAGCTGCCCATACCTTGTCAAACAGGTTTCCTCCCATCATGAGCCTTATTGTTACTGACATCAGCTGATGCTGTAATTGGAGGTGGAGGTGGAGAGTGTGCAGATGCAACAGGGACCTGAGTGTTCTGAGCCCATAAAGATGTCAAAAAATAAAAAGTTAAATACTGGTAAATGATTGTCTTACTCTGCAAAATTCAAACTGAATGTCATCAGCTCTGCAAACGAGCATGGAAATAGAGCTTCAGAGAGACAATGTGGACCTCCTCCCACTGCGAGTATGATCAGACAGTGGAGAAAACAGGAAGAACAACTCCTGACGATGCCAAAAAAGAAGAAGGCCTTAAGAGGAAAACCAGCAAAATGGACAAACTTGGAGCAGAGGCTTAAGGCTTGGATTAAGGAGCAGCATCAAAGTGACATGTGTGTCAACCAAGCTTATGCAGTGTCAGGCAAGGATGTTTGCAAGCGAAATGAACATTGTTGATTTTACAGAAAAGGCAAAACAGTGCTTCAATTTCATGAGGAGAGAAGAGTTGGCCAAGAGAACATGAACAAAGTTAGCTCAGAAAATGCCACCAGTTTATGAGGATGATCTCACATATATAGACAGTGACTCAGAAGACAGCAGTGATACAATAGAAGTTGGAGAAAGTGATATGTCTGGAACTAATAGTGATGAAGAAGAGAGCAGTGATGCAGCAGAGGCTGGATAAAGTGATATGCTGCATAATATCAGAGCACGGGTATGTAAACATTACCTGCGGTAATCTGTATATATAAAAGCCTAAGTGACCATTATGATCGGATGACCGGCTGGTAGCTATGATGCTGCACTGACCACCAGGGGGCAGACGCTCAATGCAGGAGCTTCCCCCTGGTGGTCAGTGCACTCCCACAGCCAATCTCCCATGGCTGGCCAAACTCCTGCAGTCCCTCCCCCTGGCCGGCCGGCCCTGTTTGGCCCTGATGGGGACTGGGCGAGATGGCCCCAATCAGCCCCGATCGCTGGCCAGGCCGAGGGACCCCACCTGTGCACAAATTCGTGCACTGGATCTCTAGTTACTAAATAAAAATGTGTTCTGTTTTATGTTTAAAATATTTATTTCTTAATTTTGGGTTGGAACAGTCTTATATATGAAAAAATACAGTATATAAAAATTAGTCCTAGGTCCTCAGGAAGTTAAGTAAAATATGGGGTGGATTTTTTGGACAATATGTTATTGAAGGAAGTAAAAACAAGCTAGTCTTAAAGATAGGAGCTTTGATCTGGGTAGAGTGTGATTTGACTATCAGCTCTGGGCACTGGAATAAAGGACTCACTGAAGACTCACAGAAGAAACTGACCCACACTGTCAGAAGAGAGAAACGCGCATGAAGACGGCTCCGTCCAGCCTCCCACCCACGGTGGGCTAGTTACCAGCAGCGGTGACTAAAACTGATTCAGCCCCTAGTGGCAGACAGATGAAAGGGGACGGGGATGGGGGGTGCGGGGGGGGGGGGAGGCGCGGTGTCTGGCTCCCTTTCAGCCTCTGTCTTCCTGCTACCTGAGCAGTGGCTGCGGCAGGAAGGCCTTAGGGCCGGGAAGGGGGTGTTGCTGCATTTCCAGGGGTCTGACGTGTGTGTATTATTCCGTCAGCCAGGTGTGGAGCAGCTTCTAGTCCAGGCCTCACGACTCTGGTCTGGGTGCCTCTGAACGGATGTGGCCAGTAGGCCTTTTGAAGATCCCAGCTTTGTCCATCGGAGAGAGCTTTGAGCTGGACTTGGGTTTGGATTCACGTCAAGGGCACGTGGAGCCTGGCAGGTGGATGAGCTCCCCGGGTAAGTTGGAAAATGAGAAAAGGGACAAGGAATTCTTAGTTAGATGATGGAGCCTGGCAGAAACTGCACAGGCTGGTGGACACTGAGACGGAGCGAGGGCACGGAAGCCAGGGCTCGCCGCAGGCGCCCAGGGCTGAGGACCGCCGAGCGCCCGGCTGCGCGCTGCCCGCCGGGGACACGCTCAGTGAGGCTGCAGGCAGGGCCCTCAACAAAGCGAAGGGCAGGGCTTCCTGGCGCCGGGGCTCCCTGGAGCGCAGCCAGGTCAAGTTTGCTGAACGAATGAAGCTCTGATGCGCAGGTGCTTAGTGATCAGACGACGAGCCAATCGGACCGCACTCTGGTGTCACTTCGGGTCACAAGCATTCACCCAGAACTTCCATGGAGGCACCGGCGGCCCAGAGAGGCCACACGGCTGGCCCAGGCACACGCTCGCCATCACACACTGCTGCCTGTCTTCACACACAGGGCCCGCCATTCGAGAAATGTAAGATACATGAGTATTTCAAACAACTACATACTGGGTACTGAGTCATCTGTGAGAGAGAATCAAAGCATAGACTTAGAGATGAGGCTGGGGTGAGAAAAATGGTTCAAGTACAAGTTTCACAGGAAAGTTTAAAGCGATGTAACATCTATGACTGTACTCAGGAAATTACAGCGCTTGGCCAATTACGACAGCTTGCACGGGCAAGCCACAGGCTGAGATAAGGTGATAGGTTTAAGCAAGAACAGGATGCAGACCTGGCGGGCCAGAGGCGGACAAGTGCCCGAGGCCGTCACTGCAGGTGCTACTCAGGGGAGAAATCGCACAGCCCCCCTCAAGTTGCCTGGCGGCCACTGGTCCTCAGACACAGCGACCTTGGCAAAGAGCGCGACTCTCCCTGCGCAGAGGCCGCCGCCGCCCTGGAGGAAGGTGCAACGCAACTTCAAAAGGCTTTCTTGATTCCGGTTCTACCTCTCAGAACCGGCCCAGGAAGTAACGCAAGCCTTCCAGTGAGGCTGGGGCCGGAGGTGGGAGCCGGTTCCGTATCTGTCACGGGGGCTCCACGCTCCTCCTGCTTTAAGTTTGGGTCAGGAGTCAGTCACCTTGATGCCAGGCTTACATACCCATTGGCTGAAGTGGGGGATACATGCGTACAGATCTCCATTTAAAATACGAGCCTTTGGTTTAAACCTGGAAAAAGCACATTTAGTAAAAAAGTACAAGTTCCACAGACTGTCCCCCCCTGCTCCCCCGCCCTGCTCCTGTGGGCCAGAGGTGGACACCCTCAGTGCTGGGCGCAACTTTCTGGTTTTCTGCATGGATGACGCACATTTTTGTCTTTAGAAACAAGTGAGATCATGTTACCATATAGAGCTACGTTTGACTTACCAGGTTTATTATTACATTATTGCCAGGTTTCAGCACCAATATACACAGTGCTTCTTCTTTTCACTGGCTGCTTAGCACCCCGCTGTGTGGATGTGTCACACTTTATTTAACTCCTAGAGGCCCGGTGCTTGACATTTCACCCTCTCGCAGTCGGGGACCCCTCGGGGGAGGTCCTCCTAGGGGCCCTTAGTGCTGCAGCAGATGCGGGAGAGGCTCTCGCCACCGCCGCTGCGCTCGCCAGCTGTGAGCCCGGCTTCTGGCTGAGCAGTGCTCTCCTTATGGGAGCACTCTGACCACCAGGGGGCAGCTCCTGCATTGAGCATCTGCCCCCTGGTGGTCAGTGCGCATCATAGCGGTCGTTCCGCCGTTCAGTTGATTTGCACATTAGCCTTTTATTATATAGGATGACTCACTGGTATGTTGTTTCCAACATTCAGTATTCTCTCTTACAAAAAACAGAACAGTCAACAGCTTTACAGCAAGAACCTCTGCTCACTTATATGATTATTTCTGGGACAGAGTCTGAGGAGTGTATTGCTAGCTCTGTGAGGCGAATTCTAGAAAGTGTACTTGCAGGTGAAAAAGTGAGGGCGTTTTAGCTTTTGATACATTCTCCAAAATCCTCCTGAAGCGTGCATCCGTTTGCAGCCCATCTCCCTCACACTCCTGCCAGCAGCGGGTGCAGTAACCCTCCGCACTGTCAGCGAAGAGGTTCGCAGATGGCCACCGGAGCCCTGGTGCCAGGGAGCCTCCCGCTGTCCGAGCTCCCTGCTAATGGCAACATTCAAGAGCTTCGCGGCAGCGCGGCTCACTCCCACCGAATTCCCTTCATTATTAAGCTGCTCATGTTCCCATGTGCTTCAAATCCATGTACATTTGACATTTTAAAAATTAGTTATTCATAGTCTTCATCTATTTCACTATTGGATGTTGATCCTTTTTTCCCCTGTGGATTTATAAGAACTCAACTCTTTATCTAGAATAAAAATTATAAATATTTCACCCCAACCTTTTGTATTTTAACATTGTTTGGGGGTGTCCTTTATCAAACAAAAGCTGTTTGGTTTTTACTTAATTAAATATGTGTATGTTTTCTGTTAAAGCCTCTGGGTTTCATGTGATGCCCTAATCCCAAGAGTAGAGACCTATTCACCAGTATTTTGTTTTAGTAATTTAATGTGTAATTTCAACGCTTAAATCCCTCATCCTGTGGGAATGCCTGTGTTTTTGGAACGAGGCGAGGTTATAACCAAGGACCCCACCACGCCGCACTCTCCCCTTCTGAGCAGATGCTTCGGACCAGCTTCCTCAGCTTCCATTTTGTCCGGCTTCTCTGTGGGGAGCCTGGAAAGCTGGGGTTCTGGGAGCAGATGATGCTCTATTGTTGGACGCACTCAAGAGAGATTCTGAGGCAGAAGCCAGTCATCTCCCCAGGCTCTTCCTGTTACTGTTATCTTATGGTCCACACCATCCCCGTCTCCATCCCCCACCCCCTCCACCAGGCCCGCCCCCAGCCCCGCCCCTTCCTGCAAGCCGTCACCACCCCGTGCCCATGGGCCAGGCCCGTGTTCTGTGGCTGACCCCTCCACCTTCTTCCATCCGGTCCCCCGCCCGCGCCCCTCTGACTGCTGTCAGTCTGTCCATGCTTCCATGCCTCCGGTTCTATTTTGTTTGTCGGTTTATTTTGTTTTAAATCTTTATTGTTGAAAGCATTACATATGTGCCTGTTTTCCCCCATTGACCCCTCCTAGCCCTCCCGCCCCAGGCCTTAGCACCCCATTGTGTGTCCATGGGCTGTGCATACATGCACACAGGTTGATCCCCCCGCCCCCCCCCCCCGCCCCCTTCCCTCTGACATTCCACAGTCTGTTCCGTGTTTCTATGTCTCTGGTCCTATTTTGTTCATTCGATTCCACACATGAGTGAGACCATGGCATCTGCCCTCCTCTGACGGCTGACTTCACTCAGCCTGCTGCTCCCGGGCCCTCGGCGCTGCCGCAGCTCTGGCATGGAGCGGGACCGAGGAAGCGGAGGCCCCCTCGCACCAGGGCTCCGGGGCCATCTGCCAGCTTCCTGGGAATCCAGAAGCTGCGGCCACAGGGACGGCTGCTCAGTGTGACTCGCTCCTCCCAGCTCCGACCCGTGGCCGTTTCCTAAGCGTGAGAGGCAGGTGCCGAGGCAGCGGCTGCCGGCGGAGCTGCATGGGCCGCGATGGCTGCATGAGCCGCTGGGGCTCCCGGCCGGATGCTGCTGCAGCCCCTCCCACGTGCTGTAAGCCCCTTTCCTAGGCCAGTCCCCTGCTGTCCTGCAGCAACTGCGACCGAGGCGGCCTTTGATTGACGGGTTGCAGTCGACCATGGGCCCATCGGTGGTAATGCAGCTAAAGCACTCCCGTCGCCTCCCGCGCAGCACACAGCTCGCGTGGCGGAGCTCTGCTACCTGAGAGGGACAGGCCACACTTGGCTGCTGGGTCGGACTCACTGTACTTTTGTCCTTCGAGTGTACTCTTTACTTATTAAACAAGTCGGCCATGCCTCGCCGCAGCCGCCTCACGTCGCGCGTTTGCTGCATCTCCTGATTGCATCGTTTTCCCTTGCGCTTGTTTTAATCTTGTGTTGTTTATGGATTTCCTGCAGGCTGAGTGTGCAGTGTTAAGTCTGCAGCGGTGAGCAGTGATGTCCTAGCCCTCCCACCCACTCACCACCACTCACCCCTCACCCCGAGTAACTGCCAATCCCCAAGCGCCATTCGTGGTGAGTGCCCTAATACTAACAGGTGCAGCACTTTTTAAAACCCTTTATACCATATTTCTACCACGTCTTCTCTATGGTTATGGTAGATATGATTAGACACACAGTGCTCACCACTGTGTTCCAGTGGCCTACAGTGTTCAGGCCAACATGCTGTGCAGGCAGATAGCCAGAAGCAACAGGCTGCACCCGGGAGCCCAGGTGTGGAGTAGCTGCCCCGTGGAGCCAAGGTGTGGAGTAGCTGCACCGTGGAGCCCAGGTGTGGAGTAGCTGCCCCGTGGAGCCCAGGTGTGGAGTAGCTGCACCGAGGAGCCCAGGTGTGGAGTAGCTGCACCGTGGAGCCCAGGTGTGGAGTAGCTGCCCCATGGAGCCCAGGTGTGGAGTAGCTGCCCCGTGGATCCCAGGTGTGGAGTAGCTGCACCGAGGAGCCCAGGTGTGGAGTAGCTGCCCCGTGGAGCCCAGGTGTGGAGTAGCTGCCCCGTGGAGCCCAGGTGTGGAGTAGCTGCACCGAGGAGCCCAGGTGTGGAGTAGCTGCCCCGTGGAGCCCAGGTGATGAGTAGGCTGCACACTGGAGCCCAGGTGTGGAGTAGCTGCCTCGTGGAGCCCAGGTGTGGAGAAACTGCACACTGGAGCCCAGGTGTGGAGTTAGCTGCCCCGTGGAGCCCAGGTGTGGAGTAGCTGCCCCGTGGAGCCCAGGTGATGAGTAGGCTGCACCGTGGAGCCCAGGTGTGGAGTACCTGCACACTGGAGCCCAGGTGTGGAGAAGCTGCCCCGTGGAGCCCAGGTGTGGAGAAGCTGCACACTGGAGCCCAGGTGTGGAGTAGCTGCCCCGTGGAGCCCAGGTGTGGAGTAGCTGCACACTGGAGCCCAGGTGTGGAGTAGCTGCCCCGTGGAGCCCAGGTGTGGAGTACCTGCACACTGGAGCCCAGGTGTGGAGAAGCTGCCCCGTGGAGCCCAGGTGTGGAGTACCTGCACACTGGAGCCCAGGTGTGGAGAAGCTGCACACTGGAGCCCAGGTGTGGAGTAGCTGCACACTGGAGCCCAGGTGTTGAGTAGCTGCCCCGTGGAGCCCAGGTGTGGAGTAGCTGCACTGTGGAGCCCAGGTGTGGAGTAGCTTCCCCGTGGAGCCCAGGTGTGGAGTAGCTGCCCCGTGGAGCCCAGGTGTGGAGTAGCTGCCCCGTGGAGCCCAGGTGTGGAGTTAGCTGCCCCGTGGAGCCCAGGTGTGGAGTAGCTGCACCGTGGAGCCCAGGTGTGGAGAACCTGCACACTGGAGCCCAGGTGTGGAGTAGCTGCACTGTGGAGCCCAGGTGATGAGTAGGCTGCACCAAGGCTTGTGTGGGGCATCTGTGATGTTCACACATGGACTAAATCACCCAACAACCCAGGTCTCAGAACAGACCCCTCTCCTTAAGCCACGTGTGACTATTTATCATATGATTTTACATTTATGTGTAACTATTTCTAGAATTTCAGTTCCATTTCATTGATCAACTTATCTTTCAATAATGCCATTTTTTAAAATATCTAATATCAGGTTGAATAAATTAAATAAGTTCACCTCATTTATTCTTCTCTTTCAAAGCCACTTTTGTTATTTTGGAATATTTATTCTTCCCATTGAAAGTGAGAATCAACAAGTTCTTCAAAATATCCATTGAAATTTTGATTTAATGGGATTATACTTATTGGTTAATTTGGGGATATCATCATCTTTACAACATTGATTCTTTTCACTTATATGTCTCCTGTTATGTGTAATAGTTTATTTTACAAAAATCAGCTTGTACTTTTTTGTTAGATATAGTATTCATTATTTAATAGTTTTTTAAATTGTAAATATGACACTTTTCCCAATTATATTTTAAATATATTGAAGTATAATTTTAAGTACAATAACATTTATCAAGCACTTTGAAGGCACCAGAAATGTTATTTGTTATGCTTTGCATATTATTTAGACGCCAATGACAATGTGCAGGTCAGCAGCCGCTTAAACAAATCGGGGTTTTCTTTTCTCACTTTCGAGGAGCCCCGATCCAGGTAACAGGTGCTGACCTTGACCTCCCCCTCTTGGTCAGATGGGAGCTATAGTTCCAGCATTGCACCCATTTTTAAGGCAGGAGGAAAGGAAAATCGGGGTACCTGCAACCTCTTCCATCTCTTTGGCCAGACCTGTGTCAAATATACCCTGCCCCAACACAGTCTGCGAAAGTATGTGACACTTGCAAATCCCAACGTAGTCCAGGCCAAGTAGGTGGATGAGTTTAGGATTAGGTATTGAGTGAGTCAAACTGCAGCCCCCCCACTCACGATAGCCTCCCCCAAACCGCTGTGGGCAACAAGTTTAGCACCGGGAGGGGAGGGCCGGGCACTTGCTGCAGTCACAGGGCGGGCGGTGGGAGGCAGGGAAGGCGTGGCCGCTCAGGACAGGAAACGCCTCCTGGTGGAGGGAACCGCTGCTTCGAACACTAGCATCTTGTCCAGGACGTGACTCGGTTCTCTACGATCCCCTGAGCTTGCGTTTCCCGCCTATGCAGGTGAGCGAACATACGGAGTCATATCTTCCTTGTAAGAGTGAAAGATTGTTCTCTCTCATTGTTCATTTTGGTATCAAATAACAAAAGATATTATTGTTTATTTTGCTATTTAAATGTGGAGGCTTTATTGTCTCACTGTCAAGAGAATGATTAAACTTGTCCTGAAAAAGAAAACTCTTCAACATTCAATAGTGAAAACACATATTTTTCAGTACCTGGAAAGTCTTCTTTTCTAGTCTACACTTTAAAACGTTTCCCTTTTATCACACACAAAGAAATCAGTGTTTCTGACTAGTCTCCCGTAAAGTTAACAAATGCATATTACCGCTAAAAAAGAGCGAGGATTTCCTCCCCCGCCCCACACACCTGGTGTCCCCTGCCCCTGCCCTGCCCCACACACCTGGTGTCTCCTGCCCCTGCCCCTGCCCCACACACCTATGTCTCCTGCCCCACACACCTGGTGTCCCCAGCCCCTGCCCTGCCCCACACACCTGGTGTCCCCTGGCCCTCTCCTGCCCCCCACACCTGGTGTCTCCAGCCCCTGCTCCTGCCCCACACACCTATGTCTCCTGCCCCACACACCTGGTGTCCCCAGCCCCTGCCCTGCCCCACACACCTGGTGTCCCCTGGCCCTCTCCTGCCCCCCACACCTGGTGTCTCCAGCCCCTGCTCCTGCCCCACACACCTATGTCTCCTGCCCCACACACCTGGTGTCCCCAGCCCCTGCCCTGCCCCACACACCTGGTGTCCCCTGGCCCTCTCCTGCCCCACACACCTGGTGTCTCCAGCCCCTGCTCCTGCCCCACACACCTATGTCTCCTGCCCCACACACCTGGTGTCCCCAGCCCCTGCCCTGCCCCACACACCTGGTGTCCCCTGGCCCTGCCCTGCCCCACACACCTGGTGTCCCCTGCCCCTGCCCCTGCCCCACACACCTGGTGTCTCCTGCCCCTCTCCTGCCCCACACACCTGGTGTCTCCTGCCCCTGCCCTGCCCCACACACCTGGTGTCTCCAGCCCCTGCCCTGCCCCATACACCTGGTGTCCCCTGCCCCTGCCCCACACACCTGGTGTCTCATGCCCCACACACCTGGTGTCTCCTGCCCCTGCCCTGCCCCACACACCTGGTGTCCCCTGCCCCTGCCCCATACACCTGGTGTCCCCTGCCCCTGCCCCATACACCTGGTGTCCCCTGCCCCTGCCCCATACACCTGGTGTCCCCTGCCCCTGCCCCACACACCTGGTGTCTCCTGCCCCTGCCCTGCCCCACACACCTGGTGTCTCCAGCCCCTGCCCTGCCCCATACACCTGGTGTCCCCTGCCCCTGCCCCTGCCCCACACACCTGGTGTCTCCTGCCCCACACACCTGGTGTCCCCTGCCCCTGCCCTGCCCCACACACCTGGTGTCTCCTGCCCCTGCCCCTGCCCCACACACCTGGTGTCCCCTGCTCCTGCCCTGCCCCACACACCTGGTGTCCCCTGGCCCTGCTCTGCCCCACACACCTGGTGTCTCCTGCCCCACACACCTGGTGTCCCCTGGCCCTGCCCTGCCCCACACACCTGGTGTCCCCTGCCCCTGCCCTGCCCCACACACCTGGTGTCCCCTGCCCCTGCCCTGCCCCACACACCTGGTGTCCCCTGCCCCTGCCCTGCCCCACACACCTGGTGTCCCCTGGCCCTGCCCTGCCCCACACACCTGGTGTCCCCTGCCCCTGCCCCACACACCTGGTGTCTCCAGCCCCTGCCCCTGCCCCACATACCTGGTGTCTCCTGCCCCTGCCCTGCCCCACACACCTGGTGTCTCCTTCCCTGCCCCTGCCCCACACACCTGGTGTCCCCTGCCCCTGCCCCTGCCCCACACACCTGGTGTCTCCAGCCCCTGCCCCTGCCCCACACACCTGGTGTCTCCTGCCCCTGCCCCTGCCCCACACACCTGGTGTCTCCAGCCCCTGCCCCTGCCCCACACACCTGGTGTCTCCTGCCCCTGCCCCTGCCCCACACACCTGGTGTCTCCAGCCCCTGTCCTGCCCCACACACCTGGCGTCCCCAGCCCCTGCCCTGCCCCACACACCTGGCGTCCCCAGCCCCTGCCCTGCCCCACACACCTGGTGTCCCCAGCCCCTGCCCTGCCCCACACACCTGGAGCCACACCTGAGGAGGAGCTGCTGTAAGACCAGGATGACTTCAGACCAGGATTGCTGCTCATCCTTCTGAGAGAGGAGAAAAGGGAGCATTTGTTTCTCTGCAAGATTTAGCCAGTTGTCTGTTTTCTGCCTTCAGTGAGGTCTATGTTGTCAGGAAACCCATTTTTAGGGTTTTCTTTATTTACCTCTTCTAGGGTTTCTGGAAGGAAGAAAACCCAGGCTGCCTGGGCCTGGCATTCCTGGAAGTTGGAGCCTGAGTAAAGTCCATGCGTCTGGCTTTCTTGGGAGGCACAATCCTAGGACTGTGGGGGCGAGGGCGGGCGGGCAGGGGCGGAGTAGGGGCACAGCCCAGCCGCCCCGCCTCCCAGCCGCCTGCAGCTCCCGCCTGCAGCCACGCGGGGGCGCAGTGGTCACGGGCCTCCACTCTCCGGGCACCGGCGGGAGCGAGCCCAGGGCCTTGCAGCCTCCACCAGGGCTGGGGTGGGGCGGGGCGGTGTGGGCTGGTCAGGGAGTGGTTCTCTTCACGCACATCTGGAGGAAAGTCCCTGTCCCGGGCCATGGATGGCAGGCGTCCTACACTGGGAACCGGCCCGCAGAGGGCAGGGAGCAGAAGGGTCCAGTGAACCCCTGCCTGGAGGTGAAGCCACGCGGGCCTGGCCTCGGTTAAGGTCAGGTCCCGTCCATGCTGGACGGTCCCCAGCTGCGCTGCGCCCAGCAACGCCCCGGCCCCTCTGAGCTCCCGAGCCTGGGTCTGATTCTTGGTCCCAACACCTCTCGCCTCTTCGTGTGATGGCATGTGGGTGAAATGGCTTAAAATGCCCGCCAACTGCCCGGTGAGTCCAGGTGCCAACCTCCAGGGCAGGAAGGCGGACCCCAGAGATGGACACCACCCACAGCTTCCGAAGCCATCAGGAGACGTGCCCCCGGGAAGGTGCACGGAGTTGGGGGACTTTCCCAGAGCTGAGGGTTCTTGAAAGAGGTCCCACCCCCCAGACGGGGCCCACGGGGGCGGGCAAAGCAGCGATGCTGTGTGGCCTCCACCAGGTCCTCCGGCCAGCGCACCAGGCCCACTGTTTTCCAGATGAGGAAACTGAGGCACCGCGGTTTCTTGTGACTTACCCAGGGTTGTCTGTCACGTGGAGAGACTCATGGGACCAGGGCCCCAAGGCCGGAGTCCAGGCCTTCCGCCTCTTCCCCACACTAATTCTCAGTGTGTGCCGTGTGTGTAACAACGAGTTTAAAACAGCGTGTCGCTGCTGTGGCCGCGTCCCCGCCAGCTGTGCTCCTGCCTGGGGAACCCACAGGCGAGGCTGGGGCGGCCTCCCGGCCGGTCCCCCACAGCCAGACGGGCACCGGGTCCGGCCAGCTCCTGCCTGGGCCGCGCTCCTCCGCTGCCCTTCACCCCCCTCCGACCTGTGCCTTTGCCAGGCAGAGCCTTCCTCCCACATCGTCTCCGCGTCTGTGGAACGGCACTCGCCTTTCAACGCTGGTCACATTCCGCCTCCTTCGGGAAGCGTCTCCCTCCCCTCCGTGGCCCAGGGCGCTCCCTCAGCTGGCTTCTGCGTGACAGTGACGCTGGCTCTCGCCCTCCCAGTGGCCTTGCGGCCTTGCTCCGCGCTGGCGGGGCAGCACCGGCGGGTTGAGGGAAGGAGTGAATGACGAGTTCACAGCCCAGGCAGGCACAGGCCTCGCCAGTTCTCCAGGAAGGCCCTAGCACGTGATGCTCGATGAACGAGAGAATTCATGAACGTCCACCCCCATCCACCCCTGCTCCGCGCTTCTGTAGAGGCACACACTCGCTGGCCTACCTGAATTAAATGAGACGCCATGTAACTGAAGTCATTGTCCATATTCAGCTATAGGGACACACTTGTGACACAGTCACACACACGTGTGCATGCACACACACGTCGCCGGTCTCCCTGACGCCGAGGGGCTGGGCTGGTAGAGATAATAATACCTAACATATCACTGTCTCATAGCTGGCCCTCTCCTAAGCCGTCGGGAGAGCTTAGCTCATTTCATCCTCAGAACCACTTGCTGAAATAGACATTTTTATTGTCAGTAGCTGCCGAGGGCGAACGCAGGCCCAGAGCAGTGAGAGTAGCACCTTGCTCAGCTCCGGGCAGCGGGCTGGCGAGCGGCCCGGCCACCGCCTCTCCCGCACGGGCTCTGCCTCCCCGGCCACGGGCCACGGAGCCTGGGCAGCTGGGCGGCCACGCGCGTTGGGAAGCTCATGCCACAGCCCCGGGCGAGCGGACGCCCTCAGCGGCTCCCAGCTGCTCGGGAGGCACTGGAAGTTGCGCAGGAGACTCGCAATGTGGCCAAGCGCCCACCTTCCGGGCTTCCTGGCGCCTTTACCAAACGGATCGCTCCTCTTCACCTCTTGCTGGACCGAACCGCACCCCCAGAAACCACGCCCTGAGCCTGTCCGAGTGCGTGGCCCCGCACAGCGTCCCCCGGTGCGTGTGACCACTGGGCCAGCGGGCTGGGGTGAGCCCGCGTCAGCCGGAGCCCTGCTCACGCTGGAGAACCCCCCAGAGCCACGCCATTTCCCGTTCCACTGCGTCAGGTCCCAGAGGTGGGAGCGGGTAGGAGACACGAAATGACTCCTTGTGAAGCTGAGGCGAGGAGTGCGCCCGAACCCGGCCTCCGCGTGGCCACGCTCTGCCCAGCACGCTGCCCATGTGTGGCTGCAGACACGCTTAGCTGAGGTTTGCCTCAGTGACGGGAGCAGCATCCCAACAGAACATGTCATCCCGGATTCTTCACCAGTGATTCTGGGAGAACCATTTCACCATTTCCACGTCACACACTGTGGCCAGCCAACCGCTGCCACCGCGCTTGCCCCATCGTGGAGGTTTTGCAATGAACACAATTAGCTGCTTCCCAAGTCTTGACCATTTTTAGTGTATTTCCCCGTTTTTCACCTGCCTTTTTTTATTAGTTTTCTTTATTTTGTGTCTTTGCTCACATATACTATGTAACCTGAGTGACCAAAAATGCTGAAAGATATGCTACCTGTGGCGGCTAAATTTAAAGAAGTTTCAGTTTTTGTGACAGTTGAACTTGCAATATTTTCTCTTCTTTTACAAAATCACCTTTTTCTGGTCTTTTCCTGGGTCTTTTGGAAATATCATGAAATCGTTCAGACCACCAGCTGCTTTTGTCTGGGGAAATCCTGCAGTGGTGCGGAGACCTCATTTCTCCCTTAGCTTGAACAAGAGCCGTTTAATGGGAAACATTCGGCTTCCATACTCTACCGCCGAGCTTCCATCTCTGGGGAGTGTTATTTCCCCATCTCCTATTTCCCACAAAGACTGGTTCTTGAAGAATAAGGTCGAACATGCTCATGGCACTCCTGCTGACGGGGCCTGCGGCAGAGCTGGGCGTTGAGGGGCTGCGGGTGGAGAACAGAGTGGAAATTTTAGACACGCACAATGTCTGGGCCGTGACTGGGATAAGCAGGGGCAGGAGGGAAGAGGGGTGGCAGCATGGTAGAGGAAAGAATCCACAGGAGTAATGAGGACTGGATAACTGGGGAAAGGCCGCAGGACGAAAGAATGAATGGAACAGAGAGAAGGTCACATAGGCGCATGGAGGTCAGCAGCAGGAGAATGAAAGGAGAAGGCATGGGAAGGAGAGGAGCTAGCCGGGGACTAGAAATGGCACGAAGTGTAGAAACAAAACAAGGTACACGAGGAAAAGAAAGTGCCCCTCCAGGGAGTTTCTGCCTAAACACTCGATGAGTTAGGAGTCAGAGCCCACACGCCAGCACAAATGGAACACCGAGGGCGCGGCACCTCCTGCGGCCGCTGCCTCTTTCCAAAGCCTCGGCCTGGAAGCCAAACCAGCCGAGGCCTCTGGGTTCCTAGACATCGTCTCACCTTCTATTTACAGTTTTTTAAAAAAGGACACAAGACCCTCGGGAAGCATAGTGTGGAGGAAGGAATGGCCCAGGGCCCAGGAGAGATGCTGGCTGGGAAGCACCCGCAGTCCTATGGGGTTTCCTAGAGTGCGACTCAGGAGCCAATGTCTAGAACAGAGAGGGTGCAGCTGGCCATCTGGCCGCCAGGTGGAGATCCCGCCTTCCAGCCGCCTTGCTCCCTGCCTGGGCATCTCCACAGAATCCCTCCGTCCCAGGCCCGGACCGTCCGTCTCCAGCTGGGAGAGCCAGGGGGCTTTTCTTTTCTTTTTACAAGCCCAGCATTGTTATTATTAGATTGATCAGGCATCAAGCACTCAGTTACATTTTCAGAAAGGTTTCTAAACACCCTCAATTTCTACTTAACTTGTAGCAAACTGGTATCCAGTGGGCGGGCAGCGCTGTGAAGAAGCCATTTCCGAGTCTAACACCGGCTCCTGGCTGACCCGTGTCCTGCAGGCGTTAACTGAGCCTGTGCCCTCGCCGGGAGCTCCGGGAACAGTGCCAGTTGAAGAGAAGCCGAGGGCCCGCCGGGCAGGGTGGTCCCTGAAGCGCGGCCACCGCTGAGCCAGGCTGGAAGGGTACAGGGGGGGTGGGAGGCGGTGGCGCTAACCACGTCTAGAAAGAGGAGGAGGGAAACGTGGCTCAGTGACAAGGCGAGGGCAGGCGAGGGGGCTGGGAGGCAGAAGTCCTTCCCAGGGCAGAGAGTGGCAGCTGCCGATGACCCGTGTGCCAGGCAGGACAAGAAGGGAGACGCCAGGTCGGGAGTGAAGCTTTGGGGTCTTTGAGGTTGGGCTGGTCCAGGCTGCATTCTGGGGACCACAGAAGCCTGCGGCCTCGGGCGGGAACCTCCGGGAGCAGAGGTGCGCGGTAGGAGGCTCCCGAGATGCTGGGTGGAGAGACCGGACGGAGCGAGGCCTGAGGCGCGGGCCAGCCGAGGGCTGCTGCTGACTTCTGCTGGGGCCACAGGTCTTGAGCCAGCTCAGGGCGTGGCCCTTGATGGGGGGCAGCGGGGGGGGGGGCAGCCTGGACAGGTGGACGCAGGGTGCACAGGCCTCAGGGACAGATTCTTTGTGGAAAAGAGGGGAAGAGCCTGAGGCGGCCTTGGAGCCCAGCGCAGTGGTGGGTGCCGGCTGCCTACAGGCTGCCTCCCCACCTCGCTGCTGCCCCAACTCAGAGCAATTGGCTGCCAGCCGCCACGCGGGACTGCCTCTTCCTGTCTGAACAGCAGCCACAGCTCAGGGTCTGGTGTCTGCAGGGCAGGCCTCCCCGTCTCGTCTCCGTTTCTGACGGTGCTGGGGCTGAAACCGCACCACCTTCTGCCGGCAGCAGCTACATGGCTGGTGAGCCAGGTGTGTTTGGAGTTTAGGGGGAATCGAACCAGTATGTTGGTGTCTATGTTTTGCAGGCTAAGGGCCGCACTGGGGGTGCCAGAGGTCGCTGGGCGGAGATCGAGGCGGTGTGATGGGTCCTCTCCCGCCTCTGGAGCCCTCCATCCCATCTGAGCTCTTACAGGGGCCACACCCCCCAAAGTGCTGGGGTCTCAGGAGAGCCAGACAGAGTGTGGCGTGTCCCTCTTCCGCAGTTGTTTCAGGGACAACTCATTGAAAGACATGTTTCAGAGCCACCCCCAGGCGGAGGCAGCACCCTGGAAAAGGGAGTGAGGGAGAGAGGGGTGAGGGAGAGGGGGAGAGGCTGCGCCCCTGGTCTCCTGCTGGAGCAGCAGACCTTTGGTTAGATTTTCCCAGTTTCTTCAGCGTTAATTCCAAGGGCCATGTCCTGGATGGCCGTCCAAGTTGAGGTGTCCCCACCCAGAGGGGCTGGTGGTCCGCCCTCACCCCGTGTGTGATGGGTCCAACCTCGCTCTGCCGTCGGAACAGCAGCCTCAGTGGCGAGCAGGACGAGGTGGGGTCCTTCCCAGGAGGTTCCAGCTCGCTTCCCTTCCAGGTCTTGATTAGCACGTAGTCTCCTGGCCGATGGCGACGAGCCGAACACTCAAGGAGGGCCTTGGGTCAGGAGGCCTTCTGACCTGATTGCCGCGGGTCTTGCTTGCTCGGCCCGTCCCGCGTTGCTGGCTGACTCTCGGTCCCGAGCACGTGGTCGGCCCAGGGGTAATGGCTGTCCCCCCTCACCGAGGCCGCCACAACTTGGCAGCGGGGCGCACCTCCTCAGGAGAGGGTGCAAGTGCCCGCCTGGAGCGACCATCAGAATCCTGGGCGACCCCCCAAATTGTTGGAATAAAGCAAGCCCCCCAAATCAGGGGTCCTGGCAGAACACAGAGGACGGTTGGGAGCCAGGCAGAAGCAATCCCTTTCCTCCCGCAGCAGGGTGCACGCACAGCGGCTGGCAGCACCTGGGGGCTTTCTTTTGGAACGATTGCTTGCCAAACTGAAAAATCAGGACATTTTACCAAAAAAAATTAAAACGTCAACTTTCTTCTGAAAGACTGGAGCCTTGAGCCCCGTCACTGTGTCCACCCTGCAGCATCCATGAGAGCTGAGGAGTCTCCACCTGGGGGTGTTCTCCCGGGTAACCGCCGGCAGCTGGCCCGCCTGGGGGCCCCGGGAGAGCCTCGGGTCCATGGGCCCGCAGGTGTCTTAGACCCCGTGCAGGGGCAGGTGCGTGCCAGCTAGGAGGAGCGGCCACGTGCTCCGCCATTCTGCTCTCAAGTTATAGCTGGTACATCCGCTTAATCCGAGAGCATGTGCAGTGTAATAAGATGAGGCCAAATGCGGTTGAATGATGTCTTCTGCTAGTAGTTCTCACCAGTCCCTCCCCCTCCTCCCTTATCCCCCCCTCCTCACCCCCACCCCCACCCCCAGCACTGAGAGGGACTGAGAAGGAGAAGTTTTCACACTCCCTTCCTCCCCCTCTCGGCCCAGCTCTGCAGTCAGGCACATGCTCACGTCTTTCTGGAAGCCTCCCCAACCCGAATAATTGGTTTCCAATGTCTTAGGGGTTTTTTTGTTGTTGTTTTTTAGTCCTCACCCGATGATATTTTCCCATTAATTTTTAGAGAGTGGAAGAGAGAGGGAAAGACAGAGAGAAACATCGATGTGAGAGAACCACATCTATTGGTTGCCTCCTGCACGAGCCCTGGCCAGGGCCCGGGGCTGGGGAGGAGCCTGCAAACAAGGTACGTGCCCTTGACCGGAATCGAATCCGGGACCCTTTGGTCCGCAGGCGACTCTATCTACTGAGCCAAACCGGCTAGGGCTCCCATGTCTTAGGTTTTATGCTCCACTTCTTCGCGTTGATCTGAAGCACCTCTTTTGTGCCAGTTTTAGAATAGATACTAGCTGCATTACCTCCTGGGTGGCAGGGAGGGAACCTCCAGGGCATTGCTTAGTACTGTGGTTGGCAAACTGTGGCTCGAGAGCCACATGCGGCTCTTTGGCCCCTTGAGTGTGGCTCTTCCACAAAATACCACGGCCTGGGCGAATCTATTTTGAAGAAGTGGCGTTAGAAGAAGTTTAACCTTTTGCACTCGGATATCGAGATTAAAATTACTCTTTGAATGTATCAATAATTTGAAATATAAAAAAATCCAAACAAATAAGTTTGTATGAAAAGAAACTCCAGTTTTTTATTCTACTGCTGCGCTTTGTAAAATCTGGGGTATTTAAAAAATTAAATCCCGAGTAGAATAAAGGAATCGAGAAAAAAGCAAATGAGTGCAAAGGGTTAAGGTTAAAAAATTTGGCTCTCAAAAGAAATTTCAATCGTTGTACTGTTGATATTTGGCTCTGTTGACTAATGAGTTTGCCGACCACTGGCTCAGTGGATTCTTAATCAGCAGGAGAAGCTAAAGAGTTCCTTTCTGAGCTGGTGTCACAGATATCTCTCAGACTTCACGTGCTCTCCGAGGAAGATGGGAACAAGAACGATGCACACACAATACCCCAAGCCACAGCGGCTTTCAGTCCCAAGTTTCAGCATAAACAAGATTCCAGGTTCAGAGGATTCCTCTACTATCACTCTCTCCATCAAGTCCAAGCATGTTATTTACAATTCTTGAATTTTAAGTTGTCCTGTATAAGACCATTTACTACTCATTCTACAGTGAATTTGGAATTCTACGGGATTACTCAAAGTGCGGAACAGTGTGGAGCACGGCTCGGAGAGAGGAGTGCGGACGGGGCCCTGGGCTCCAGGAACAGGCTGCCGTTCTAGCCCGGACGCCGTTGCTGACTTAGGGATACGGTTTTCCTTTAAACTAAGAGAGTTTTCAAAGCTATAATGGGCATTGTGAGGGTTTGGGGGGAAAGGAAAATTATTAGTAAAAATGAGAAAAGCAAATATGAGACACCAAATTAAGGATTCATTTTCATCACGGTAGTCAAGTCTTTGGGATACATGCCTAATAGAGGGAACAGACCCAAAAGCCATTCACGGCTGTGCTTCTTGAGCTGCCCAGCCCCTCCCTGGGAAGGTGGCTGGAAGAGGTTGAACTCCCAGGGCCGAAGTTGCCAGGCTCTTGCTGGGGACAGAGCTCTCGTGAACCCTGGGCGACCCTGTGTTCTGAACCCCAACATTGCCCTTGGAGGATAGTTTGAAATGTGAGTCTTTCCAAAAAACGCAACGGAAACAGGAAAACATTGGAATGTTTGGGTGCTCCTGAGAATGGGGAAGGGAAAAAGAGACAGACTGAGTGCAGCAGACTTTCCGCCAGTGATGGCCGCGGGTCACAGCCGCTGAAGGTTCACTCCTCTTCTCTTTGGCGTTTGCTTCAAATGTTTCTTTTCTTTTTAAGTGTATTTTTATCAAGAGGAGGAAGAAGTGGAAAGTCACGGGAGGAATTCGGCCCAGCTCCCCCACAGCCCAAGCAGGGCAGGCAGAACTCTCCACCTGCCCCGTTCCTCATGGGAACGCCTGCCAGGAACGCGGCCCCCCACGGCGCCCGGCCTCTCCATCAGTCCCTCTGGCACCCACGTGCTGGGCAGGCTCCGGCGAAGACTAAGCACCCAGCGCGAGGTGTCCTCCTCCCATTTCTCTAAGTCTCTTACGGAGCCCGGGAACTTGGAGGCGACGATGACAGCATTCAGCGAGGGCAGAGATGACACTAACGAACGACCAGCTCCGGGATCGCCAGGAAAGACCCCGCGCGGCGTGCGGCGTGTCCGGCCCCGCAGCCTCGCCAGCGGGCGCAGCGGGGCACCAGCCCGGGCCGGGGCAGAGGGCCCTCCTCCGCCAGGCCTCTGACGCAACGCCCCGAGGCCGTCTCTGCGCCCCGATGTGCAGGGGCGGTGTTTGCGCGTCGCGCTTCTCTCCCCGGGGAGAGGCGCTGGGCAGCGCGATCGCCGCCTACGCAGCCCCGCAGGGCTCGGACCCGCCGCCCGGCCCCTGCCCGCGCCTGCCCCCGCGAGGGTTCGCAGCTCGCCAGCGCCCCCCACCCCCACCTCCGCCTTGTCTCCCCAGTCGCCCACCTCAAGGAGGTGGGGTCCTCCCGCGAGCGCGCGGGGAAAGGCGCACGGAGCGCTCTGCCACGGCCGGGGCGCCGCGGCCTGGTGCTCGGCCGGCAACAGGTAGCCGGGCCGGCTGCGCGCTCGGGGAGACGGAAAGGGCTTCTGCTGGGAGCCGGGGTCGCAGGGGCCATCGAGGGGCCGCGGCGGCCGGGAGAGGAAAGGAAGCGGCGGGGCTGCGGGGATCGCGGAGGGTCGGGGTCTCCGGCCCCTTCCGGGGCTCGCCGGCCCCCGGCGGCAGAACGGGCGGTTGTGCAACCCGGGAGCGGGGTCCTCCCAGCACTGGGGCGGCGGCGAAGGCCGTGGAGGAGGAGGGGCGCGGGCTGCCGGTGGCGCCGCCCGGAGGGGGAGTGGGGGGCGTGGCCGCGAAGAGCCCGCCCCCGCCGGCCGCGGCCATTGGCGGCGGGCGGGGGGCGGGTGCGGGCGCGGCGATTGGGGCCCGGTCGCCCGTCACGGAGGGGCCGGCGGGCGGCGACGTAGCGCGGCGCTCGGAACTGACCTACTAACACACATCTCCCGGCGCGGCCACGGCGCCCGCGGACCCGCGCGCCGCCCGCCTCCCGAGCCGCGCCCTCGCCTCCGCCCGGGAGCCCGGCCCCGGCCCCAGCCCGAGCGCCGCCGGGCCCGCTCCCGGCCCCCGTTCCTTCTCCCCGCTGCCCTGCTCGCCGGCCCGAGAGCAGGAACACGGTAAGCGCTCCGCCCACTGCCGACCGGGCCCGGCTCCGGGCTCCCGGCTCGCTCCCGGGGCGCGCGGGCTCCGGGAGCCGGGCGGGGACCGGGCTGTGCGCGGGGCTGGCCGGCGGCGGCAAGTGTGCGCGGGGCATTCGTTACATAAACTTTTGCTGCCTCGTCGGGAGAGGGGACTCGCCACCTTAAGGTGGCTGCTTTGATTGCAGCGCCCTCGCGCCGGCACGTAGACCGGGCTGGCTCGAGCTCCCACCCCGCCCCTCCCCGCTGCTGTTGCATAATGCCTCCTGGTTTCGGGAAAATTGATGTTTTGGTGGAGAGAAGCGGAGAAGGAGCGAGGCTGAGCCATCTGGAGCGGAAAGGGCAACGCTCTTCCCTTTCTCCTGCTTTCTGCGGCGCCGGCGGCGGTGGGGGCGGGGGCGGCCGAGTCCTGGGAAATAGTCTGGATTTTCTTGTCGAGAAAGGGCTGGTGGCGGAACAGGGGCGGCGCGCGGAGAATGCCTGCGCCGCGTTTGTGTTTGTCCGGGCGGAGCGAGCGCGGACGTTTCCTCCGCGTCTGTCGTCAGCGTGTGGCCCCCGCGCTTCGGAGGCTGTGGGTTCGTCCTTGCGCACATTGCATAACCTGCCCGCGGTGAGGGACGGAAGGGTTACGGTGGACCGGGACTGTGCGCGTCCGTGTGCCCCGATCTGGGAACGTTAGCGCAGCGCTGAGGATGAGGTCGTTCTTGACATCCACAGTGCGTCCCCAATAAAAGGGCTCATTTTAACACCCTACAGAACAGGGAAGGGAGACGCCTCGGGTTGAATTCCGACCTCAGTTACTACAGGGCCCGCTCCTGGCAGCATCTGAGCTATCTTTTTAAAGCTGGAACGAGCCCTTGTGACGTTACCGCCCCGCCCCCCTTCCTAATTTTAATGCATTCCTTACGATCAGCCCTTTCCTCGCCTTATTGTTGCTTTTTCAGACACGACGTGACAGATCACATAAGTTTCCTGGAAATGTTGCATTATGTAACTGCTGGATTTGCTGGCAGTGAGCATAGGAAGAGGGAGCTAATTACGTGATTTTATAATCCTGTTACAAAGAAAGTAGGACAATCTCAGACTTTAAAAGGCACTGTGACGTTTTTGAAGGGATAGATTACACAGGGAAACAGACAACTGGGGAAGCACCGAGTCTGCTTCTGCTGCCTAACGTATGTCCTTTCCCTCCATGAAATGTGCATTCTTCTAAATTTAGTCCTATCAGATCTTAGCCGTGTGGCCTCCCGGTGCTATTTCTGGTGTTTCTCCAGGGCGGTGTGCAAACCCCTGCTCAAGGCCGTGCGCTGTAGTTTCACCCACGCCTTCGGCAGCTTTGATAAGGTTGTATTTTTAGGAAGACATGTCCCGGAGCCCGGCGATGTGCTGGACTCCGACTCTCGTATCTTTTTAAAGGACAGACAGCTCAGGGCAGCGCTGCTCCTGCGGAGGCCGGGTGGCCCGTGTCATCCACCGGCCTCGGCTTTTGTCCATAACAGCAGCGAATGATTCCCCGGTGTTTATTTCACGTCGTATTTTTCTCCAGACCAGATAAGACTTATGGGAAACAAATATACATTAGTAGACTGTATTTTTGCCTGGATAACCTGTTTTTGTTTATGTGAGGAGAGATGAATATACTGTAATGTACCCAGATTTTATGTTTATTCCTGAACTCTTAATGTGTAATATGTATGTACATGATGGTGTGTATATGTCAGATTTTCCTAACATTTAAATCATTAAAAGTGCCGCGTCGTGGGTGGTTTTTGGGGTGTATTGTAAAGCTTCACCACTGGAACAAATCATATCACCCCAAATAATTGCAGCCGCTTCCCTAGAAGCTAGTGCTGCTCCGGCGGTCAGACCGGCCTGCAGGGGCCGCGTAGTCCCCTCCCGCCGCGACCCTGGCGCGACCCTCCCTCCTGCGGGCCCGCGGGGTCTGGCCGCGAGGGGGTGGGCACCCCAGCACCCCGGGCGGCGCTTCTGCTCGGCGGCCGGCGCGCCCGCCCGCGGGGTCCCCGCATTCCTTTGTTCTGGCGCGGGGTCCGGGCGCTGCGAGGCCCCGCTGCGCCGCCCACCGGGCGGGGGCGGGTCCGGGTGGGCGCGGCGCCGCGGGCGCGGGGGGACCGCCGGGCCGGGAGTGCGGGGGCGCGAGGGGTGCACCGGGCCGAGGGAGGGGAGCGGGCGGGGGGCGGGAGGGGCCGCTCCCGGGAGGGCCGGGCTCTGCGCGGAGCTCCGCAGACACCTTTGTTCCCGGACCGAGCGCCTGGGTGCGTCACGTGTGGAAAAGACTGAACCTCCAGTGCCCACACGGCACGGAGATGGGGGTGCGGGCTCCCCAGCCCCGCTGGAGTGGCTAGTTAAGTGGATGTGTTTTTTAACCCATTCGTTTCTGCGGTCAACGGCTAGAGAACAGAACTGAATCTCCTAGATCAGAATGCAGACCCCACCGCGCCACAGCCGGCGTCCTCCGCGAGGGGAGCTTCCCTCCCGTGTCCGGGACACGTCGGGGGGGACGGGCCCCGGGTCCGCCAGGGAGGTCTGCGACGCGCAGCTGTTCTCTGACAGCGCCCCACTCAGGTGCCCCATTAAAAGCTGGCTTCCGGGACCCAGCCTGTGTCCCCCCCCTACAGTCCCCTACAGAATCCCAGGCCGCCGGCGCAGAGGACTCCTTTGGTGAAGGGTCCAGAGCGCAGGCCCTGGGCGGCAAGAGCTGGGTCCCCAGGCCCGGCCTGAGCTCTCCTGGGCCTGGGGAGTGAGGCCAGGGGAGCTGGGCACTGAGAGGAGCTCAGGAAGCGCTTCCTGTGTTACTGACCAGGAACCAGATGATCATTTTTTCTAATAAAGGTATTCGCCTTCCTTATCCCGTTGCCCGAGTCTCTGTGCGCTAACAGTAAGGACTGAAGTTTGTGCTGAGCCTATAGAGTTAGAGATCCTTCTAGAAACACTTTTTTGTTCTAATCATGATTAACCTTTTTCTCAAAACCCTTTGCCATTGCGTCCAAGGTGATTGCGTTAGAAGGGAATTCTTGGCAGGATCGCAGGACTCCAGACTTCCCAAGTCACCGGGCCAATGTTTGGGGAACTGTTGCAGGACCAGAGAGGGCTCACGGTGGCAGCAGCGATGGTAGACGTGCCATGGCTCCGCTTTCCAGCCTCTTGGCCTCCCTGGCAGTTTCCTTCGGCCTGGAGAGTCTCTGCCCCTAACATTGTAGGGCCTGAGGTCTGGGCGGGAGGGAGGCCACCATAGGTTGAAGTCGTGAAGAACAACGTTTTCTTTGGTTTACCCTGAATCTGTGGCACAGGAGTCTCCGCTCAGAACCAGAGGGGCTAAGAGGGCCTGGACTAGCCCTCATCACGGATGCCTTGGTCCGCCCACTCCCCAGACTGAGATCAGGAGCTGACCTCCCCTAAACACTCGCCTGCACGTTCCGGGCGCTGTGCTGAGTGTTCTGTTACCAGCCCCATTCCGTAGGTCAGGAGGTGGAGGCACCGAGATTAATGAGCAGCCTGACAACGGGATGGGGGAGGCCCGCTGGCAACCCTACCCCCCCCCCCCCCCCAGCTCTTCCCCGAGTGTGAGTACAAGCTCATTGTAATTTTTGAAGCAATTTCCTTTTCTGTGTTAAAGGCTTATCTTTGCAAAGTGCAATTATAACATGACTGTGATGCAACAACCTGCAAGTTCAAACCCTTTGTTAGAGCCCTTTCCCGGTTGAGCAATGCGCCTGACTCACCCGCTGAGTGGATATTTCGAGTTGACCTTGCCATGGTCCGGGAGCCGGTTCCCAGACGTGACTGCGATTGCAGCACGCAGTGGAAAGGTGCGGTCATGTTGCCTGGCCTCTTATTTTTACCCGAGCTAACATCACACATACTTCACTATTTCCATTGTGATCCACATGGCATCGATGCTGTTAGAAGTTGTTTATTTTTAATTTGTATTGAGGAATGAGAGCACACTTGGGATTCAGTTCAAAATGTGACAGAAACAATGTACATGAAGTTTCCTTTAATATTCATCTCTTGTTTTTGTAAGGTAGACCTGTGTTCCAGAGGGTTAACACATTGTTTGATATCCTGTTATTTTTCTAAGTTATACTTGAGTTGATTTTTATCCAAATCGGACTCATACGAGAATGTCGAAAGATGCTGACCTTTGATCACAGACATTACATAAGAGTTTTTCAGTTTCAAAATGAAATTACCACCACTCCCTCTCATCTCTCAGATTTCTTTGCAAATAACTTTCCTGTAGTATAAAAAGAAAATGCTGTTCTCATATGGTTTGCATCAGAGCGCATGAGCTTGTTTTATGATAAGAAAGTTTAGTAAGGATTTGCTAGAAGCCTTTCGTAATGATGTGTGCAGTTTCATTGGAATCAGAATATATATAAGCCTTTTTAGTTATCTGAACATGGTGTCTTTTATTAATTAACTTTCCAGAGATCTTAAACTGCAACTAAGTAGCCTCCCAATAAACACTCAAAATAAACATTTATAAAAACCCTGCCCTGCTCCTGAGGCACAGAGTAAAGCAGATGATATTTGTAGTCATATGCCAACTGGGAGAGAAAGTGAAATTAGCCTGGCCCGTGTGGCTCAGTGGTTGAGTATGACCTATGAACTAGGAGGTCACTGGTTCGATTCCCATCAGGGCACATGCCCAGGTTGTGGGTTCGATCCCCAGGAAGGGGCGTGCAGGAGTCAGCCAGTAGGTGATTCTCTTTCATCATTGATGTTTCTCTCTTTCTCTTCCTCTGTCTGAAATTAATAAAAACATTAAACAAGAAAATGAAATTTAAAAGAAGCAATCAAAAAGTCAAACTGGGGAGAATTGGAGTGCTTCTTCAATATGACCACAAGCATGCAGGAACTTTCCCTACCATACCCCTCCCACCCACCCTTTGCCCACACCATTTTTGCCACCATTACTTGCTGTGTACTTACCCGCACACTGTCCTGTAACTGGATTACCTTGTGGTTGCTGGTGTCCCTTAAGAGTTGAGCTTAGACTGATAAATTATCTTTCTGAAAGTGTCAAGAAAAAGATCCCCATTTGAAATGACTGCAGACTTTTAACCAGTGCACTGCGGTTCCGCCCCACCCCTCAGTCCCTCCGTCTTAGGGAGGGCGGTTTGGTCCTGATTTCTACCGCCCCGCAGCTGTGTCAGCCTCCGCAGCTCTGCGCGGCCTCCAGGACGTTCTCATGGGCCAGGTTACAAACACTGGCTTCTTTGACCTAAAAAGTGCCATTATGCTGTTTTATTTCAGTTCCTGCAGTTATTTCCCTGCTATAGCGAAATGCAATTTTATCATATATTTAAATTTAAATCTCATTTTCAAGTCATGTTTTGTGGAGGATGAGGAGCAAGAAGCTTTCATTCATCATAAACTGGATCAGTGGTTTTGACACGTTTATTTATGGGTGCACCCAGATAGAACACGTAGGCCCATTGTTGCTGTGACGGGCTAGGTGTTAGCAAAGTGTGAGAGTGCCTGTTTATGTGTGTGCGTATCTCAGTAAACACACCTTTCTCTCTGGCTTAACGGTCACGTCTGTGTTACTGCAGACAGAATTATATTGTTAACGGGAGGCACTTCATTGGCACGTGGAGAGGTTTAACATGGTTTTCTCCTTTTAATTTAAAAAGCCTTTTGTTTTTCCGACTGATTAGAAATCCTCTTTCTTGCAACTTCAGTGTTTCCTGAGTTTTTGTCCCCCACTCCACCCTTGGTTGTACGTGTGTATTTTCTTCTGCATAATCTCTGCTTTTAAATACTGGCTTTCATTCTTATCCATGAAAAGAAGTAAAGCATTTTATTGAAACAGTCATGCCATGGATTGTACACACGGGAAGAAAATGTAGGTTAATCTTTTACTAGTATTAATAGTTTAAAGAGCCATGATTAACTTTTTTTCCCTTTCACTTAAATGGCACTTATCTCCAAAACAAGCACTGCCTGCTTACTGGCGAGAGGGCTTACAGGGCACAGAAAAGGCCTTTTTGTTAATGATGTCTGTACTGTACCTCTCAGGAGTAAGCCGCATTCGGGAGAGGAGAGGAACGAGGAGATAGTTCTATAAAAATGTTTCTATGTCATTGGGCATATGAAATAGTGTTCCTTCTTTTATTGACAGATTTTAAAATAAAAATATATAAAAGGAACAATTTGCAATAAGCCTTCTCCTTTAAAGAGAATTAATAACAAAATTTTCCTATAATAGAGTTTAGTGTCTAAACTATTAGTAAGATTTCGGATACTTGGAACAAAATGCTGCTGCTTTTCGTGCTCCGTGGAGAGTGCGAAGTGCCGAGGGCGCCCCTCCAGGAGGAACTTGGCCTAGAATCGATGTCGTAAAGTTTTATTCTTTTAGAGGAATTTTCTAAGCCACATTTTAATCTTAATTAAAAGCAATATTCTGGTCACTTGTGTTAAATAGACTTTAAAACTCCCGGCTTATGAAAGAGAACCCCTGCCTGTGGAAATAGTGTCACGTACTGCGAGAAAGCACTCACTAGCCACAGCACGTCCACATTAGACGGGGAGAAGGGCCATTCGGGTGTGATGACGCCTGCTCTTCAATTTCTCTTTTTATTTGTTTTTAAGAAGCAGCCACATTACCTAATGGGTGTAATGAAGCTAATCATGCTGACTACACCAGCATCATAGAATTGGCATTTAATGCCAGTTACTCACCAAAAAGGAGACTTGAGCGGTGACCGATGCGCACGATGTCAGTGCAGGTGGTCCGAGTACAGGAGGCCGAGGCGAAGTGGCTGGGACGTTCGTGGCCAGGGGGCGCCTCGGGTTTGAAGCGAAGCCGTTGGTGGAGCACGCACAGCGCTGTCCTCCGGGCTCTGAACTGCCGCTGCGGCCGCCCGGTTTGAGTTCGTTGCTGAGAGACGCCGAGGCGCCGGGCCCTTCTCTGCCTTCAGCTGCCCGTGCTCCCGGGACGGCCACTCGCCTCCTGTGATTGAGCGCCCACTCCACGCCCAGGTTGGAAAGGGATGCAGTGCCATAGCTGTGATTTTTCTTTTCCTCTGTTTATTTTAGCATGAATAGAATTTCCAAGAGATTAACATTTTAGCCGAGATAGGAAAAGTTAGTGTTTTCTCAATTCATTAAGTACCTCGAGGTGTGAAGCAGCTCCGAGGAAGCGGGAGGAAGTCGGGTGGTGCCTCTGTTGCCTGGCAGTTCTGGCGGCATCTAGCATTGCCGCACCGTCCCCACCGTGACTCGGCAGGTGGGCGTGTGTCGCTGAGGAGTGAGGGTGACCCAGGAGGGGCCCTGTGGATGAGGGGCACTGCGGAGTATGCACCCACCACCCTGCCAGGTGAGCAGAGGGCGCTGCCGGAGGAATCGGATCGGAGTCGCGCCGGGTGGGGGCTGCGTTCTGCCCCGTCCCTGGCTGTGTGCCGCTGGGCAAGTCCCCTGACTGCTCGGCGCCTCCGTGTTCCCACCTGGAAGTGGTCGTTGTGGGGCTGGGGGTGCGCCAGGCCCGGCCTCAGTGGCTGCAGCACAGGGAGTGTCGGTAAGTGTGGTGTGTTTTACCATCATCCCAAGACAAAGCCGTCAGCTGACGGCCGTGCGGCCCGTGCGCCGGCCCGTGGTCTCACCGCGCCGCCCACTGCACTGTCTCCCACCCAGGCTGGGCCCGGGCGCCTGGGCGATTGGTTTTCCCCGCGGCCTCATGTGCCCCGGGCTGGCTCAGTGCACAGCAGGGACATGTGTTGAATAAATCAGTTAATGAATAAGAGAAGCTCTCTGCTAAGAAGTAAAACTTTATTTTAGAATTTACAAAGTATTAGAAAGAAAATATCAGAAAAGTTTGTTGGTTACAAAACTCTTATTAAATCAAATGAGTTGCTGTCAATGAAATATTGAGCAGCTAATATGTTCAGTTTGTTGCTAGGATACAAGTATGTTAATTGGGCTTTGCAGCACAGCAGGTCCTCCAGTAACGTTTAATCCCACGTGGTGCGTTTTGACATCGGTGAGATTGCTCTCCTTATGGTCCGTCAGGAAAGTGACGGCGCCCATCAGGACAGCGTGTGAGGCTCGCTGCTGGGCATGCAGGACAGGCGTCCGGAGAGCACCGTGCGGGGGCGACTGTCCCAGCTGCTGGCGCACTCGCCACACCGCACAGTTGTCGGTAGACGATGTGAGAGAAAGTTCCCGCGACAGCCGCGGTGCCGCGCAGAGGGTCACCGAGGCGCTGCTGTGCGCAGGCGAGGGGAGAGCCCGTACGCACAGGGAGAGCCTCGCTGGGGGACGCGGGTTTCTGCAGTGGGAATGCACCACAGCGTGTGGTGATGGGAAAGTGACGGACAGCACTCAGACCCTGGGAAGGAAGGGGTGGGAGATTGTAAGACAAGTGGGGTATTTTCCGTAAGTGGGAGTGGGGCCGCTTTCTCTCTGCCTCGGCCAGAACTCTAGGGGACTTTTAACTGAGTTAGGGAATACAGATCCTTAAGAGGGAAGAAACCATCCCGCGCAGAGGAAAAGTCCGTTTCTGTGTCAGAAGACAGAGCCCAGTGGAGAGGTGCCGTGCCGCTGGTGTAACTGGACAGGCCCCTCGCCGTGCCCGCACTGCTGCGGCCGCTCCTCGCCCACATTTTCCATTAAAGTTGGGTTTTCAGAAACTTGGTATTAATCCCAAATTTCACTAAGTCCCAATTCACTGTTTTTGTGTTGGCTCAATTTGATAGACAAAAATGTGGCATTTAACCTTATTTTTATGATCCTGAAATTATTGCATCATTCTTTCTATTACTTCTGGAAACGACACAAGAAGGTGGCAGGCTTTTCCAGCTGATGAAATTAAACTTCATCTCACTCGTCATCAGAAAACTATGCACAGCGGAGAAGGGGTGGCTCTGAGCAGGAACAGGCCCCTCGCCAGTGTGGCGGGCGGACACGCGGGCCGCCCCAGGCGGGCGCCGCACCGCGTCTCCTTCAGGAAGGGGTACCTTCTGGAAAATTAGGTGGAGAAACTGTCTGGCATCACAAATCCAGAAACCACCACCAAAAGGCCGTTATGGGACCTAAATGGGTTTGTTATCTCATGGCAAGTCAAATTCAGGTTATAAATATTTGGTCAGTGCAAGGGGAAGCTAATTGATGGTTTTATTTTTGAGTTTTTATATTTTGTTTGAAAGTAATTTGTAAAGTGAAAAGAAATTCTTTTCATTATTACATTCTTTCAGTTTAAAATATTTATTTTTATTTTTATTGATTTGAGAGATGGGAAAAGGGGGAGGGGGAAGGGGGCAGGAAAGAGTGAGGGAAGGAGAGGGAAAAAAACATCGGATGTATTGTTCCACTTATTCATGCATTCATTGGTTGCCACTTACATGTGCCCTGACGGGATCGAACCCATAACCTTGGCATATCAGGATGATGCTCTAACCAACTGAGCTGTCGGGCCAGGGCCTAAAATAATCTTAAGTTTCAAGAATCCTATTGTACTTACAAGAAAGAAAAAACACACCTCTGAATAGTCACGGTTTATTTTAGTCCAAAGCTACTATATAAATGCATCTATTTTGACAGAATTTTCAGGACCAAAAACAGCACTTTGGATGCTTCACTCTTAAGGGAATGTTTGCTAAGTCAGGTAGAAGGACCAGAGAAAGGCACGCCCCGAGCTCACAGCTCGGAAGCATCGGAAGCGCTGGCCCTGGCATTGCTGCACTGTGCACCTGGCAGGCGGGTGAGGGACAGGTTTGTGCCCATATAAGAGGCAGTTTAAAACAGCTACAACTTGGTTGTTTGTGTGATTTTTATTTAGTTATGGGGGAAATAAGAATTTAGCTCCATTTGACTTTTATTCCATACTAGGGGCCCGGTGCACGAAATTCATGCATGGGGGCGGGGATCCCTCAGCCTCACCTGAACCCTCTCCAATCTGGGAGCCCTCAGGGGATGTCCTACTGACGGCTTAGGCCTGCTCCCCATGGTTCTCTGCTCTCTGCAGACCTGCCTGCTTGACGCCACCGCAGGCCCTGGTGTCTGCTCTCTGTGGGGGCCTGCTTGCCCTTTGCCGCCGGGGCCAGGGCAAGCAGGGTCTGCTCTCTGTGGGGGCCCTGCGGGGGACTGCTTGCCCCTTGCTGCCATGGCCAGGGGCAAGCAGGGCCCTGCTATCTTCTTGCTCACTGTGGAGGACTGCTCGCTTGCTGCGGGGGACATTCCCACCCCATCCCCGGCTGCTTGGGTGCGTGCCAGCTCGGAGTGCCTGTGTCCTGGGCATGTCCCGCCTCACCCCTGGCTGCTCCACACCTGTGGCTGGGGGGTCGTTCCGGGACACCAGCCACTCTGGGCCTATGCACAGGCCTACAGGCTCAGAGCGGCCTGGCTTCCGAGGATGCCTGTCCCCAGGACGCAGGCCACTTGGCACCGGGCCATGAGCAAGCAGCTGTCCCGCCCCCAGCCACTCTGCGCCTGTGCATGCAAATTAACCCACCATCTTTGTTGGGTTAATTTGCATACACATCCCTGATTGGCTTGTGGGTATCGCAGATGTATGGTCAATTTGCATATTTCTTTTATTAATGTAGATACTTATAGGACTTGTTTACTGATAGTAAAGGAGTTTACTTGGGAAAGTTCCTCTTAAGAGGTTAGCTTGCTTGCTTCTCAGTGATATAAATGTTATGTCACATTTTTTAAAAGCACCACTATGTTCAAGGGCTATAACACTTACCGACCAGAGGTGCCTGCCATTTCCTTCCTGCGAAATGCCATCCCCGCACGCCGGTCCCCACCCCACCTCTCCTGCTCCTGAAACAGCCTTCCTCCACATCCATACATCCTTGGGGTTCTCGCTCACTCCCCGGACCTCGCACTGATTGCTCCGCCCCAGGTCTCCTTGCGGGTTTGTCCTTGACAACCTTACAGTCTCGGAATCGGGGCACTTCCTTTACAAGACCGCAGGCTCTCTGAAGGAAACTGTGTCTTGTTTGGACCTGTATGCTCTAAATGCTTGGCATGGTTCCTGTCCAAAATTGCTGGTAAATATTCACCAAATGGATAACTGTTTCTCCTCCTGTGTTGCAGGTCACCTAGAAGACCCCCTCCACTCGGCGGGAGACCGTCCCGGGCAGGGCAGGCGGACAAAAGGAAGAACGTGGATGGATTTTAGAGCGCAGGTTGGAGAGCCTTTGAGAGCCCCGGGGGAGTAACTGCTCCCCGCGCTGCACAGAGAGGCGCGGCTGTCTCCGATGCAGCTGAGGAAGATGCAGGCCGTCAAGAAGGAGCAGGCCTCCCCGGACCCTGGCTGCGGCGCGGACAAGGTGGTGATGCTTAGTTCGGCCTTAACGGACGTCTCCGAGGACTTGTCGACGGGAGAGGAGCTGCTTCTAAGTGAAGGGAGTGTGGGGAAGAGCAAATCCTCCGCGTGCCGGAGGAAGCGGGAGTTCATCCCCGATGACAAGAAGGATGCCATGTATTGGGAGAAAAGGCGCAAGAATAACGAAGCTGCCAAGAGGTCACGGGAGAAGCGCCGGCTGAACGACCTTGTCCTGGAGAACAAACTGATTGCTCTGGGAGAAGAAAACGCCACTTTGAAAGCTGAACTGCTTTCCCTGAAATTGAAGTTTGGTTTAATTAGCTCCACAGCGTATGCCCAAGAGATCCAGAAACTCAGCAATTCCGCGGCTGTGTACTTCCAGGACTACCAGGCCGCGGCGCCCGGCGGGGGCGCCTTCGCGGACGAGCCGGCGGCCAGCAGCTGCATTTCGGTCATCAAGCCCTCTCCGCAGGGCTCGCCGGCCGGGGGCGCCGAGGGCTCCCTGGGGCCCGCGCAGGAGGGCGCTGCGCAGAGCCAGAGCGGCTGCCCCAGCCCTGCCGGCAAGCTCCAGGCCATCAAGCAGGAGCCGGTGGAACTGGAGGGCTATGCCCGAGAGCCCCGGGACGACCCCGGCGCCTACCGAGCGGCCGTGTATCCGAGCTACGTGGGCAGCTCCTTCCCTGGCTACTCACACTCCCCGCCTCTCCTGCAGGCCAGCCGCTCCTCCAGCAACTCCCCGAGGACCTCGGAGGCCGATGAGGGCGCCGTGGGCAAGTCCTCGGACGGAGAAGATGAGCAGCAGGTCCCCAAAGGCCCCATCCACTCTCCCCTGGAGCTTCAGCACGGACACGCCGCGATGGTCAAAGTCCCAGAAGCCAATGCCTCTGCTTTGCCACACAAGCTCCGCATCAAAGCCAAAGCCATGCAGATAAAAGTGGAGGCGCTCGATACTGAATTTGAGGCCACTCACAAACTCCCCTCGCCCGTTGGCATGACGGCCAAGAGGCATTTCGGACTCGAGAAGCTCAGTGCCCCAAGTGCGGGCCACCCTCCCCTCACTCCTTTTTCAGTGCAGGTGACCAACATCCAAGACTGGTCTCTCCGGTCGGAACACTGGCATCAAAAAGAACTTATGGGCAAAACTCAGAATAGCTTCAAAACTGGAGTTGTTGAAATGAAAGACAATGGCTACAAAGTTTCTGACCCAGAGAATTTGTTTTTGAAGCAGGGGATAGCAAACTTATCTGCAGAGGTGGTCTCACTTAAGAGACTTATAGCCACACACCAGATCTCCGCTTCCGACTCGGGGTGAATTACTACTGACCAGCCTCCCGCACTGGGCGGCGTCACTGGCCATCGATGCGTACGTTCTGTGTCAGGCTGAGTTTCACTGGACCTGTGATGTCATTTCACTGTACCGTTCACACGTTGTCTGTCAGGTCTCTTTCTCTGCACAAATTATTATGAAGATTAGATTGTGTTATCACCCTGCCTTGTGTATAGTCAAATAGTCCATGCAAAGACTATATACTGAACATTATTTTTTTGTTCTATTATAAAGTGTGTAAGTTACCAGTTTCAATAAAGGATTGGTGACAAACACAAAATTTCTGCTTCATTGCACTTGATTTTAGGGTAAAGAAAAACCATTTAGATATTACGTATTCTGCAATTTACTTATTTAGGGGTTTCCCCCCACCCCCGAGTAAGGGAAAACTGAAGTGTAAGTTCAGCAAATAATTTGTTTTTCTTCTAATTTGGCCCAGGCTGTAAGTGAAAATCAAAGAGAGGGGGGAAAATAACAATGAGTTTTCTTGCATTTGAGACTACTTTGCTAATTTGCTCCCCATTATCTGTTTTTCTTTAAAGTTAAGTTTTCTTCATATTTTTTAACTAGAAAAATCCAATATTTTTGGCATCAGCTTGTCTTTAGTCATCTCTCTTTAAATATGACACATGGGTGTGAATAGTTGAGTCACTGACCCACTTTATTAATTAGAGGTTTTTTAAAAGGGTGAATAAAGACTAGGGGTGAAGTCATTTTTTAAATGTTATTGTAAATCTTAACAGTTCTAGAGTATAGTCATCTAGGGAAGTAACTTAATGAGATTGTTTTTATTTAGTTTCCAAAATTTTAAAGAGCATATCAGTTATCACATTTCAACATACATGGTCTGAGTCTATATAATGACGTGTTTTTTATGATTTGTCAATGACTATAAATAATAGTTCTAGTTCAGCACTCTTTATAACACACACACAAGTCCAGAAGAAAGCCTCCTTCTGAGTAAATGTGAGAAGACCACATGGTGATGTGTCGGCCCCCGCTGAGCCCTCCCGTGCTGTCAGGCACAGACGGCGTGCTGTCCGCAGCCTCCGGCGCCTGGCGGGCGGGTGTGGGTGCTGTTGGTCAGGCACAGCCGTGTCCATAGCTCCGCCCTCAGAACTGTCTCTTCCTCGCCGACCTCTCTCCTCCAGAAGTCGGTCCAGGGACTTGAGGTTTCATAGAGCAGGTGCGCAGTGGCAGCCCTCACTCTGCCACCTGCATCTCGGGGGGCCTTCGGAAGAGCCCAGGTGTAACACTTCGTTTTGAGGGTCTGCAGTGCTGGCACGGCTCCACTCAAGTAAAAGCCTGGTTTGTGGCGTTAAACCTCCTGCACGTTCATATTTTAAAAGTCATCGTCTGACGGAAATCAGTGCCAGTTACCCACGTGCCATCCACTTTGTCCTTCTGGCCACAATGACCACTTTTCTCTCTGAAATCTCCTGGCTCTTAGAGAAATGAGTTCCTGGCCTTGGCCTTGGCCTTCTCTGGTCAGTATTTTATTAGTGACTGGGTGGGGCCGAGAGGCAAAACCATCTTTTTTGCCAATGTTGCAAAGCACAGGAGGGCTTAGATATTGGACGGAATCAGAACCCAAAAGCATTTAACAGTCTGGGATGGATGGAATGACTAACAACATGAGTTATAATAGGGATACAGTGTAAAGTTAGTTCCCCTGTTAAATGAAAAAAATGTAGGACCCTGCACACCCAACCTGGCATGGGGTGCTGCCACAGGACTCGGACCAGGACCGAGAGGAGCGGAAGCTGCCGCTGGACCCCCGCCCCCACTAAAGCCCTCCCTGGGGCTGAGCCCACCGTACAGCCCTCAGCTCGCACAGATGCGCAGGCCCTGCTCTCCGCTCTTGCCAGGACAGCCAGCAACATGGCTGCGTCCACTGCAGGTCCCCAGGGCATGGAGCAGCAGGAGTGCTGGGCCGGCACCCGCGTGGCTGTGCTGAGCAGCAGCCTGGCCGGTGGGAAGAAGCTGCCGCCGCTGCCATCTTCCCAACCAGCCCGCCAGGCGCTGCCAGCCAGCCCGCCCTGTCCGACCTGCAGCCTCCAGGCCGGCCGCTCGTGCGGCAGTGCTCTCCCGGCCCGGCGGCGCAGAGGCGCTGCTTGCACCCTTTGGGTCCATGAAGACGGTGCTTGCACAGCTCTTCTCCCCGTCTTCACCCTGCCCCTGGCCCCGCCCCCCGCGGCTGGCACAGGTCCCACCCCTACGATCACGATCGCGGAGAGGAGAGGAGTGTGGAGGAGGAGGAGGGTGGGGCTAGAATCTGAACAAGTGAGGATGGAGCAGGAGAGGGAGGACCATTTGGGACTGGCCTTCGAAGCCCTGGCCAGGGGTGGGTGGGGTCACAGGCCAGGGCCTGGTAGGTCTTCACTGTCCCTGGGAAGGGGTGCGGTGACAGTGAGGGTGACCGCTAGGGCCTACGAGAGCCCTTTCCCACTCGTTCCCGTGGCCTCACTCCTGCCCCTCGCCCTGACTGGGTGCTCCAAGGCACCTCTCGAGGGTTTGTGACCAGTGTCTGGGGAGCTTGAATGTGAATGAATTGAGTTTGTATTTTAGCACCCTGGGTTTTTACATGTTTGGGTGTGGGAGGTAATCACCCTTGATAGAGGAAATGTATTAAATTAAAAAAAAATTAAAGGCTGGCTAAGTTCACAGTTGAGGAAAAACGGTAAGCTGACTAGGCACATGGAGGGGCTTCAGTTCCCTGCAGCTGCGCGTCACCGCCCCGGGGCATGTGGGCTGCGGCAGCTCAGGCAACGTCCGGACACGAGGGCAGCGTCCCGCCCGCGGCCCAGTGGCGCAGCAGCGGCGCTCAAGGCACCCCTGCGAAAGAGAACGTGTTAAGGAAACTTGATAAATTGCCCCAATGGGGACGACCCTTCTTCTCTGAGGTCCTGTGAGGGAGGAAGGACAGGCGGACTGGCCGAGCGGCAGGCCCAGCTCTGTGGGAGGAGGCGGGGGGCAGTGTGGCCGCAGCCTGGGAGGTGCCTTCTGAGCAGCTGCTGGAGCGCCGCCTAGTGAGCATGCCACCCGATGCCCTTACTTAGTCCAGTGGTCGGCAAACCCCGGCTCGTGAGCCACATGCGGCTCTTTGGCCCCTTGAGTGTGGCTCTTCCACAAAACACCACGTGCGGCGCGCACGTACAGTGCGATTGAAACTTCGTGGCCCATACGCAGAAGTGGGTTTTCGGCCTGGGCGAGTCTATTTTGCAGAAGTGGCGTTAGAACACTCAAGGGCCCAAGAGCCGCATATGGCTCGCAAGCCGCGGTTTGCCGACCACTGCCTTGGCCATTTTCCTGTGGTTTCTAGAATCTGAGATATGGTTGGGCTGATGTTCAAAATGTTACGCCTTAAAAATAAATGGCTGTCCAGACAGCATGGCTCAGTGACTGAGCGTCGGCCTGTGAACCAGAAGGTCACGGTTCGATTCCCGGTCAGGGCACAGGCCCAGGGTGCGGGCTCGATCCGCAGTGTGGGCGTGCAGGAGGCAGCTGATCCATGATTCTCTCTCATCACTGATGTTTCTCTCTCCCTCTCCTTCCTCTCTGAAATAAAAAAAAACAAAAAAAAAAACATTAAAAAAGTAAATAAATACAAGGATGGCATAGCTAGCAACCCTCTCCCCGGTCCTCTGTCCTGGTGTGAGCTGAGGAACGCTGCGCCACCCCTCCGCTCGCAGAGCTCACAGAAGAGGCGCGACCTGGCCTGGAGGGGGGCCTGGAGGGACCTGGCCTGGAGAGGGGCCTGGAGGGACCTGGCCTGGAGAGGGGCCTGGAGGGACCTGGCCTGGAGGGACCCGGCCTGGAGGGACCTGGCCTGGAGGGGGGCCTGGAGGGACCCGGCCTGGAGGGGGGCCTGGAGGGACCCGGCCTGGAGGGGGGCCTGGAGGGGGGCCTGGAGGGACCTGGCCTGGAGTGGGGTCTGGAGGGACCTGGCCTGGAGGGGGGCCTGGAGGGGGGCCTGGAGGGACCTGGCCTGGAGTGGGGTCTGGAGGGACCTGGCCTGGAGGGGGGCCTGGAGGGGGGCCTGGAGGGACCCGGCCTGGAGTGGGGTCTGGAGGGACCTGGCCTGGAGGGGGGCCTGGAGGGGGGCCTGGAGGGACCTGGCCTGGAGGGACCTGGCCTGGAGGGGGGTCTGGAGGGACCTGGCCTGGATAGAGGCCTGGAGGGGGGCCTGGAGGGACCTGGCCTGGAGGGACCCGGCCTGGAGGGACCTGGCCTGGAGGGGGGCCTGGAGGGACCCGGCCTGGAGTGGGGTCTGGAGGGACCTGGCCTGGATAGGGGCCTGGAGGGGGGCCTGGAGGGACCCGGCCTGGAGGGGGGCCTGGAGGGACCTGGCCTGGAGGGGGGCCTGGAGGGGGGCCTGGAGGGACCTGGCCTGGAGGGACCCGGCCTGGAGGGACCTGGCCTGGAGGGTTCCTGGAGGGACCTGGCCTGAATGGGGGCCTGGAGGGACCTGGCCTGGAGGGACCCGGCCTGGAGGGACCCGGCTTGGAGGGGGGCCTGGAGGGACCCGGCCTGGAGGGACCTGGCCTGGAGGGGGGCCTGGAGGGACCTGGCCTGGAGGGACCCGGCCTGGAGGGACCTGGCCTGGAGGGACCTGGCCTGGAGGGACCTGGCCTGGAGGGTTCCTGGAGGGACCTGGCCTGAATGGGGGCCTGGAGGGACCTGGCCTGGAGGGACCCAGCCAGAAGGGACATGGGCCTGGAGGGACCCGGCCTGGAGGGGGGCCTGGAGGGACCCGGCCTGGAGGGGGGCCTGGAGGGACCTGGCCTGGAGGGGGGCCTGGTAGGGGGCCTGGAGGGACCTGGCCTGGAGGGACCCGGCCTGGAGGGACCCGGCCTGGAGGGTTCCTGGAGGGACCTGGCCTGGATGGGGGCCTGGAGGGACCCGGCCTGGAGGGACCTGGCCTGGAGGGACCCGGCCTGGAGGGTTCCTGGAGGGACCTGGCCTGGAGGGGGGCCTGGAGGGACCCGGCCTGGAGGGACCTGGCCTGGATGGGGCCTGGAGGGGGGCCTGGAGGGACATGGGCCTGGAGGGGGGGCTGGAGGGACATGGGCCTGGAGGGACCTGGCCTGGAGGGGGGCCTGGAGGGACATGGGCCTGGAGGGGGGGCTGGAGGGACATGGGCCTGGAGGGGGGCCAGGAGGGATATGAGCCTGGAGGGGGGCCTGGAGGGATATGGGCCTGGAGTGGGGCCTGGAGGGGGCCTGGAGGGGTGGAGCGCACGCGGCAGGGAGCCTGGTTAAGGGAGGTGAGCGGTAGGAGACCTCCGAGTGAGCCACCTGACGTGTCAGTGTAACGTGGTTAAAGACGTTATTCTAACAGCTGTGCCAGGTCTTCCCTGAGAGAGGGAACTTCCGATCTGAAAAAATAGCTCCGCTGTGCTCCTGAGCTCACAGGAACCCTGCCCGTGACTCAGCAGCCCCGCACCCAGAGGAGGGTGGGTGCTTTGCTGGGAGAGTGAGAGGCAGGGGGTTGGGCGCTCAGGGTGGGAGCCGGGGGCTACTTTTGGCAGGAAGAGGGGAGGAGGGAAGAGGAGGGGTCCCTGCTGAAGAGGAGCAAAAGCACTTCTTCCCTTTCCGCCTCCTGCTGTCCTGTCTGCTGGACCCCCACTCTGTGAGGGGATCTCTGGGTCTGCAGGCCCTATCTGGGGAGCACTCTGCAGAGCGAGGCAGCCCGCTGGGAGCCAGTGCCGGCCGGGTGACGGCGAAGCCGAGGGCGGGGGCCTGCAGAGCCGGAGGGGGGGGCACCTGGCCAGCATGCCGCTGAGGCCAAGGGGCCACTGGTGGACCTGGTGTTGGAGGCCTGCGGACGGCACGGATAGGGATTGCCTGTGTGCCTAGCCTGTGCTGCCTGCTGTGGAAACTGAAAAGAAACAGCATCTCCTTTTGGAGACTTCTGAATTTGCTTGTGAGGAAAAGACCAGAACACTGAAGCGGTGCAGCCGCAGACATTGCCGGGAGGCGGGGCACGCCGGGAGGGTGCAGGTGGAAGGGGCTCTCTGCCTGCCGGCCCAGCGGGGGGCGCTGAGGACGCTGTGGGCTGCAGGGCTGAGAGCAGGGTAGCCCTGCCTGGGACGGGGAAAAGCCCTCTGCATCCAGAGAGTGGATTTATTTAGAGGTTTGGTCAGAAAGAGCTTCAGGAGGAAATGTAGAACCCCTTGCAAAGGACCTTGAATTCCAGCCCTAACACTGAGCCCTGGAGCGGCTGCAGGAATGGACCTTGTGCCGCAGCTGGAGAGCCCGAGACCAGCCCCGGAGAAACGAGGGGCTTCTGGAGGCAGAGGGGCCGTGTCGGGCTGGAGGGTGCTGGCCGTGTGGGCCGGGCCCTGGGGTGCAGGTGGGGAGGGGACGTCAGGGGCAGTCGTTCCTCCTTTGTCAGGTCGCCTAGAACTCAGGGCTGTGGCCGCACAGCAGCCTGCCCACTGGCACTTAGCCACAGACAGCCTGTGCGGGGCCCCAGTCGAGACAGATTGCTGGACAGAGGGGAGCAGGCCACCCTCCTGCCTGCCTTCGGGGCACCTGCCACCCTCCTGCCTGCCTTCGGGGCACCTGCCACCCTCCTGCCTGCCTTCGGGGCACCTGTGCTGCCTCTGTCCTCACCGGTCAGCAACGGCGCTCCCCATTCTGGACCAGGGCCACCGAGGCAGGCAGCCACAAAATTGCATCTTTTCCCTCTGAAAACATGGAAGCCACTGACCATGTGACATGACAAATGGAGGCTGGAAATTTAGCTGGAAGGCTGTCCTTGACCCACGCACACCAGCACTTTCTGGTCCTCACCAGGGGGTTCGAGGAGGTGGGTGGCCACGAACCCCGCCTGGTCTTCTACAGAGTCTGATGAATGTCGCAGTACATGAGCTCTTGCCTCTTCCATCTGGAGTTGTCTTTGTGCTGCATGCCAAATGGCATCTAAGGTCATATGGACATCACGGCCAAACAGAACTGGGAAAATTATTTAGATAATTTGAGTGACAGAAATCTGAGTTTTTGATACTGTAGATTAATGTCTTTTTCTAAAATCAAAATAATTGTCTGCACTCTCTACTTCATTCCCTTCAAATATGCAAATTAGGCCCAACTCTTGCAAAACTCATTTTCCCGGAGGAGGGACCCCAGAGCCGGCAGTGACACCGGAAGGCAGGAAGCAGCACGGCTTGTGGTCATTGAGTTGAAAGCAGATTAACCTCAGGTCAGAATGTTCTACGACGCGGAGAGGTGTGAAATAACACGGGGCTGAGCAGATGGGAACTGGAGCCGTCACTAGGACCTCCTTTATCACTGCCCAACATGTTGCCAAGTTCTCTGACGCCTAAATGCGTGGACAGAGTACCAGAGACTGAGCCTGCCTTAAGAATATGCAGATCTGTGCCATGAAGAAAGCATATTGAAGGGTTTCCCCGGCGGTCCTTGTGAGTGTGAGTGTGAGTGTGAGTGTGAGTGCCGTGGCAAGAGCTCCGTGTGCTGGCGCCCTCGCAGCCCCAGCGGGCACTGGTGGGCAGCACAGACCTTTGCTCGCCCGCCGCCCCAGGCAGGACCGCACTGAGCACACCGCGTGGGTGCGCTGGCCTCTGGCTTCTCACGGCGCCACGCGCCGCCTGTGCCCTGGAGCCCTTCCTGGGCCCCCGCAGCGGCCCTTGGCAGAGCTCCTCGTGGGAACGTGAGCGGCCCTGCGGTGTCAGGGTTCTTCAGAGAGGCAGACCCGCAGGACAGGAGGACACCCCCATGGCTTCGTGTACACCTACACCTGTGTACCTATCCATCCATCTGGCTCCCTCGAGCGAGGGAGGCGAGATTCACCCTGGGGAATTGCTCGTCCGTCTGCCAGCTGCAGACCCAGGAGAGCCCAGCCGTCCGCCAGGCAGTGTGAGCCCGAGGCCTGAGAACCGGGGTGCCGAGGTGTGACCCCAGGCAGGGCAGGAGGAGCTGCGGTGAGATGCAGTCTGCTGATTCCAGGGTGACCTCCTTGGAAACACCCTCACAGACACCCCGAACCGTGGTTAATCGGGGTGCCCTGCAGCCAGGCAGGTTGATGCATAAAAGGAGCCATCACATCTGCCCGCGCCCCCAGGTCCGGCGGGTGGGAGAGCTGAGCGATCAGAAGCCGGGCCCCGCCCTCCCGCCCAGAGCACTCTGTCCTGCAGCGGGACCAGCGGCGCCCCTCAAGGCAGTTCTCGGAAAGGAAAGCCAGACAATGCTCTGCCCACTGGGGTAGGCCGGGTCGCCTCATGTTGGGGCTGCTGAGCCGCGCCCACCCGGCTCTCCCCCCACCGCCATGCCCCTTGCAGATGGCTCCCCAAAGCCCACAGCCAGAGGACCCTCTCGCTAATCAGCAATCACGGCGCAGCTCCCTTGCATGGAATTCAAATCCCGGACATGTTGTCGATGCCCATTTTGCAGGCTTATCTCCTTTTACCTCTGATTTCCAAACTGTGAGCGGCAACTCGAATGGATTGCTCGTCGGTGTAGCGGGAACTAACCGCCCTGAGTGTGCACGTGCAGCTGTGCTGAAGTGCAAGTGTATCCTGCTGCGCGTCTCTGCACCGCCAAGCAAGCGCTGACAGGCCCCAGGCCAGCAGCTACACTGCCACTTGGTGCGCTGTGCCAGCCCGGCGCCCTGGAGCCCGGGTCCCGTGAGGAGTTTTCGGGGCCCCTGGGGGGCGAGGGAAGGGGAACAAGCAGCGGGCTGTCTCTCTGGCTAGTTCATCCTCCTCTTCTTGGCACTGGCACCTGCCTGAGAAAGGGGCTCTGCTCCTCGCCCCTGTGTGAGCACTCTTCACCCCCAGATCCTGGTGCTGTCCTGCTCTGGATTTTCTTAGCGCTCACCTGCCCTGGCAGTAGTCACAGAATGTCTGTACTATTCATCTTTCCTCCGTCTGAAACAGATGCCACTATGCCAGTGGTGGGCAAACCGCGGCTCACGAGCCACATGCGGCTCTTTGGCCCCTTGAGTGTGGCTCTTCCACAAAATACCACATGCGGGCGCGCACGTACAGTGCGATTGAAACTTTGTGGCCCATGAGCAGAAGTCGGTTTTCGGCCTGGGCGAGTCTATTGTGAAGAAGTGGCGTTAGAACACTCAAGGGCCAAAGAGCTGCATGTGGCTCGCGAGCCGCGGTTTGCTGACCACTGCACTATGCAAATAGCATTATTCAGAATAAATTCTGATATAAGAAAATTAGAACAAAGTTTTCAGGGCAATCATTTTATAGACTAGAATAGAGGACCAGTGCACAAAATCGTGCATGGGGCAGGAGGGGTGTCCCTCAGCCCAGCCTGTACCCTCTCCAATCTGGGACATCCCTCTCACAATCCAGGACTGCTGGCTCCCAACCGCTCGCATGCCTGCCAGCCTGATCACCCCCTAACCACTCCCCTGCCAGCCTGATCAACGCCTAACTGCTCCCCTGCCGTCCCAATTGCCTCTAACTGCCCTCCCCTGCTGGCCTGGTTGCCCCTAACTGCCCTCTTCTGCTGGCCTGATCACCCCTAACTGCCCTCCCTTGCCAGCCTGGTCGCCCCTAACTGCCCTCCCCTGCCGGCCCGATCGCCCCTAACTGCCCTCCCCTGCCAGCCTGGTCACCCCTAACTGCCCTCCCCTGCCAGCCTGATTGCCCCTAACTGCCCTCCCCTGCTGGCCCGGTCACCCCCAACTGCCCTCCCCTGCAGGCTTGGTTGCCCCCAACCGCCCTCCCCTGTAGGCCTGGTCCCCCCAACCGCCCTCCCCTGCAGGCCTGATCACCCCCAACTGCCCTCCCTTGCCAGCCTGGTCACCCCTAACTGCCCTCCCCTGCAGGCCTGGTCCCCCCAACCGCCCTCCCCTGCAGGCCTGGTCCCCCCAACTGCCCTCCCCTGCTGGCCTGGTCCCCCCAACTGCCCTACCCTGTAGCATGGTCTCCCCTAACTCCTCTCCCCTGCAGGCCTGGTTCCCCCCAACTGCCCCTCCCCTGCAGGCCTGGGTCCCTCCCAACTGTCCTCCCCTGCCGGCTATCTTGTGGCGGCCATCTTGTGTCCACATGGGGGCAGCCATCTTTGACCACAGGGGGGCGGCCATCTTGTGTGTTGGAGTAATGGTCAATTTGCATATTACCTTTTTATTATATAGGATAATATTTATTATGTACTGCTAGTGTCATTGATCATTCCATCTAAACATTAGTTTTCATGTTGTACACCTAAAACTGATACAATGTTATATCTCAATTAAAATAGATTTTAGTTTAAAGAGATAAAAATTAGGATATAGTCCCTAATATCCTAATATCCTAGGAGTGGGATGGTGGGGTCAAATGGCAGTTCCATTTTTAATTTTTTGAGGAACCTCCATACTGTTCTCCACAGTGGCTGCACCAGTCTGCATTCCCACCAGCAGTGCACGAGGGTTCCTTTTTCTCCGCATCCTCGCCAGCACTTGTCCTTTGTAGCCATTCTGACAGGTGAGAGGTGATATCTCATTGTGGTTTTAATTTGCATCTCTCTGATGATCAGTGACTGAGCATTTTTTCATATGCCTCTTGGCCATCTGTGAGTCCTCTTTGGAGAAGTGTCTATTCAGGCCTTTTGCTCATTTTTTAATTGGATTGTTTGTCTTCCTGGTGTTGAGTTGTATAACTTCTTTATATATTTTGGAAATTAACCCCCTATCAGATGTATCATTGCCAAATATGTTCTCCCATACAGTGGGCTCCCTTTTCGTTTTGTTGATCTTTTTTTTTTTTTTTTTTTGCTGTGCAGAAGCTTTTTATTTTGATTATTTGTTTATTTTTTCTTTATTTCCCTTGCTATGCATATCCCGTGGACACAGACAACAATGTGGTTAAGACTAGAGGAAGAGAAGAATGGAGTTTGGGGGGAAGAGAGGGGAAATGGGGAACATCTGTAATAATGTCAACAATAAAAAGGGGCGATAAAATTAGTCCTCAGAAATAGTACCCCTTACAGACAAAAAAGTAGGTAACCTGACAGGCTCTAAAAATGCAAAATGAAAATGTCCTAGTATTTTATTTATTTATTTATTTTTAATGAAGATTTTGTTTTTCAATCCTCACCCGAGGATATTTTTCCATTGATTTTTAGAGAGAGTGGAAGAGAGAGGGAAAGGCAGAGAGAAATATTGATGTGAGTGAAACACATCGATTGTTTGCCTCCTGCATGCGTCTGTAACCGAGGTACGTGCCCTTAATCAGGACTGTACCCGGGACGCTTTGGTCCGCAGGCTGACGCTCTATCCACTGAGCCAAACTGGCTAGGGATGTCCTAATATTTTAGACCAGAGATTTCCAACTTTTTTTTTTTTATCCCACAATGTTAGCTGTAAAAAATATTGTGTACATCTATCTATCCTTCCATCCATCAATCCAAGAAGAGACGAGAGAGAGAGAGAGAGAAGAATGCATGTACTAAAGTAAATTAAAGCATTACCGTATTTTCCGGCGTATAAGACGACTGGGCGTATAGAAGATTTTTCCTGGGTTAAAAAGTCGTCTTATACGCCGGAAAATACGGTAAATATTCATAAAACTTAATGTATCTTATTTTTGGACAAATAAATATAAAAGGAGATTTCAATATTCTCCCTGCATCACAGAGGATAATCTTGTAAGTGCACTGGGCATCATGACCCCACTTGAAGGCTGCTCATGTGCGGGGCTCAGAGAGAGCTCAGGTGCTTGATAAATCAATTACTGGTATTTGTGTGTATTTTCTAAGGTGTATTTTAGGACCTCAGTCCAATGCTCATAGATGTTTCTGAATTTTAAAGAGATACACACATCCCTATTTATTCTCCCCCCACTTCTTTTCACCAGCCTAGATTTTCGTAGGTAAGATAGCCCATTGATATTTTCCAGTGTTGAACTATGTTAAACACCTATACTGCATTTGGGAACTGAAGCTGGATTTGCTCATAAGGTGCCCGAGACGGACCTGTGACAAAAAGAGCCGACAGGCAGGAGCTGCCTGAGTTCTTCCGGGGAGGGGAGGCAGCCAGCGAGGGCGGGGCTACCTGAGGGGCCTTGGCCGGCAGGAATCGGGGTACCGGACACCCCTGCAGACAAGGCCAAAGAACGTAAGACCCTGTAACGCTGCGAGGCCTCCGAGGGCTGGTGTGAAGCGGCTTTGTGGAAACAGCCACCGCAGAGTTCTGTGGGGTCACCTGGCCCGTCTCTGAAAGAGCTCCCCCTCTGAACCCGGAGCTTCTTTAAAGTTACGCCTCACCCTGAGCTGATCCCTTTTGCTACTTTCTGTCTTGGGTTCCAGCGTTCCAGCAGCCTTCCCAATGTTTGTAGGATGTTTGTAAGATTCATCTGCTGTTGCCCCCTATGACCAGGCTTCTGATGTAATAAAAATAGCAGTTATTTTAAACAGTACGTTTTTAAACTTTTCGTCCCCTTTGTGAATGTTTGCTAATGAATCCTTGTGAAGCCATTATGGTGAGAATGATGATTCATTCTTACATATTTGTTTTTCTATAAAATGAGAACAGCTTGTCTGTGATGGTAACACAAGCTGCAAGAGCATCTGCTTTGGGGTAACTTCCCATGAGCCTCACCTGGAACCAGCTGTTGGCCAGAAGGGGACTCGGCCTTCCCTCGAGTCCTGGAGAAAAGCTGGCACAGATCTGCCAGTGCTGGTTTGACTTACACTGTTTTCCAGTCCATTTTATTTTGGGCAGTAGATATTCTGTTCTTGAAACATACAACTTATAAGAATTCCACAAACATTCCATTTCTATAATAAGACTGAGTGATGAGTCAGAAGGAGACACACAGAGTAAATTTAAAGAATGACTTTCTTGTGAACCTTTGAGGTCCCCTTGCCATTTGAGTAATTCCTGCCATGCGTCAGAGGACCAGAAAAAGTGAAGTTAAAGTCATCTGCCACAGCCCACAGGACACAGATCTGCAGAATCTGTGTTGTGTGGTTGGCTGCAGTAGCAATTCATTTGCAACCAATTTTGCACACGGCTTCCTGGTTTAATTCTTTAGAATACAAATGCTAGCAAATCAATCTTCTGATTTCTTACTATGTAAACTAAACTTTGGTTTAGACTCCAGCAGCAAGAATCTGACCTAGAAATTTCTAGAACCATAAAATCTAGTTCCTACCCAGAATTAGAATCTGTATTCTAATAAGATCCTTAGGTGAGTCACATATTCTCATTACAGTTTAAGAAGTATGATCTATAGGAGGGACCCCCAGCTCTGTCTTGATGAAATTAGTGAAAAATGGAGAATATGCTGTTTTTCATAAAGCTAAATGTATTCAACTTTTTTAGTAGAAAAGTATGACTCTCCTACATTTTTGGTGTTGTTGCTTGTATAAATTAATGTTAAAATACAGAAGATAGTAGTGTGGTTTTTTACTACCTAAAATAAAAATTCAATAATTTTATGTCAGCTTTCTATTAATTTTTTGGTGGTAAAAGAAATGCCAAAATCTGGGAACCTCTGATATTTGGGGGAAAGGCCAAACTCTCTCACATGCATGGAAGGCTCTTTAAAATCATCCCCCTCCCCAACCTCCCCAATCTTCCTCCCCGCCCCCCCCCCCCCCCTCTTCCCACATCATTCTCTAGCCACGGAGCTCTGTCTCCACCTCACACCCTCTGGACCCGCATGAGAGGCTCCTGCCAGCAGCCCTAGTCTCTGCTTGACAAGCTCCTTCACTTCCTTCAGGCCGCGCTCCATCCCGCCACCCTGGGGAGGTCCTCCCTCAGCGGTGTGTCTACCATGCACGACTCGCTGTTATTACAGGACTTCTCACGCCGAACACAACAGGGCTTGTTTAGGTGTCCATCCACTCACCCAGACTGTGTGCTCCACAAACAGACCCCGTGCTCCCTCCAGCGCTGCCTCCTCCGCCCCAGGAAAGACGGGTCACACCATATAACTGCCGAATGGGTTTGACATATTTGGAAATGAGCACCAAACGAGATAGTTATCATTAGATACTCCACTTGATGGGTTGAAATGGTCAGGTTCAGGAGACCAATAACATTTTTATAATTATCCAATTATAAAAAGGTAAAAGGAGTACAGTGTAGACGTGTAAAAGGAAGGTTTTAAAGCTGCCCCTCCTCAAGGCTGAGCCTCCTAAGATGACCAAATGTGGTCTTGCTTGTCCCTCACTTTAGGTAACTTTGGTTGAGTCACTTAATCCCTTTGTGCCTCAGTTTCCATATTTGTAAGGTAAGAATACCAGCTTTACCTCACGTGGTTATCCTAATGGTAAAAAGAACAGAATCGTAGAAGAACTTTTAAAAGTTAAAAGCTGAAACATTAAACAAATGGCTGGATGGAAATGTGAGGCAGCTGTCAGAATGAAGACAGCCAAAGCTGAGCTCACAGAAGCAGAGAGGAGTGGTCGCTGCCAGGCCTGGGGGTGGGGACACGGTAAAGCGTACAGACTTTCAGCTCTAAGATGAATAAGGTCTGAGGGTCTAATGTAAAGTTGATAATACTCTATTGGATAAGTGAAATTTGCTAAGAGAGTAGAACTGAAGGGTTCTCACACACATGAAAACAGTAACCGTGAGGTGATGGATGAATGTGTTATATAACTTAACGATAGGAATCCTTTTACAATGTATATCTATATCAAAGCATCACATTGTACACTTAAAATATATTGCTATTTTGTCAATTATACCTCCATAAAGAATGAAGATATGCCATATATGAGTACTAGGTGACTATATTAGTTGGCTAAGAATGCTATAACGAAGTTCCACAGACTGAGTGGCTTAAACGATAGACATGGACTGTCTCACAGTCCTGCAGTGGAAGTCTGAGATCAAGGTGTGGGCAGGGTGGATTTCTCCTGAGGCCTCTCTCTTGGCTTGTAGGCGGCCATCTTCTCTCAGTGTCCTCACATGGTCGTCGCTCTGTGCATCTGTCTCCTAGCCTCCTCTTCTATGAAGGGCATCAGCCAGATGGGGTCAGGGCCAGCCTGATAACCTCTAGAAAGACCCACCTCCAAACAGAGTCACATTCGAGGTGCCAGGGGTTAGGACATTAACATGTGCGTTTTGAAAGGACACAATTCAGCCCATAAGTGACTTATTTAACTTTGTGTAGGAAGTATTTGGTGACATTTTATTCAAGCCAAAGGCACCTCCCGCTTGGTTTATCCACACCACAAATCCAGCCAATTGCATAGGTTTCCAGCCTTTTTCAACAGCACGTCATTTTAGAAATGCCCGCGTTGTTAAACTAACAATGATGAGCCAAGGGATTTCATCCCTGGTAAATGGGATTTGACTCCATGACTCAAATAGATAAAGAGATTGTTACAATATTTTTCAAATTATATCAGGGGTCCTCGAACTTTTTAAACAGGGGGCCAGTTCACTGTCCCTCAGACCGCTGGAGGGCCGAACTATGTTTAAAAAAAACTATGAACAAATTCCTATGCACACTGTACATATCTTATTTTTTAGTAAAAAAAAACAAAACAGCAAAAACACCCGCATGTGGCCCGCGGGCCGTAGTTTGAGGATGCCTGATCTATATATATAAGCCTAAGCAACTGGATGACCGGTCAACTGGTCACTATGACACACACTTACCACCAGGGGACAGACACTCAAGCACAAGATAGGGCTCCCTCCTGTCTGGATTGGACCTGCGGGGATTGGGGAAACCTGCTATCTGACATTCCCCGAGGGGTCCCGGATTGCGAGAGGGCACAGGCCAGGCCGAGGGACCCCACTGGTGCATGAATCTGTGCACCGGGCCTCTAGTAAAAATATTAAAAAAATGGAGTTTAGAAGTATAAAAGGAAAATTTTAAAGTGGCCCTCCTCAAGTCTGATCCTCCTACGATGACCAGCATTAAGTGGTTCAGCATGTATTTTTTCATATTAAAAATGCCTGTAGATGAAAACTTACATTAAAACATATGTACATATGGGAATTCCATATGGAGATATTTTCACACCCACTTCTCTTTTATCAAAAACCCATAATAAAATCTCAAGTTTCATGATGTGATTTCAGTAGAATTATACTTAACAGCTCAACATTACATATAATCAACACATTTCAATGGGGGAGGAGGGGCAAACAATGTGCCTTCCACCTGCTGGTAACAGCAGGAAGCCTCTTTCAGTTCCTTTCTGTGAGGCCACCTAACAGCTATTTTCAGTGCCCCTTCCCCTTTTCATCCTCAAAATACAGAGGCAGGAACAAAAGAGATGTCCACTTTTCTAGACTCCCTTGCAGCTAGGGGTCAAGATGTGGCCCGATTTGTCATTAAAATGTCTGAAAAGTTGGCTATGACTTCTGAGGAAGGTCTGTACACCTGGTAAAAAGAAAAGTGGGCACAAATACTCTTCTCTAACATTAGACAGAGTTGTATGAGGCTACCAGGCAAACTGGGAGGGTCAAGAAACCTTCTAAAGGAAGAGTTCCCCAGAAATTATATGACATTTGAACTAGGAACTTCTGTTCATCTAAATACATTGTTAGGTAAATAAATTGTCAATCCACAGACTGAGAGAAGATCTCTATCATGCACATAATCAACAAGTGAGTCATAAGCAGAATATATTTAAAACTACTACAAATATATCTAATTGACTAATAAGCATACGAAAAAGTGCCCATCATTCTTAGTTATCAGGGAAATACAAATTAAAACTACGAGACCCACTATACACCCATAAGAATGGTCAAAATGAAAAGGTTGAAAATACCAAGTGTTGACAAAGATATGGAACAAGTGGAACTTTTATATGTTGTTGGTAGGAATATAAATTTGTGCAATAAATTGTCAGTATCTACTAAAGATGACATATGCAAGTATTTTTAAAATAATTTTTTATTTTTCAATTATAATTTACATACAATATTATATTGGTTTCAGGTGTACAGCACAGTGATTTGATATATAACTTTCTAAGTGATCACTGATAAATCTAGTATCCAACACCATGCATAGTTATTACAGTTTTATTGACTATATTCCCTATGATGTACTTTATGTCTCCATGACTAGCTTTTTACTACCAATTTACACTCCTTTATTCCTTTACCTTTTCACCCAGTCACCTAACCGCCCCCCCCCCGAAAAAAAAAATCTGGCAACTGTGAAGTTGTATATATGATTTTTTTTCTGTTTTGTTTGTTACATTGTTTTGTTTTAGATTCCTGTATATATGATTTTTTTTTCTGTTTTGTTTGTTGCATTGTTTTGTTTTAGATTCCACATACAAGTGAAATCATATAGCATTTGACTTTCTCTGCCCAACTTATTTTATGCAGCACAATACTCTCTAGTTCCATCTATGTCATTGCAGATGGCAAGATTTCATTCTTTCTTATGGCTGAGTAATAGTCCATTATAAATAGCTACCACATCTTCATTATCCATTCGTCTATTGATGGGCACCTAGGTTGCTTCCATATACTGGCTACTGTAAATCATGCTGCAATGAACATATGGATGCATATGTCTTTTTGAATTATATTTTGTTTGTTTGTTTCAGATAAATGCCCAGATGTGGAATTACTGGGTCCTTCTTTGTTTCTTGTTTTAAAGTCTATTTTTTTCTGGTATAAGTGTTGCTGCTCCAGCTCCGCGCCCCCCCCCCCCCCATTTTCATGAAATATATTTACTTTCAGTCTGTGTATGTTTTTAAATCTGAAGTGAATCTCTTGTATACAGCATATGTAAGGTCTTGTTTTCTTATCCATTAAATGTTATCCTTTAACATTTCTTGTAAAACTGGTTTGGTGTTCATTAAGTCCTTTAGCTTTATCTTGTCTAATGATAGCCTTGCTGGGTAGAGTAATCTTGGTTGTAGGTTCTTGCTTTTCATCACTTTGAATATTTCATGCCAGTCCCTTCTGACCTGCATAGTTTCTGTTGAGAAACTTGGTGTGGGCCTTATTGGATCCATCAAATTTGAAACTCTGTACTTCCTGGGCTTGTACAGCATGTCTATTTCCTGAGCCAGGAAAATTTTCTATCATTTCTTCAAATAGGTTTTCTTTCTTTCTGTTTTTTTTTTTTTAATTAAATATATTGGGGTAACATTGATTAATAAGATCATGTAGATTGCAAGTTTACATTTCTGTGATACATGATCTGTATATTGCATCACATGTCCACCACTTACAGTCAAATCAGTTTTTGGGTGATTTTTAGAGAGAGTGGAAGGGAGGGGAGAGACACAGAGAGAGAAACATCAATGTGAGAAAGACACATTGATCGGTTGCCTCCCATATACGCCCCACCAGGGATTGAACCCACAACCTAGGTATGTGCCCTGACCAGAAATCGAACCTGCAACCTTTTGGTGTGTACGGGATGACACTCCAATCAACTGAGTCACCTGGCCTGGGCTATCCTTTTTTTTTGGATTCTTTTTTCTTTTTGCTGTTCTGATTGGGTGTTTTCTACTACCTTCTTTCCCAATTGTTGACTCAGCCCTCTGCTTCATCTACTCTACTGTTGATTTCCTCTAATGTATTCTTCGTTTCAGTTATTGCGGTCTACATTTCTGACTAATATTTTAAAATGTTTTCTATCTCCATTTTTATAGTTCCTATATTGTTGTTGAGGTTCTCACTGAGTTCATTGAGTATCCTTATAACCAGTGTTTTGAAATCTGCATCTAGTAGATTGCTAGTCTACATTTTGTTGAGCTCTTTTTCTGGAGTTTTTTCTGTTCTTTCATTTGGGACATGTTTGCCCCCTTATTTTGGCTTCTTCCCTGTGTTTGTGTCTATGTATTAGGTAGAGCTGCTTCATTTCTCAGTCTTGGTGGAGTGGCCTTATGCAGTGGGGCCCCGGGCTGGTCTCTCTGGTCAGTTGAACTGGGTGCTCCAGGACTGTCCCCTGTGTGGGCTGTGTGTGCCTCCTGTTGTCTTTGAGCCTTGATTGCTGTTGGCACATCAGTGGGAGGGATTGGCCTTCAGGCTGGTTGGTTGTGAGGATGGCTGTGACTACAGTGGAGGACTTGTTGTGCAGGAGCTGACCCGATGCAGCAGGATTCGCGTTAGTGGGGCTCTGGTGAGTGCCGAGTTTGCCTTTGAATGTGTCATCTGTGGGGGTGGTTGGATGGTGCTCTGGTATAGTCTGAAGCTGACCACCAAGTGTGTTGTTTCTTGGGCCTTTTGGAGGTGAAGGCCAAGGTCAGCTGCTGCCTGTGCCCTGCCCAGGGCTACTTGGTATGAGCTACAAGTGATTGCAGCCCTAGCTGATTTGGCTCAGTGGATAGAGCGTCAGCCTGTGGACTGAAGGGCCCGGGTTCGATTCTGGTCAAGGGCACATGCCTGGGTTTCAGGCTCAATCCCTAGTAGGAGATATGTAGGAGGCAGTCAATCAACGATTCTCCCTCATTATTGATGTTTCTATTTCTCTCTCCCTCTCCCTTCCTCTCTGAAATCAATTAAAAAAACACAAAACCACAAAGTGATCTGCAGATGGTTGCCGCTTGTGCTGAGCTCAGAGGTGCCTGCGAGAAGCTAAGCTGCAAACTGAGGCCAGCTGGTGCTAGTACTAGGCTTGGAGTCACTTAGCAAGAGGTATGGGACTCTTCAAGGCCAGCTACTGCTATTTTGGTGTTTATGAAACTTTGAGAGATTTTAGGAAAGTCTGCAGCATGAACTAAAACAGACCATTTGTATGGAAAAGCCACTGGAAAGGGCTTGGGTGGGCCCCGCACGCACAGCCCCGAGGAGGAGGCCGTGGGCCTCTGGAACCGCACTGCAGATGCTGCAGGCCGGAGGCGGGAGCTCAGGCCTGGCCCTCACTAGCTACAGGGGCCTGGGCAAGTGTATTCCTTTTAATTTCCTCAGGTTACTTTATCAAACATTAGAGGGTTAACACAGAAAAATTCACAAATTGCAGGCAGACGTGTGTTAAATTTTTAGCAAAGTATCTGGCATAATAAGTGCATCAAGGTTGGTCCTATTATGATCACAACCGTATTTACACAACTAGGCAGAAATGGGCATTCTGGAGGTACAGCCCCACACAGGAGGGGAGGGGGCCACGTGAGAACGATGGCCCCCTCGTGGGAGGGGCACCTGGGCAATTGGAACCGGCAGCCTGGGACCAAACCAGCAGCCTGGCCCCCAAATGCAGACCTGGTGACCCTCACCTGTCACTGTTACTATATGTCCTTGGGGAATTTATCTCATCTTTCCACGTCTGTTTTCTGAATAAATGGCAAATGCACAGAATAAATGATAGCAATTTTTATTAAAATATGAATGGATATATTTAAAACATTTTCATGATGTTTTATTATTTTAAAAAAGATTTACTGAACTGAGTTACCTTCATATGGGAATGACAAGGGTGTTTTGTTTTCGGGGAGGGCACAGGTAAGGCGGATGACCTCTGTCACAGGAAGTTTAATTTGAAGTAATAGCTGCCCAGCTCTCCACTGGGTTTCAGGTAGGAAAGCTACTGAGAAGACAGTAAGTGCATCGGCCTTGACATTGGGAAATTTCAGAAAAGTGAAGAGGCTAAGAAACCCATCACCTAGTTTGAATACTTGCTAACTGGATCAGTCAGGAAAGGCTGGGTTATACTTCAGTAACAAACAAACCTAGTGGCTTTTAAAGCAACACAGTTTACTACTATGAGTTCAGCAGAGGTTGGTGGGAGGTTGGGGGCTGTACTTCTTCTAGGCAAAGACAGAGGAGACGGCGCCAGGGTCGTGGAGCTGGGGCTGCTGTGGATAAACGGGAATGCCTGGCAGAAATCCAGCCGAAGCAGCAGCTGCCCACCCCGGGGGGCGGACCTGCAGGGCTGCCCCTCGATCTCCAGATGCTGCCTGCAGTGCCCACAGGAACCCAGAATCAAGCAGAACAGCTTCTGCAAACCCTGACAGCACTGCCATGGCCTGCTCCACATCACACAAATGAACTTACCAGGTCGGACTTAAATAAACACAGAACTTAATCAAATCTCTGAAAACATAATGAATTGTATAGGGACAGAAAACCCCGCGCCAAGCCAATCCATCACTAGTTTGTCTTTGCAAGAATGGCTTATAACGGAGTCAGCCAGGCTTCTCTCACTCCCCCGCCGCCCTGGAGGGCGACTCCAGCTGCGCGCTCCTAGGCGTTGCTGAGCAGAACTCAATGAATGGCACGTGGGTTGTTTCCATTCAGGGGCTACTACAGGTAAAACTATGCAAGTTTTTGTGGAAAGAACTTTTTTATTTTTAGGGTCATAATGGCAGGGCATGTTTAACTCTGAGAAATTACCCCATTCCGCACCCCAGCATTTGAGGATTTAGTTTCTTGTATCCTCACCAGCACTGGGCGTGTCAGCCTTTTTCCTCAATCATTCCGATAGGTGTGCAGCGGTTCCTTCTTATTCTCTCTCTCTCTTTCTTGGGAAATTTTGTGGATTACTTAATCATAAATAAAATCATATCCTCTGTCACCTGTTACGTACCTGGAAGAAAAAGAATATGGAAAGTGGCTGCTGAGGGGAAAATACAAACGCCCGGAGTAGTAAGGTTTCCACGCAGCAGCAGCAGGGGTTCGCTGCCAGATGTTCGAAAGGAAGAATAACAATGGCCCTCCCTCTCTAACAGGGAGACCGCACACAGCCAGCAGCACACTCCAGTGTTGGGTACATAGAACCTCCCAGGCTGAATCTAATAGACACCAGTTTCACTCACACACACACACACACACACACACACACACGAACGCACACACGCACACACACACACACACGCGCACATGCACACACGCACACACACGCGCGCGCACACACACCCTGACAGTGTACACATGGGCATTTCAACAAACGGAAGCAATATCCGGACACTAGGCAAAATCAGTCCAGACTCAGGGGCCCGCTCTCTACTCCCATAACATGAAGAGCCACCCCACGTGGTGGGCCGGGCCGACCTGGCAAAAGCTGCCAGGCCCTGAAGGGGCTGCTGGCCTCTGACAGGCTTGGGGGTGGGGAGACCTGGGGGGAAGCCACGGGCCTCCCGGCCTGGCTTATTGACGAAGCCCTGTGTTGTTTGCTACACGGATTTAAAAAGCGCCAGAGGACAAAAACAGAACCGACCCCACGGGATTGCCAGGAAGCCCCCTCCCTCTCCTGCCACTGCAAGACACCAGCAGAGGCAGAGGGAGGCACTGAGTCTGCTCAGTTACAAGCTACGTTGAAGACATCATCGACAATGTTTGCTGATTCCGCAACAAGTCCACGGGCTATAGCTACTTGGACTGCGAATTGGCAGACTATAAACTGAGAAGCTGATGGCAATGAGGTAGAGAAATGTAACTAAACATCACAACATTTCCAAACCATGGTAGGATATGGCCCAATTCACCCCTTAAAGAAGATATGGGAGCCAGAGAACAGGAAGTCATGGGCAAAGTAACTCAGAAAGCAAATGCACTAATCAGACAAGAAAACATGATCTCACAGAAATAGCAAATGGGGTTCCAGAAACCTTAGGACACTCTGGACAGGTCTTTGATGACAAGGGCCGAGCAAGGACACATGCCTTCAAGCACTGAGGCCGTTTAACAGCCGTCTGCTGAAGGAAGCCTGTGGGCTGTCAGGGAGGAATGAAGGACCGAGGAGATGGATGGAGCCAGAGACGGCAGATGCCGCACCGAGTCAGGCGGCCTGTCTCCACGCCGTGGGTATGAGCGCGGGGTTAGCGCTTGCTGTGCCGGGCGTGCAGTGCCAGGCCTCTCTCCAGTAACGCCTGCTCCTGCAAGGAAGTCACAGAGTCAACCGGACAGCCGACTCGAGGGCAGGAGGGCAGGGGTGTGGCGGTGCACCTGGAGGGGGCTCCTGCCCGCTCTTCTCCAAGCGGGGCGAGGGCAGGAAGTGCCTCGGACTCATCTGGCCCATACAGATGTAAGAAACACCAATTTCAAACAGGAGGACCGACAAAACACACAAAAAACTAGGCCCTCCTCTCCTAAAAGACCCGTGGCAATAGCTAACCAGAGGAACCAAAATGCCAGGGAAAAACCTTGAAAGTCAATACTATTAAATGTAAGTGAATACGCTCTAAAACTTGGTTGGTAAATGCAGAGTTTAAAACTGTATTAAGAATGGCATGAGTGCCCTAACCAGTTTGGCTCAGTGGATAGAGCGTTGGCCTGCGGACTCAAGGGTCCCAGGTTCGATTCCGGTCAAGGGCATGTACCTTGGTTGTGGGCACATACCCAGTAGGGAGTGTGCAGGAGGCAGCTGGTCGATGTTTCACTCTCATCAGTGTTTCTAACTCTCTCCCCCTCTCCCTTTCTCTCTGTAAAAAAAATAAAAAAAAAAAAAAAGAATGGCATGAGTAATATTCCTATTTTACATTTATCCTTGGACAAATTATATTAGTTTGACAATTCTGGGTTCAAAAATAGATATATGTACCTTTTATCTAACCTCATTATTTAAAATTTTCCATATTTCCTCTGTTGGGTTTGTGGGTCAGATAAAGCATCCTTCTTTTTTAAAAATAGTTTTTATTTTATTTTTATTTTTTTATTGTTAATCCTCATCCCAGGATATTTTTTACATGGGTTTTTAGAGAAAGTGGAAGGGAGGGGGAGAGACACAGAAAGAGAAACCTTGATGTGAGTGAGAGGCACATCAATCGGTTGCCTCCTGCCCGCTCCTGACCTGGGCCGGGGATGGAGCCTGCAACTGGCTTATGTGCCCTTAACCAGAATCAAATCTGCGACCCTTCAGTCTATGGGCTGATGCTCTAACCACTGAGCAATCGGCTAAGGCAAATTATCATTCTTTACACAAAATATTTTAAGGCACAAAAATATATACATATGTATTTAACTAAATTATAGAATAACTGCTGTTTTCTACAAGTGCAAGAAGGGGGGCGGGGGGGGGGTAGCCTCAAAAATGGTACCAGACACAAAACAGACTTCTTAAGGGACAAAGCTGGGGTCTCCAGGTCTCGTTGTAGCTGGAAAAAGCTGACTCCATGGATATGTGCCTTGTGCTTTGTAGGTCATTCTAAGGTTCCACTAGGGCTGAGAGCCATCATCACCTGTGAGCTGCCCGTTAATTTGACACACTCACCCAGTACTTGGAAGGGGAAGCGAGTGTTGATATCAATGGCATCAGTGGAGTTCTGCCTTCCTGAAGCTCGGGGCCGGCCTGGCCGGCAGTGGGCTCTGCTCGCACGCGATGGCCAGCTCAGGTGGTTGGGTTGATGCATTTTCTAGCAACAAAGGTCTCTTTGTTGAAGAGCTGCTCAGCAGAACTTTCTGAGCAGCTCAACCTGATTGCGGAGGGTCACATTATTAAATTAACACCAAATTCCTTTCGGAAGAACACACTGGTCATAGAATTTAATCTTTTAACGGGAAAATACCTTAAAATGGGAAGTTCGCCTGTGCTGGTGGCTTTCAGTTTATTTAAATGAGACCCACAGGAGTCCTTTAACGTTAAAAGTTGTTCACGAACCCCATTGAAAAATGAAGCATTTAAGTAAATATAATTAAAGAATGACACTCTAGCCGAAACCGGTTTGGCTCAATGGATAGAGCGTCGGTCTGCGGACTGAAAGGTCCCAGGTTCGATTCCGGTCAAGGGCATGTACATTGGCTGCGGGCACATCCCTGGTGGGGGGTGTGTAGGAGGCAGCTGGTCAATGATTCTCTCTCATTGATGTTTCTAGCTCTCTATCCCTCTCCCTTCCTCTCTGTAAAAAATCAATAAAATATATTAAAAAAAAAAAAAAGAATGACACTCTACTGATTTGTTTGAGAATTACTACAATACAAACAAATTGATACCACCTACTCTGCAATTCTAATTTAAGAGCCAAATGTTGGGCCTGGAGATACTTCTAAAATTAAGTAATAATGGGGGCAGGGGTTGGTCCTAGTTCTGAGTGATTTCCTGGTGAAGATACAGACCTTGTTTTTATTTGTTCAACAAGAAGAACAAATGTTTCTGAGCATCTGATTAGTGCCAGGCATTGCAGCCGACCTTCAGGTTCCACGGCAGCGAGATGCGCTGGGCGCTGCGCTCCTGGACCCACGCCCCGCAGCGCCTGGGCGGCCCGGGATCACACGTGGAGGCACCCGCCGGGCGGGCTGGAAGGAAGGCCTCACGCTGCTCCATCCCGTCTAGTCTCCCCAGTGAACACCTGCGCCCCAGGGCTGCGCTTGTGAAAGCACGTGTTCAGAAAGTACAAATTGTAAAATACATGTTCTGACCTGAAGCCGGCTTCTCTTTGGGGCTGAAGATGCCTTCTCACTCCCCCGGCAGAAGAGGCCGGGCAGGGCGGCCCTGCAGGTGGCGGTGCGGCTGATGGCCGCGGGGGTCGCCAGCCCCGCTCCCTCCCTCGGGTCGCTGGTGGGACATGCATGATCTCCTTGGGCTTCCTCCTTCGCGCCCTCTTTCAGTGTGATCATTTACTATTTCCAGGAAAACTTGGACGTTGTCTCCCTTTTCTCCTGAACTACAACCGCCGCCTTTTTCTTAGAAAAAGTCAGAGGCTCCTCCGTGGTGGGCGCTCTGCGTCAGCCTCCTGCGTGGCAGCCGCTCCTGTCAGCACCACAAACCCGTGGGCCCGGGAGGCCCGTGCGGCTGGTTCCCGCACTCACAGTCACGAGTCTGCTGCCACCTCTGCTGCCACACACGCCGCCCTGCGATGGGAGCCCCTGCGGCGACGGCGGCCTCACTTCCTGGGTGACTGACACCTTCAGCGCCTCCCGGGCACCCGCAGGCCCGCAGCACCCGCTGGCTGGGCCCCTGCGCGGGAACTTGGCTGCGTGCGGGGATCAAGGCCGTGCCCTGGTTTCTTTGGCTCCAGGCCAAAATGGGATATTTCCACCCCTCACTACAGGTGGGCAAACTTTTCATTATCTGAAAATATTTTGTGGCCTGCATGAAAGAAGCTCTGCTTTGAGAATGAAAATGCTATGGAAATACTGGTATGCTTCGGATGAAGCCCTTAGGAAATATTCTCCCGGGAGAATCCAGAGGACAATGGTGTCTCAGGCATCGCAGGCAGAAGAAAGCCTTGGATGGTGACGTCTGACTTCGGTGACAGCTGTGCGAGACAGTGAAGTGAAACAGGCGATCAAGTAAAACGAGGAGGCAGAGCAGCAGCAGAAGCCGGAACGCAGTTACTTCACGGCGCTCCTGTGACCACTGAGGACTGCTTCGGTCGGGAGGCCAGGCCTGATGCAGAACTCGGAAATTAAAAAGAAACAAGTGAAAGACAAACAAGCAAGAAAAATAAATTGTGCGGGAACAGCTACTGGAAACAGATCGTAACCTTGGCGCATCTGACCAGTCCTGGGAGGGTGCTGACACGCTGGGGTGCTGAGCCCGTTCCAGGTAAGCATGGCGCGGAGCGAGGGTGCTGAGGACGGCCCAGCTGCAGCCCTGCGGGCCGGACTGCCCGGGCACACGCAGGGCCCCTCGGCCGCACAGGCCGGACTGCCCGGGCCCACGCAGGGCCCCTCGGCCGCACAGGCCGGACTGCCCGGGCCCACGCAGGGCCCCTCGGCCGCACGGGCCGGACTGACCGGGCCCACGCAGGGCCCCTCGGCCACAGAGCCCGGACTGCCCGGGCCCACGCAGGGCCCCTCGGCCGCACAGGCCGGACTGACCGGGCCCACGCAGGGTCCCTCGGCCGCACAGGCCGGACTGCCCGGGCCCACGCAGGGCCCCTCGGCCGCAGGGGCTGCACTGCCCGGGCCCACGCAGGGCCCCTCGGCTGCAGAGGCCGGACTGCCGCAGCGTCTGTGCTGTATGAGGCCTTGACTTTCCTTCTTTTTTTAAGAAAAAATAATTCTCAGAAGAATATTCTTCTGATAGCTTTCATCATTAAACTTAATAAACTGACCTTACAATTTCAAAATTTAAATTAAATTTAAAAAGCAAAACTCAACTCTTTGCTGTCTCAAAGAGATACTTTAAGTGTCTGTCTTTTGTGTGTAACATTTGAAAGTATAATTCTCTTTCTGACATGGATAGAGCAATGATAACTTCCTAGAAATTCCTCCTTTGCAACGAAACCCTGACAAGCAGCAGCACCGGCTGTGGTTAAAAATGAAGACGAAAGTGCAGTTTGCTTGTGGCATCTGCCCACGCGTTCAAGTCCTCCCTGACCCCTGTGCCCACCACAAGCCCACGGCCAGGTTTGCCCTCTGACAACACAGCCTGTGCTCGGTGCTCTGCTGGGCGTGGCTCCTCGTTCCAGGCCCTCCCCGTCCGTCCAGGTGTCTGTGATTACATAATTTGGAAAAGTAATTCACTAACAACATATTCCTATTCCATGACGTGGCTGTAACAAGGGCTGCCAGTGCCTTCATCATAATAACTGATATTTATCGAGTGCTTAAATAAGAAACATACTCAGTGCTGAGCACCGCAGAGGTGCGTCCATTTAGTCCTCCCCAGGAACTTCGAGAGGCAGGCGTTGTGATTGCTAACGTTTCCTAATCCTAACAGGGGAGCTAAAGTGTGTAGAAGTGAGTCTCCCTCCCACCACACACAGATGCATGTTACACTTCCAGAGTTACTAACAGGATTTAAACTTCGTGCACCTGGTTCTGAAACACAGTCCCTGAGAGCCAAGGAATGGCTGGGCATAATGACAGCGTGAGAGAAGGGACACCGCGGCAGGTAGCCTTTTTGCCCTTCGAGAGCACTGAAGAAGCCCCGACCTGCACGTTGGTCCTGGGATGAGGTCTTCGTGGGGGAAGAATACGCCCACCAAGTAAAGGCACCGCTGGCTGCTGCGGTTCAGGGCCCTGCACACAGTCCCTCCCGTCCTCTCTATAACCAGAAAGGCGGGCTCTTCTCCCCACATTACAGATGAGAGAACACCAGTGCTTAAAAGTTATGTTAAACATTATAAAATGACGTATGCTGATCCTTCATTTCAATAAACTAATCTCATGAGAGTAAAAGGTAAAACACACGTAGTATGTCAGGTATGACTTCGTTACTACAAATCTGTATTTGGTGTGATCACTTCTTACAATAAGTTTGTATTCGGATATCACGCGTATAATGAAAACAAGAACAGATGTGATTCAAGACCGTTTTCTGAGGGTGAAAACATCTGCGTCTCACAGGACGCTTGATGGCTTCGCTCACCGAGGCTGGGGGCACCAGCTGGGGCCCCGCACAGTGCTCTGAATATTGCTCGCCTGATAGCCTCTTTCCCCAGGAAGAGGCAAGGTGACCCTGACCCATCAGTGCCAAAATAACTTGAAGAGGAGGCAGGAGATTATGACAAAACACCTCGCACAGGACTCTGTAGCTTATTCGATTTTGATCCGACAGCACCAAAAGCTCACGCCTCCCCTCCCCTTCAGAGCAAGTGCAGGAAAGACACTGGCCCGCCCAGAGGAAGCCACCGGCTCAGCGCACAGACCAGGCTGCCACCGGACTGCAGTCACACCGGGAGCAGGCATGGGTCTGAAGTTCGGGCGGTTCAGCAGAGTGGTTACAGGGAGCTGAGGAAGAAGAATCTGTTAGGAACTCAATGGGTCTCCCCACATTCAGACATTGAAGCCCTAACCCCTATTGTAAGTGTATTTGGATATAGGGCTTTGAAGAGGTAATTAAAATTAATGACATAATAAACATGGGGCTCTAACCAGTATAACTGGTATCCTTAGAAGAGCCTGATACTCCGAGGAAGGACGCACAGCGAGGAAAGGCTGTGAGAGGGCCCGTGAGCAGGTGCTGTCTGCTAGCCACGGAGCAGTCTCAGGAGAGGCCAAACCTGCCCAACCGTGCTCTTGGGCGTCGAGCCTGAGTGTGGTATGGGTATGGCTACCTGAGCTGGTAATACACCCTCTTTAGGCGCCATTTCTGATTTAGAGGACAAAGTAAAGCTCCTACCCACTGGAAACTGTTCAAGGGACAAGACACAGAACCCTAAGACCCTAAACAGAAGGGGCTAAAACCGTATCTTTCCATTCACACTGTATTTCCCACCCGGTATTATAACACCGCCCATTAGTGTGGTACATTTGTTACAATTAACGAACCTATAGTGTCACATTATTATTAACGAAAATCCATATTCTGTTTGGATTCCCTTAATTTTTACCTAATGTCCATTTTCTGTCGCAGGACCCCAGCCAGACCCCACAGGACACTTAGTCATCCTGGATTCTTGGGCGCCTCTTGGCTGGGACAGATTCTCAGACTTGTTTTTGATGACCTTCACAGTTTTGAGAAGTATGGGGCAGGCCCCTCAGTTGGGATTTGTCTGATATTTTTTATCATGGTTAAACTGTGGTTATGGGCTTTGGGAGGAAGATCACAAAGAGAAAGTGTCATTCTCATGACATCATTTCAAGGGTCCATACCATCAACATGGCTTATCCTGTGGCTCTGACCTTGACCACCTGCAGAGGTGGTGCCTGTCAGATTTCTCCACTAAAACCAGTCCTTCTCTCCCCCTTTCCACACGGTGCTCTTTGGAAGGAATTCCACACCTGCAGCCACGGAGAGCTATGTTCCCCTCCTTGAGAGCAGAGTGTCTACATACATTATTTAGAAGCCTGCTTGGGAGCTTCGGCTCTTTCCTCTTACTTACTTATTACGTTCTTTATACAAGTCTGGATTTTTGGATATTTTTCTTCGCTTCAGGTTATAATCCTACACCAAGCATGTCAAACTCAAAGGCTAACATGGGCCAAATAAACAAGGTTTAAATTTATATGGGCCGCAAAAAAAACAAAAGCTTCAATTTTCATAGAAACGTAGGTTTATTTCGATAGAGAGCTGAATACAAAGGGCTGAAATAAATAAGTCATCATTAACATAAAATAACTGAACATTTTAATAAAAATTAGTATTTTTTCTTGAACATGAACTTACCAGACACTGAATAACTGCACAAATTAATAAGCATGACGTAAATAAGCCTATTTTTCTTGTTCTCTGAAAGTGCAATATTTCCTGTTGCACACAACAAACAAGTCAGTCCAAGACTAATGACGTGGCCATCGGCTGCTAAAATATTCGCTGCTGGTGTTAGTGGAGAGAAATGGTGCGCATAAGGCACGTAAGGGAAATGAATGCAACACGATTCTAGTAATCAGTCATTAGCGAACGTTGAAGTTCGTTATTAATAACTAGAGGCCCGGTGCATGAAATTCGTGCATGGGGGGGGGCCTTTCAGCCCAGCCTGCACCCTCTCCAATCCGGGACCCCTTGGGGGATGTCCGACTGTTGGTCTAGACCGGCAGTTGAGCATCCCTCTCACAATCCTAGACTGCTGGCTCCTAATAGCTCACCTGCCTGCCTGCCTGGTTGCCCCTGCCGGTCTGATTGCCCCTCACTTCCTCTGCATGCGACCTGATCACTCCTAATGCCCCCCCCCCCCACAGGCTTGGTCACCCCCAACTGTCCCCCCCGCCGGCCTAGTCACCCCTCACTGCCCCCCCCCCCGCTAGCCTAATCGCCCCCAACTGCACCCCCCCACCAGCCTGATCACCCCTAACTGCCTCGTCTGCCAGCCTGATCACCCCTAACTGCCTCTGGCTGCCAGCCTGATTGCCCCTAACTGCCCCCGCCCGGCCAGCCTGGTCGCCCCCAACTGCCCCCCCTGCAGGCTTGGTTGCCCCACACAGCCTGCTGTTCAGTCATTTGGTCATCCCTTGGGCCGGCCCTGGGCGGCTGGGCAGCCAACATCCAAGGCTTGCCTGTGCCTTGGGCTGGCCCTGGGTGACTGAGGGGCTGAGGGGACTGGGTGCTGCCATCTTGTGGTTGTGGGCACTGCCATTTTTGAGGGCATGGCAGTCAATTAGCATATTCCCTCCTTATTGGCTATGGGCGCCATCATCTTTGTGAGGGTGTGAGGGTCAATTAGCATATTCCCTCATTATTAGATAGGATTATGTATAACAAGATATTGTAAAATTTAAGTTACAAAATTTTTATTAAAACGTTTCTTACATACCGTTATATTGGCTGGGCCACAAAAATGTTCGTTGTGGGCCGCGGGCCGCGAATTTGACGTGGTTGTCCTACGCTATATATTTAGTTACTGTTCAGCGCGTTCCATATGTAGCCATTGGGAGCTCTTTCACTGGGTTTCTGTAACTCGTTGACAAACACTCATAATGCGGCGTTATTTTGAGCACTTTCTTACCTTTTGGCATCACACACCTTCCAGGCTCATCTTGTACATTCCCTATGTTGCTCCAGTGTGAGAATCAGCTATTTCTCTGAGGAGCACTTTTCCTGAAGAATGGTGTTAGACACTAACCAAGATCTGGGCACTACCTCCTCATTGCTACCTGGGTGTCATTGCCTCTAGGTCAGTGGTTCTCAACCTTCCTAATGCTGCGACCCTTTAATACAGTTCCTCATGTTGTGGTGACCCCCAACCATAAAATTATTTTCGTTGCTACTTCATAACTGTAATTTTGCTACTGTTATGAATCGTAATGTAAATACCTGTGTTTTCCGATGGTCCTAGGCGACCCTGCTAGCGGTTCTCAACCTGTGGGTCACGACATTACGATTCATTAACTGAGGGACGCCCCCATCCAGTGCATGAATTTTCATGCACCGGGCCTCTAGTGAAGATATAATTAGCAATGGTTCCCAGATAGCTGAAATGGAAAGACAGCCTTCAGTTTGCAGTACAGCTTTTTCTTGTGAAACGTATCATACTTTAGGGCTGTGAACTTTTATCTTAGGATTCACAAAATTTCATATAAAAATAAAAAATCAAGAGTGTGTGGCAGATTGTGTTCCCAAATATATGGAATCCCCTTTGTATGTAGCCATAGAAGGTAGCTGGGTGTATGGTTACCAGTCCACGGTTACATGCTTAGGCCCCTTTTGCTGCTGGCTGTGGCATGTGGGAAGTCGTCGAAGGGGCAGGTGCCATTTCTAGGCCTTCCACTGGACAGAACCGATACTCCCTCACCTTTGTCTTGCTGGTGGCAGGGAGAGCCACTGCAGGCCCAGGCGACGGGAGCCCCATGTTGAAGATGGCAGAGGCACTTCACTGCGCCTGGACTGTCCACATTCTGTCCCTCACACTCCCGGGTGATGGCCTGAACTCGGACCCAGTGGCCCAGCCATGGCCCTACATACTACTTTCTCCTTGATTGTTTCAGGCAAGACAGTTTTAAAATGTTCGCTCATTTTTTCCAAAAGTCCAGAGTTCTGCTTTCTTCTTCACATTGTCTCTGCTAAGCTGTTTTGTCTTTCTGCTTGTGGCTGGCAACATGTTGATAAGTGTTTATTTCAACAGTGACACCTACGAACTCCTAAGCGTTCTGCGCACAGAGCTGCGTTCTAGGAGGGGTGTCTCCTGCCATTCAGGTTGTACTCCAGGGGCTCAGTGTTGGCCCTCTAAAACACACACATTAAATGTTCCATGGAGCCGAAACCGGTGTGGCTGTGGATAGAGCGTCGGCCTGCGGACTGAAGGGTCCCAGGTTCGATTCCGGTCAAGGGCATGTACCTTGGTTGCGGGCACATCCCCAGTGGGGGGTGTGCAGGAGGCAGCTGATCGATGTTTCTCTCTCATCGATGTTTCTAACTCTCTATCCCTCTCTCTTCCTCTCTGTAAAAAATCAATAAAATATATTTTTAAAAAAATGTTCCATGGAAATAAGCATTAGGAAAACATCAGGGTGTGGCAGATTGAAAAGACTGCTAGCTGAGAGCTGCCTGGAGGCAAGGGTCCCCAAACCCGTGAACAGATGAGAGTAATAGCGTTTGGCCAAGCACCTCTGCCAAGAGGACACTCATTGTTTCTGGCTCACATTCTGTGCGCCTGGCTCACATCTTTTACTGAAAAGTAGAAAGGAACTAAAGGGAATTAAATTTTATTGGACATCTTACCATTCATTGAGAGGCTCTGCAAAATAGTGATTAAGAACATGAGGAACTGGAGTCAGATATATCAGATATATTAGCTGCAGAGTTTGATAAATAACTTAATCTCGGTGTTTTCATTTGCAAAATGGTGATAATAATACCACCTCCAAAGTTTTCTAAACATTAAATAAAACAGCATAACTAAATGTTTGGAACAGATTAAGAAGTAAGTTGCTAAGTGGCATATCATTATCTATTCTGCTCTCATTTCCTGGTGCCTACTGCTTTACATATTTATCTCATCAATCCTCTAACATGGGCATAATCTTTCCCAGGTTACAGATGAAGAAAGTGAAGTTAAAGAATTTGTGTGGTGAAACAGATCTCATTCCCGCTATTTTTGAATGAAGAAATGGAAGCATGGACTATTTAAGTAATTTATGGATGTCTCAAAGTGAAGCAATTATGTAGGTGGGATCTAAAGCCAGATCTGTCTATCCTGATGTCTCTATTTTATTTGTTGTCACTCCTGACAGATTGCAATGGCCATGGTGATTACACTAAATTTTAGCATTTTAGTTAAATTTTCTCCAAACACCAGGATATCGTCATGATAACTTTCAGTAAGGACCAGAGTCACAACTGGTAGGGAAGGGGCTAGTGTCTCTACGTTGAGCTTTCCCATTAGGCTCTATGCCCATCAAAACCATAGGCAGTCCTTACTCTGATTTCTTTTTTTAAAAACATATTTTTATTGATTTCAGAGAGGAAGGGAGAGGGAGAGAGAAACATCAATGATGAGAGAGACTCATTGATCAGCTGCTTGCTGCACGCCCCCTACTGAGGATCGAGCCCACAACCTGGGCATGTGCCCTTGACTGGAATCCAATCGGGAACCCTTCAGTCCGCAGGCTGGTTGGTGCTCTAGCCACTGAGCCAAACTGGCCAGGGCTTACTCTGATTTCTAATATAACCCAAACGATCGATGGTTATCTTTCTGAAGTTGTCCTAGTTGACTGCAAGTATTTTCTGAGGTTATGTTATTTTAACTAGCACTGACAGGTGGTCTGTAACTCCTTTATTTGAATTTACAATCTACTGAAGAGCCAACATAAAGATATCAAAACAATTAGCAACTAAAACAAGTGAACATTAATTAGTTATAATAATTGCAATAGTTGAGCCATAAATAAAATTGCTTCCTAGCAGTTAAAGTGAACATGATTATCAGACAAGGAAAACGGTACAAGAGGAAGAAAGTTTTCCCTGGTCCCAAACTACAGAAGACATTTACAAGCGTCATTCTACAGAAGATAGAAGAGGAGCCCTCCGCAACATTCCGCAGCAGACGCTGTACACCTGAAACTAATGCAAAATAACACTGAATGCAAACTGTAATTGAAAAACAAAATTGACAAAACACAAAAAATGTAGTCATTGTGCAAAAGCAGAAATTTGTGTGGCAGTGGGAGGATACTCAAAGCAGCATATTTTTCTTTTTAAAAAAATTTTATTTTATTGTTTAAAGTATTACAAGTAGTAGTACATATATCTTTTTCCCCCCCATTGACCTTCCCCCAGCCTCCCCTACCCCCCGGCACATGCCCTCCTCCCCCTCCCCAGTGTCTGTGTCCATTGCTGTGCTTATATGCATGCACACAAGTCCTTGGGTTGACCTCTTTCCCCGCCTCCCCAACACTCCCCAGCCTTCCCGCTGTAATTTGACAGTCTGTTCGGTGCTTTACTGCCTCTGTATCTATCTTTTTATTCATCAGGTTATAATGTTCTTTATTTTCCATGAATGAGTGAGATCATGCGGTATTTTTCTCTCATAAAGCAGCATATTTTCCAAACAATATTCCTAAACACACCTTTCCTCGGTTGGGATTTGGTAAAAGGTAGGTAGGAGAAAGTCCTAAGCTTTGATGAGCATCTTAGCGGTTTTGGTTGAGGAAAGGTCCATCTGCTCTAAGTCCCACCTCAACACACGGTTTGGCTGAGCCCCGTTATGAATGCGATGGCGCCCTGCTCTGGACCAGCTCCGCAGGCGGGCGTCAGGGCTCCCGTTGTTTTGAGCTCCATGTAGTAAGCACCGCGTACGTTACAGGCGCGTTTACCCGGTAACACGTGGCTCTCAAGTGCACGAGTAGTAAACCGGGTCCACGCAGAGCTGCAGTCAGCCAAACCGGACACCACAGAACCCAGGGCCCAGCCCAGCAGCGCCGGGAGGAGGCTCCCTGCGGGGAGTTCTCCCACCGCCTGTTCCCCGACCGTGCCGCCGGGGCGGCTGCTCTCTCCGGGCCTCCGCGGGACCAGCCTTCCCCACCGGGTTACCCGCCCCGGCGGGCCTTCGGCTCTGGAACCTGTCACCGGCCGGGGCGGGGCGAATCCGCGGGGCGGGGCGAATCCGAGGGGCGGGGCGAATCCGCGGGGCGGGGCGTAGCGCGCGCGGCCATTGGGTCCGGGCGGCAGCGGACGGGGGCGGGGCCAGGCCGGGGGGCGGGGCCAGACGGCGGCGGGGGTGGGGCAGCAGCCTCAGGCCCACGCCGTAAACAGACAACATGGCGGCGGCGGCGGCGGCGGCACCGGGGGCTCTGGGCGCCTGGCAGGCCGGCCGCGCCCGCCTGGTGGCCGCTTGCAGTGCGCCGCTCGGCCCTCGGTGGACGCTGCCCGGCTCCGTGACGGGCCAGCGGCTGGGGTCGGCCATCTGGGCCCGGGGCTGGGCGCCCGCGGCCGGGGGGCTGCCCCTGCGGCGGGGCTACAGCTCCGAGGTGAAGACGGACGACGAGCTGCGGGTACGGTACCTGGAGGAGGAGAACCGAGGTGCGTGGCGGCGCTGGCGGCCGGCGCTCCCAGGAGCGGGTCGCGAGGTCGAGCGTGGGGCGGACGTCCTTGTCGGCTGAGCGGCGGCCCGGGGTCCCCTCCGCGCCCCAGCACGGGCTGCGCCGGTGCAGCGCTCTCAGCGCCCGGGGGCCGTGCGCCGGCCGGGAAGGCGGCCCCTCCGCGCGGAGACAGACCTCTGGGCGTGGAAGGTCAATGCCGGCGTGAGGTCCGCTTCCAGCTTCGTTCCTGCTCCGGGATTGCTTCCTGCGGACTCGGGGGTCCGGGGCTTAGGCGCTCCAGAGAGAAAGCACTTCAGCATTCCGAAGAATTTCACACGGAAAGCTGCCCGCTGGAACAATGGTCCCTGTCCATTGTCTCTTAGAAAGTTAGCTGGGGGTGTTATTCCACTTCAGCTACACAATTTTGAACAGGTTTTGTCTTCCGGTTACCGTGCTCAGCTCTGGGACCCCGTCGTGGATGGTCCTGACGCTGCCCTTGAGTTACCCCCGGTGGGGGAGCGGGCCGCCGTCAGAGGGAGGAGGGCTGTGGAAGACGTGCTGTCATCCCAGGATGGCACGGCTGAAGCTGTACTCCTTTCACCTGCCACGTGGGGGAATCTAAAGGGGTCTTGAAAGGTAATAGCAGTTTGCCGCAGGACTAGTCATCTACTTTTGACGTACAGTTAATTAAGCACCTGTAGTCTCTTATGCAGAAGTGCAAAACCAAGTTAAGTCACAATTGCTGTTTTTAAGCAGCTCCTTGTACGGTGAGGTAGACACTGGCGGTTGTGAGGCTGTGCTGACTTTGCCTGGTGAGAGCACAGGGCTCTAAAACCCCAAGGGGGTACGTGACCCGTTATTTGGGGGAGGCTGGAAAACTTGCGAGGGGAGATTCTGAGGGTTAGGTAGGGTTTTGCCAGATGAAACGGGCTCCATGGCGTTCCTTACTAGGCAATGGAATTGGTCATTTGGGAGGGTTCTGAGGCAAACGTCTCTGCGCCTCAGCTTTCTTGTGTGTAAAATAGGAAAAATAGTACCAGCTTCGTACATGGCTGCTGTGAAGATTAAATGGTAACGTAAACTAAGTATCCGGCGGCTAGCAGGTGCTCTGGAGTGTGTATTATTTCAGACAGAGACAGGGCATGGACTATGAACATGTGAGTCGTTTTGGGAAATGTCAGGAAAGTTTGGCCGTAGTGCGGCATGACGGGGGGATGCTGGGGGGTTCAGCTGGACAGTCTTTTCGGTTAGCTTAGTCTCACTGGAATGGCCATTCCATTAGGTGTAGCAACAGTACATTCGATACAAAAGGAGTGCATGTGCAGTTGTAATATGCACCATGTTCTGTATTTCTTCATCTTTATGACTTCACAAATTCACATTGAAAGTGAGTTTTCATAAAATGCCTGGAAATTCCATAAGTTAGGATCCAAATGGATTAAAGAGAAGAAATGATAGCATACAAGACAATTTAGTGATTAAGATATTTTAGTAACCTCAAATAACCTGTAAAATCAGGTATTAGGACATCATGGTTTCTTAAGAAAATTGGCCCAGCTTCCTCGAGGGATGGGCAAGAATGACAACTCAGGCTTAGGGGAGTATGCTCAAAGGTAGAGGTACTATCGAGCCAGCAGGAAGCAGTGCAAAGAAAACATGAGGTCCAGGATGCTGCGGTGAGGGAGTCTCCCTGGGGCCTCCGCTTCTCATAGCGGCTAGTCCAAAATGGCTCTCCGGCAGTCCGCAAGGAATCTCAGAACCCTTGCTATCAGGAGCCCCGGGCTGCTCCCTGTCCAGTCGGCCTCTAGGCTGGGGGAGGTGGGTAGTGCAGAATACATCAGCCCTCATCCGTTATCTAATTTGTCTCATACTTCTCATTTGTTGTGGAGGCACAAGGCATACCCCCGGTCTATTTCGTGTTATTGCTTGCATTGTTGTCCAACCTACTTAGCCCTGGTCATGGTTTACAGAGGTCTCTCTTTTCTTGGGCAACAGCCTCCTTTATAAGTCAAATGATCGTTCTCTCCCCAGTGTATTCTTTACACTGGTGCTGGAGTCACCTTTTTTGAAGGCCAAGAATCAACTCTCTGCTCAGGTAAACACCGCTAGTGGCTTCCCGTTGCCTGCAGGTCCTCACAGCCGGCAGGCCTTCCTAACGCCTCCTCTCCCTTCAGCTGCAGCTGAGCTTTGTTTTTTTCTGCTTTGCACGCAAGTGGAATGACCTCTCCCTTCCCCTGCCAACCATCTCCCCGTCTGGCAGGCTTCTCCTTATCATTGTGGCCCATTTCAAAGGTCATGTTTGCGAACCTTATTGGAACAACTCCTGGCAGAAACAGCAAACAAGTAAATGCATAATGCAAGCCACCCTTGATACCTGCTTCTCCTTATTCACCTCTAGATGTTCAGGCCTTCCTGAGTGTCTTTGAAATCTTTCCACTTTTCTCTGTGTTCTTCTTTATCAATACCACTCTTGTCCCAGCCAGCATCGTCTCTCAGATGGACTATTGCAGAGGTCTCATGTTTTTATGTTATGGCATGTGAATTATGTAATCATATATGTAGCTATATATAATTACATAATTATATATGTTAATTATATAATTCACATGCCATAAAATTCAAAATGTAGGCTTTTTTAGTGTATTTAGAGTTGTGCAACCATCACCTCAGTCCAGATTTATTTATTTTTTATTTATTTATTTTTAAATAAATCTTTATTGTTCAGATTATTACAATTGTTTCTCCTTTTTCCCCCCCATATCTCCCCATCACCCGGTTCCCTCCCCCCACCCCCCCCCGTTGTCCTTATCCATAGGTGTATGATTTTTGTCCAGTCTCTTCCCATACCCCCCACACAGACACCCATTTCCCCTTGAGAATTATCAATCCACCCCCATTCTATGCCTCTGATTCTATTATGTTCACCAGTTTATTCTGTTCCTCAGATTTTGAATTCACTTGATTTTTAGAATCACTTGTTGATAGATATTTGTTGTTCATAATTTTTATCTTTACTTTTTTCTTCTTTTTCCTCTTCTTAAAGAATACCTTTCAGCATTTCATATAATACTAGTTTGGCTGTGATGAACTCCTTTAGCTTTTTCTTATCTGTTAAGCTCTTTATCTGCCCTTCAATTCTGAATGATAACTTTGCTGGGTAGAGTAGTCTTGGTTGTAGGTTCTTGCTATTCATCACTTTGACTATTTCTTGCCATTCCCGTCTGGCCTGCATAGTTTCTGTTGAGAAATCAGCTGACAGTCGTATGGGTGCTCCCTTGTAGGTAACTAACTGTTTTTCTTTTGCTGCTTGTAAGATTCTCTCTTAGTCTTTTGCCCTTGGTATTTTAATTATGATGTGTCTTGGTGTGGTCCTCTTTGGATTCCTCTTGTTTGGGGTTCTGTGCGTTTCCTGAACTTGTAAGTCTTATTTCTTTCACCAGGTGGGGGAAGTTTTCTGTCATTATTTCTTCAAATAGGTTTTCAGTATCTTACTCTCTCTCTTCTGGTACCCCAAAAATTCGGATATTGGTATGCTTAAAGCCATCCCGGAGGCTCCTTATGCTATCCTCACACTTTTGGATTCTTCTTTCTTTCCGCCTCTCTGGTTGGGTGTTTTTTTCTTCCTCATATTCCAGATCTTTGGTTTGACTCTTCGGGTACGGTGATCTACAGTTGAGTTTCTGTATATTCTTTATTTCAGACAATGTATGCATAATTTCTGACTGGTCCTTTTCCATTTTTTTGGTATTCTCATTTAGGTCCTCGAAGGTCTCTTCAGGTTTCTCAGCGGTTTTTAGAAGATTCTTGAGTAACCTTATAAATATGGTTCTGAAGACTGTGTCGTCCATTAGTTTGCTTTCATCTATCTCTCCTACTTGTGACATACTTCGATGTCTCCACATTTTGGCTGCCTCCCTGTGTTGATGGAGTGGCTTTGTGTGGTTGGTGACCTATAGGGGCCGGTAGCTCAGCTTCCCCAATCACCCTAGGTCAGTGATGGCGAACCTATGACACGCGTGTCAGCACTGACACGTGTAGCCATTTCTGATGACACGCGGCCGCATGCCAAGGGTGAAACATTTGCTGCTCCTAAGGATGAAACATTTGCGACTAGAGTCTTGGAGTTAGTTTTTTCCTCAAAGTGACATACTACCCGAGTTATGCTCAGTTTTTTGGAGAAGTTTGACACACCAAGCTCAAAAGGTTGCCCATCACTGCCCTAGGTGGTCGCTCTTGGTACTCCCCTTTGTGGGCTGAGTGGAAAGTCTTGGTGTAGTTAAAAGCCCTGATTGCTGTTGGTACACTGGGAGGAATTGACCTCCTGTCCAGTTGGTTGTGAGGTCCTGCTGTGTCTATAACGGAAGGATTGCTGTGCTGGAGACACAGTAGGGCTTTGGTGCTCACTGAGTCTGCCTCTTGAATGTGTCCCTTATGAGAGTGGTTGAAATCTGGTGTCGTCCACACAGACAGAAAAGTCACTCTCACTCTCTGACTGATGGCCGAGAGTCCCGTAGGCGTCTGGATCCCCCATGTGTCCCTAGAAACTGGAGTTCAGAGTCATTGGGATTGTTGGTATCACTGGCGGGAATTGATCTCCAAGCCAGTTGGCTGTGAGGATCAGCAGTGTCTCCGCTGGGAGAGCTTCTGTGCTCAGCTTGGATGGGGCGGAGTCTCAGGATGGCGCAGACAAGCTTTGGTTTCCCGTCTGCTCCGCCCTAAGAAGGGCGGTTTCTCCGTGCCCGAATTAATGGCTGCGTGCCTCTGAGAGAAGGCAGCTTTCGAGCCTCTCCCGCTGCCTAACAGACCAGTTTCTCCCCAGCTGGGGCTGGATTTCAGTGCAGTCGGGAGGTTTTGTTTTTCTCCGGAACGAGAAATCCAGTCACTGGGAGGGCTGTGCTCAGCTTGGATGGGGCGGAGTCTCAGGGTGGCGCAGACAAACTTGGTTTCCGTCCGAGCCACCCTAAGAGGGTCGGTTTCTCCGTGCCCTAATCAATGGCTGCGCACCTCTGAGAAAAGGCAGCTTTTGAGCCTCGTCTGCTGCCAAACAGACCAGTTTCTCCCCGACCACAGCTGGATTTCAGTGCAGTTGGGAGGTTTTGTTTTTCTCCCAAATGAGAAAGCTAGCCACGCAGCGTCTGCTGCCCTCCCTCTCCGCGCGCTGCGAACAAGCCTGCCGCGTATTCAGCCGCCCGCCCTTTCTGCGCTCACGGATCTCCGCACCTCCACAGCTCCTGAGGCTCAGCGTCCCCCTCTCTGTTTTTCTCTAGTTGTAGGTTTTCCACTCTGCCAGCTTTCCAGTGGTTCTGGACGGTGTGTGCTCTGTTTTCCAGTTGTAGTTTCAAAATTGTTGTGGTAGGCAACAGTTAGGTGTTTACCTTATGCCGCCATCTTGGTTTCCTTCTCAGTCCAGATTTAGAACACTTTTATCAATGCAAAAAGAAACCCTGTTCTCTTTAGCAGTGACTTGGCTTCCCATTGTCACCGTCCCGCTGCCCCACAGTAAGACCCATTGTCTACTCGGACATTTCATATAAAGAAGTCATATCATATGTGTTTTTTGTGTGTGGCTTCTTTAACTTTATGTTTTCAAGGTTCATCCATGTTATAGATATTACTTCATTTCTTTTTATGACTGAATAATATTTAATTGTATGGATATATCACATTTTATCTTTTTTTTTTTTTAATTTGTTTCATAGAGGAAGGGAGAGGGAGAAAGAAATAGAAACATCAGTGATGAGAGAGAATCATTGATCAGCTGCCACCTGCACTCTCCCTACTGGGGATTGGGCAGGCAACTGGGGCATGTGCCCTTGACTGGAATTGAACCTGGGACCCTTCAATCAGTAGGCGGACGCTCTATTCACTGAGCCAAACCAGCTAGGGCTATCACATTTTATCTTTTATCATTGATGTACATTTGAGTTGTTGCCATTTAGTGGGTAAGTGAACAATGCTGCTTAGAATATTCATGTACACATTTTTGTGAACATCTGTTTTCATTAGAAGTGGAATTGCTGGATCACACGGTAATTCTATGATTTAACATTTTAAGGAACTATGGAACTTTTCCAAAGTGGCTGCAGCAATTTATATTCCCACTAGTGAGGTATGAGGGCTCCAATTTCTTCACATTCTGACCAACACTTGTTATTGTTTGTGTTTTTTATTACATCTGGTGCTGTAAAGTGATGTTGTGACTTTGATTCGGATGCCTAATGGTTAGTGATTTTGAATCTTTCCATGTGCTTAGGGCCATGTGTGTATCTTTTTTAGAGAAATGTCTTAAATCCTTTTCCCATTTATAATTGGTTTGTTTGTCCTTTTATTGTTGAATTACGAGAGTTCTTTATATATTCTGGATGCAAATTTTTTATCAGATACTTGATTTGCAAATGTTTTCTCCTATTTTGTGGGTTGTCTTTTCATTTTCTTTTTTTTAAGCCTCATGAGGATATGTTTATTGATTTTAGAGAGAGAAGAAAGGAAGAGGGAGAGGGAGAGGGAGAGGGTGGGGAGAGGGAGGGAGAGAGAGAAAGAGGTGAGAAACATCGATTGGTTACCTTCCATATGCCCCTCAACTGGGGATCGAACACACAACCTAGGTATGTGCCCTGACCAGGAACGGAATCTGAAACCTTTTGGTGTGTGGAATGGTGCTCCAACCAACTGAGCCACCTGGCCAGCGCTCTCTCCTCTTCACTTTCTTAATGGTTTATTTTGAAGAACCCAGGTTTTTAGTTTTGATGTAGTTCAGTTTGTATATTTGTTTCTTTTGTTGCTGTGCTTTTGGGTCATATCTAAGAAACTTGCTTAAGCCAAGGCCACAAAGATTTATACTTGTTTTCTTCTAAGAGATTTATGGTTTGGCTCTTATATTTGTTCCTGTGTTCCATTTTCAGTTATTTTTTGTGAGGTAAGAGGTTAACTTCATTCTTTTGCTTGTGGATAGACAGTGTCCCAGTACTATTTGTTCAAAAGACTGTTCTTTCACCACTGAATTGGCTTGGCACCCTTGTTAAAAATTGACTATAAATAAGAGTTTATTTATGGACTTTCAGTTCTGTCTCATTTATCTACGTGTCTGTCTTTATGCTGGCACCATACTGTTTGATTTCAGGATCTTTATAGTAACATTTGATTTGGATAGTCTGAGTCCTCCAATTTTTGTTCTTTTCCAACTATTCTGTCTATTCTGGACTCTCTCATTACCACAAGAATTATAGGATCAGCTTGTGGATTTCTTCAAGAAAGTAAACTAGAATTTCAATAAGAATTGTACATCAATTTGGGGAATATTGCCATTTAACAATGTTACATTTTCCTGTCCATGAACATGGGATGTTTTGTAGTTTTCAGTGTACAAAGCTTTATATGTTAAATTTACTCCTATTTTATTTTCTTTGGATGCTATTGTAAATGGAATTGTTTTCTTAGTTTCATTTTCAGATTGATTATTGCTAATGTAATACAATTATTTTTGTATGTTGATCTTGTATCATGCAACTTTGCTGAACTTGCTTATTTGTTCTCATAGTTTTTTAGCGGATTTCTTAATATTTACTATATATAGATCATGTCATCTGCCATAGAAATAATTTTACTTCTTTTCTAATCTGGCTGTCTTTTATTTCTTTCTCTTTTCTAATCTCTCCGGTTGAAGCCTCCATTATTTATACTAATAAAAGGGTAATATGAAAATTGGTCATGACGCCCTCACAGTAACAACCAAACAGCAGGCTGTGTGGGGTGACAAGGCCGGCAGAGGGGTTAGCGAGGGACGACCAAATGACTGACCAGCAGGCTATGTGGGGCGACCAGGTCGGCAAGGGGGGCACTAAGGGGCAACCAGGCCGGCAGTGGGGGGACAGTTAGGGGAGACCAGGTCGGCAGGAGGGGGCAGTTGGGGGCGACCAGGCAGGCAGGCAGGCAGGTGAGCAGTTAGGAGCCAGCGGTCCTGGATTGTGAGAAGGATGTCCAACTGCCAGTTTTGGCCAAAACTGGCAGTTGGACATCACCCAAGGGGTCCAGATTGGAGAGGGTGCAGACTGGGCTGAGGGGACTCCCTCCCCCTTGCACGAATTTCGTGCACCAGGCCTCTAGTAATCTATAATAATCTATAATAATCTATACTAGTAAAAGGGTAATACGCTAATTAGACTGGGTGACTGGCCATCTTCTGGATGCCTGACTTCCTTCTGGACAAAACCACAGTGGTGGGGGTCGAGGCAGAGGTGGTTAGGGGCAATCAGGCTGGCAGGGGAGGGCAATGGGGGCTATCAGGCTGGCAGAAGAGGGCAGTTGGGGGCCATCAAGTTAGCAGGGGAGGGCAGTTGAGGACCATCAGGCTGGCAGAGGAGCGGTTAGGTTGTGATCAGGCTGGCAGAGGTGGTTAGGGGCGATCAGGCAGGCAGGTAGGTGAGTGGTTAGGAGCCAGTGGTCCTGGATTCTGAGAGGGATGTCAGACTGCCGGTTTATTAGTATAGATTATTATAGATTATAATGGAGGCTCCAACCAGAGAGATTAGAAAAGAGAAAGAAATAAAAGACAGCCAGATTGGAGAAGAAGTAAAATTACTTCTATTTGCAGATGACATGATCTGTATATAGTAAATATTGAGAAATCCACTAAAAAACTATGAGAACAAATAAGCAAGTTCAGCAAAGTTGCATGATACAAGATCAACATACAAAAATAATTGTATTACATTAGCAATAAACAATCTGAAAATGAAACTAAGAAAACAATTCCATTTACAATAGCATCCAAAGAAAATAAAACTGGCCGTTGGACATCCCCCAAGGGGTCCAGATTGGAGAGGGTGCTGGTGCAGCTGAGGGATACCACCTCCTATGCATGAATCTCGTGCACTGGGCCTCTAGTAAAAGCATAATATGTTAATTAGGCTGGACAGCTGATCGAACTTCCACATGTCCTTCTGGACGAAACCAGGGCTGCGAGGGCTGAGCCCCTTGCACGAATTTCATGCATCAGGCCTCTAGTATTGAATAAAAGTATCAAGAACAGACATCCTTATCTTGCTCCCTATTATGAGGGGAAAGCATTCAGTCTTTCATCATTAAGTATATTATCTCTGAGTTTTTTGGAGATGCCCTTTATGGGATTGAAAAAGCTCCCATCTATTCATAGTCTAAGTGTTTTGCCATTTTGAATTTTGTCAGATGCTGTTTTGGCATCTATTAAAATGATCATATGATTTTTCTTGTTTAGCCTCTTGATGTGATGGATTACGTTAATTGGTTTTCAAATATTGAACCAGTCTTGTGTGCCTGGAATAAATCCCACTTGGTTATGGTATATTATACATTTCTGGATTTGATTTGCTAGTATTTTGTTGAGGATTTTTTCATCTATGTTCATGAGAGCTAGTGGTTTTTCGTTTTTCGTGCTTGGGATGCCTTTTTCTGGTTTTGGTATGAGTATAATGCTTTCTTCATAGAATTAGCTAGAAGTGTTCCTTTCTGCTTATATTTTCTGGAGGAGATTACTGAGAAATTCTGTCACTTATTTTTGAATGCTTTGGTAGAATTCACCTGTAAAATCATGTACTAGTATATCAGATGCTTTCTGCTTGGAAGGGTATTATTTATTGATTAAGTTTCTTTAATTGATACAGGCCTATTCAGTTTATCTATTTCTCATGTGTTCTGGTAGATTGTCTCTTTCAAAGAATTCTCCCATTTCATCTAAGTTACCAAATTTGTGGGATAGAGTTGTTTATAGTATTCCTTTGTTATGCATATGACATTAATGGAATTCAGTAATGATGATACTTCTTTCATTTCTGATATTAGTAACTTGTTCTCTCTCCTTTTTTTTCATTTTTGCCTGATTAGAGGCTTATCACTTTACTGATCTTTTTAAAGAACTAGCTTTGAAAACATTTTTTTAATAATTTTTAGAAAGGGAGAGGGATAGAGAGAAACATGGATGAGAGAGAAACATCATGTATCGGCTGCCTCCTGTATGCCCCCTACTGAGGATTGAGCCCGCAACCTGGGTATATGCCCTAACCCCTGACTGGGAGTCAGTCAATATCTCCAAATTCCTTGGTCCATGCTCAACCACTGAGTCACACCTTTTTCTACTAATTTTCTATTTTCAATTTTATTGTTTCCTGCTGATTTTTTCTTTTTTCAATTATTTTAGATTTAATTTGCTTTCGTTCTAGTTTCTTAATGTGGAAACTTAGATTATCAATTGTAGATGGTTCTTAATATGTGCATTCAATCAATGCTGCAAGTTTCCTCTAAGTACTGCTTTTGCTATAACCCACACATTTTGATAAGCTGTATTTTTATTTTCATTTAAAAATATTTTAAATTTCTCTTAAGATTTCTTTTTTTAACTTATGTACTATTCAGAAGTACCTTACTTAATCTCCAAGTATTTTGGGATTTTCCAGCTGTCTGTTACTGATTTCTAAGAGCATACTTCAATATGACTTTTTATTGTTTTAAATTCGTTAAGGTGTGTTTTTGGCCCAGATGTGGTCTGTGTTGGCGAATGTGTACTCTTTGTTGGCTGCAGTAGCTTCTATTCAGTTAGATCTGGTTTTCAGTTATCGTTGACTGGTGTTGCTCAGCTCAGCTAGACCCTTCTCTGATTTTCCTGCCTGCTGGACTGCCAGTTATTGATAGAGGCATTGGTGCATTACATGGGATTTGTTGTACTAATTGTTAAATTTTTGAAGTTTACAGAAATTTTCAAATAAAGTTAATTATATGGTAAAATTAAAAATAAAATAAAGCACTGTGGAAGGGTGCCACCCCTTCACTTTCAGGCCCTTTCATCCAAAGTAAAGACTTTAAACATCTGTTGAGTCCCTGCTTTCAATGATAATTTCATTCACTGTCTGTATTGTGTTACCTATACAATTATTTTTACAGACAGTATCTGGACTCCTTTCTATATAAGATGAGAAAAGGAAATGTTTGCTGTTTTATTTCTTTCATCGTCTACCTTCCAATTTCTGTCATTGGTAACTTTTAGTTTACATCATAAAAACGTATGCCAGTTACATTTTGTTCTCCCATAACTTACTCGGAGCTCTCTCTGTGGATGGACTACAAACAGGGTTTACACTGCCACTGTACCAGTTATGTTGACACTCCTTCAGAGTCTGCAGAGCAGTCTTCTTCCCATCTCCACTCCACAGCCCAGGGCCTGTGCGCTGTCTCACACCCGGACCTCTGCTGGAGCTTCTGGGTTGGTGGCCCCCGGTATACTTTTATTGTTTTCGTAAATTGCGATGAAATTCATATAACGGAAAATTTATCATTTTACAGTTTTTAAGTGTCCAGTTCAGTGGTTTTTAGTTTATTCACCATGTTGTACAGCCATCACTACTGTCATTACAGACTACTTGCATTACCTGCAAAGCAAATCCATTCCCTTTAGTCAGTCCTTCCTCACGCCCCTCTCCCCAGTTTCCAGAAACCACGAATCTCCTTTCTGTCTTTATGGACTTGCCTGCACCAGGTTTTTCATAGAAATAGAATCGAATAATAGGTGGCTTTAGGTATCTGGCTCCTTTCATCCTTATGTTTCAGTACTTCATTCCTTTTGATGGCTGAATGATACTCCATTTTTATTTGTTTCTACTTTTTGGGTATTATGAATAATGCTGCCGAACACTTGCATACAATTGTTTGAGCACATGTTTTCATTTCTTTTGAGTAGATACTTAGGAGGAGAATCATTGGGTCATACGGTAATTTTATGTTTAGTTTTTAGAGAACCCGCCAAACTTTCCCACAGAGGCTACACCATTTTACATTTTTAACCATCTACAAGGGCGCCTATTTCTCCACATGCTCCTCAACACTGACTTGTTCCCACTTTTTTTTGTTATAGCCGTTCTACTGCTTGTGAACTGACACCTCAGTGTGGTTTTGATTTGCATTTCTCTAATAACAAATGATGTTTAGCATCATTTCATGTGCTGATTGGGCATTTGTATATTTCCTTTGGAAAAATATCTATTTAAATATTTTGCTCAGTATTCCATTGGGTTGTTTGTCTTTTTTATTGTGAGTAATAAGAATTCTTTATATAATCTGTGTATTAACCCCATATCAGATATATGGTTTGCACATATTTTCTCTCGCGGATTGTTTTTTTACTTTCTAGATAATGCTGAGGAGGTCTGATTTACCTGTTTTTCTTTTGTGGCTTCTGCTTTTGTTGTGATATTTAAGACGCTGTTGCCTAATCCAAGATCATGAAGATTTACACTTAGTTTCCTCCTAGGAGTGTTATGGTTGTAGCTCGGACAGTTCTGTCCTGCATCCATTTTGAGAGGTTTTATATATGGTGTGAGGAAAGGTCCAATACAGTCTTGTGGGTGAGTAGTCCCACCACTATTTGTTGAAAAGACTATTTTTGCACCATTGAATGATCTTGGTATCCTTGTCTAAAACCAATTGACCTTAAAAGTGTTTATTTTTGAAGTCTTAATTTAATTCCATTGATCTATATGTCTGTCCATATGCCAGTATCATACTGTTTGATAACTGTAGCTTTGTAATAAGTTTTGAAATCAGGAAGTGTCCCAATTAAACCCTCCAAATAAGTCTTCCAACTTATTTCTCTTTTTTTGGATTGTTTTTGGCTATTTGGGATCCTTGCAATTCCATTTGCATTTTAATGTCAGTCTTTTTGCAAAAAAGGCAGTTGGAACTTTGATAGAGATGTGTAGATCAATTTGGGAAGTATTTCCTTCTTAACAATTAAATCTTTTATGAACACAGGACACCTTTTTACTTATTTAGGTCTTAATTTCTTTAAATGATATTTTATAGTTTTTAGTCTTGAATTTTCTTAATTAAGTTTATTCCTAAGTATTTTATTCCTTTTTTTAAAAAAATATATTTTATTGATTTTTTACAGAGAGGAAGGGAGAGGGACAGAGAGCTAGAAACATCGATGAGAGAGAGAAACATCAATCAGCTGCCTCCTGCACACCCCCTACCGGGGATGTGCCCGCAACCAATGTACATGCCCTTGACCGGAATCGAACCTGGGACCCTCCAGTCTGCAGACCGACGCTCTGTCCACCGAGCCAAACCGGTTTCGGCTATTTTATTCCTTTTGATGCTATTACAAATTGAATTGTTTTCCTAATATTATTTTTGGAGTGTTTGTTGATAGTGTATAGAAATATGGCGGTTGCCGAAACCGGTTTGGCTCAATGGATAGAGCATCGGTCTGCGGACTGAAGGGTCCCAGGTTCGATTCCGGTCAAGGGCATGTACATTGGCTGCGGGCACATCCCTGGTAGGGGGTGTGCAGGAGGCAGCTGATTGATGTTTCTCTCTCTCATCGATGTTTCTAGCTCTCTGTCCCTCTCCCTTCCTCTCTGTAAAAAATCAATAAAATATATTTAAAAAAAAAAAGAAACATGGCGGCTTTTTATATATTGATCTTGTATCATGTAACTTTGCTGAGTTCATTTATTAGCTCCAATAGTTTTTGGTGGATTCTTTGGACTCTTCTCTATATAAGGTCATGTCATCTGTGAATAGAAATAATGTAACTTCTCCTTTCTCCCCCGCAACCTGGATGCTCCCCTCCCCTCCTCTACCCTCCCTTCCCCTGCCCTCCCCTCCTCTGCCCTCCCTTTCCCTGCCCTCCCCTTCTCTCCCCTCCCTTCCTCTCCCCTCTTTTCTTTCCCTTTCCTTTCCTTTTTTGCCCAGTTATCTCGGCTAGAATTTCCAGTGACACATGAATAGAAGTGGTAAGAACAGACACCCTGTCTTATTTCTTAGCTCAGGGGAAGGCCTTTGGTCTCTGAGCGCTGAGTGTGTGTCAGCGGTGGCGTTTTATAAGTACCTTTTATGAGGCTGAGAAAGTCCCTTCTGTTACTGGTTTGCTGGCGTTCTTTTCCTTTGTCAGTTGAGATGACCACATGGTTTAAAAACATTTCTCTTTATTCTGTTAATGTGGTATATTGGATTGGTATAGATCCAATTATGGCATATCAACCTTTAAATCTGCTGCTTGATTTGGCTTTTTAATATCTTCTTGAGGATTTTTACCTTTATATTCATTGGGGATGTTGGTTTGTTGTTCCTAGTATATTCTTGCTTTCCTTCTAATCTGTTCTGTACACTGTTACATGAGTGATCTTTTTAAAATACAAATTTGAACATAGAAATACATTTCCCCAACTTGATAAAAAGCTGTATAGCAAACATTCTAAATGGTGAAATACTAAAGCATTCTCATTAAAGGCATTGACAAAATAAGGGAATTTGTTAAACTTGCTATTAATTCTGTATTCACGACAATCAATTGTAGAATACTTTTGTTCTCCCCAAAAGAAACTCCACACTTTTTAGCTTTCACTGTTCAATCACTGGAGGCATCTCTGCCAGCTCTATACAGCCACTAATTTACTTTGTCCCTTTTAGCTTGCCTACTCAAGGCCTTTCATACAAATGGAGTTATACAGTATGTGCTCCTTTGTGACTGTTTTCTTTCACTCAGCATACTGTTTTAAAGGTTCATCCATGTTGTACACGTATCGGTATTTTATTTGTTTTTATTGCCGAATGCACATATAGCCCACATTTTGTTTATCCGTTCATCAGGTGATGGACATTTGGGTTGTTTCCATCTTTTGAATGTTTTGGATAATGCTGCTCTGATCATTCTGATACAGGATGTGGACATACGTTTTCATGGGAAATCTTTTTTTAAGGAAGATACTAAGCCCCAAAGTTACAAAAACAAAGATATACTACATAAAATTTAAAACTTTGGTGTAACAAATACCATAAACAAGTTGAATTAAAAAAGTGAGTGATAGGAAAAAGACTTAATAAATAATCTATGCTAATAAAAGAGTAATATGCTAATTAGACCGGAGACCTTCCGGAGACCTTCTGGATATCCTTCCGGACAAAGCCAGGGGGTTGGCTGGTCTGCAAACTGCCCCTAGGCCCTTGCCCAGGCCGGCATGCCCCCAGCGGAGACCCCCACCCTGATGGGAGTGTGGCCAGCCTGCAAAAGGCCCTCAGCCCCATGCCCAGGCGGGACCCCCCACCCTGATCTGGGACCCCCTTCAGGGCAGTCCAGCCGGCCCCCATCCATGCACCAGGCCTCTATCTACACTAATAAAAGGGTCATATGCTAATTAGACCAGACGTCCTTCCGGACAAGGCCATGGTGGTGGGGCCAAGGCAGAGGCAGTTAGGGGTGATCAGGCCAGCAGGGGAGAACAGTTAGGGAGATCAGGCCAGCGGGGGAGGGCAGTTAGGGGGATCAGGCCTGCAGGGCAGAGCAATTAGGGGAATCAGGCTGGCAGGCAGGTGAGTGGTTAGGAGCCAGCCATCCCGGATTGCATTGTAATGGGGCCATGACTATTTTATGTTGTTTAGGATTAGGCCTAAACCGGCAGTCGGACACCCCCCTCCCATGCACGAATTTTGTGCACCAGGCCACTAGTCCTATCTAATAAAAGAGTAATATGCAAATTGACCATACCTCTACTAGACCCACAAACCATACCCACCAGCCAATCAGGAGCGAATATGCAAATAAACCCAACCAAGATGGCTGTGGCCACAGAGAGCAGGAGGGAGGCTTGGGTTTCCCTGGCAATGGAGGAAGCCAAACTTTCTGCCTGCCCTTGCCGGCCTAGGCCTTCACTCAAGGCTACAAAGTTTCAATAATAGAAGATAAATAAATCCAAACAGAAATGGTGGCAGCCACGGAGCTGGAAAGAGCAGGAGGCTAGGGTTTCCCCCGGTGATGGAGGAAGCCAAGCTTCTGAAGCCCTGGCCTGCCTTGGCCTCCGCTCCAGGCTACAAAGTTTCAATTATAGAAGATACATAAATCCCAACAGAAGTGGCTGCTGCCACAGAGCAAGCAGGAGGCTTGGCTCCACTCCAGGCTACAAAGTTTCAGTTGTAGAAGGAAAATAAATTCCAGATACCAGGGCCTCCACTTGGGTCGCCGGGGGGCGTGGACGGCCTGCAAACCACCACAGGCCCCTTGCCCAGGCCGCCCCACACCCCAAGGGAACCCCACCCTGATCCGGGACACCCTTCAGGGCAAACCAGCTGGCCCCCACCCATGCATCAGGCCTCTATCCTATCTAATAAAAGAGTAATATGCAGATTGATCATCACTCCAACACACAAGATGGCTGCCCCCATGTGGTCAAAGATCCTGCCCACATGTGAACACAAGATGGCCACCACAGGATAGCCAGCAGGGGAGGGCAGTTGGGAGGGACCAGGCCTGCAAGGGAGGGCAGTTGGGGTGATCAAGCCTGCAGGGGAGGGCAGTTAGGGGTGACCAGGCTGACAGAGGAGGGAAGTTGGGGGTGACCGGGCATGCAGGGAAGGGCAGTTGGGGGGTACCAGGCCTGCAGGGGAGGGCAATTAGGGGTGACCAGGCCTGCAGGGGAGTGCAGTTAAGGGTGACCAGGCCTGCAGGGGATGGCAGTTAGGAGCAAACAGGCTGGCAGGGGAGCAGTTAGGCATCAATCAGGCTGGCAGGGGAATGATTAGGGGGTGATCAGGCTGGCAGGCAGAAGTGGTTAGGGGCAATCAGGAAGGCAGGCAGGCGAGCAGTTGGGAGCCAGCAGTCCTGGATTGTGATAGGGATGTCTGACTGCCCGTTTAAATGGGCAGTCGGACATCCCTTGAGGGGTCCCAGATTGGAGAGGGTGCAGGCTGGGCTGAGGGACACCACCACCATGCACGAATTTCGTGCACCGGGCCTCTAGTCCTATCTAATAAAATGGTAATATGCAAATAACCATCACTCTGCTACGCCCACGATTGGGCCAGCGGGAGGCTTGGGGGTGGGAGGCTGCGGGGTGGGACTCGGGGTGGCGTATCCGGCCGTTGAGAAGATCAAGATGGCGGCACCCAGTCCTCTTAGTTCCGGAGGTCCCTGGGAAGATCGCCACCCTGGGGAGGCGAGGCCGGGCTGCCAAGCCGCTCCCGGGGGTCCCTGGGGAGATCAGCAACCTGGGAGGGTATGGTCGGGCCTGCCCAGCCGCTCCCGGGGGTTCCTGGGGAGATCGGCAACCCGGGTGGGCGTGGCCGGGCCCGCGCAGCGGCTCCCGGGGGTCCCTGGGGAGATTGGCAAGGGTGGGGGGCCCCGCGGCCGGACCTGCCCAGCTGCTCCCAGAGGTGCCTGGGGAGATTGGCAACCCGGGGGAGGGGGCGCGTGGCCGGGCCGTTCAGCCCCTCCCAGGGGTCCTTGGGGAGATCAGCAACGGGGGGCATGGCCGGGCCCACCCAGCGGCTCCGGGGGGTCCCTGGGGAGATCCGTAATCCGGGGGGGGGGGGCGTGGCCGGGCCCGCCCAGCAGCTCCGGGGGTCCCCGGGAACATTGCAGGCATGGGGTTGCTGAGACCCAGACCAGGCCTCTGGCCACAGATTCATAGCTTCTCGGAGACCTAGGGCAGGGATTTGCCTCATCTGCAGAGAGACAGAGGTTCTGCAGTGCCCCCAAGACGTGGGTGGGCCCAGCCAGGGATCAAGGGGCATGGAAGGACTCCTGGCAGAGGGGCAAGGACCCTCACCCCTGAGACAAGGGTTGAGGGGTGGTGCCACCTCAGTGGAGGGGTGCTGCACTGCAGGGTACTGGACTGACTGATGTGATTCAGAGAAGTTCCCAGTGCTAACGGGCCTCGCTCAGGCGGCCTTCACACTTCAGAGGCAGTGACTCCTGCTCCTGCCTTGACCCAAAAGCAAGCCCGCGGTGCCCTGCCCCATGGCAGAGCATGCCTAGGCAGTGAGTGGGAAGCCTTCCACCTGCTCCGGAGAAGCAGGGCAGTAAAGAATGGGGGGCAGGGGACGGGGAGAGGAAAGAATGTGGAGCATCCGCAATGAAGAGGTGCTCGAGAAAGAGGCTCAGAAGCCTGACTGGAAGGTTTGTTCTGTTTGCTGGGCCGCTGCCCCTTAGGAAGCGCAAAGAGCATGGCTCTGAGGGCTTCCTGTGTGCTGAGTCAAGTTCCACAGCCAACTGGAATTGGCCTCAGTTTCCTGGTCTGTAAAATGGATGAAGCGTGTCCCATGCCTTCACTGAGCTTTGATGGCCAGTTGAGATACTATATAAAGAAAATGAGGGAAGAATTGAGAAAGAAAAGGAAGGACGAGCAACACAAAAGAAAGACTGAAAGGAACCTGTAAACCCATTGTCACTTAAATAGGGAATATAGTCAATAGAGTTGTAATAATGGTATGATGCCAGGTGGGTACTAGAAGTATCGGGGAACACTTTGTAAAGTATATGATTGTCTAACCACAATTCTGTAACTAATATAAAACCTGAAACCAATACAAAATAATGTTGAATGTAAAGAAATGAAAATTGGAGTGAACTTTTTATAAATTTCAAAGGCGCGCGCACGCAGAGAGGATTGACTGCTGAGTGCACGGGCGGCTGAGTGTGCGGCTGGTTTTCTAAAGTGAGAGTGAGACAGTCAGGGAACAAATATGATATTCTTGCAAATGAGCTTCACCTTACTTAAATAACTTTTGAGTCAGAATTCTCTATTGGGACTTGGGAGAGGGTGGCAACAGAGTAAATTATAAGATTCACTTCTCATTGACACCAAGTCAGTTGGAAGTTCTCTCTTATCAGTAATACACTTGAAAATGCAGTGAATGTAATTAGACTAACTCTGCCTTTTAACTTTTCTTTTTTGATGAGTACCATGTGAAACAATTTATCAGAATTCCTCTGATTTTAGGGCAACAAGCTTGCACTTGTGTGTCTGTGTGTAGAGTTTGAATTTTATGCATTCCAATGTAGTAGATTTTGTACAGTGTATCTTTTGCATCTTGTCTAAGAAAATCTGGTGGTTCCATCCAAAGTGATACACAAGAATTGCCACAGATACATCTAAATGGCCTGTAGAAGCTGAGTTCCAGTGACCTTTTCCCTTGTACATCCTTGTAAATAAATTAATGTGTGTAATGTAAGAATAATTTGTTGGCACAGTTGTGTCTCAGTACAATGTAGAGGTAGTTTAAACATATATTTGAATTGATCTTAATGTTAGGTTCATTTAGTATATTTTTTCAGAATTATTGATAATACAAAAATTCACATATGAGGGGAAGGAAGTGTCCTTGTGCAGGTTATACACATAATTGGAGAGAAAAATGTATTTCCTATGTTTTTAAATTTCTGAAGGTTTTCCTGTTCACATTTGCCCCTAATTTTATCTATGTAATTTTATATTCTTCTAATGTGCAAGGGCTCCTTAAATTCTGTAACCTTCAGACCCTGCAGACTCGGGACCCAACCTTGGTGCGAGTCCAAGATGCTCCTTCACATTTGCCTAATGTGTCCACAGAGGTGTTGGTGCTTGTCTGGGCAATGAATAGGGACAGTATTTTGGGGGATTATTTGCAAAATGGAGATTTCCCAGACCTAGAACTTTCTTTCATTTCTGGATATTTGTCAGGCAAATACTTATGCAGGTACAGAAAAAGAAATCTTTAAGAATGCTGTTGCAGCTCTGTAATATTCAGGAAAATTTAGGAACAGTTTAAATGCTCAAAAGGAGACTAATGGAAATCCATTTCACAGAATTTTATGATTTAAAGGAATGTCTGGAGATAGAAAGATCTTTAAGATTGAATTAAGTAAATAAAAGAAACATTTATGAATTAGTTATGTAGAACAGCACTGACAGAAAATACTGACCCCATTTATGTAAAACTAGAGGCCTAGAGCACGAAATTCGTGCATGGGCGTATGTGTGTCCCGCAGCCCAGCCTGCACCCTCTCCAATCTGGGACCCCTCGAGGGAAGTCTGACATCCCTCTCAAAATCCAGGACTGCTGGCTCCCAGCCACTCGCCTGCCTGCCTGCCTTCCTGATTGCCCCTAACCGCTTCTGCCTGCCCGCCTGATCACCCCTAACCACTCCCCTGCCAGCCTGATTGATGCCTAACTGTTCCCCTGTCTGCCCGATTGCCCCTAACTACCCTCCCCTGCTGGCCTGGTCACCCCTAACTTCCCTCCCCTGCCAGCCTGGTCCCCCTAACTGCCCTCCCCTGATGGCCTGGTCCCTTCCAACTGCCCTCCACTGCAGGCCTGGTCACCCCCAACTGCCCTCCCCTGCAGGCCTGGTCCCCCTCAACTGCTCTCCCTGGCAGGCCTGGGTCCCCCCCCAACTGTCCTTCCCTGCAGGCCTGGTCGCCCCCAAATTCCCTCCTCTGCCGGCCTTGTCACCCCTAACTGCCCTCCCCTGCAGGCTTGATCACCCCCAACTGCCCTCCCTTGCAGGCCTGGTCCCTCCCATCTGCCCTCCCCTGCTGGTCTGATCGCCCACAACTGCCCTCCTTTGCAGGCCTGGTTCCCCCCAGCTGCAGGTCATCTTGTGTCCACACGGGGGCAGCCATCTTGTGTTAGAGTGACAGTCAATTTGCATATTACTCTTTTATTAGATAGGATAGCAACAACAGCCCAAACTGTGGTACCGCTCTGTATTTCTGTATGCAAATACATTTTCTATGAGGTTCCATAACTGATGACTGAGGCTACCTCTGGGGAGGGCAGTGGGAGGGTCCAGGGAAGGAAATTTTCACTTTGTGTGTATTACTTTAATTTTGTACAAGCCAAATACATTCATGTATATTTTTAAAAAGTCCCAGCTAAGTCTCTGTGCTCATGTTTCAGTTGTGTGAGCTTTGTAGACCAGGGTTGCTGTTGTAATGTGAACTTGTCACAGATTCACCAGTGATGTTTTATCAAAAGGCAGGGAAACCCGGAGAAACCAAGATGGCGGCATAGGTAAACACCTAAACTGCTGCCTTGCACAACAATATCAAAATTACAACTAAAAGACAAAACGGACACCATCCAGAACCACAGGAAAGCTGGCTGAGTGGAAATTCTACAACTAGAAGGAAAGAGGAAAGCACATTGAGACTCAGAGGAGCTGCAAAAGGCTGAGGTACAGAGGCGTGTGCAGAGAGGACTGGCGGCTGACTGCACGGGCGGTTGAGTGCGCGGCTGGCTTTCTAAAGTGGGAGGGAGACGGAAGCTCCTGACAGCGCTGAACTCCAGTCCTGGGCGAGACTCTGGGAACCCAAACTCATTCGGGGGAAATCTGGACTGTCAGGAAAAGAGAAAGCACACTGAGACTCAGGGGAGCCGCGGAAGGCAGAGGTCCGGAGGCGCGCGCACGCAGAGAGGATTGACTGCTGAGTGCACGGGCGGCTGAGTGTGCGGCTGGCTTTCTAAAGTGAGAGGGAGACGGAAGCTCCTGACTGCACTGAACTCCAATTCCGGGCGAGTTTCTGGGAAACCAGACTCATTCGGGGAGAAACTGGACTGTCTGGCAGCGGGCGAAACTCGAGGGCGGCTTTCTCTCAGAGGTGCTTGCAGTGATTACCATGGGACACTGAGACCCAGGGGTCTCATAGGGCAGGGCTGATGCGAAGCCAAGGCTGTCTGCTCCACCCTGAGACTCCGCCCCATCCAAGCTGAGCACAGAGGCTTTTGTAAGTCTTCTCCCATAAGGGTGTCTCCAGCACAGAAGTTCTCCCAGCGTAGACACAGCTGATCCTCACAGCCAATTGGCCTGGAGGTCAATTCCTCCCAGTGATACCAACAACAATCAAGACTTAACTACAACAAGGCTGTGCACACAGTCCACAAAGGGGTGCACCAAGAGTGTCCACCTCAGGTAACTGGGGAGGCCGACCCACTGGGCCCTATAGGACACCTAGTACACAAAGCAACCCTACCAACTCAGGGAAGCAGTGAAAATGTGAAGACAAAGAAACAGGTCACAAATGAAAGAAATGGAGGAAAGCAAACAACTGGATATAGAGTTCAAAACCACAGTTATAAGGTTTTTCAAGAATTTCCTAGAAAAGGCCAATAAATTTAGCGAGACCCTCGAGGATATGAAAAAGGACCAACTAGAAATTAAACATACACTGACTGAAATAAAAAATATAGCAGACTAGAGGACCACAAGAATCAAGTCAAAGAATTGAAATACAAAGAAGCAAAAAACACTCAACCGGTAAAACAAAAAGCAAAAAGAATCCAAAAATTTGAAGATAGTGTAAGGAGCCTCTGGGACAACCTCAAGTGTACCAACATCCGAATTATGGGGGTGCTAGAAGAAGAGAGAGAGCAAGATACTGAAAACCTATTTGAAGAAATAATGACAGAAAACTTCCCCTATCTGGTGAAAGAAATAGACTTATAAGTCCAGGAAGCGCACAGAACCCCAAACAGAAGGAATCCAAAGAGGACCACACCAAGACACATCATAATTAAAATGCCAAGAGCAAAAGACAAGGAGAGAATATTAAAAGCAGCAAGAGAAAAACAGTTAATTACCTACAAGGGAGTACCCATACAATTGTCAGCTGATTTCTCAACAGAAACTATGCAGGCCAGACGGGAGTGGCAAGAAATATTCAAAGTGATGAATAGCAAGAACCTACAACCAAGATTACTCTACCCAGCAAAGCTATCATTCAGAATTGAAGGTCAGATAAAGAGCTTCACAGATAAGAAAAAGCTAAAGGAGTTCATCACCACCAAACCAGTACTATATGAAATGCTGAAAGGTATTCTTTAAGAAGAGGAAGAAGAAGAAAAAGGTAAAGATAAAAATTATGAACAACAAATACATGTCTATCAAGTGAATAAAAAATCTGATGAACAGAATAAACTATGAATATAATAGAATCAGAGGCATAGAAAGGGAGTGGACTGATAATTCTCAGGGGTAAAGGGTGTGGGGGGGTGCGGGAAGAGACTGGATAAAAATCGTACACCTATGGATGAGGACAGTGCAGGGGAAGTAAGGGCAGAGGGTGGGGTGGGAACCAGGTGGAGGGGAGCTATGGGGGGAAAAAAGGAACAGTTGTAATAATCTGAACAATAAAGATTTATTAAATAAAAAAATAAAAGGCAGGGAAACCTAAGTAAGGGATTTAAGGTTAGCATATGAATGTATAATTTTCCTGAGTTTGAAGAAACCTGTTTTGGCTAGGTTAGGTGAGGAGGATGCATGATAATTGAGCTTCCTTAGAAGCTATTAATTGTGATATAAAGTGGGACAATTACAAAACAAAGAATGGTAGGCTCTGCTGAATAAAGCTAAGGTTTCATTCCATTTTGGGGTATTAGTATCCCATTGATACATTTGACGGTACAATTGTTTGGCACTGGATGATTCATTTTAAGTTACAGAGCTAATTTCCAACTCTTTGATGTGGATGTACCCAAAACATCGGTCCGCAAACCTGGGGCCAGCACTGCTATAATTAACCATGGTAAAAGCATTTTGATGGTACTTTACATTTTAGTAAAATAATGTCAACAGTATTGTGTCTAGCATGCATTATGGTAACACTTACTGTCCCTACCTGCTAGAAAGGACAAAAGTAATTGAATGGGTATGTTGTAAGCTTTATATGTATAGGTGGGGCACAAGTAAGCTTACAGTTGTTTTTATGGAAAATAATGCAATAACTAATAAACAGTAATACGAGAATAAACTGTTTTGTGTACTCACAAATGTAAACCTTCTTGTGTTCCACCCTGTGACTATCTGATCATTTAAATGCTCCTCACAATAGCCCCACAGAGTTTGGAACTACTAGCATCTTCCTCAACAGTGTAAGACTCTGAGGACCAGAGAGGCTAACTAACTAGCCAAAGGTCATATAGCCAGTAAGTGGCAGACTGGGATTTCAACCCCAGCAGTCAGATCTCAGAACGTGCATTCTTAGCTCAGAAGCACACAGTACAAAGTTGGTGTGCCTGAAGCTCTGAAAGGCCGAAACTCAAAGTGTCAGAGTTTGGAGTAAGGAAAAGTTCATTAATCGAGAAGTTGCCAGTTCAGAAGATGAGGGTTTAATCCTCAAATCAATTTTAAGAAAGTACAGAATTCAGGCTTCTTTTACGTCAAGGGAAGGGAAATGTGAAAGATTGTTTTTGTAAAAACTCACGTCCCAAGCAGAACTCCTCTGATGATTAGCTTGTCTAAAGCAAGGAGCTGTTGGCCTGAAGGCCAGGGCAACAATGCAGGTGAGTACAAGATGGACTCAGAGCGACTGACGTTACCCGCTCCTACATCCTTAGTGTGGGCATCAACTTGGGTGTCTCAGAGGCACTTCACATTTACTTTAATTCAAAACCAAACTGGTGAACGTTATCCCCGCCACTTAGTGTCTTTCATGGTTCTGTCATCTCCTTTCACCCACTCGCTGAAGCCAAACACCTAGTAGATACTTCCCACAGAGTTTGGAACTCTCCTAGCCTCAGCCCGACCTGTTATCTCTTGACTGGGCTGCAGCTTGGGCCTCGAAGCTTCCAGCCCTATTCACTTTTGGTGTGATCTCCAAAGATTGAACTGTATTTCCCCTTGCTTGCATATGTGTGTTTATGGGACTTAAACCTCCTTCACTGATCATTCCTTATTTTTTTCCACAGGACTGTAAGGATAGTATCTAGCCTGTTGGGACCTCTTCTCTCATTGGCTCTCTTCTTCTTCTCCTGAGTGGCAGGGCCTGTGATGGGGCCATGACTATTTTATGTTGTCTCCCTGTCGTCCCTGCCTGGAACCTAACCCTTCCCCTCTTCCCAAGTCCTACTCATCCTTCGAATCTCAACTCAAAAAGCATTGCTTTGGATAAGCTTTCTCGTTGCACTTAGACCATATCAGTTCTGGTTACAGTTACTGTAGTGCCATTTAGACCATATGAAGCATTTTGAATTGTATATTTTTATGATTATGTTATTAATGCTTTGTCTTTTCTTCTAGTCTCTATGATTTCTTGAGGGCTGAGCACCGTAATGTGTAGTCTGTACATTTCAGTGAAGGAACACATCTTGAACACATCTAGTGTTAGTCACATGATATTCTTCATGGGGAAACTGAAGCTTGACCATTGTAGCATAGTCCTTTCACTCGGTTCAGGTGCGGAGTTACATTACCACTTACTAGCTGAAGGTAGTTACTTAACCTCTCCAACTCCAAGTTTCTTTCTCTCTTCAGTAAGGATAAAATTTGTACCTACGACTTGGGTTGTTGTGGGGATTACATGATATAATAAACAGAAAGCACTGGGAATAGTGTCCAGCACATACTAAAGTGCTCAATTAGTGGTAGCTGTTGTCATTAATATTGGGCCTAGCCATGATCACTTAACTGTTTAGTGCCTAGATACCACTTCTCCTCCATGATTTTCTCTATACTGAGGTCATTTGGAATGCTTGCAAATTTATTCTGTGAGCTAAAGTTCATCTTTGTACTTTGCACGTGTTTTTTTTTTTTTTTTTTTCATAGAGAAGGCATGTGTACATTTGGTTGTCTTCAGTTTAATCCAGTTTACAAATAAGGATCTTAACCATTGTTAGGGTCACCAAAGGGGAACACACGTGGCCAAAGTGGTGAGAGTTTATGAATTTATGAGGTCATCTGGATACCAGATGGGCTGAGCCCAAAATGGCGTCAGCAGCCAGAGACCCGGAGTCAGAGATTTTAAAGGACTCTTTTCTGGGTAGAGAATTCTCTGGGTGGGTCTAGATCCTGAGAAGGTCCACAGGGGAAGGATAATGGACTTAGCAAGTGGAATGTCCATTGTGAAGTGGTCTAAAGATCAGTTCCCAGGGGAGGGAGTATTGATTCAATTATCTGATCAGACCTAACATTCCAGCCTTTTTGTTTTATGGAATAGGGACGAAGGTCATATCTTCTGTAGTTACTTCCTGCTGAGAAGGGACATCGAGATCATAAGGGATGGACTTTGATTGTAGTCGGCTGGAATGTTGTATAGATTCTGCCTGGTTGGAGCAAGGGGTTGCAGCAGAGAGACTGGTTAGTGAAGGCGCGAGAGTGGTCCTAAAGGAAAGATGAAAAATGGCACAGAATAGCTGAGCCAAAAACGAAGATGAGGAATAGCAGTGTTAATGGTCCTATGAAGGGAAGTAGCCGGATATACCAGTTTATATTCTTTAGCCAGTAGTCCTTCTGTTAATTTTTGGGTGGCATTCCTGACCAGGCCAGACTGATTGACATAAAAACAACATTCTTCCTCCAGAAAGAGGTATAGACCTACCCTTTCTCCACAGTTAGGAGGTCCAGTTCTCTCCAGATTTTGGAGGGTAATAGCTACTAGTGAATCTATCTGATCCTGAATTTGAACTAAATTTTTGACAATGTCATCTAGGCTTTCTTGTAGGTCCTGAGACAGGATTTCAAAATATGATAGAGCAGCGGTTAGGCCCCATGCCAGTCCTGACACCTGCTGTGATGCCGAGGATTATGAGGAGAGGGATGATCTGGACTGCCCTTTTGTGTCGGATATGATGGGTTACAGGGACAGGTCGACTGATTATTGGGGCTGCATCTGCATTGGGTGAGAGAGGAGAGTACAGGTTCCTGCCCAGTTGGTCGGGAGGCAGATGTATGTGTTTTCCCCACAGGGGAAGAAGAAGCCCCGATCATGGAGACAAGCTGAAAGGTGTAGGGAGAAGAGGTGGACTAAAGGATATGAGGTTCCTTTCCCCAGTTCTATGCTCCAAACCAAGAAGGTAGTCACCATGGCCCTCCACTAAGAGGTGACAGATGAGTGGTTGAGATTCTATTGCAGTGAAAGTGGGCGGGAACGCTAGGATGGGCTGTTATCCAAGGGAAAAGCGAAAGGGAAGGAAAGGAGCAGTTGAAACCTTGGGCCTGGTGGTTGGATAAGAAGGAAAACAGATCGGCTGTAGGAAATAACCATTGGCTTCCGGGAGACCTGGTAGTTAACCTCTTGGGACCACTGGCCGTTCAGTAGTTCATGGTTAACTGTGGTATTGCAGGCTGATGATGGGAGATGGCCTTTTGCTATATTGCCCTGTGACCTTGTAAAGCACAAAGGGGCTTGGGCGATTAGTGTGGTGTGTAGAGTGATAGGACCTGTGACGTGATGGAGGAGAGAGCTGCCTTAGCAAGAGACTACATATAAGAATGGAAATGAAGGGAGGCTTGATTTGCCTGGGCTGTAGGATAATTACGTAGAAGAGTGTCTGCCTTTTCAAGAAATATAGTTCCCTTTTCCTTTGTATAAGCTAGGTGATTTTTGCCTGATTCCGTCTCTCGATTGGGGTAGGATGGTGGCATACGCCGAAGAGAAGAGGGGAAGGCAGAGCCAGCAGTTCCTGGCTAGGTTGGATTGGTCTGGTTTAGGAGGGAATGGGTAAAGTTAAGTGTTCATTTGAGATGAGTGAAGGTGAGAAAGTTCCTTATGGGTGTAGGAGAGGATGAGATAGGATGAGAAGGAGAACTAATTCACACTTCCAGGGTTGGGATTACCCCAAGTGGGGGAAAGAGTATGTTTGGGATGTAGAAAGAAGGAAATCTCATCCCATGGGATGGTGGTGTTCCGGGGACGGGTTTTAATCTGGAAAGGTGGAACCACGGGGTGTGCCCCGATAGTTTAGCTGCAGCGGGGTGGTTAGGAGTACCTGATAAGGGCCTTGCCATCGGGGCTGTGAATTATTTGACAAATGGATTTCCTTTAGGAGGACCCAGTCCCCTGGCTGTAGAGGAGTAGGGAGATGTCTCCTGTAAAAGGTCAAGGGAGGCCCTGATCAGCATGTTCTCTCAGTAATTGTTGGACAAGATTTAAAATGGGGACACAGTGCCCCAGCTGGTTTGGCTCAGTGGATAGAGCTTCCCCTTGCGGACTGAAGGGTCCCGGGTTTAATTCCGGTCAAGGTTGTGATCCCCAGTTGGGGGTGTGCAGGAGGCAGCCAGTCAGTGATTCTCTCTCATCATTGATGTTTCTATCTCTCTTTCGCTCTTCCTTACTCTCTGAAATCAATACAAATATATTTTTAAAAAATAAAATAAAATGGGGACATAGCCTCCTAGAGGGGTCCCTGTGGAAGGGAAGTTTCCTAGTAGGAGGGGTCTTCCATACCTGAGTTCAAAGAGACTAAGAAAGGAAGGTGCACGGGGGTTGCCTTGATGCGCATAAGGGCTAGCGGTAGGAGAGTAGTTTCAGGTCCTTTAGTTTTGTGCGTTAATTTAGTTAGGTGAGACTGAATTAAGGACTTTGCCTTTTCCTCCTTGCCTGAAGATTGGGCCGGAAGGGGATATGAGTTCCACTGGATGCTCAGAGTGGAGGAGACCTGTCGAGTCATTTGAGATGTGAAAGCAGGTCCATTATCTGATTGCCGTGAGGTGGGGAGGCCGGATCTGGGGATGCTGTGCTGAATGGGAGCTGTGTGACCTCGGAGGACTTTCAGACGCAGTGGGGAGTGCTTCTCTTAACCTGCGAGAAGGTGTCTGCGAGGGTTAAGAGATACTTGGTCCTTCTAATAGGGGACAAGTGAGTGAAGGCAATCTGCCAGTCTTGTCCAGGGACTTGGCCCCTTGCTGATGAGTGGGGAAAGAAGGAGGTCTACCCTGTCCTTGGGGAGATACTGCGTACCAAGTGGAACAGGTTTGGGGATATCTTGCAGTAGGGGGGCTAGGCTAGGACATGCGATTCGAGGGTTTAGAAGTTGTAGAAGCGGTCTGTACCCTACCTGTAGGGAATTGTGAATAGTCCAAAGATATCGTGGGCCTGTCCCTGGGGAAGGATATACTTTCCCTGAAATTTTAAACATGGGTCTTCCTGAGTGGCCCCAAGAGCTAATAGGGACTAAGTTCCTCTGGAGTGTATTAGGGTGTTATATGGGGTATAGCTAAGCGTTGGGGAGACAGGGCTTCCTCTGAGCTGCCGCCTTGGCCTCCTGGTGTGCTTTGTTACCTCCCTGTGTTATGAGATCATTCCTGACTCGGTGTCTTTTGCAGTGTACGACTTTAAGAAGGCTGGAAAAGGGGAGAGGATTGCATAAATACCAAGCAGGAAGACCTGTGAGGCTTGCAATGATAGTGTCAAGCTCTGTGAATGAGCAGTGGAAATGAAGAAAGTCTAGGCTCCAACCTAAAGACGTAAGAAATAGGAGAGAGCCTGGGCGGGCTGCTTTAGCTTAGGAGAGAAGGGGTCCCATCGGACGTCAGGGGTGTTCAGATCCTGAGTCTCTGGACAGACTTTTCTACAACTTTCACAAATCTTTCTACCCATTCACGAATAACCAGCTTTAGCAAAAAAGTAAACAACCAGCATTTCTTAGATTGACATTTATGAACACACTAGAGGCCCGGTGCATGAAATTCGTGTATGGGGCTAGGGGTCCCTCAGCCTGGCCTGCACCCTCTCCAATCGGGGACCCCCTCAGGGGATGTCAGACTGCCTCTCCCAATCTGGGACCACTGGCTCCTAACTGCTCACTTGTCTGCCTGCCTGATCACTCCTAACCCCTCTGCCTGCCTGCCTGATCGCCCCTGACCACCTCTGCCTGCCTGCCTGATAGCCCCTAACTGTCCCCCTACCGGTCTGATTGCCCCTAACTGCTCCCCTGCTGGCCTTATTGCCCCTAACCGCCTCTGCCTCGCCCCACAACCAGGACCCAGGATTCCCTCCCTCTGGCCAGCCGCAGGCACCCAGGACTGAGGCTGGCTTTGCCCAGGCTGGCCGCAGCCACAGGGGACCATGGGTGGACGGCTTCGCCTGGGCCATAGCTGCAGGTGCCTGGGACCACGGGGTGGGCGGCTTGTCCTTCTCCTGGGCCACAGGCATAGCCGTGGGCACCCAGGACCATGAGGCAGGTGGCTTTTCCCTCTTTCAGGCCATAGCCCCAGCTGCTGGCACCTGGGACCATGGGGCAGGTGGTTTGTCCCTCTCCCAGGCCACAGCCTGGCTGGTCCCCATTCCTCTCTCACAAGCTCATTTGTGCCTGGCTGGTCCCCATTTCTCTCTCCCCAGTGTTGAGTGTCTGAGCCGCTATGGTGTGACGGTGTGACAGCATGATGACCATTTGCATATTAGCTCTTTATTATATAGGATTGTAAACACACTCTTATATATTCCAGAAAATATACCTTCAACAAAGTACAAGAGACATTCTGTACTACCAGTAAAAGTGAAGAGCAGGTGAATTTAAAACTTGTCTAACAATCAGTGTTTCAGTATTTTATGTTATTTAAAAATATTTAGATGTTTATCATTTAACCCAGCAATGCTCCAAAGCCTTTGAGTTACCAAAGACTGGAAAATTATGTATAGACACATGGGGCTGGAAAAAAGGCGGGGTAGGGAGGGAGCAGGCCTTGCAGCCTGTTCTAGGACTGCAGTTCCCAGGCCTCCAGCCGCTGGATTTAAAACTGCCACATTTTTCCTTAGGGATAACACGCTAAGGTTTGGGTGATAATGAGTTCAGCTTCTGATAGTAGCAGGACTGTTAAGTAAGCATTTGAAGTTTTGTAGTAAAGAAAGTTGTTCTTTGAGAAGGGGGGTGAAAAGGTGCTGAAGTGAGAGCAGTTTTCAGAGCATTAAAGGGGGTGCGAATGTGGCCTTGGGATCTAAAGCCTCAGTGAGGGGTCCCTTCACTTATAGAGGGGCTTTGCGAGGAGACTAAAGTTGGGAACCAGAGGCCAAAGTACCCAGTGAGCCTGAGAAAGGAGAGTATTTCTTGTTCAGAGGAAGGGACAGCAATGGAGGAGATAAGGCATTTACAGTCCAAGGAATGGCTCGGCCTTGGGGGGTGAGAGTGACACCGAGGTAGGTCACTGTGGTTCGGGACAGCTGGGCTTTATGAGGGGATGCACTGCAGCCCTGGTTGGGCACTGAGGTAGAACGAGAAAAGGGTGGATAAAGGGGGTGTCTAGTACGATGCAGTGTAGAGGTGAGGTGGCTAATGGCTGTGAGACTAGTCTGTCAACCCCCAAAACAGAGACTGAGGAGGGGACAAGGGTCCCTGTGAATTCGGGGAGGGCAGAACAAGTGGCCCCAGTGTCAGTTAAAAAGGAGATGGGCTTACCTGCCACCACATCATTACCTGAAGCTCTGCCTGGTGATGTAAGTCTGTGGGGCCCTGTCAGGGCCTGGGCAGCTTCAGTCTTTGGTGCCCAGTCCCAGGAGGTCTGGGAGTTCCAAACCGGATCCAGAGGGCGGCCTTGCTGGACTGGCTGAGGCCCTACCTGGAGGGGCCAGACTGCAGCCTGACTTCCAGTGGCCTTCCCTTCCGCACGTTGGGCAGGGCCAGGCGGGGGTCTCGGGTTTGGGCAGGACTGGACCCAGTGTCCTTCCTTGTTGCATTTGAAGCAGGGCCCGGAGGAGGCTGAGCCCTGACTTAGCCTTGTTGGAGGACCGGCACTCCGTGTGGGGTTGGTGAGAGCGGTGGCCAGGAGCTGGAAGGCCTGGGCCTCAGCCTTGGCCTGATCTCGCCTTGTTGGATTTGGGTCTCCTGGTCTCTATGAGTAAAGACCTTAGAGGCCAGGTTAACGAGGTCTTTTTGAGGTGTCTGTGGACCTGTGTCTATTTTTTGAAGCTTGCGGCATATGTCGGGGGCTGATTGGGCTATAAAGTGGGTGTTCAGAAGAAGGGTTCCCTCTGGGGAGGTGGGGTCTAAGGTGGTCAATTTCCATAAGGCCTCCGTGAGGTGGGGGAGGAGAGCTGGGTTTCCGTCAGGGCCCTGAGTGATTTTATTGTGTCATAGCTGACCGCCTTACGGACAGGCTTTTGAGTCTGGCAATGAGACAGGTGATTTATGGCTTCGGAGCTGGTGCCCTGGAGAAGTAACCCGATAGCCCCATCTCGGGTCAGTTGGGGGACCATGTCAGGGTTGTGTCTATGGGCACAGCATGGTCCTGAGCTGCTAGCCAGATGTGCTCCTTCTCCTCTGGGATGAGAGAGGAGGACAGGAGGACATGGATGTCGTGCCAGGCCAGGTCATAGGACTGGGTCAGGCACTCAGATTCCTTGGTAAAGGTGGTGGGGTCAGTAGAAAAAGACCCGAGACGCCTCTCAATCTGTGCGAGGCCAGACATAGAAAATAGGATGTGTACCCGGACAATCCCCTCAGTTCCTGCTACCTCCCTCAGGGATAGATGGGGCACAGGAATAGGAGTGGCTGTTGAGGAAGGTGGTCTTTGGGCGGCCCGAGAGCGAGTGTTAGGTGGGAAAGTCTGTATTGGAGCGCGAGTTCTTGGGATTTGGGCTCTCAGGGGCCAGGGAGAAGGTGGCTGCTGGTTAGGAGGGTCTGGGTTTTGGGAATCTACTGCAGGTGAGGGAGGGGATGTGTTAGGGGGTGGCAGTTGGTGGTCTGCTGGGTCAAAAGTAGATTCAGAATCAGAAGTGTTAGGGTATGATGTTTCGCATGAAGGAGAAGGGTCTGATGGGTAGAGCAGGACAGAGAGAGGGTTGGGACGGAAGGGTGAAAAGGCCTGGACGTAGGGAATCTCTGACCATTTTCCATTGCGGTGACAGCAATTATCTAAATTGCGCAATGTGTTAAAATGGAAAGTGCCATTATTATCTAGTTTATGTTGTGGCCAAACAGTGTTACAAAAGAAAATGAGGGCCTTGGGCCTGATCTCCCCTGTGAGTGTGCAGAGGGAGTGGGCGTGGCCCACGAGAGAGGAAGGGTGAGTGACAGACCACAGATCCAAAGGTGACCATTTAGGGCAGGCGTCCCCACTGCTGAACAAATCACCACAGAAACGAGGGGTGACCCTCCAGACTGGGCGTGTCCAGTCCAGAAGAACCCGAGCCTGAATGGCTGAGGAGTCTTCTGGCCCAGCGCTAGGACTTTCAAGAAGAGAGACTTTCGAGAAGTCAGAGAGAGAGTGGAAGACTCCAGACGAGGGAAATTGTGGGACATCACTCACCCAGAGAAGACTGGCCGGGTGGATGAGGGTCAGCAGTGGAGAAGGAGAGGTTCCCAGCGTCCTCCTTGGCTGGTTCGGGAGGGTCTGGAAGGGAGGGAGGCCTAATCGAGGCTGGTGATCATGTCACCGAGTAGGATTCGGAGGCAAGCCCAGGACGAGCTGCTGCTGCCTATTGGGGTGAAGGAAGCCGGGGCGATGGCTCCCCATTCCTGAAGAACCCTCCCTGGTTTCAGCACCAAATGTTAGGGTCGACGAAGAGGAAGGCACGAGGCCAAAGTGGTGAGGAATTATGAATTTATTCGGTCATCTGGATAGCAGATGGGCTGAGCGTCAGCACCCAGGGACGGGGAGTCAGAGATTTTAAAGGACTTTTAAGTGGGCATTTTCTGGGCAGAGAATTCTCTGGGCGGTTCCAGATCCTGAAAAGGTCCACAGGAGAAGGATAATGGTCTTAGCAAGCGGAATGTGGTCAAGTGAAGGGGAATGTCTTTTGTGAAGTGGTCTAAAGGTCAGTTCCCAGGGTAGGGGGTATTGATTAGTTAATTGATCAGACCTAACACCTACCTCCACTCCCAACCAGATGAAAGGCATTTCTGTTATACAAGGAACATTTGTGCTTACTCGGGGCAAGGTTGAGTACAGGTATATACAACTTTGAATATCAAATTAAGGTCTTTGAACTGAGACATTTTGGAAATAAGATAAAATTAAAGGTATTTAAGCAGGGGTTAAATTATATACTTAGAATTATGTTGGAAATATTGATCTGAGTGCAGCAATTGGAATGGGAGCCTGGATTTAGGTGATGGTCTCTGATAAAATTAGGGAAGTTAGGAGGGAGAGCTGGGCTTTGTAGGAGATAGAATGAACTTTGTTTCTATAGATTGAGGTTGAGTTGCTTGTTAGATTTCCAAATGGAAGTGCCTTCAGTTTAAGCATATGCAACAGAGGGGGAGAAACTTGGGATGGAGATAATGAAAACTACTTAGTATGATAAAAAGAGTGATTGAGGCACTAATACCTGGTATGTCTACCGCTACAAAAAGCGGATCCTGCAGTCCTTGCCTGTGACAAGGCTTGGTTAGCCATTAGTTCTGTAGGAGGTGAAGGTGATACCACCACATTTTCAGTAGCACGCTGTAATTGAGGATTTTCACTAGGAAGCGTGGCCTTCCTTCTAGTTAGTCTAACTTGGTGTTATAAAGTGTACTTAAATATGCTGATTACCTTGGTGATGCTTAAAAGAGATAAATTGTAGGGACATGATGTTCTAAAGCTCTTCTCTATCAGTGGGAAGTAAAACTGAATATTAAGCAGAAGATTGGTTTTATAAATAGGTTACAGTGCCACATTCTTTAAAATATATGCTGGGAACAGAAGGTAAACACAAAACAGCTCTTGGAGGGCACGTGGAGGAGGTGGTAGATTTCTTGTCTCCAGTGAACTAGCTGTGTGTGTGGGAGTCTGTACCCCGGACACTTACTAACGCAGTGCTTGTGCTTTTCTCATAACTAGGAATTGTGGTGCTTGGAATAAACAGAGCTCATGCCAAAAATTCATTCAGTAAGAATCTCGTTAAAATGGTGAGTGTAAAGATTGAACTCTTTTCTTCTAAAATTAAGCTATAGTGTTGATATCAGTCTGAAAAATGTTCTCTCTTTTTCTTCTTATCCTCCCTGTTTCTATTTAGCTCTCAAAAGCTGTGGATGCTTTAAAATCTGATAAGAAAGTACGGACTGTAATAGTGAGGAGTGAAGTCCCAGGGATATTCTGTGCTGGTAAGTAAATACATTTTATTATGAATTAAATTGCAGTCTAATTTCCCCTCACTAATAGCCTATTATAATGTGTTCTGTGGTTTGAATTCCATTACCCACAATTCCTCTTTGTCTTTTTTTACTGGTTTACAAGAAAAAAGATGCTTTGTCAGTATTAGACACTTTTGTAACATGTGGATTGTTTTGGAAGTTGAAAAAGTAATTTGAGTCATTATTTGTTTGTAGTACATGAATAATATTTCTGAAAGATCAGCTGGGAAGGAAAAATTGTATTTCCTACCCACAACAGTGTGCTCTATGTATTAGTGGCTCAGGAAATACTCCACTTGACGAGCAATAGCTGTGCCAGTACAGTGTGTTACGCATCCTGTAGACATTTGCTCTGAAGGTTGGTGTTTGCAGTAGTGCCTCCCTATGTTCACAGAATGTATTTTCAAATTGGTATCTACAGCAGTGAAAGGTAAATGTTGTTTTCCTATTTATACTGCTGACCAAAATATTATGTTTTCTTGTATTTTCCATATTTCTAAGTATTTCTAAGCCATGAGATTGAGTGAATCTGTTTCAACTAGTAAAAAGTGTAGATGATTAAGATAAAAAAAGCCGATAACATGCAGTATCATTGTAATTTACTAAGAAGTAAATGAAGGGAGAACTTGACTGAAGTATTAAGTTTTTTTTTCTCCAGTAAAAATATAAATGGGATAATCCCTTTGAGGTAACCAAACTTTTGAGAGAATGACAACATACGCTATTTTATTCATTAATCAAGTATTGAACATTTAGTGTATACCCAGAATGATGATGAGAAGATGGAAAAATATTGCTAGGTAGAACCTTTTTAGAGGTGTCTTAGTTGTGAAACTGATATTCTTCAGTTTCATTCTTAAGGGTCCTTAGTTTTCTGAGCTTCAAACTCTGCGGCCTCCACATGAAAATATTGCAGAATTTTACGGTATGTAAGACTATTCCATGCAAATGGGTTATATTTTGGCTTTTGATGTAATGTAGCATACCTACAAGGGTTAGTTTTAACTCTTTTGGTAATCAGAGACAGTAAAGGTATACTCCTCAGCTGCTGGGTGGGGAGGTTTTGCAGTGCAGATGTTTGCTTTTACATCTGTCAAACACAAGTAACTCCATCTGCCTCGTAGGTTGTTCGAGGCTTCATTGCCACAGTGTAACCACAGATAGTCAGTAGTAAGTAACTGATGGCTCTTCATAGTTTTTATAAGGGCTTTACATGTATTTCTATTTTATTCCTTAAAGAATATGGAAAACGTATACCAAGACAATAGCATTCTTCTATCTGTGGCTTTAGGACTAGTGGATATTGCTCCAGGGGACTGAGTCAGATGCCGTGACAGATGGCTGTGAGGTCACTGTTCTCAGGTCCTGGGAGGGCTTTGGTCAGTTTGGGGGCCTTTAAAGAAGCCCTATTATGTGAATCCACAAGGAGTGACAGTGATACTGTGGAGGTAGAACAACACTTCAGGAATAGTGTTAATGACCATAGTGACATTACTGTTGATGCCCAGGAGCTGCCCAGGTCAGAGGAGGTTCTCCCCTCCTCGGCTTGTGGGAGAGAATTCAGACAAGTGACAGAAAGCAGTGTTGAAGCAAAGCAAGTGGATGTAAGGAAGCAAAGCAAGCACATTTATTAAGAAAACACCTGGCATAAAGCACAAGCGGGCAACTGAGCTAGTCTGAGCGCCCCTCCTGGTATGGGTTCAAGGGTTTTATACCCCCCCCCCCAATAGGTTTCAAGGTTCTCCTGTCAGATAGACTAGATTTTAAGGTCCCCCTTTTACGTTGATGTGACTTTTTGCAGAATTTATTAGATCATCTGACAATTTTATCTCGTCAGGTCCCAAGACTGCTGACTTTGTTCAGTGGGTGAGATAAACTACCCTTCCCCCCTTCCCTCTTCCTGCCCTAGCGGCTGTTTATCCTGCCTAACATTGCTCTCTCAAGTGATACCATCCAGATGCTTCTGGGGTTTTTGTTATTTGTCCTCCAGACTTCACCTGTGCTTGGGTTTAGCTGGTACGAATGGCATTAATTGGCTGTTTGTTCTCTTTTTCCAGGCCAGGGTGGCTTACGCTATGTATTCTCTGGTTAGGGAGGAGGGCATGAACCCTTTGCTCTCAAGTGTCCTTGGTGGGGGAGGATAAGTCTTGGGATTCACAGGCTGGCTGCAAGCCGCCCCAACTGTTTGGCCTTGTTTAATTGTCTCGTCTCAGTTTCCCCATTCCACTTTCCCCATTTCACTTCCTAGCTTCTTACTGTCCTGCCACACTGTCTTTTGGGTAGTAATAGGTTTTGTGATTAAAACACTGTCGTTATTGGTAGAATTCTCTTAATCTTACCTATTCACTTGCTGCCCACGTGTTTTGCATTGCTATATTACGTATATTCTTTGAAATAGGCTTTAATGCTTTAGTACATTTTACTGATGTCTTTTATAGGTTGCCTTTTTGGGGACATATTAAGTAATATACCACATCCTTTTACCAGATTAACAAGTTTGCTTTGAATACTTTTTTCAAGTACTAATCAGATACACTTTCTTTGCTGTATATACTTTTAAACTTTTTCATGATTAAGATATCTATGTTTTACCTCATAAGAACTGTTACTGTATTTTGTAAAAAAAAAATCAGTGTTTGAGTTCTAGGAAAATTGGGGCACATCATTTATTAACTCAGTGTGTATAATAGAAACATTCTTTCAAATTTCTCTGAAAGATTTTCTTTGCTTACATGTATTTGAAGCAGTTTAGTAGGTCTGTCTTTATTAATGTGTACAGATTAAGTATAAGTCCAGATAAATTTAAACTTATAGTCTATATTAAAATATTAATTTTAATTAGGCCTCATTTATTAGTTATTGTTGAAGAATACAGTCTTTTACAGAGTTTTAATTTCTATTTTGAAATAGTGATATTCAAAACCAAAATCCTCTAAAACAGTAAATTCATTTATTGATTATTCTCTTAGGTCTCCTACCTCCCTAAAGTTACTCATTTTCCCCCCTTCCCTTTCAGCCCCCACCGAGTTCCTCTTCTGTGTACATCTGTATTCCTGTGCCATCTTGTTCATTTCTGAAAACTTAACGCTTATGAAGCTGTTCTTGCCTCAGATTTCTTGAGGATGGGAACGTCTCTTTTTCTTCTTTGAAAATCATCTTTCATGTTCTCTGGACACAGCACATAATAGGGACTCAGCATGCATTTGCTAAAGTCAGTCCACCTTTAAACTGCCCTGATCACAGGTGTTTTTCAGGAGCTGTGTGTTGGGTGTGTTTGCAGTGTCTCTGATTGTCTCAGACCACCCTCCGATTCACTGGTAGTGTCTCTGGTTCCTGACTTCGGTGAATTGTTCTGTACCATTTTTCTAAGATATTAGAAAAACATAATTAAGCCCTATTAAACTGATCCCTATATGCATTGGAGGTTGGACAGAGTGATTTCTGACTTCCTATTTAAATCTGTTATTTAGAATCAATAACCATATTTCACTTACATTTTAAAATCAAATATTAGTTTAAAAAGTAAAGTAGGTCAAAATGTGTGAAATTTGTACAGAATGTATGAAAAAGTATATAAAGAGAGAAATCCGCTGTCATTCCACTCCCTCTACTCCATTGTTCCTCTAATAAAAATAACACTTTTTATCATATTCTTTATTCTTGTAGTATTTCACTAAACAGATGCATACACATACACATGAATATACAAGTGTGGATGCTGAGGAACTGTTGGCTGTGGTAATGTGAAGTGTGGAGGATGCATGTTGTCAGAGGGTGCGTGAGGTGTTAGCCCCGGTGCCTCCTGCGCTGGACCTGTCTGCAAGTGAGGCTCTGGTTGGAGAGAGAGCTTCTTTCTCCGTCCGCAGTAACAACTGTTACATAAAATTATAGTAAGTGAATGTGCATACACAGTCAATAATTTGAAAAAAGTCGCCAAGTGTGTTAGTATACCTTTTGGTTTAGGTAACTGAAATTGTGACATTAACTGTGCTTCTGAATTATTTGTTACAAACATTTGAGAGGAAAACATTTTTAGACTAAAACAATCTCATTGGGTAAGTCACATGCTATCTTTTTAACGAGTCCCTGTAAGGTCAGGGACCCGATGAAGGGGTGGTTTAGCTGGAGCTCCTTCCCCTGACTTGTAGGGCAGGGCTTTCTTTACTGTTCTGGTAATTTACCATTTTTGAATGTGTTTTCTTTTTAGGCTCTAAAATCTCATGCACTTAAGCATCCTAATGGTCCTATGTTGATTGAGAAAATACATAATATCAAAATACCATCCGGTTATAGTAGAATATTTAAATGAATTTTCTGTTATAAACTACAGTGATATCTAGATACAGAAAAAGAAGTACATCATAGTAATCATGACTGTGGACACTGTTTCCTGTAAGTGTGTGTTTTCAGATGCCATGCCATACCTAAGCATGACTTCAGGTTGGAAATCATTCATGTATACTTCTTTCTGCCTGTACTTTTTTTTCTTTCAAGATTTTTTATTGATTTTTAGAGAGAAAGGAAGGGAGAGGGAGAGAGAAACATCCATGTGAGAAGAGGGTTGCCTCCTGCACGCCCCCTTCTGGGCATCAAGCCTGCAACCAGGGCCTGTGCCCTGACCTGGAATCAAGCCGCAACCCTGTGGTGCCTGGAGGACACCCAACCCACAGGGGCAGGGCTGCCTGCACTTCGTGTAGATAGTGAGACGTGTCATTTCGATAACCAAAGCTCAGTGTGAAGCACTGGCTACATAGTTTACATGAGGTTGGCTTGAGTGTGTCATGTTCTCGAAATTTATTTACATATTCACTAAAATTTTTATCTTGTTTATTTTTATTTTATTTTATTGATTTCAGAGAGGAAGTTAGAAAGAGAGAGAGATAGAAACATCAATGAGAAAGAATCATGGATTGACTGCCTCCTGCATGCCCCTACTGGGGATCGAGCTCCCAACCTGGGCATGTGCCCTTGACCAGAATCGAACCCGGGACCCTTCAGTCCACAGGCCGACACTATCCACTGAGCCAAATCAGCTAGGGCTATCTTGTTTTTTACACACACACACACACACACACACACACATGCACACTCAAAGAAAATCTGAAATCTGCTATTTCAAAATGATTTTGTAGTAACATTTTTAATATATTTCTATAATGAAATTATGAAAAAGTCCTTTTAGTGAGGTTACTGTATTGGTTGTAAACATGTAACCCTAGTCATCTATTTTTGTTCTTTTAGTGTTCTAAATGTAAGTAGAAAACATGTGGGTTGTTTTTACCATAAACTTTTTAAAGTGAAATTTTATGAGAAGTTACTGAGACTGAGAATTTTTTCCTTTGTAATTACTAAAATAAATTATAAACAATTCTTGGTAATTGACTCTTGTAAATAGAACTCTAACTTGAGTGTTTCATTGAATTACACTAGTGTGGTTGTTGTTTTTTTAAAGTAAAGGTAGTTTTGCTTCTGCTTTTGAATTCTAGTAAATTGTGTTCTGACAGAATTTCTCACTAAAATTGTCAACATGCTTGATTGAATGTTATGTGTATTGTTCAAATGGATACAGATGTCATGATGTGATTAGAAGTATAGGCGCTTCTGACTAATAAAGTTATCCAAAGTTGCTTTAGTATCTTAGGCTGTTATATTTATGAATTTGAATGTTAATCCCTTAGAGCAGCGATTTTCAACCTTTTTCTTGTCACGGCACACATAAACTATTACTAAAATTCGGTGGCACACACAAATTTATTGTTGGAGCCATATAGGCATGCAATTTTCTTTGTGGGGAAGTTTTTAATTACGTACTCAATTTCTTTTATATGTATTTGTGTTTTTAGATTTTCTGTTCTTTGTCACTTTTAATAAGTTGTGTTTTTCTGGGAATTTGTCCATTTCATGTAACTTTTCAAATTTATGGGGCCAAGTTTGTTAATATTTGCTTATTGTTTTGATGTTTGCAAAGTCCTTAGTATTATCCCTCCTGTTCATTCTCGGTTTTAGGATTTGTACCTTCTCTGATTTTACATGACAACCCATGCTAAAAGGTTTTAGTTTTTAGAGAATTAACTTATTTGATTTTTCTCTCTTGTTTTCTATTTTAAAATTTGTTTTCTATTTTAAAATTTTGTTTCTGTGTTTCTTTTCTTCAACTTTGGGATGGATTTTTTCCTGTTTCCTATTTCTCGAAGGAGTATCTGATCAGGAAATTTGCCTCCTTGCTTTGTCAGTTACTGTGTGTGAGAGGTCTGTTAAAGTCCACTGTGGTTGTAGAAGTGTCAGTTTTTCTTTCTGTTTCTGTCAGATTTTGCTTTATATATTTTGGTGCTGTCTTATTTTATGCATTCCAGTTTAGAATTCTAATGACTTTTTTAGTGGATCATCGTATTTATTATTGTAAAAGGACCCTCTAGCTTTAGTGATGCTTCTTGCCTTAGTTCCCTTTTGTCAGATATTAAGATGACTTTATAAGTTTCCTTTTGGTTAGTGTTTTCATGTTTTTTACCATTTTATTTTAGCCATTCTGAGCCCTTAATGTATGTCTCTAGTAAGCAGTATAAAATAAGATTTTAAACTCTACTGTTAAAATCTTCTGCTTGAAGAATACCCTCTAGTGTTTTAGTGTGGGCCTGCTGATGACGTGTGTGTGTGTGTGTGTGTGTGTGTATGTGTGTGTGTGTGTGTGTAAAATGTCTTATTTCATCTTCATTTCTGAAGGATTGTTACTGGAAAGGGGACCTGGCCCAGGCGGGTCTGCCTAGGGCTGGCCGGTGGTGTGTGGGAAAGACTTCACCACAGGAGTCCAGGTGGCTGTGAGGGACAGTGAAACAAGAAAGGGCTTAGCATAGAAGCAGCAACAGGAGAGCCAGGCTGGGCTGCCTTAGGTCCCTGGGAAGGCAGAGAAAAGGGGCCTTGGGAAGGGGTTCAGGGGTGAGCCTGGGATGAGCTGCCAATGGTGGCAAGCCTCGTGGGGTCCCTTAGGGTTCAGGAGGTGCATGCCTGTGGGGGAAGTCACATGCCTGTGGGGGAAGGGGAGGGAGAAGGGGACTTGGGGGGCTGCTCCTAGAGGAGACAGTCTGGGTCCTTTGTCTCACAGGGGAACCTTAGGGGCGGTCTTGGGAGGGTTCCAGCAGAATGTTCATCAGCTTTCCAGGTGGGCTCCTCCAGGGCCGTGGTCTCCCCTGATTGGTCAGTGCCGGGGCCGGGGTTGTCAGTCATCGCAGCTGGTCCTGGTGCCGCCCCCCTGGTTTTGCTGCTTTTCTGGGCCTGGAGCTGAAATACAGCGGAAGCCTAGATGTTACCTGTGGGGAGGGGACCTTGTGTGTCTGCTGTAAATCGCTGTAGTGTGTTCAGCTCTCTGCCTCAGTTTCCCTGTTCCACCTGTCCTGGCTCACTGGCCTGTCGCAGGATGGGTATTAAGATTTTTCAAAAGTAGTCTCAGAGTCACAGTACAAATGTTTAACATTCCATAGAGAAAGGTAATTATTTCTAAAACTAGAGGCCTGGTGCACGAAATTCGTGCACTGTGTGTGTGTGTGTGTGTGTGTGTGTGTGTGTGTGTGTGTCCCTCAGCCCAGCCTGCACCCTCTTCAATCTGGGACCCCTTGGGGGATGTCTGACTGCCGGTTTAGGCCCAATCCATGTGGCAGTCCGACATCCCTCTCACAATCCAGGACTGCTGGCTCCTAACCCCTCACCTTCCTGCCTGCCTGATTGCCCCTAACTGCTTCTGCCTGCCAGCCTGATCACCCCCTATTCACTCTCCTGACAGCCTGATCGATGCCTAACTGCTCCCCTGCCAGCCCGATGCCCCCAACTGCCCTCCCCTGCCAGCCCAATCGCCCCCAACTGCCCTCCCCTACCAGCCCGATCGCCCCCAACTTCCCTCCCCTGCCAGCCAGGTCGCCTCCAACTGCCCTCCCCTGCTGGCCCAGTTGCCTCTAACTGCCCTCCCCTGCTGGCCCAGTCACCCCTAACTGCTCTCCCCTGCCAGCCCGGTCACCCCCAACTGTCTTCCTCTCCAGGCCCAGTTGTCCCCAACTGCCCTCCCCTGCCAGCCTGGTCACCCCTAACTGCCCTCCCCTGCAGGCCCGGTCACCCCCAACTGCCCTCTCCTGCCGGCCTGGTTGCCCCTAACTGCCCTCTCCTGCTGGCCCAGTCACCCCTAATTGCCCTCCCCTGCTAGCCCGGTCGCTCTCAACTGCCCTCCCCTGCAGGCCTGGTTGCCCACAACTGCCCTCCCCTGCAGGCCCGGTCACCCCCAACTGCCCTCCTCTGCCAGCCTGGTCACCCCTAACTGCCTTCCCCTGTAGGCCTGGTCGCCCCTAACTGCCCTCCCCTGCTGGCCTGATTGCCCACAACTGCCCTCCCCTGCCGGCCATCTTGTGGCGGCCATCTTGTGACCACATGGGGGCGGCCATCTTGTGCGAGGGCATGATGGTCAATTTGCATGTCACCTCTTTATTATATAGGATAAACCCTAAATCCTGAAGTCCCACACCTGGTGGGTGGGTAAGCTGCACACAGTCACCAGAGGCTGTCATCTTCAAACCTTTGAGCTGTGATTGGTGGGCAGTGCTCGGGCCACAGGCGTCAGGACCATACCCTAGACCCCTGAGCTCCTGGCATGGCTCCAGGAGCCTCCTCTCCAAACCAGTGAGGTCTCCCAGCAGGCGGTGTGCCACAGAGTCAGCACTAGGTGCTGTGCTAGAGGGCACCTAATGGTCGGAACTTGGTGGGTTCCAGGGTGCAGTTCCTGGGGTTCCTTCAGGACTCATCCAGAGTCCCTGTCTGTCCCCTCTGCAGTGCTTGCCTCCTCTTCCATCTACTCCTCTCTCCCAGAGAGCACTACATTTAGCTACTTTTATTAAGCAATGTGTATTAGCCCAGTATACACTGAGCAACATTGTATATTCTCCATTTAAAATCATATTCTCACTGTTAAGGGGCAGTGAGTTGAACCATTATGTCTTTTAACAAATATATTCTACCTTAGATATTTTTTGGCTTTAATAACATTTTTCTTTCATGCTACATTTTAATTCTTTATGGAAAAAGTAGAAGACATATATCAGGTATCCACAGACGTTTAACGTATTGGGTACCCACCACTGAACTTACTAAGCAGTATGGTCTCACAGAGATTAAAGTCCTCGCTGTGTGCAGATTGCAGTCTCATCCCATCCCCCCAGGGATCACCATTTGAATGTGGCATTTATCAGTCCATGCACGGTTTATATGCCGAAATAGCATCCTTGTGTAAAATGGTCATTATCCTGTGTATCTTTTCTGTATATAATTATACTAGTAAGTGTAATTATAGATTCTTCAACATTTTTAGCTCTACCTATATTTATACTAATTCCTTCATTTACACTAGAATTCTTCATTCCATTATGTATTTTTTTCTATCTTATTAACAATCCTTTTGATCAATATTTAGATTATTTACCATTTTTTGCTCTTTTACATATGTTGCATTGAATGTTATTTTCTCATTTCCTTGGGCATGTGTTTGAGAGATTTTCTAGGGTGTGTGAATAACCTCCTATATAATAAAAGGCTAATATGCAAATTGTCCCCTCGGGAGTTCGACCGACCAGGAATTTGATCACTGGCTATGACGTGTGCTGACCACCAGCGTGCGGTGCAAAATGAAAGAAGGCCCTGGCCGGCAGGCAATAGCTGGGGGAAGAAAGGCCCCCAATCGGCCCTGATTGCCGGCCAGGCCTAGGGACCCTGCCCGTGCACGAATTTTGTGCACCAGGCCTCTACTGTGTATGTGTGTGAGAGAGAGAGAGAGAGAGAGAGAGAGAGAGAGAGAGAGAGAGAGAGAGAGAACTGCAGTTCTCACTCTCATAGGAAGTATGTGGGTTCAGAATGTCCCAACCTCAGCTGCTTGGAGCTTGATATTATGTCTAGTCATGATTCATTTATAATGAGCTAATAAGTGACTAAGTAGCTGAGTGTATGCCTTCTGTGCTCTAATTTTATGTTTTCTATTTGTCTATTTATTTAAATGGGGACCTACCCTTCTCAAATAGTTTAATTTTATTAAAAAGAATGTCTATGTTGAGCCACAGAGTATGTGGTTCCTTAAAGAATTCTTTATGTTTATTTTTCTCTGTTTCAGAGTGATAAGCTCATAATTGTGATATTGTCAGTTTGTTCATACGTGAAAGCCAGTGATTCTCAGACGTGATCTGTAGTCACCAGGACAGGCCTCCAGGAAGTGCTTTTCTCCGTAGGAAGGCACACTGTGCCCTTCAGTGGGTTGACATTTGCACTGATGAGGCAAAAGCAGTAGTGGGTAAAACTGCCAACATCTTTGTAAGAACCAAGGAAGTGGCATCAATCTGTAGTTATTTGTGTTAACATTAATGGGTGTATTTGTATTATTAAATAAATAAATATTTTAAAAATTTGTAATTTCAGTTTCTAATAAACTATTGGTACATATAACCTAAACAAAATCTTTTCCTTTAAGAGTTTTAAGGGGACTTAAGATCACAGATTTTGAGAACCACTATTAAGTACACGGTAGATATATGAACAAACAAATACATTATTCTTCCTGATTCTTTGAGAAAGAAAATTTAGGTAATATAGTTCCTTTAACAGATAAATTCAGTTACTTTTAATGTTATGTATGAATTTAAAGTTTTCAATTTATTTCATTAAAATTTTGTTTATAACTAGATTATATTTGTAAATAAAACACTTTGCAGGTGCTGACCTTAAGGAAAGAGTCAAAATGAATTCTAGTGAAGTTGGCCCTTTTGTCTCAAAAATAAGAGCAGTGATTAATGAAATTGGTAAGTATAATTAAATTCTCCTTTAACATGCTGAATCTGACCTGAAATGTCAGATATAAAAAGTTATACACTGTCTTTATATATAAAAATTGTCCAAAACACTTATATAATTAGAAAATCATGACCTAAAACTGATTTTTGTAAAATAACACGTAATATATTTGATTTGAAAATTTGTGAAGAATGTTTTATAATTAAAGAGGCCTCCTATGTATGATGACATGGCATATGAAGATAATTATTACAAAACAAAGAGATTAATTTGGCATTAGCCTTTGACTTAAAGTATCTATAGTTCTTAAGTAATTTCATACACAAATGTGTTTATAGATTTGGAATTTTTTTGTTTTTTACATAAATAGGATTGTATTATTTCCTTAGAATTACAGACTTTTGTATAATATTTACATCTCAGTACATATCAACCTACTTTATTACTAGTACTTTTTAATATACTGCTAAATAGTAATCCATAGCATAGTCTCATCCATATTTTAAAATTATTTCTTTTAAACATTATTCATTAATGAATATTTGTGTTTTTTTGTTATTTATAAACAAGCAGTGAATATCTTTGTATCAAGTCTTTCAGAACATTAATATGTGTATTTATAGGATGGATTCCTAAACATGGAATTACAGTCCTAAGTATAATGTGTTCATTGTACATTTTAATAAATACTGCCAGATTATATTTTTAAAAGGTTGCAATCATTTGTATTTCCATTAATTATATGACAGTACCTGTTTCCTCATATTCCTGTCAGCATTTAATGTTGCTATTTAAAAAAATTTTCAAGGTTAAAAAACAAACATCTTAGCAGTTTAATTTGCATTTCCCCAGATATTGTGTCATGTTTTATCTTAAACTGCCTTTTCACGTCCTCCTTCTCCTTTTTATAGCATTGCGTAATAATTATTTATTTATATAGCGTTGGTCCTGTATCTTTTTTCTCTTCCTCAAATTTATTCCTAGCTATTTTATACCATTGAATTGTATCTTTCCCTTCCCATTTCTGTTGAAGTCTGGTTATTGTACGTCTGCAGGAATGTTACTAAATTTTATGTGCTTATCTTAGATGCCAACCTCCTAATTACTTGCACTAGTTATTATTATTTCTCAATTAATTTTCTTGTATTTTCCAGATAAAGGCTTATTATTTATAAATAATGTAATTTTGGTGTTCTTTTCTCAACATTTTCATCTTATATATCTTTCATATATTTTTACATTGTCTAAGGTCCTTGGTATAATATTCAGTTGTTGAAGTGAGCATGTTTATCCTTATCTTTATTTGACTTTGATGAATACTTTTAACATTTTTCCAACAATTTATCTAGTTTTCCTTTTTTCTATTTCAGCTGCCCTGGTCTTATATTACTAGAATAAAGCCTACCTGGTCATTGTGGTTAGCAGTCATAGTGGTTTTTACTGTATTATTCTGGATTCAGTTTTATATGTGTTGGTATAATCATAAATGAGATTGACCTTCTGATTTGGTTTTTGTGTTACCTTTTCTGGCTTGGGTCAAGACTATGCACAGCCCTCATTGCAGGAGGTGGTAAGCTGCCCATCTCTCTCTGTGCTGCACTGGGCATCATCTGTTAATTGAAGGGTTAGTGGAATGTGACGTCTTTTGGAGTTTTGTGTGGTTTTGTTATTCTTGTTTACTTTAAAAATTTATTTTATTTTATTTTTTCTATCACCTTTTATCCCCTCTAGGCGCTCTTCCACCTCCACCCACTCCCCCCTTCCCCTGCAATCACCACGCTCAGTTTTAAAATACATGTGTTTTGATTTTTGGAATGGTGGTTCTCACTGTACTGTCTCTTTTCATCCTGTGCTAGTGTCAGCAGAGGCTCTTCTCTGCTTCTCTCTCCAGCTTCACCCTCACGGTTAGAGCCTTCTGAGGGGGAGTGTGGCTGGGTTTCCATATTGGTCAGAGAGCTTGGTGTTGGAAGTAAAAGTCAAAGCTGTCTGACTTCACACGTGCTAGGAGGAGTGGCTAAGCCTAGTCTGATTGTAAACACTACCTTGATGTTTCTTCAAAGCCTCTTTCTATTTTATTAATCTGAAATTGGGATTTTTCTGGGACTTTTTAAATGAAGAACTGTTCTGTTTATGCAGTGACATTTTCTTTTCTCTGATTACAGCTATAGCATTTTTGTTGTGGATCCTGTCTACCTTTGTCAATTCCATGAGTTCCTTAATATTTTTTGATGGTAGTTTTCATTGCAGCATTACAATAGACCTGAAATCTTTAAGTTGCCTTTGTAGTGCTTTAGTACAATTTTGAAGGGCAGGTAGAAACTGAGTGTCTCGATCTAATCTGCTCATCCTATATAATAAAAGCCTAATATGCTGTGTCCGACTGTTCGTTCAACCGTTCGACCAGTCGCTATGACACACACTGACCACCAGGAGGCAGATGCTCTGACTGGTAGGTTAGCTTGCTGCTGGGGTCCGGCTGATTGGGACTGGGTGAGATGGGCTGGACATGCCCTGGAGCCCTCCCATGGTCCCTCCCCATCTGGCCAGCCGGCCCCAATCGGCTCTGGGACTGGTCGAGAAGGCCCCGATTGGCCCTGATCGGCCCCTGTCGGCCTCGATCAGGACTGGGCGAGACGAGCCGGACATACCCTGGACAAATCCGTGCACCCGGCCTCTAGTTTAATATATGGAACCAGGGCAGGCAGACTTCTTAAAGGGATGGATAGTAAATATATGTGGCTTTGAGGGCCATTATGGTCTCTGTCACAGCTACTCATCCTTCTTTTCTTTTAAAGACTTTCTTTTTCTTTTTTGTTAATCTTCACCTGAGGATATTTTTCCATTGATTTTTAGAGAGAGTGGAAAGGATGGGGAAAGACACACAGAGAGAGAAACATCGATGTGAGAGAGACACACATCAATTGGTTACCTCCCGTATGCGCCCAATCGGGGCCGGGAATCGAACCTGCAACTGAGGTACTTGCCCTTGACTGGAACTGAACCCGGAACCCTTCAGTCCCTGGGCCCACACTCTATCCACTAACCAGCTAGAACAAAGACTTCCTTTTTCTTTTCTTTTTTTAAAATATATTTTTTTCATTTCAGAGGGAGGGAGAGGGAGAGAAGGATAGAAACATCAATGATGAGAGAGAATCATGGATTGGCTGCCTCCTGCATGCCCCGCACTGGGGATTGAGCCCGCAACCCAGGCATGTGCCCTGGGGTGGAATCGAACCCAGGACCCTTCAGTCCGCAGGCTGACGCTCTATCCACTGAGCCAAACCAGCTAGGGCAAGACTTTATTTTTCTATAGCATTTTAGTTCATATCAAAATGGAGAAGAGGATACAAAGATTCTGCATATACCCTCTGCTTTCACATATGCATATCCTCCCTATTATAACACCCTCCCTCCAGAGTGATGCGTTTGCTACAACTGATGAACCTACACTGACACATTATAATCACCCCACGTACATAGTTTACTTTTAGTGTTGGACATTCTATGGGTTTGAATAATGCAAAATGAAATGTGTCAATCATTACATTGTCATACAGAGTGTTTTTATTGGCCTGAAATCCTTTGTGCATGGCCTTGTTATCTATTCCCTCTCCAGCAGCCACTTTTTACTGTCTCCATTTTGCATTTTTAGGACATTATGTAGTTGGAATCATACAGTTTATAGCTTTTTCAAATTAGTTTCATTAAACTTTCAAATTGGTTTCATTATATTTTTCTCCATGTTTTTTCATGACTGGACACTTTACTTTTAGTGCTGAGTAATATTTCACTGTTTGGATGTACCACAGTTTACTTATCCATTCACCTACCAAAGGATGTCTAGATTGCTCCCACGAATTGGCAGTTATGAATAAAACTGTTATAAACATTGTGTGTAGGTTTTGGTATGGACATAAATTTTCAGTTCCTTTGTGTAAATACCAAAGAGCAAAATTGTTGGATCGTGATGTTGCTGGTGAAAATGGGGCCCTTGGCGTGTCACGAGGCATTTTTGGGGACCCACAAGCGAGGATGAGGTCTGGTGGTAAGATTTGGGTGGGAGCAGAAGGCTGCCCCCACATTCCCAATGTCTCATCTCTGTCCGTCGTTGTGAACCGAGTCCAGCCTTGTCTTCATCAGGCCCAAAGGCCAGTGTCCAAAAGCTCTGCGCCACGCCCAAGCCCAGGTCAGTGTAGTCCAGGCCTGGCCCATCGGCCGTGTAGTCTGCTCCTGCCGTGCTTCAGCTGGTGCTGGGTCCAGGCCCGCTTGGAGCCTGCAGGCTGGCTGGGCCCCAAGGGGCTGCTAGGCCCACATGGCTGCTGTGGAGGGACACCAGCGGGCTGTACAGGATGAGCAGGTGTTAACAAAGAGGTAGAGAAGGGAGAAAGAGGGAGGGAGGGGAGCAGGACGGGGAGAGAGAGAGAAAGAAAGAGCTTGGTTAAGCTGGGATTATATGATCTTGGACTTGGGAAAGACCAGGTACTTCTTTAGACTAACCAGTCAGTTTTTCAACCTTTCAGAGGCTGGTTGTTGGGCCCTCCCCCTAACCAATCCATTTCCTGGATCTTCCAGGGTTCTGTGTACCTTATCCAATCTGATCCTTTCCCCAGGCTAGACCCCGCCCCTTGTGGTCACCCTCTTAGTTCCTACTGCCCATGCTTCGTAGTACACGCTCCCCTCTCTCTGCCATCTTGGCTTCTGTGCGTGTGCCCAGCAGAGGGATTTCTCTTTTACTGTTTACTCTCTCCCTTGGTAATCCTGGGTGATTGTAATGAGCCTTCCTCCAGGGATTGGGCGCCAGGACAGCGGTGGCGGTCCCCTGGGGAGCCTGTGAAGCGGTAGCTTCCTAGTGAAGCAGATGCAGTGATTGGATTCGGCTCCCAGTTTATTCAGCTTCTTAATGTCTATTCCCTTTGCTCCCCTCCTTTACTAATATCAAGCTGCCTACGCTGACAGAGTGTTAAGGGTTTGATTGGCTTTGTAAAGTCACGGCCTGTCCTCCAGGCTGGATGTACCACTTTGCAGTAAGGAATGAGACTTACTCTTGCTCCACATCCCCATAAGCATTTGGTGTTGTCAGTGTTCCCGACTTTGGCCGTCCCTGCAGGTGTGTAGTTGTTTTACTTTGCATTTCCCTGACGACATGCTGTGGAGCATTTTAATGAAGTCCAGCACATCCACTCTTTCTTCCATGGATCGTGCCTGGGTGTTGTAGTTCCCCTTACCTGCAGTTTTTCTTTTTGTGGTTTCACTTACCTGTGGGCAACCAGGGTCTAAAAATATTAAACGGAAAAGTCCAGAAATAAGCAAGTTATACATTTTAAATTGCAGCATTCTAAGTAGCCGATGAAATCTTTCACCGCCCTGTTCTGTCCCACCTGGGACAGGAATCACCCAGCCTGAAGCTGTGTAAGGTCCCTGCCCATTAGTCTCTCAATGGCTGGCTTGGTTATGTCATGGCATTGCTATGTTTGTGTTCAGGTAACCCTATAATTGCCTAACACCAAGTTGCTATGCCATTCACCTCACTTCCTCTTATCACATAGGCACTGTATCATCTCACATCATCACAAGAAGAAGAGTGAGTACAGTAAAGAAGATATTTTCAGAGAGACCACATTCACATAACTTTTATTAGAGTATCCTATATAATAAAAGCCTAATATGCAAATTGTCCCCTCCACCAGGAGTTTGACCAGGAGTTTGACTGCTCACTATGACGTGTGCTGACCACCAGGGGGCAGCGCGGAACATGGCGGGCGTCAGTGACACGGCGCTGGCAGTGGGCGGCAGTGGTGGCGCTGCCGTCTCCAATGGGCCCCAATGAGAGCGGGACCATGGTGGGATGGTGGAGCAGGTGAGCGGGCGGCGCCAGGCCAAGGCGGGTGTGAATGGGGCCCGATTGCCCCACTGATCACCCCACAGACGGCGACCAGCAGCAGTGGCGGGGGGCGGCGGCCCAATCATCCGCTGATGGTCCCGCAGACGGCTACCAGTACATTATAGAGAAAGAGCAAATAGCAATATTAAAATATTCCTAATTATTTTCCTTTCAATGTGCACAAATCTGTGCACTGGGCCACTAGTATTGTTATAATTGTTTTATCATTTTTATTGTTAATCTCTTACTGTGTATAATTTATAAGTTAAACTTTATGATAGGTATGTATGTATAGGAAAAACCATAGTATATATGTACATATATCCTATCTAGTAAAGAGGGAATATGCTAATTGACCCTCATGCTGTCACAAAGATGGTGGCACCCACAGTCAATAAGGAGGGAATATGCTAATTGACTGCCCCGCCCTTAAAGATGGCAGAGCCCACAACCAATAAGGAAGGGATATGCTAATTGACTGCCCCACCCTCAAAAATGGTGGTGCCCACAGCCAATAAGGAGGGGATATGCTAATTGACTGCCCCACCCTCAAAGATGGCGTCGCTCACAGCCAATAAGGAGGGGATATGCTAATTGACTGCTTCGCCCTCAAAGATGGTGGTGCCCACAGCCAATAAGGAGGGGACATGCTAATTGACTGCCCCACCCTCAAAGATGGCGTCGCTCACAGCCAATAAGGAGGGGATATGCTAATTGACTGCTTCGCCCTCAAAGATGGTGGTGCCCACAGCCAATAAGGAGGGGACATGCTAATTGACTGCCCTGTCCTCAGAGATGGCGGTGCCCACAGCCAATAAGGAGGGAATATGCTAATTGACTGCCCCGCCCTCAAAGATGGCGGCACCCATAGCCACAAGATGGCGGCGCCCAGTCCCCTCAGCCCTGCCAGGGTGCCTGCCTCTGAAGTCCCCCAGTTCCCTCAGCCTTCCAGCTGCCTAGGGCTGGCCCGAGGTGTAGGCAAGCCTCAGATGGCTCAGTAACCTAACCAGGGCCGGCTGAGGCTTGCGCTGCTGGCAGTGGAAGCAGCAGCGGTGTGATGGGACATTGCCTTCCCCTGATTGCTGGGTCACCTCCTGCCCCTGAGGGCTCCTGGACTGTGAGAGGAGGCAGGCCGGGCTGAGGCACCCCCCCGCTCCAGTGCATGAATTTTCACGCACCGGGACTCCAGTCTATATGTATAAAAGCCTAAACGACTGGAATGACTGGAATGTATGTTTGACCAGTTGCTGTGACGCACACTAACCACTAAGGGGCAGATACTCAATGCAGGAGCTGCCCCCGGTGGTTAGTGTGCTCCCACAGCCAACCTCCTGTGACCGGCCAGCCTCCTGCAGCCCCTCCCCCAGCTGGCTGCCCCAATCGGCCGCAATCGAGGCCGGCTGGCCAACCTTCCGCAGTCCCTCCCCCTAGCCGGCTAGCCCTGATCCGTCCCAATTGGGGCCAGCTGGCCAACCTCCTGCGGTCCCTCCCCCCTGGCCAGTCCCTCCCCACAGCTGGCTGGCCAACCTCCCGCGGTCCCTCCCCCCTGGCCAGTCCCTCCCCACAGCTGGCTGGCCAACCTCCTGCGGTCCCTCCCCTATCCCTCCCCCAGGCCGGCTGGCCCCAATTGGCCTGGCCTTGATTGACCCGGCCCTGATTGGGACTAGGCGAGATGGCCCCAATCAGCCTTGATTACCGACCAGGCCTAGGGACCCCACCTGTGCTTGAATCCGTGTACTGGGCCTCTAGCCCTATATAATAAAAGGCTAATATGCAAATGACTGAACGTCAGAACAACTGATCAACTGAACAACTGGTTGCTATGACATGTGCTGACCACTAGGGGGCATGTGCGGAACATGGTGGGCGTCGGCTGCAGCGGGATGGTGGAGCAGGTGAGTTGGGGCGCCAGACTAAGGCAGGGTGCCAGTTGCTGTCATCGGGGCGAGCCTCTAGTGGTTACTGAAAATTCTTCGCTCCCGTGCTCTGCAGTCCCGCCCGGCGCTTGCACCTGCTGCTGGTGCCAATCCTGCTCGCATCCGCAACCGGCCCTGGAGCCGCCACTCACACGTGCTGCCAGTGCCCGGTGCCGGTCCCGATTGCTCAGCACCGTCAGCAGGTGCGAGTGGCGGCTGCCAGCCCTGATCGCCCCTGAGGGCTTCTCCACCTCCCTCTGCTCCTGAGGGGTAATCGGGGCAGCAGCCGCCACTCACACCCGCTGCTGGTGCTGGCCCCAGTAGCTCCACACCATCAGCGTATGCGAGCAAAGGCGCCGTCAGCGCATGGGGGCAGCGGCGGGAGCGGGGCTGCTGGCAGATGGGACCAGGGCCGTGGCGGGAGGGGCTGGGCAGGGGCGCAGAGGATGGGCCAGACCTGCCCCTGTGCCCACTGCAGACTCACGGCCCACAGTTCCTTTCAAGGTGCACAAATTTATGCACAGGGCCCCTAGTGTATATATATTATGGTTCAGTACTCATTGGCATTTTGAGACATCCACTGAAAATACTGTGAAAATCTTTAGGCCAATAAATGTGAAATTTCTGTCTCAAGAGCAGAGTCTGGAATACTCATGTAAACAGTGAAGAACCTGACTCAGTAGTTAAAAGTTTTTTCACAGAGAAAGCACGAGGCCCAGTTTTTATATGTTAGGCGATTTACATTTCAGGCATTTTACCTGCCTGCAAGGCTCAGGTCTTTACAGTGGGATGTTAACTCTCCCACAGAGCATTAGAGTGAGAGTTCATTTCTAAGATCATGATTTCAGACTGTATAATTATCATACGTAAACATGACAAAAACAATTGAAGAAATGAACGAGGAGAGTCAGTCTTGCTTGTGAATATAGATAAAATCCAGTAGGTTTTAAAAAAGATTACATTGGATTTTCCCAGGAATACAAGTGGGAGGGCAAGGTTTCCATTTGAAATATTAAATTTAATTTGTGCTTTTAGCCAATTAAAATAAAATCATGTTTTTCTCAATAGATTAATAAAAAAGAATTTTATAGATGTCCAGTCTATTCACAGAAAAAGCTCAAGGCAGACTAGAAATATAGAAGGAAATTTCTTTATCGTGATGAAAGGTATCTGTTTCCTAGTAGTAAAATATTAAAAAAGTCTCCTAAAGTCAGGAAAAAGACAAGAGTCCCACTAGCTTCACTCTGTTCCACATTGTTCTGAAAGTGCTATGCTTTGTGGAAAGGCAAGAAGTAGAAATAAAGGAATGATTGAAAAAGGAGAAATAAAACACTGTCCTTCACAAGTGGTATGATTGTCTTAAGTGAAAATCGAAGACATAAAAAAGAATTAAGTGGAGACACATTGTCTTCTTGACATTTAATTTTTTTTTATGTCTTAACCTTTTGCACTCGGATGTCGAGTGTGACTTGACAGGGTTAGCATTAGAATAAAGGAATCGAGAAAAAAGCAAGCGAGTGCAAAGGGTTAAAATAAAATTTCATAATTTTTCCATCTAGCTTGCATATATTTCAAAATCCACTTTTGTTCCTACTATAAATAGTACCGTATTTTCCGGCGTATAAGACGACTGGGCGTATAGAAGATTTCCCTGGGTTAAAAAGTCGTCTTATACGCCGGAAAGTACGGTACCTTTTTGGTTGATGTCTTTGTCTGTTACTAGTATAAAGAAAGGCAATTGATTATTTTTAAATATGTGTCATATTCAGCCATCTTGTGACATTCATTATTTCTAATAATTTGTTGATCCTCTTAGATTTTCACAAATGATACAATGTACAGAATCAGTGTAATTATACTTAAATTCTCAGCATTAATTTTGTAAAGAATTTGAACATAAAGAGGCTCCACAATGGCCAAGCCTGCCAAAGAAGAAGAAAATGAAGGGCTTGTCTTATCAGCACTCAAGACTTATTAATTACGATGGTATATTATTGGCTGTTGGGTAGAAATGGGTCAGTAGAGTGGAATGCAGAGCCCAGAACAGATCCACATGAGTAGAGGAACTGCACAGGAGAGGGGGTGCATTGCGACTCGCTGGGGGGCAGCAAAGACTTGACTGTTTATGAAGTAAAACAAACTTATGTCCTTGATGGAGTGAGAAATTTCTTAAACACAAAATACAGCACTTACAAGGAAAGCTTGAAAATTCTACTAAGTTTAAATTAAGAACATTTGTTCATTGAAGACACTGTCAAGAAAGTAGAAAGAAAAGCCACAAACTGGGGAAAAAAAACAGCTGTCAAAAGATTCATGTACATCTACTGTCATTGTAAGAAACGTCTAGTCTAAACCTGTAGAGAATTTTTATGAGTTTATTTGAGGCAAATTGACAATTGCCTGGAAGCAAAATCTCAGCAGATTTAGAAATGCTTTGTAGAATGGCAGCTTTACCACTTATTTTATATTTCAGAAAATCAGGGGAAGTCATAGGGTTACATGTACTCCGCTGATGATAGCTTAGGGAGCTGGGAGAAGGCCAAGTGGGAAACCCTCTGAGACCGGATGAAGAGTGAACCCGAGAGCAAACACTTGGTTGACATTGGTGGGCACAGGGTAGCTGACAAGGACCATTTACAGCACCTGGACTTGGTACCTGGGGAACAGGGTAACAATGAGGTTGTCCCATGGTCTCCTGCTCTGGTGGGAGATTGTGCACTGAGGGGGTGGAGAAGGGGATTACTCTGACATTCCAAAGGTATGTTATGTTATGGTAGATGCAGAAAGAGAATAAAGACTGACCTTTGTCAAGGAAGGTACAGGCCTAGGACATGACTGCCCACCATGGCTCGCTTCTAGTTAGGAGGTTTTAAGTTCAGACCATCCTATGTGGTTACTTTAGGTCTGAATTTGTAAGGCTGCCACACCGGCCTCCCCTGAGCTCATCAGGTTTAGTATGTGGCCCCTCTTTCATTCACTCTACATTCATACATGAATCAGTACATACAATCATACATGTAATCTGGAAGTCAATAAGACAACACAAAAGAAAAATATTTTTCATACTAGAGGAAGGGAAAGAAGAAATAAACATGTGAAAAGATGATCTTTAGTAGTAGAAATGCAAATGAAGATCACAGTGGGATGCTATTTCTCATTTTTAGATTGGTCAAACATTCTTATGCCTGATGTTACCAACAGTTAGTGAGCAAGTGGATCACCAGGAAGTTTATACACTTCTAAGGGGAATATAAATTGGTGTTACTGCTTAGGAAAACAAATGTCTTAACATAGTTGAACATTGTCATTCCATAAGACTAGATTGCTCACTTTTTTAGCATTTATGGAGAGGGGTGACTTGAAGACTGTTTTTTCTAGACTCAGACTAAGAAACATCTGCAGTTTGGCCCAATAAACACCCAGAGGTGGGTGGGTATCAAAGGTTTAAATCCCATTTTACTTTTTAAAAACTAGAGGCCCGGTGCATGAAATTTGTGCATGGAGGGGGGATTCCCTCAGCCTAGCCTGCACTCTCTCCAATTGGGGACCCCTTGGGGGATGTCTGACTGTCGGTTTAGGCTCGATCCCACAGGCAGTCGGACATCCCTCTTGCAATCTGGGACCACTGGCTCCCAACTGCTCACCTGCCTGCCTGCCTGATCGCCCCTAACTGCCCTCCCCTGCTGGCCTGGTTGCCCCTAACTGCCTCTGTCTGCCTGCCTGATCACCCCTAATTGCTCTCCCCTGCTGGCCTGGTTGCCCCCAACTGCCCTTCCCTGCTGGCCTGATCTCGCCCCCAACTGCCCTTCCCCTGCTGGCCTGATCTCGCCCCCAACTGCCCTCCCCTCCCGGCCTGGCATGATCTGGCCCCAATGGCCCTCTCCTGCTGGCCTGATCTCACCCGCAATTGCCCTCCCCTGCTGGCCTGGTTGCCCCCAACTGCTCTCCCCTGCTGGCCTGATCTCACCCGCAATTGCCCTCCTCTGCTGGCCAATTTGGTTCTGATTGGTTGGTTTCTATGCCAGTCAGCATCAAAAGCTCTGCCTCCTAGGCAGCCATTGGCTTCCCATAGCATCCAGATTTGGTTCTGATTGGTCAGTACCTATGCCAGTCAGTGTCTCTGGGCCTATCAACGGGGCCTGATCAGAAAGGCATCTGTTTCTTAGGAGTAAAATATTAAAATAGTCTCCTAAAGTCAGGAAAAAGACAAGAGTCCCACTAGCTTCACTCTGTTCCACATTGTTCTGATCAGCAGCCCTTGGAGAGAAATGGAGGCGCGGCTGCTGGCCAGACTGGGAGAGAAAAAGAGAAGCAAGTCCTGATCAAAAGCTGCCTCAGAGGCTATGGATCAGTCCCTGCTTCTCTCTTCAGGCCTCTCTCTGGCCCTGATTCACAGCGCCCTCAGCAGTCAGTGCTGGGGCACCGGGCCTGTAGTGGAAGCAGTCAGCGCTGACTTCTGGTTGGTTGAGCCTTGGTCGTTACTGGTCGTTACGACCCAGGGTTTTTATATATTAGGATTTCTGATTTTGAACTTTGATTGGATCACTTCTTTGAATGGATTGCTACTTGGAGTTTGAAACTACACTATTCTATAGGCATTTTGTACATGTCCTAAGGAAACTTAGACCAGGATATAAAAAAAAAAAAGACTTACAGTGGCAATGTTGTTAATAGTAAAAAGCTGAAAACACCAAAGTGCCAATGACAGGAGAATAGGTAACTTTCAAATACGTTTGTGAAGTTGTTTTGTAAAAAAAATTGCAAGTAAATGGATAACTGACACATATAACAACATGGCTAAGTCTTTGAAACATGCTGAATTAAAACTATAATTTTTTTTTATGAAACTAAAAGCATGAAAAGCAGTATGTAGTTTAGAGATGTGTACGTGTATAATGAAATCACATGCATTCAGGAAAAGTATACAAAGTTCATGTTGCTGATTACCTGTGGGTTTGGAAGGCAGGTGGATGAACAGGTGAAGAGCACATGAGTGGGTTTTAGTTCTGACTTAGTTCTTAGTTTGGTGATTTTAAGGGAGTTTGTTATTGTTATGTTGCATTAAACGTATATGCTACATATGTTTTTTAAAAAATATGTTTTTATTGATTTTAGAGAGTGAGGAAGGAGGAAAGAGAGAAAGAGAGAGAGAGAAAGACAGAGGGAGAAACATCCATCAGTTGCCTCCCAGGAATCAAACCTGCAACCTAGGTATGTGCCCTGACTGGGAATAGAACTTCCACTCTTTTGGTGCATGGGACAACACTCTAACCTACTGAGCCACCCTGCCAGAGCTACATATATTCTTCTTTTTAAAAAATAATTTATCATTGATTTCAGAGAGGAAGAGAAAGGGAGAGACAGAAACATCGATGATGAGAAAGAATCATTGATTGTCTGCCTCCTGCAAGCCCCCACTGGGGATTGAGCCTACAACCCGGGCATGTGCCCTGGTTTTCATAGGTTGATGCTTAACCACTGAGCCACGCCACCTGAGATACATATATTCTTTATATTTGCCAAATTAAGTTAGCTTTTAAAAAATATATATATTTTTATTGATTTCCGAGAGGAAGGGAGAGGGAGAGAGAGTTAGAAACATCGATGATGAGAGAGAATCATTGATCAGCTGCTTCCTGCAGCCCCCCCCCCCTCCCCCCTGGGGATTGAGCCCGCAACACAGGCATGTGCCCTTGACTGGAATCGAATCTGGGTGATGCTCTGTCTACTGAGCCAGACCAGCTAGGGCTAAATTAGCTTTTAAAAGATTCATGTGTCTGAGTTCTGCAAACGTTTCTTTTCTTTTTTTTAAATTTTAAATATATTTTATTGATTTTTTTACAGAGAGGAAGGGAGAGGGATAGTTAGAAACATCGATGAGAGAGAAACATCAACCAGCTGCCTCCTGCACACCTACTGGGGATGTGCCCGCAACCCAGGTACATGCCCTTGACCGGAATCGAACTTGACACCTTTCAATCCGCAGGCCGACGCTCTATCCACTGAGCCAAACCCGTTAGGGCTGCATACGTTTCTTATGTTATCTCCTGAAAATTTTGTTTTTCTCTTATATTCTTTTTTCTTGTTTTCAAGAGAAGCCAAATTCTAGATTTTTAGAAAATATCTTCCAATTTTATGGTGTTTTTTTTTTCAAGGTAGAGAAAAAACCCTTTGAATGTCCAACAAAAATTGGTTTATAGTTCAGGTTCTGTACACAGTTCGTTTGCACTAGAGACGGGCTTCCGGAGCTGCGTTTCCACGGGAGGAAACGGCTTCTTGTGGGTGTTAATGGAGCTAACGGAGGAGGTTTCATGTACAGGAGGGCTGGCACCTGTTCGCACGAACCCAAGTTGATGGTTACATTCTCAGCAATTTTGTGAGCTGGTTGTCAAAACTACAGACATCTTGAACTTGGCCGTGGTAGCATTATCAGTAGAGGGACAAATCGGAGTGCATCCTGCCTGTTGGAAGCCACAGTTTGCTCTTGCCCCATTATATTTCCATTTCCCACAGCTGGAGGGTCTTTCCCTGGGTCTGAAGAGCAAATGGGCTTTTCTTCCTGCCTGCTGGCTGCTGCTTGTTTCTAATGGAAGAGAGAACCTCACAGGCACTGGACTCGCTTGAACGCTGAAGATCTCTGTTTTAATAAAAAGATTTCTACTTTGTTCAGAGTCACTACATTCCTTCTTTACTGTTCCTGGCTTCTTAGAAAGTTGCTTCTTAAAACTTAACCCCAAAATCCTAGAACCAAATTTAGTTTTTGGTTCTTAAAAAAAAAAAAAAAAATGTCACCCTAGCTGGTTTGGCTCAGTGGATAGAGCGTCGGCCTGCAGACTGAAGGGTCCCAGGTTCGATTCTGGTCAAGAGCACATGCCCCGGGTGTGGGCTTGATCCCCAGTAGGAGGCTTGCCGAAGGCAGCCAATCCATGATTCTCATCGTTGGTGTTTCTCTCTCTCCGTCTCCCTTCCTCTCTGAAATCAATAAAAATATATTTTTAAGAAATGTCATATGGTTCTTTTTGAGATATTTCCTTCTAATGAAATGGTGAATTCTCAGATTTCTAAAAGGTTAATCATTGTTACAGTCTCCTCCCCCTTTCAACATGGAATGTCTAGGTTGAAAGCAATAACGATTATTCATTAGGCAAGTCAGCTCTGGTGCACAGACGTGAAATGATCTCGCTCTGATAACTGCGGATGTTCCTTACCTGCCCACCCCTCCCCCCGCAGCCTAGGAGCACCCCGCCTTCAGCGTTTAGCTGCAGGGCGGGCACATCACTGTTGGGACCCCACTGTCCCTGTTAGGAGGTAGGATATGGGCAGCAGAGGTGTTAGTCACCTGCTGATGGCCAGGCTTGTCTATGAAGAGCTAGAAAACATTTTTAGACTCCTCCCATAAGCACCACCGTGGGTGGGGCGGGGCAGGGCGGTGGGAGGAGGTAGGGGGGCAGGCCAGTTAAAATAGGCTTTCACCAGAATTTTAAACTGTGGAATCTAGTGTGATGTGGATATTTTTGTAGTGATCTTCCACAGCAATTCTTTAAAATGCCAGGCATTTCCAGCTGCCTTTTCTACTTTTTTTCTGATGAAATAAAATTGCAAAAGCTTTAATTTAGCTATGTAAATGCAGATCTGTATTTGCATTGAAATACAGGTAATTATGTTAAAAGGGACAGATTACAAAATTCATCTATTTAACAAACATCTGTTTTTCTTAAGATTTTGTTATCCTATTTTTTATCAAAGAAAATAATTTTATTTTGAAAGTATTGAAATTCTCTGGCTAGCGTTCCTTCATGTGATTGGAAATCCAGTATTCATGCCCATCTTCCTATCAAAGAAGCTGTCTCTCTGGGTCAAATACAGGGAGTGTTTTGTCCAGCAGAATGGGAGTCTAACCCGTGCGAGCAGGCCTCTCCTCAGCACTGCTTCTCGGTCCGTGTACTTTTGTCAGCTTCCTTCCCAGTGGCAGGATTGACAAGGCTCAAAGCAACACAAAGTAAGTCACTGACAGTTCAAAGGAAGGAAAGAAAGACCCGCCCGGGTAGGGGAAGCAAGCTCCTGTGGAACGTCTCCTGTGCAGGTTTGCTCCTGGCCGGCACTCCTTCCTGCTCAGCCCAGCTGGCTTTGCACAAGAGTGCTGGTCAGTGTTTTGGAAACCATGTGATCTTTCTGTCTGTCATCTTTATCTCAAGCTGGAAGTCACGTTATATTTCATAATATAAAGTTTTTATGTCAGCACATTGGCTCAGTGTAATAGTTTTTAAAAGACATTGCCATAGATATTTTGTTGTCAGAAAGTTACACTTTATGTATTACCAAAATATGGTGCCTTTCTATCAATTGTTTTGATAGATGTGTATTGGAAATGCCTTGATTTGGAAGTCGCGGAAGATGTGGATTCCCGTCTTCTCACTGCCATCTATGGCTCTCCTGCCTCTGTGAGAACAGTGTTTCCCCACTTGGACCTAGTTTCTAGCAGAGTCACTGGCACATGGCAGGCCCTCACTGAAAGGGTGAGTTGACTAGGACCCTATTGGTGTAGACAGGTGAGCCAGGCTGTACTGCCTCCCTCTCATCCGCAGATGGGTCCCCTCCTGGAATCCCTCTCCGTCTGCCTCCACCTAAAAGGGCAAGAGTCATGCGTGTGCTGGCGGCCTGAGTTCATCCTGTCTCTCTCACCCCAGTTCATGTTGCTCCCAGGATGTGACTAAGAATGATAGAATGAGCATGGACGGAGCAGTTTGATTATGTATTGTGCTCAGTAAATTAGGGTATTCACTAGGTATCTGTAGGCTGGAGTGGGAGGTGTAGCTCAGGAGTTCAGGTTGAAATGTGAAGGTAGTTGATGCCTGGTAGGCATCCAAGTGGAGATGTCAGGCAGGCGACCAGAAATGAGTTTGTGTCACAGGTACTTCTCTCAGATACCAGAGAGGTTATGGGACAGCCCTCTGAGCCAGAGGGAGCGGGCTGTCCCCAACCTGGATTCTTGTCCTCTCATGTAAATGAACTTACAAATGAAAAAATGCCAGATGGCTGCATTGTGATGAAGCCAATGTTATTAAAGCAGTTAAAGCATGTACCTGTATGAAAGAAGCACAGCAAGCGCATTTATGCATCTGGCTTATGTAGTGCAGACCGGTTCTCAGCTAATCTGAAGATCAAGTTGGTGGTGGTGGTGGTGGGGGTCTGAGGCGTTATATGCCCCCCTGTCTGTAGGTGTTAGAATTCCTCTGCTATTTTAGTACAGATTAATTCTCAAGACCCCTGTTCACTTTGCTGAGGCCTTCCCAGAGCACTGAGAGGCACCTGGCAACTTTACCTTGTCGGGCCTGAGACTGCGGCTTCTCTGCTTAGGGAGTAAAGCTGCCCCTCTCCCTCCCTCCCCCGCCCCCTCCTCTCCTGCATCCTCTCCTCAGGGAGGCTTTTAACCCTTTGCTGTGTCCTGGGCTGGGGAAGAAAATGGCTTAGTTACAAGCTGGCTGCGAACGGCCCACCCTGTGTGGCCTTGTCTTACTTTCCTGCCTCAGTTTCCCTATTCCTCCTGCCCTGGAATTGTCCTAGCTTTTCACTGTCCTGTAACATTGGGAATGTAAGCAAGTAGTCCGGGGCTCGAGTGGGCATTTGGGAGTCATCGGAATGCTGATGCGTGGGAGCCCGGCTCCTGGGCATCATCCCTTCAAGGCTGGGGCCAGGAGTCTGAGAACGGAGACTGTGCAAGATCAGCCAGGGGGAGCCCGGGACTGAGCAAGATCAGCCAGGGGTGGGCGGGGGGAGGGGGGGGGGGAGGGAGGCCGGGACTGAGCAAGATCAGCCAGGGGGAGCCGGGAGAAAATAGTGCTCCGCAAGCCAAGTGAGGAAAGCCTCCTGGAGGAGGAGGCTCTGACCTAACTGCACACAGGCCAAGTCAGACGGACCCTCCGGAGCTGACGGCTTTGCAGCCTGGCCATTTCTGGAGGCGGGCTGGGCTGTGGGCTGCCGCCTCGCTGCAGGCAGGAAGCCCCTCCTTTTCTGGGCAAGGTTGGGAAGCACCCTAGTCTGACTGTTAGGCTTTTTGGTTTAGGTTCATATAGAAAAAGCTAATTATCTGAAATGTACCCTGGCTATGGATAAATATGATTTCTTATAAATAAGCTATAAATGAGAGTATTTGAGAAGTTTTCCCTCAAAAATAGGTGTATAATATAGCTTTCTATGAAGTATAAATCTGGTTTATCATGGATTAATCATAGTCTATGATATAAGATTCAGAATTTTTGAATATGAGGAAGATATGAATAATTTTTACTGAATTTAAAGTTTTATTTGTCACTTCATGCACTTAGTCATTTTATACTTGTTAATTTCATGAAATGCTAATCTAAGAAGCGTGCTTGTAAAAGTAAACTCTAGTATCCCATTTCAGCACTTAGACATTCTTGAGTAATGAGTACAAAAGAGCTTGCACGAATGAATACAAAAGATCTTTCTCTCTGATCAAGTTTTCCAATTGATTTAGAGGCATCTCATACTTATTCACAAAAAATTCAGAGCTGATTTGTTTTTGGAGTTTAATAGGTTGTCACCATTATATAACTCAAAGCTTTTTCAGAAATTTTATGTTTGTTTTACTTTATCTGAAATAAAGCTTATTCTGAAAAGACTTAATTAGTATCACAATGACTATCATAATACAATTTGAGAGATTATGCACTTGTTTGAAGGCCAAGGAGATTAAAAAAAAAATATATATATATGTTTTTATCCATTTCAGAGAGGAAGGGAGAGGGAGAGAGAGATAGAAATATCAATGATGAGAGAGAATCACTGATTGGCTGCCTCCTGCACACCCCCACTGGCCTGCAACTGGGCATGTGTCCTTGACTGGAATTGAACCTGGGACCCTTCAGTCTGCAGGCCAACACTCTATCCACTGAGCCAAACCGGGTAGGGCAGGAGTTTTTTGTTTTTTTTTTTTAAAAAAGATTTTTTATTGATTTTTTTGAGAGAGGAAGGTAGAGAGGGAGAGATAAACATCAATGTGAGAGTGAAAGATCGCTGCCCCCTGCACACTACCTTTCTGGAATCAAGCCCAAAACACTGGTATGTGCTGGGACCCAGAATTGAACCAGTTACCTCTCAGTGCACAGGAGGATGCCAAATAACTGAGCCACACCGGCCAAGGCTCCAGGAGATTTTTTAAATAAGTAAGTAATTTAGTTACATTGGATTCGATTCAGAATATAGTTTATGTAATAACTCGGAATTTGAAGTGATGAATTACGGTATGTGAGAGATGGATGGGTGCAACACTCCAGTTGTCTTTATTATATAAGTAGTAACTACTAGATCTTAATTTTAGTTTTCTTTGTCCTCTTGCCAAGAATGATGGAAGACTGACACAGTATCTTTTCCTTGAGTTAACGTTCCCCTGCCTGTGGAATCATGGTATAGAATAGGGTTACACTTCACCGTTTGCAACTGTGGTCTCCTTTCCTTTTTGGAATTTTATTTCCCTGGGTGACTTTCATTGTGTTAACCCCATTATGCCTTTGGACAGTTTTGTGAAGACTATACTGTTTTGAGGAAACATAGAAGGACTAATGAGTTTGAGTCAACCTCTGTCACTCTAAAATATTACTCTGGAATATTCTAGAATTTGAAAAGACTAAGAAAGAAAATCACTTGAATTCTTTGTTGTCTTTTTTATGTTAGCTTTTAATTCCACAAGGAATATCTGAATATGTATTTAATATAAAAATGTAAAACTCTTTTTAGCAGCTTTCTTGCATTTGCTTTCTCTCCACAAAAGTAATTATTGATAATATACTAATTTAATATGTATATTAGTAGACCTTCTCTTGGCTTTTACATGAATATATATTATTTGTATATAAACATATTTATGAGAATAACTACATAAATAAGTTTTCTTTTTTTTCATTTTGGGAAATTTATAATTTTCTACAAATGCATCCATGTCATCCAGATTTTCAAATGAATTGATATAAAGTCACTCATAATATTCTCTTACTGCTTCACTGTCTGAAACATCAACAGTGATGTCCCTTTTCATTCTTGATATTGGTTGTAAGTGTCCTCTTTTTCTCTCTTTGATCAGGTCTTCCAAGCCTTATCAGTGTTATTACACATTTCAGAAACATCTTTCTTGGGCTTTGTTAATCCTCTCTGGTATTTCTGTTTTATTAATTCCTATCTTGGTTTTTATTAATTTCTTTTTTCTTCAGGTGTATTTTGCTGCTTTACTTTAAAATCATTTTGATGAATTTTGGTTTCATTTATCTTCTGCCAATTAGACTTATATTAGACCTTCTTACTATGTCCTTTATATATTTATCTTTTTCTGTGGTTTCCCTCTGTTTCTCTGTACCTCTCTCTTGTAAGCCATCTACCAGCTCACTAATTTTCTTATAAGCACACCTATAATTTTCTTTTCACAAACATGGAGTTTTTATTTAATTTTAAAAATATTTTTGTTTTTTTTTAAAAACCAATTGTCACTTTTTATGGTTTACAGTTTCCTGCTTGGCTTTCATGTCTTTGAGAGTCAGTTTTTGATGATAATGGATCTCAATTTTGTATGGATCTTTTTCTTAATGATTTTCTTCTTTTACTGGTTTGTACTATACCTTGTTTCTTTGGTTATTCTTTGGCTGTGTGATAAACGTTGTATTTGCAAAATTATTTCTGGTAATAATTTGGAGCCTAGTTTTCTGCAATGTGGATTTTTTACCTCTGCATTTAAAAAATGATTTCCTAATATTACTTTCATGGACATACAAAATTTGTACGTAATAGCCCTTTATTAATGGACATTTAAGTAGTTTTTAGTTTTACTATTAAAAACAACTAGAGGCCTGGTGCATGAAAATTCCTAAGCCCGACCTGCCCCCTCTCACAGTCCGGGAGTCCTCAGGGGTGGGAGGCAACCTGGCAATCAGGGAAGGCGACGCCCCATTAAACCTCTGCTGCTGCCACTGCCGGCATCGCAAGCCTCAGCCGGCCCTGGTTACCTGAGCCTCGGCGGCTCTGGGCAGCTGGGCAGCTGCCATCCGAGGCTTGCCTGTGCCTCAGGCCGGCCCTGGTCAGCTCGGGGGCTGAGAGAACTGGGGGACTCCGGAGGCAGGCGTGCGGAGCGGGCCTGGCCGTGCCGCCTACCTGCCACCATGGCGGGGCTGAGGGGACTGGGCACCACCATCTTGTGGCTGTGGGCGCTGCCATCTTTGAGGGCATGGCAGTCAATTAGCATATTCCTCCCTTATTGGTGCTGCTATCTTTGTGAGGGTGTGATGGTCAATTAGCATATTCCCTCTTTATTAGATAGAATGATGCAGAAAATACCATTGTACATATTATTAGGGTAGCTGAGGGAACCTTCACAAATAGTAATCCCTCTCTTCCAGGTTCAGAACAAATTGAAAATAAAATAAAAAACAGGAAACAAAGCAAAATATTATCCTTATCCCTGATCGCTAAGTTGAAGGTTGTGGTTTCAGATGTGTTGAGGAGGAGAGTTCCTCCCTGGGATCTCCAGCATCAGGCCCACTGGCCCAGCCCTCAGCGGTTGTGCTGGCCACGCCCTCAGCGGTTGGCCCAAGCTGGCATTCATACTCATAGCGCACTGATCACCTGGACATGGCGATCATGCTCAGGAGAACCTGAGTTCCTGGAGGGCAGGCCTACTTTGAAAAGAAGAAAGGAGGAGGGGATAGCAGAGCCAAGGATAAGCCTCTTTATTCATTTTTATTAAATTAAATTAAATTAAATTTTTTCCATCACCATGTACCTCCTCTATACCCTCTTCCACCTCCACCCCATCACCACACTGTTGTCCATGTCCACGAGCTCTCTCTCTCTTTTTTCCTTCTTTGCTCAAGCCCTTCACTCCCATCCCTTAACACCCTCCACCCCTTAAATTAGCCATGTAGATAGCTAAGTAATTGTTGAGTTAGAGGAAATTTGGGACCCACCTCTGTGATGCTGTATAGATTTAGCACTTCAGGGAAGAAGAGAACGTTTGTACCGCCGTGTGCACTGGACACTTGGTTGTTGGGAAAGTGGCCTTGCTAGAATCCACCTCTGGAAGCAGGCGGCGGGGGCCTGCACTTCACGGAGCTGGTCTCGGTGTTGGACCAGCTTCTGCAGCTACCAGATGGGAAGGCAATGTGCCTCCATGCCATCCACATCTGTCTGCTTTACTCAGCCAGGGTTTCTGTTGTTATTTTCTGGTTTGCTGCATATTGGCCAGAGGATGGCTGTGTACTTATGTAGTTGTGAATTTATTGTTGTGTGTTTGCTTTGTAGATGCGGCCTCTGTATTACTTGGCGCACAGATATTTTACCACTGGTACATCTTCATCATGGACTTCTCCTTTCTTAAGCCTTATGAAGTGCCTTTTTCCTGGCCTATTTAATGCTTTGAGCCCTATATTGCCCTTACGGATTCATATTATGAGATGTTTTCTTTGTATTTGACTCAGGTAACACACCCATCCTTCAACATTTGTAAATGTATTTTTTCTTTTGTGTCAGATGTTTGTCTGATGTTCTGCTTTAGTTGGGTTTTGCTTTGTGACCCAGTTGGAGCCTCGTTCTCACTGGACGAGGACAGTGTCTCGCAGTGTGTGGTGTGTCTGGTGTGAGGGCTGTCGTGGTTTGCCATGCCTTCTGATTTGGTGGTTTTATGTTTAAAAAATTATCTTGTATGTACTGTGTTTATCTGTTGTTTTTTCTACTTGTGGGTTTATTCTAGTAACAGGACAGGGTTGTATTTTGTTCCATCTGTTCATCTTTATTGTTATAACGTCCTCTAGTGGCCTTGGTCCTCTGTCCCTTTACAGAGCTCTGACAACTTCTTACTCTGAGCAGTGACACAATTGTATATTTCTCGTTTTAAATTCTTCCTTTTCTCTGATCCCATCATTTTTTCTTAGTGTTTTATCTATAATTTAAAATGGACTCATATGTATGTTAGTTGATTTATTAATTTTAAATTACATCACTCAATCAACCCCTGTTTATAAAAGACCAGGAAATGAGCCCAGCTGGCGTAGCTCAGTGGTTGAGTGTCAACCTATGAACCAGGAGGTCACGGTTCGATTCCCAGTCACAGGGCACATGCCTGGGTTGTGGGCTCCATCCCCCGAGTGGGGTGTGTAGGAGGTAGCCGATCAATGATTCTCTCTCATCACTGATGTTTCTATCTCTTTCTTCCTCTCCTTTCCTTTCTGAAATCAATAAAAATATGCATTTTTTTTTAAATCAGGAAATAAGTGTATTTTCTTTTGCTGGGCTTATCATTTTAATATTAATCAAGCCATGTAATTTTAAAAACAGATGATTTAGGTATAATTGACATACATGAATTGTATGTAGTGAAGTGTACGTGTGGTAGCTGAGTGGTGAGGCCATCACCCGTTAGGCGGTGAGCATGTCCATCACTCCAGAAGCTTCCGCGCACCCTTGGCAATCCCTCTCTCCTGTCCCTGCCCCACTTTCCCCAGGCAACTGCTGAGTTGCTTTCTTTCACTAGAGACTAGTTTCCATTTTAAGAATTTTAAAAAATGGAACACTGTGTGGATTATTTTGCACGTCATCTTTCTGTCGGAATATTCTTTTTGGAGATCACCGATGTCTAGCATGTCTGAGTATTGGCTGCTTTTACTGCTGAGCAGGGTCCCATTGTGGGCATGTATTGTGTGGGACGTTTGGGGCGGTCCAGTTTGGTCAGCTGCACACGCAGATGCTGCAGACACGTGTGTGTGAACTTTTGCTTCTTTACACAGGAGCCTCACCCGGGTCGGTTCTTCCTCCCTCTCAGTGCGGTGGGTGGGTCAGGGCCCCCCGGGAGGGGAGGTGATCAGGCTCCTGGTTCCTGGTATCCAGACCTTCCCCTGGGGGTCTTGTTAAAGTGCTGATCCTGGTCTAGGAGGCGGGGTGGGCCTGGGATTCTACATTTGAACAACCTTCCAGGTGACTCTAATGCTGCCCGTTCGCATTTTGAATAGCAAGATATAGAGAGCCTGCGCCCAATGAAGCAGGAAGTAGTGATATTTTTTTTCCTACCACGTGAAAATAGCTACCTCTAGTGTTACATTTTTATCAGAAACGGAAAGAACGGCATTTGCCATGTAAGGAGCATGTGAAGTGCCGGAGCTTTGCTGCGTCTCGAGCAACAGTGGCCGTGAAGTCGGTTACATTTACTGGAATCTTCCAGACAGGGCTGCCGAGTGGGAGCGTGCGGAGTGCCCCTCGCCCACGGCCTCTCTGCATTCCCCAGGAGGCCTTCTTGATTTCGAATTTTGGTAGGAAGAGGCTGGATGCTCTGGGGTTGGCCTGCCTACTTTCATAATCTATACGGTCATGTGCTGGGGACAGTGTACAGCTCCCGGGGGAGCACAAGTCAGGGTCACCGTCAGCTGACCGATGCCTGGCACCTGGCTCCTGAGGTGCCCTGGTTGGCCTCAGCTAGCTGTGGGGTCACTCCGCGTCTCCAGGAATTCGCAGGGCACACATCAGACTTCCTGAGGACACCAGCATCCCTCTGTCCTCAAATACGCAGCCATGGCTCCTCGGGGAAGGATGGGAGGATGGGTTACGATGCTGACTCTTACCTCAGGGGCTCTGGGTCCTGGCGGTGAGAACTGGTTTTAGGCAGCAGTGGTTATGAACAAGACCTGAAGCCAGAACACCTGTGCTCCAGTTGTGGCTGTACCAGGCAAGTGATAGCAGCCTCTCTGCTCAGTGTCCCCTCCATCTGTAAAATAAAGGCTAGAGAGTTCCCATGTCGTAAGGCTGGCAGGTGTGTGGAGTGGTATTTGTAAGGTGCGGAGGAGAGTGGCCGCACACAGTAAGCACTTTCTAGTATTTTCTAGATGCATAAGCAGCCATGTAGAAAGGCAGGTGAATGATAAGCTTAGACAGATCAAGCAGCTGTTCACACCCACAGCGGTCACTCTTCTGACTCCGGGAACGGTGCTCCCACTTGCAGGCTGCCAGCCCTTCGCGGAGGTGAAGTGGGTGTGCTTGTTGGCATCCAGGCGGGCTCCTTTCTCCATGGCTGGGCTGGGCAGGAGTGGTTTTATTTGGCTTTTGTCATTCCTTTGAAATTTGATATTGGGAGTGGAGCAGAGTACATTTAGCTGAAGGTAAAGTTTTTGCTGAAATTAGAGATAATTAGGAATTTATTGTATTTTCAGTTAACCTTTTAAAGAAACTTTTTTGTTAATTACAGTTGTCACTCAGTATTTTACTAGAGGCCCGTTGCACGATGATTCGTGCAAGAATAGGCCTTCCTTCCCCTGGCTTCGCTCCCGGCTGCCCAGGAGCCTGCAAGTTTTCGCTCCCGGCCAGAGCGCCGCTCCTTTAGCTCTCTCCGCCCCCCGCCCTCCCCCTCATAGCAGGTGTCCCGCCCCGCCACTCTATGCCTGTGTATGCAAATTAACCTGCCAGCTTTGTTGGGTTAATTTGAATACTCACCCATGATTGGCTAATGGGCATCGTGGAGGTATGGTCAATTTGCATATTTCTCTTTTATTAGTGTAGATATTAGTTTCAAGTGTACAGCATAGTGGTTAGACATTTATGTAATTTACAAAGGGATCCCCTTGTAAGTCTAGCACCTACTGGGCACTATACATAGTTCTCACAGTATTATTGACTGTATTCACTATGCTGTGCTTTATATCCCTGTGACTATTTGTTGTTATTGTTGTTAATCCTTACCCAAGGATATTTTTCCCATTGATTTTTAGAGAGAGTGGATGGGAGGGAGGGAGGAAGAGAGAGAATGAGAGACAGAGAAACATCAATGTGAGAGAGACACATTGATTGGTAGCCTTCTGCACACAGAGGATCGAACCTGCAACCCAGTTATGTGCCTTTGACTGGGACTCGAACCCCCAACCCTTCAGGCCATGGGTCGGCACTCTAACCACTGATCACACCAGCCAGGGCCCCTGTGATTGATTTTTAACTACCCTCAGTTCGTTTTCTGTATCCATGACTGTTTCTGTTTTGTTTGTTCATTTATTTTGTTCTTTAGATTCCACATATAAGTAAAATCATATGGTATTTGTCATTCTCTGTCTGACTTATTTCACTTAGCCTAATACCCTCTAAGTCTATCCATGTTGTCACAATGGTAAGAGTTCATTATTGTTGTTTTGGCTGAGGAATAGTCCATTGTATGTATGTACCACATCTTCTTTATCCAATCTTCTGTTGATAAGCACTTAGGTTGCTTCCATATCTTGGCTATTAGAAATAATGCTTTAGTGAACATAGGGATACATATATCTTTTTGAATTAGTATTTTGGACTATACCCAGAGGTGTAATTGCTATGTCATATGGTAGTTCTATTTTTAATTTTTTAAGGAACTTCCATACAGCTTTCCATAGTGGCTGCACCAGTTTACAATCCCACCAACAGTACACGAGGGTTCCCTTTTCTCCACGTCCTCACTAGCATTTGTTGTTTGTTGATTTACTGATAATAGTTGTTCTGACAGGTGTGAAGTAATATTTCATTGTGGTTCTAACTAGCCTTTCTCTGATAATTAGTGATGTTGGAGCATCTTTTTACGAGTATATGTCTGTTGGCCATCTGTAGGTCTTCTCTGGAGAAATGTCTCTTGAGATCCTGTGCCCATTTTTAAATTAGTTTGTGTTTTTGGAGGGAGTTGGCATTATTATAAATTATAATGTATGAGTTCATTATAAAATTTGAATAATAACCCCTTATTGGATGTATCATTGAGGAATACATTCTCCCAATCAGTAGGTTGTTTTTGTGTTTTGTTGATGGGTTTCCTTTGCTGTGCAAAAACTTTTTGTTTAATGTAGTCTCACTTGTTTATTTTTTCTTTTGTTATAAATCTCCTTCTCTGAGGAGGTATATCAGAAAATATATTACTAAGAGCCATGTCAGAGAATTTACTGCCTGTGTGTTCTTCTAGGAGTTTTATAGTTTGGGTCTTACATTTAAGTCTTTTTTTTTTTTTTTTAAGATTTTTTTTTTTTTAAAAGGTGTCTTCCTCATTTGTCTGGAACTTTCTCCCAAGTAGATAAAATGAGCAGAGTCTCCAGTGGAATTAGTTATGCCCTGGTTGGAGTTTTTTTCTTAATCCTCACCTGAGGATATGTTCATTGATTTTTTTTTTTTTGCATTCTCTTAAAAAAAATTTACTTATTTAAAAAAATTTTTTTTTACAATATACAAAATAAATCTATTATCAGATTGTAGGTGCAAAATAATTAGCCATTTACATGCAATAAACATTAATATTTCAAGAAAAATGATTTTAAATGTAATAATGTTACATGCAATTAACATTAATATTTCAAGAAAAACAATTTTAAATATAATGTTACATGCAATGAACATTAATATTTCAAGAAAAACGATTTTAAATATAATAATGTTACCAAAACTGTACTAACATAGTATAATATTACAAAAGTTATAGGAAATATTAAAAATCTGCAAATAATAGGATTACTTCTATTATATTCTAAAATATGTTTTTCTCTGGCTCTATTTTTTTTCATCAGTTTATGTTGTTCATTATATTCCACAAATCAGTGAGACCATGTGATATTTATCTTTCTCTGACTGGCTTATTTCGCTTAGCATAATGCTCTCCAGCTCCATCCATGCTGTTGCAAATGGTAAGAGTTCCTTCTTTTTCACAGCAGAGTAGTATTCCATTGTGTAGATGTACCACAGTTTTTTAATCCACTCATCTGCTGATGGGCACTTAGGCTGTTTCCAAATCTTAGCTATGGTGAATTGTGCTGCTATGAATTTAGAGGTGCATGTGTCCTTTCTAATTGGTGTTTCTGACTTCTTGGGATATATTCCTAGAAGTGGGATTACTGAGTCAAATGGCAGTTCCATTTTTTAAATTTTGAGGAAACTCCATACTATTTTCCACAGTGGCTGTACCAGTCTGCATTCCCACCAGCAGTGCACAAGGGTTCCTTTTTCTCCGCATCCTCACCAGCAGTTGTCCTTTGTTGATTTGTTGATGATAGCCATTCTGACAGGTGTGAAGTGGTACCTCATTGTTGTTTTGATTTGCATCTCTCGGATGATTAGTGACTTTGAGCATGTTTTCATATGTCTCTTGGCCTTCTGTATGTTCTCTTTCGAAAAGTGTCTATTTAGGTCCTTTGCCCATTTTTTGGATTGGATTGTTTATCTTCCTTTTTGTTAAGTTGTATGAGTTCCCTATAAATTTTGGAGTTTAAACCCTTATTGGAGATAACATTGTTTTGTTGATTGTTTCTTGTGCTGTGCAGAAGCTTTTTATTTTGATGTAGTCCCATTTGTTTATTTTCTCCTTAGTTTCCATTGCCCTAGGAGCTGTATCAGCAAAGATATTGCTGTGACATATGTCTGATATTTTGCTGCCTATGGCTTCTTCTAAGATTTTTATGTTTTCCCGTCTTATGTTTAAGTCCTTTATCCATTTTGAGTTTATTCTTGTGTATGGTGTAAGTAGGTGGTCTAGTTTCATTTTTTTGCATGTATCTGTCCAATTTTCCCAACACCATTTATTGAAGAGACTATCTTGACTCCATTGTATGTTCATGCCTCCTTTGCTAAGTATTAATTGAGCATAATGGCTTGGGTTGATTTCTGGGCTCTCTGTTTGGTTCCATTGGTCTATATGTCTGTTCTTGTGCCAGTACCAGGCAGTTTTGAGAACAGTGGCTTTGTAATATAGCTTGATATCTGGTATTGTGATCCCTCCAACTTTGTTCTTCTTTCTCAGGATTGCTGCGGCTATTCGGGGTCTTCTTTTATTTTGGATGAATTTTTGGAGAGTTTGTTCTAGGTCTGTGAAATATTCTGTTGGTATCTTAATGGGGAGTGCATTGAATCTATAGATTGCTTTGGGTGGTATGGACAATTTAATGATGTTGATTCTACCAGTCCATGAACATGGTATATTTTTCCATTTGTTTATGTCTTCCTCTATCTCTCTTTTCAACATCCTATAGTTTTCCACATATAGGTCTTTTATCTCCTTAGTTAAGTTTATTCCTATGCATCTTAATTTTGTTGTTACAGTGGTAAATGGGATTGTTTTTTTAGTTTCTCTTTCTGTGAGTTCATTATCTATACTAATAAAAGGGTAATATGCTAATTAGAGCAGACATCTTCTGGACCACTGTCCTGATGTCCTTCCTGACAACGCCGGCCCTGGGTGCCTGCTGCTGGGACCGGGAGAAGCTGCCCCCCCCCATGGTCCCTGGGTGAAGAGGCTGCCCCACCCGCAGTCCCGCGGCCCTGGGGTGAAGAAGCCAAGCAGCTTGTGGTACCGGGGTGAAGAGGCCAACCCGCCCACAGTCCCAGGGTGAAGTTGCCAGTGGTCCCGGGTGCCAGCTTAGCAAAATCTTGCAGGAGGAGAATTCTGTCCGGGTTTCCCCAAATTCCCTCAGCCCCTACTCACCCCTCTGTAAAGGCACAGAACAAGTGAGGCCCCCTAAATAAAAATCAGAGGTCTCCAGCAACTGATCTGGTGGGCCTCTCTCATCACAGTCATTTGGATTGGATGGCATTTGAGTATTTATCTAAGCACATGACATAGAAACACAAGCTCAAGTCATGATCTCTGCCCTTAAATAATTCACAATCTTATTAGAATGAGTAGATGAAAAAAGCGCAGTAATGACATCTGAATATAAGGCAACAATACAGAGAGGAACAGAGGCAATTGCTAGGGTGATTTTCCAACAATTAATGCAAAGAGTATGTGCTATGAATTAAATAAAAAAAATATGTGTGGAAGTAGCTGCTTCATGGGTATGGCATCCCTTCCTATTTTAAAGGAAGCTGAGTTCCATGTGTACTGTGTACTATGCTATGATATCTGAGGCACAGGACAAGGGAGGCCCTAAGGGTACTATGCTTTGATATTTGAGACATTCTTTATTGTTCAATGTGATTTATTTCTGTATGCCTCAGTTTTGTAATAGTTAAATTACTAGAACAATACATCTTGCTATAAAATATTACTAGAAGATCAAATGGTCAGGTGACATTTATTGTTATTTTCTATAAATGAACACAATCTCTGGTTTGCTAAAGTGATAGGTATTATAGAAATATTCAGATAGGGAGACCTACAGGCTTGATTACAAGTGAGGTTTACTATCACAACCCAAATTTATTGCTTAAAAAAAAGCAGGGAGCCAACTAGAAACTGAACCAAATATTAGCCCTTGAAGGGCAAATGTAAATTGGATAAGCTTTGCTATTACAAGAACAAGAGAAAGAATTCAGAGGCAAGAATGAAAAGCAGATTGTATCCACTCTAAGTTGCCATTAAAGAAAAAAGAATGGTATACTATGAAAATACTTAATACAGATTGTAAAGAGATTTATTCAAAGAGGATTTCCTAGAGTAGGTGGTATTTCAGTTAATTTTTTTAAATGTGAAGAGGTTAGCTAGATAAGAAAAAGGTGTATGGGTCCAGGATTAGAGAGGACGCAGGCGGGGCTGAGGGATTCCACCCCCCCCCCCCCCCGCCCGTGCATGAATTTCATGCACTGGGCCTCTAGTTGTTATATAAAAAAGCCATAGATTTCTGGGTGTTAATTTTGTATCCTGCTACATTGCCAAATTCATTTATTAAGTCTAGTAGTTTTTTGATGGAGTCTTTGGGGTTTTCTATGTACAATATCATGTCATCTGCAAATAATGACAGTTTTACTTCTTATTTTCCAGTTTGGATGCTGTTTATTTCTTCTTCTTATTGATCACTATGGCTAGCACTTCCAGTACTATGTCGAATAGTAGTGGTGACAGTGGGCATCCCTGTCTTGTTCCTGTTCTTATGGGAAATGGGTTTAGTTTTTGCCCATTGAATATGATGTTGGCTGTAGGTTTGTCATATATGGCCTTTATCATGTTGAGATATGCTCCCTCTATTCCCACTTTGCTGAGAGTTTTTATCAAAAATGGGTGTTGGATTTTGTCAAATGTTTTTTCTGCATCTATTGATACGATCATGTGATTTTTGTCTTCCAATTTGTTTATGTGATGTATCACGTTTATTGATTTACGAATATTGTACCAGCCTTGCATCCCTGGAATAAATCCCACTTGGTCATGGTGTATGATCTTTTTAATGTATTGCTGGATGCGATTTGCTAATATTTCGTTGAAGATTTTAGCATCTATGTTCATCAGGGTTATTGGCCTGTAATTCTCTTTCTTTGTAGTGTCTCTATCTGGTTTTGGAATTAGGATAATGCTGGCCTCCTAAAAAGAGTGTGGAAGTGTTCCTTCCTCTTGGATTTTATGAAATAGTTTGAGGAGTATAGGTGTTAATTCTTCTTTGAATGATTGGTAAAACTCCGCTGTGAAGCTGTCCGGACCCAGGCTTTTGTTTGGTGGAAGTTTTTTGATTACTACTTCTATTTCATCAGTTGTTATTGGCCTATTCAGATTTTTCCTGATTTAGTTTCGGAAGATTAATTTTTCTAGGAATTTGTCTATTTCATCCACGTTGTACAGCTTGTTGGCATATACCAGTAGTTGTTCATAGTATTTTCTTACAATCCTTTGTATTTCTGTGGTGTCAGTGGTTACTTCTCGACTTTCATTTCTGATTTTATTTATTTGGGTCTCTCTCTTTGTTTCTTCATGAGTCTGGCTAATGGTTTATCAATTTTGTTTATCCTTTCAAAGATACAGCTCTTGGTTTCATTGAATTTTTTTTTTTTTTTTGGTCTCTATGTTATTTATTTCTGCTGTAATCTTTATTATTTCCTTCTTTCTACTTACTCTGGGCTTTTCTTGTTGTTCTCTTTCTAGTTCTTTAGGTTGTAGGGTTAGTTTATTGCTGATTTTTCTTGTTTTTTTGAGGCATGTCTGTAGTGCTGTGAACTTCCTTCTCAGGGCTGCTTTTGCTGTGTCCCAGAGATTTTTGGGTTGTTGTGTGTTCATTTTCATTTGTTTGCAGGAAGTTTTTGATTTCTTTCTTGATCTCATTGGTAACTCATTCATTGTTTAATAACATGCTATTTAGCCTCCATGTGTTTGAATGTTTTGGGGCGTTTTTACTCTAGTTGATTTCTAATTTCATTCCACTGTGATCTGAGAAGATACTTGATATGATTTCAGTCTTCTTGAACTTGTAGAGACTTGTTTTGTGTCCTAACATGTGGTCTGTCTTTGTGAATGATCCTTGTGCCCTTAAGAAGAATGTATATTCTGCAGCTTTGGGGTGAAATCTATAAATGTCAATTAAATCCATGTGATCCAGTGTGTCCTTTAGAGTCTCTGTTTCCTTGTTAAGTTTTTGTCTGGAAGGTCTATCCAGTGAAGTCAGAGGGATGGTAAAGTCCCCTACTATGACTGTAGTGTTGTCAATCTCTTCATTAAAGTCCTCTAGAAGTTTTTTATACATTTAGGTGCTCCTGTATTGGGTGCATATATGTTTACCAGGGTTATAGCCTCTTGTTGGATCAATCCCTTTAGTATTATGTAGTGACCTTTCTTGTCTCTTGCGATCGCCTTCATTTTATTTTATTTTATTTTATTTTATTATTTTATTTTTTTTTCCATTTCTTTATTAAGTTATTACATATGTGTCCTTATCCCCCCATTACCCCCATATCCCCCCCACTCATGCCCTCACCCCCCTGTTGTCTGTGTACATTGGTTAGGCCTATATGCATGCATACAAGTCCTTTGGTTGATCTCTCCCCCTTACCCCCACCCTCCCCTACCTTCCCTCTGAGGTTTGATGGTCTGATCGATGTTTCTCTATTTCTGGATCTGTTTTTGTTCATCAGTTTATGTTGTTCATTATATTCCACAAATCTGTGAGATCATGTGATATTTATCTTTCTCTGACTGGCTTATTGCGCTTAGCATAATGCTCTCCAGTTTCATCCATGCTGTTGCAAATGGTAAGAACTCCTTTTTTTACTGCAGCGTAGTATTCCATTGTGTAGATGTAACATGGTTTTTTAATTCACTCATCTGCTGATGGACACTAGGCTGTTTCCAAGTCTTAGCTATGGTGAATTGTGCTGCTATGAACATAGGGGTGCATATATCGTTTCTAATTGGTGTTTTTAGTTTCTTGGGATATATTCCTAGAAGTGGTATCACTGGGTCAAATGGGAGTTCCATTTTCAGTTTTTTGAGGAAACTCCATACTGTTCTCCATAGTGGCTGCACCAGTCTGCATTCCCACCAGCAGTGCACAAGGGTTCCTTTTTCTCCGCATCCTCGCCAACACTTGTCATTTGTTGATTTGTTGATGATAGCCATTCTGACAGGTGTGAGATGGTACTACATTGTCGTTTTGATTTGCATCTCTCGGATGATTAGTGACTTTGAGCATGTTTTCATATGTCTCTTGGCTTTCCTTCTGTCTTCTTTTAAAAAGTATCTATTTAGGTTCATTGTCCGTTTTTTGATTGGGTTGTTTATCTTCCTTTTGTTAAGTTGTATGAGTTCCCTGTAAATGTTGGAGATTAAACCTTTATTGGTGATAACATTGGCAAATATGTTCTCCCATGTAGTGGTCTTTCTTGTTGTTTTGTTGATGGTTTCTTTTGCTGTGCAGAAGCTTATTTTGATGCAGTCCCATTTGTTAATTTTCTCCTTAGTTTCCATTGCCTTAGAAGCAGTATCAGTGAAGAAGTTCCTTCAGCATATGTGTGAGATTTTGCTGCCTGTGTATTCCTCTAGTATTTTTATGGTTTCCTGTCTTATGTTTAAGTCCTTTATCCATTTTGAGTTTATTTTTGTGTATGGTGTAACTTTGTGGTCTAGTTTCATTTTTTTGCATGTATCTGTCCAATTTTCCCAACACCATTTATTGAAGAGGCTGTCTTGACTCCATTGTATATTCATGCCTCCTTTGTCGAATATTAATTGAGCATAGTGATTTGGGTCGATTTCTGGGTTCTCTATTCTATTCCATTGATCTATATGTCTGTTCTTGTGCCAGTACCAGGCTGTTTTGAGAACAGTGGCTTTGTAATATAGCTTGATATCTGGTATTGAGATCCCACCTACTTTGTTCTTCTTTCTCAGGATTGCTGCAGCTATTCGGGGCCTTTTTTTATTCCCGATGAATTTTTAGAAAGTTTATTCTAGGTCTGTGAAATATGCCATTGGTATTTTAATGGGGAGTGCATTGAATTTATAGATTGCTTTGGGTAGTATGGACATTTCAATGTTGTTTCTACCAATCCATGAACACGGTATGTTCTTCTATCTGTTTATGTCTTCCTCTATCTCTTTTTTCAGTGTCCTGTAGTTTTCCACATATAGGTCTTTAATCTCCTTAGTTAAGTTTATTCCTAGGTATCTTAATTTTTTTGGTGTGATGGTAAATGGGATTTTTTTTTTTTAGTCTCTCTTTCTGTAAGTTCATTATTGGTGTATAGAAATTCCATAGATTTCTTGGCATTAATTTTGTATCCTGCTACATTGGTGATGGCCTTCATTTTAAAGTCTATTTTGTTGGATATGAGTATTGCTACTCCAGCTTTTTTATCTTTTCCATTTGCATGGAAAATTTTTTTCCATCTCTTCACTCTCATCCTGTGTGTGTCTTTTGTTTTGAGGTAGGTCTCTTGTAGATAGCATATATTTAGGTCATGTTTTTGTATCCAATCAACTACCCTATGCCTTTTGATTGGAGCATTTAATCCATTTACATTTAGGGTTATTATTGATAGGTAATGGCTAGGTTTCTTTTGTATGGCTAGGTTTCTTTCTCCATTTCTTCTTCTCATTGCATAAATCCCTTTAGCATTTCTTGTAATGCTGGCTTGGTGGTGATGAACTCCTTAATGCTTTTTTTTTTTTTTTGGTCTGGAAAGCTCTTTATTTGACCATCTATTTTGAATGATAGCCTTGCTGGATACAGTAATCTTGGTCTCAGATTCTTACTTTCCATTACCGTGAGTACTTCAAGTCATTCCCTTCTGGCCTGTAGAATTTCTGAGGAGAAACCAGGTGTCAGCCTTATGGGAACTCCTTTGTAGGTAACAGTTTTCTTTTCTCTTGCTGCCTTTAAGATTATCTCTTTGTCTTTAATTTTTGGCATTTTAATTATGATGTGTCTGGGCGTGGGCCTGTTTGGGTTCTTCTTGTTTGGGGCTCTCTGTGCCTCCTGCTCTTGTGTGACTCTTTCCTTTACCAGGTTAGGGAAGTTTTCTGCCATTATTTCTTCAAACACCTTCTCTACGCCTTTCTGCCTCTTCTTGTACACCTGCTATTCTAATATTGTTACGTTTCACATTGTGCCACAGCTCCCTTAAGCTGTCCTCCTGTCTTTCAATTGTCTTTTTCTTTTTGGTTCTCTAATTGAGTGATATTTTCAACTCTGTCTTCTAATTCAGTGATTCAAAACGCAGCTTCCCCTAATCTGCTGTGTATTCCTTCCAGTGTGTTCTTTATTTGTGTTACATCATTCTGTATCTCAGACTGTTCTTTTTTCATAGTTACTATATCTTTTTTCATGCTGTTGAGCATTTTTATCATCATTATTTTGAACTCTGATTTGGATAAATTTTTTATCGCTGCTTCATTTATCTCTTCTTCTGGAGAATTCTCTATTCTTTCATTTGGGGGTTGTTTCTTTGTCTTCATTTCCTGTTTTGGTTTGTGACTATGTTTCAGGTAGATCTGCTACACCTCTCAATCTCCAGTGCAGGACAGTGTTAAACACAGTTTCTGACTAATTGGATCAGGCAAAGCCTCAAAGCCTCCAGAGACTGCCTCCACCTACAGACTGAGAGGATCTAGTCTTGAATTGCACCCCAGGCAATCGTCCTCAGGTGTGGCAAGAGTTTTTTCAACAGGGTGGGCAGTTGCTTCTGCCTGGAGGCAAATTGTCACTTTTAATCTCTTAAGTGGCCTCAGGGCAAGGTGTTTTCCAATAGGGTGTGTTGACTGTCTTCCTCCCAGGCAAGGCAGATGTCTATGTGGGAAAGATGTCCTCAGCTGCATGAGGCAATGACTCAGCCCAGGAAACTTGGGGTGTCTGCCTTCTGAGCTCTATCCCCGGAGTCCCCAGCCCTGGCTTCTGCTCTCACAACTCCAGTCCGATTCACCCTTCCTCTGCTGGAGCACAATGTGGGTGGCTCCACAGGGAGTTCAGTGCATTGGCCCTTTAAGAGAGTGCCTGAATTTTCAGCTGCTACTCCCTGGCAGACAGCACCCTACTGCTTTTCACAGTCAGTTGTTATGTGAGTACCCTCCTCAGTTCTAGTGCTCTCTGCTGGGGGGCCCAGGTTGGGGGTTAGATTCCAGAGTTCTCAGTGGCACCCCCCCCCGCCACCCCCCACAGCTGAGGTATCTCTCCCGGACTTCATTTGCTGTCTGTGGGCGCCCTGCCAGCCCTTTTGTGCCTCTGCCCCTCCTACCATTCTCTATGTGGTCTCCACATTCGGTCCTCGGGTATCAGGGTTCTCTCCTGGGAGTTTTCTGTTGATTATTCAGGAAGTTTTTCTGTATTTTAGTTGTAATACCAGTTTGTTCCTGGGAGCATGTCCGTGCACTTACTCTGCTGCCATTTTTAATCCTCATTGATGTTTTTCTGTTCATTGATTTTTAGAGAGGGAGGAAGGGAGAGAGAAGGACAGACAGAGAAACATCCATGTGAGAAAGATACATCGATCAGTTGCCTCCCGCACGTGCCTGACTGGGGATCAAACCTGCAACCTTTTGGTGTAGGGGCCAACACTCCAACCAACTAAGCCACCCAGCCACGGCTCCTGGTTGGATTTTTACTGGGTTTGGACAAAATTCATTATCTGAGGAATGTTGTAAAAAGTGGCTGTAGCCCTAGCCGGTTTGGCTCGATGGATAGAGCATCGGCCTGCGGACCAGAGAGTCCCGGGATCAATTCCGATCAAGGGCACGTACCTTGGTTGCAGGCTCCTCCCCGGCCCGGGCCCTATTTTTCTCACATCAATGTTTTTTAAGATGTTTTAATTGATTTTTTTTAGGTAGAGAGGAAGAGAGAGAGAGAGAGACATCGATGTGAAGATAAAACATCGATGTGTCAGTGAAACATTGATTGGCTGATCAGGAATTGAACCAGCAAACCTTTCAGTGCACAAGACAGCACCCAACCAACTGAGCCACACCAGACAGAGCTTAAGTCTTTTTTAAAATTGAATTTTTTTTGGTGACACTGGTTAACAAAATATTATAGGTTTCAGATTCACAATTCTACAGCACATTATCGGTACACTGTATTGTATGTTCAAGTCAAGTATCTGTCCATCATCATTTAGTTTTCAGCTAATCTTGATTTTGTTTCTATTCTTGAATGATTTCAATAAAGTTAGACTACCAGTATACTATAAGGGCATTCCTTTTGAAATATTGATTCCTCAGTTTTGTATAAGAACACTGTTCTTTAAACCAGCGGTTGCCAACTGGTGGTCCGCAGACCACTGGTAGTCCATGAGGTCCGAAAGGTTGGCGACCGCTGCTTTAAACAAAACCAAATTTAAAAATCATGACTGACCCTACCTTTTTTTTTTTTTTTTGTAGCAATTAGCCTGTTTATATTTTTAGAAACATCCAAAAACTTACATTATGTATTATATCTCAGAGTTGAAAGCAGACCCTGTCTTCCCTTTTCCCCACATTCATGGTTTTCTGGCCTCAGCTATCCTCCCCGTGGGTGTCCTGCAAACCCTGAATAGACCAGAACCTCCCCTTGCACCCTTTTATTTTCTTCTTAAAATAGCAAAACTTTCATTGTTTGCTTTATATTTTTAGGAGCATTTCAAAGGATTATTATCTTCTTTGTCATACCTGGCTTATTTCCTAGTACTAAACTCAAAAATAGCATCTGGTCCTGTTGGTTGCATAATGTTGAGTCACACTGCCTTCCTATTGCCTTTGGGAGTGGCCTTTGCTCCTGGCAGGCCCTGTTCCATTCGGGTGCACTCTTTCCTATACAGCTGCCATTTTGATAGTTCTCAGTTCTTTGGAACTGATAATCTGCCTTCTTAGAGGCATGCTTTATTGAGTTTTCCCTAAGATTATTAAATGTTCCCAGGTAGAAATACTAGATGTAAAACCCGGCGTATTAACTATGAAACTAACATGTGTTTTGAGATGACTCATATATTCCTGAAAAAAATTTACTAAGAAAAACATCTTTCAACTGTAATTAAATAATTAATTTTTAAAAAGAAAGAAAATCAGAGAAATATTAGGATTATGTATAATTTCAGGATTCATAATCTTCTAAAGTGGTTGAAATTTAATTGCTCATTGAATACTAGCTGTACTATTAAATAATTCTTTAGGAGGAAAAATGTATTTATTGATTTGTACAATGCTAATTTATGTTAATGAATATTTGAAAGTACCACATAGTTTATTTAATGATTTGAGTGTGTTCATTTCCTTTTTTGTAACAAGGACCCCACATTTCTTGTCATTTTGTATTATATATTTCATATAAGTTGTAGTTTTAAAAACTTCTATCCTCTTGAGGAAATTTCTTAAGCTCTTAACTGTCAAATTTAAGAACATTTTCCCATTGATTTTTAAAGAAGGTGGGGCTTGGGCAGGGCAGGGTGGGGAGAGAGGAGAGAGAGAAACATCAATGTGTGAGAGATACTTCGATTGGTTGCTTCTAGCATGTGCCTCTACCAGGGCTGAGGATCAAACCTGCAACCCAGGTACATGCCCTTGACCGGGAATCGAGCTTGCAAGGTGCACAGGCCAATGCTCTAACCACTGACCCACACCAGCTTGAAAATGTTATTACTTCCAAAAGTTTAAGTTTGTGGAAGAAAAAGTGTTATATTCTCTGATTTCAAAATTAAGAACACTTAAGCAATGAGAAGATTCATTTCAGTCACTCCTGCCCCCTCACTTCCCAGATCAGCATATTTGCATTTATTTATTTCTACTCATTTTCTATCCCTGCATCATGTAAACCCGGTACTCTAAGTTATGTAGAACCTGCTACCTTCCGCATCATTTTATTTTCTCAGCATAAGGTTAGTTTATAGTAACTCTCACAGTGATGGGGAAGGGAGGGCATTTAACTAATTTTATTTGTGTTTTTTATGTACAGTAAAATTTTTTAATGACTTTATGTTTTTAGAATAAGGATTTTAAACTTTCTGTCGGCTAATTGTGATGTTTGTAAGTATATTGATCTGAGAATACTAATCAAAATGGAGAATGAAGCCTTGCCAGCTCTTTTTGAGGCGTTTGTCCCTCTGAGTTGCAGTGTTGACGTTGTAAATAGCCAAGAGTAGTGAACTTCAGCGTTCTTTCTGTTGTGCTGCAGGGCTTATGCAGGCATGGAACATTACTTTTGTAATTTACAGCCGATTTGTTCCTCCAGCCCTTCTACTTAGTCTTTATTATCAGTGCACAATTTGATGTGAAGAAAAATTCCCCTTTCCATATATATCACATCAGTTTGTTCCTGTCTGTTTACTATGGGTTGGAATTTTCAGAAACGGAAGTCAGTAGTACACATATTTCAGGCCTGACTTGGCGTTTGGGGGCCCTTTAAAACTCGCTTTTGTTATCGCTCTCTAAGAAGTCAGCTTGCGACAGCTATTGGAGTGCCTTCAGCACTCGCTGTGCAGCATTTTCCCACGGCAAGGGGAGAATACCCGTCCTCCCCTCCTTGCTCTGAAAGCTTAGGAATGCTGCCGTTTTCTTTCTGTAGCTCTGTAGCCTGCTGATACTCATGCCATTGAAAATATTAAGTGAAAGAAGTTATTAATAAAAAGAAAAGTAGGGAGAATACCAGGTTCAACGTGAGGGGCACAGCAGAAGAGTGTGCCATGGCGCAGAGTGCCATGGATCATGACGGAAGGGCCTTGGAGGAGCAGTGCCTGGAAAGGCAGCAGGGCCAGCGAGGCATTCCAGGCGGGCGCAGCTGGTGCACAGCCGTGGGTGGAGCTGCCTTCTGGGGCTTTAAGTAGTTTGGGACTGAAGCACAGAGTAGGTGTCTGAGGCTGGAGAAAAGGTTGTGCAGGTGGACAGAACTGAGTTCACCAGGTGCCTTCTGTCCTGTGCTATGAGTTTTCTCCCTTTCGATCCTCAATGTGGAATAAATCATTGTACAGGTTTTGTTTTTAATGTATTTTTATTGATTTCAGAGAGGAAGGGAGAGAGAGAAAGATCAATGATGATGGCTGCCTCCTACACGCCCCCTACTGGGGATGGAGCCCGCAACCCAGGCGTGTGCCCTGACCGCTAATCGAACCATGACCCGTTCAAAGGTTGACACTCAACCACTGAGTCACACCCGCCCTTGTCAATTTTAAATTTTAAATAGTGGGATAACGTAACTATGTTTGCACTTTAGGAAGATTATCTGACAGGAAATATGAAAGATGCTTTGAAGGGGCAAATTGCAGCAAGGTCTATTTGAGACTTCCTGCTGGTGAGAAATGAGGTCCCCGGACCCTGGTGTGGAAAGGGAGGGGACTCGCAGATTTGTGAGCTGTTAGGCCTCAGAAAGCAATAGGGTGCAGGCTCTGGGAAGGAGGCACCTGGGATGCCTTTGGGTGTCTTACTTGGGTAACAGGGTGGATGGAGGTGCTACCAAATGTGATGTAGACTCGAGAAGAAGGATTGACAAGAAGTTGGTTTGAACGTAGAGATGTCTTGCAAGCAGGTGGCCATGGAGATTCAGTTTAGAGAGCAGTTTGGGTAGAAATCGGGACATTGGTGGTATTTAAATAGGGGGTAAAAGTCAGGGTGGGGATGAGACCTCTTGGCAGAGTTCCTAGGGAGGAAGACTGAGACCTAACCAGAAGTAGGTGGGAAGGCAGGAAAGACAAAGGGAGGGCCTAGCAGGCAGATAAAGAGAGTATTCAAGGAGGAGGAGTTTCCAAGGTGAGCGTGTCTGATCTTCAGTTTAATGGGGACCAGGTGATGCCCATTGGTTATAGGACGGTATCATGGTGCCACGGGTAAGCGGAGCAAGCACAGTCTCAGGAGCTGCAGTGGGACTAGAGCTGTGAGGGGCGGTAAGTGGGAGTGGGTCCAGAAGCTTAGAGGTAGACAAGCTGAGGCCACAGCGAGGCCTAGGGGCGGGTTTTGAGGGGAGAGACGAGATTGGGGAGGTCGTAGTGGGGAAGGAGTCTGGTGAGAGCTTACCAAAGTGATTCCATTTTATTTGTAGTGACTGGAGATGACCTTGGGAGCCACTCAGATTAAGTTGCCATTATATTTGTTTATTGATTTTTCTTCCTTTTTGTCAGATAAATGAACCAAGACATTGTTGTGTTTTTTCATTAAACTCATACTCTGTAAATCTGGCTTTCTGTTGGTTTCTTCACCGAGACCTAAAGCACATCACAGGGAGGCAGCACCTTGGGTTCTGAGCTGCCCGTTCAGGCCCCACCTGCCCTGCCATGCTGCCAGGGTGCGGGCAGGGCCGTGCTGCGAGGGAGGGGACAGGGCCGGGCTGCGAGGGTGTGGACAGGGCCGTGCTGCGAGGGTGCGGGCAGGGCCGTGCTGCGAGGGTGCAGGTGCGGGCAGGGCCGTGCTGCGAGGGTGTGGGCATGGCCGTGCTGCGAGGGTGCAGGTGCGGGCAGGGCCGTGCTGCGAGGGTGCGGGCAGGGCCGTGCTGCCAGGGTGCAGGCAGGGCTATGCTGTGAGGGTGCAGGTGCGGGCAGGGCCGTGCTGCGAGGGTGCAGGTGCGGGCAGGGCCGTGCTGCGAGGGAGGGGACAGGGCCGGGCTGCGAGGGTGCGGACAGGGCCGTGCTGCGAGGGTGCAGGTGCGGACAGGGCCGTGCTGCGAGGGTGCGGGCAGGGCCGTGCTGCGAGGGTGTGGGCATGGCCGTGCTGCGAGGGTGCAGGTGCGGGCAGGGCCGTGCTGCGAGGGAGGGGACAGGGCCGTGCTGCGAGGGAGGGGACAGGGCCGGGCTGCGAGGGTGTGGACAGGGCCGTGCTGCGAGGGTGCGGGCAGGGCCGTGCTGCGAGGGTGCAGGTGCGGGCAGGGCCGTGCTGCGAGGGTGCGGGCAGGGCCGTGCTGCGAGGGTGCAGGTGCGGGCAGGGCCGTGCTGCGAGGGTGCGGGCAGGGCCATGCCTGTGCCGGCGCCGGACCGCGCTGCTGCCAGCCTCCACAGGCTTTGCTCCTAGAAGAAGTCTGAGGACTGAAGTCCCTGCACTTCGGCACATTTGTATGTTTTCCAAGGGGTCGAGGGATGAGCCTTTTTGTGTGTGGAATTTCACATACCTGTGGAAGAGAGATTTTTAGGAATGGTACCTTTTTATTTTATCTACTAGAGGCCCGGTGCACGAAATTCGTGCATGGGAGGGCCCCTCAGCCTGGCCTGCGCCCTCTTGCAGTCCGGGAGCCCTTGGGAGATGTCTGACTGAGGACATCCTTAGCGCTACCACAGAGGCGGGAGAGGCTCCTGCCACCACCGCTGTGCTTGCCAACCGTGAGCCTGGCTTCTGGCTGAGCAGCGCTCCTCCTGTGGGAGCACAGTGACCACCAGGTGACAGCGCCTGCATTGAGTGTCTGCCCCCTGGTGGTCAGTGTGTGTCATAGCAACTGGTCATTCTACTGTTCAGTCGATTTGCATATTAGCCTTTTATTATATAGGATTTTTCTTTTTCTTTTTAATCAAGGCATAATTGACATACAACGTTCTGTAGGTTGAAGGTGTGTGTTGGTTGAGTTGACATATTTAAATTCTGCAGTGTGATGACCACCACAGCCTAGCTGACACTGTCAGGCCACATCGGCTCTCTCCTGTGGCGAGGACAGTTGAGATGGTGCCTCTTAACACCACGTCCTAAGAAGCAGAATCCTTCCTGTTTTATTTCTGACTATGGGAATGTGAAGCTTTTTCATTGAAAAATTAGAATGCTTTTATGAATCTTGGTAGCAAGTGTCAGTGTCTTTTGCTCGGGGTCATGAGCAAAGGTTTAAGCTTGAGAAGAAAATATTCCAGGGCCAGTTCCCTTGGGGTGCTGGTCGCTGGTGGCGTCTTGTTCTGTAAGTGAACAGCTTTCCTTTTCCGTGCCTCGCTGGGTCGCCCAGCTCCACATTCCCACGCCAAACACCACATTCAGTTATGAAAATGAAATCTGAATATTTAAGTGTGCAAAGGTCTCAGTAAGTGCCATGCTGTTTCAGCACTGAGGAAAGCCTGGTTTGGGTTCTGTGACTGGCTGACCTTTTCGCCATCACGCTGTGGGTAGGTTTCCGGAGCTTTCTCAGAGCCTCGTCCATCTGAGGTGTGGCATCAGGTGGACCTGATGACCTCCCAGCTGCTGCGTATTGACTGGTTACAAAGGACAGAGCAAGTGTGTTGCTGCCCCGAGCCACGCGGGCTGCTCTGTTTTGTTGGAGGAGATGGTTACTTCTTCCAGTGAGAGGGTCGTCCTCAGCACAGGGAGCCCGTGGAGGGTCACGGACTAAGTCATTTAGACTTGAAATCTGTTAATCCAACAAAAAGTATTTATGGAAGTATCTCAATAATATGGGAAGATTTAAAGGAACTATTGCATATTTATATGATGGAACAACAATGAAGGAAATGGTATTTTGTTAAAGGCAAAAGGGACACAAAATTCTATATGCAATAGCCCATTTAAAAATATATTTACAGGAAAAAAATCTCAGCTCAATTACACAGTAAGGTTACTTACTAAAAAGGCATGACACCTTTCTTTCTATTGCAGCGAACCTGCCAGTGCCGACAATCGCTGCCCTCGATGGACTCGCTTTAGGCGGTGGTCTGGAACTGGCATTAGCATGTGACATCAGAGTGGCAGGTGAGAATTCATCCCATTAAAATAACATTTTTTAAATGAGGTGTTTTTTTTTAGTCTCCAGAGAATTCCAAATATTTTATTCTTGTTGTTGAGTAGAATATTTAGAAAAAAAATCACCTGTTGGACTTAGTGAAGTGCTTCAGAGTCCAGTGAAGAAAACCATTTTCTACAGTCTCTTGTTCACTCTGAGCAGCAGGAACGGAGAACAGGAACCGGGTCAGACACAACTGATCTGAACCTTGGGTCCTGCCCTTTTTGACCAGTTTCCTCCTCTAAATTGGGGGAAGTCATGGTTGCAGTTTGAAGATTGAGTGAGTTAACCTGTGGCATGTGTCTGGTCCACGCACTTAGTTACTGTTGGCTACAGAAATAATAACTTAATGTCCTGGGCTTCACTCTCCTCCTGGGGGGACTGCTGAGTGTGGACCTGCCCAGCTTCATTGTAAGCACGTGGCACGTGGTAACTCGCTGAATCTCTGCAACAGCCTGATGAGATAAGGACTGTGGAGCTTGGGGAGCCGGGGCAGAGAGGTGGAGTAACAAGCCCCAAATCAGTGACTGCGCTGGGATCGGAACCAGGCAGTCTGGTGTCCGCCCTCACGCCTGCCAGCCTGCCAGAGCACCGCATCCTGGCACTGCCCCGTACAGCCTTCTGACCTATGACAGAGCTGGTCCCTGTCCCCTCGGCGCGGTGACCTGAGGGCTCCGGGACCAGGGACTGGACGAAGCAGGCAGAAAACAGTTGTCCCTTTTCTCCCAGGTTCCCACTGCTGCTTCTGATAGAGCTGCCTGGTAAACACAGAGTCCCTAGAATTGTGGTTTTCATAATTTTATGGTGACTTTCTTAGGATTTGTAGTTGCTAGTCCATGCACACCTTTCCCCCTTTCCTCTGTATTTGGATCTCTGTCTTGTCGGAAATGAAGTGGCACAGCTTAGGCGCATGGAACCCATTTCTGAAGGAATGCAGCTTCTGGGAACTAGGATCTGGGACGCGTCCCAGTGCTTTGGGAGGTGCAGGTAAAGGGACAGTCGGGTGTTTTAAAGTAGCCCAAAAGCAAACACGAAAAGACACCCTGTCCAGCGCAGGACAGTAAAACACCGGGTCTTGAAAAGTGCTGTGTCCGGTAGGTACACGAAGCGGCCTGCCCTGGAGAACTGTCCCAGCTGAAGAGTTCTTACTCGTCGGCACAGCCTTTCTCCTCATCCTCGGTGATGACCGGGGCCACGCCGTCAAACTGGCTCAGCAGCCTCAGGCCACATTATGTGCTAGTAGTTACCACCTTGGTCTTTCGGCATCAAACATTCTTCTTTGCCAAGCAGCTTTTAGCAGAGAATGCTGGAGTCTCTTAATGTACAGTGTGGGGCAAAAGTAGGTTTACAGTTGTTCGTATGGACAGCAACACAATAATTAAGAAATAATAATATCAGAATAAACTGTTTCACATATAGCTGTAAAACTGCTTTTGCCCCACCCTGTATATAGCTTAGAGTGTTACTTATTTTCATAACCAAGTGCCTTCTGAAGTGATAAAAGGACTCGTGACACATTTAATTAGTAAACAGAATGCAGTTGTTCTCCCTTATTCCAGGAATCTACATTCCAAGACCCCAGGGGATGCCTGGAACCTTGGGTGGTACTGAGCCCTATGTAATGCCATGTTTTTTCCTTCACATACACTCCTTTTCACTTAAAGAAAGCACTTTATGGCTTCTCTGGCATTCCCACATTGCAAAACTCACTGCTCCCACACTTGGGCTGTTCTTAAGTAAAAGAAGGGGTGCCTTGAGCACTCACTCTGAGGGCCTCCCGCTGCTGAGCCACTGAGGAGCAGGCCCATCGGCAGCCGGAGACACTGCGCAGAGGGAGGATTCACAGGCCATGTGGGCGGAGCAGGACAGAGAGGTCTCACAGTCCTCAGCACGAATGCAGTTTGAAACTGAGGAATTGCTTATTTCTGGAGTTTCTCATTTAATATTTCTGGACAGCATTTGTCTTCAGGTAATTGAAACTGTACACAGAGAAATTGTGGGTAAGAGGGATTACTGTATTTATAGCATGTTTATTGACTTTTCAAAGTCATCATCCATGAATATGATTATGTGGATATTACTTAATTTTCTTCCTTCCTTTTCAGCTTCCTCTGCCAAAATGGGCCTGGTTGAGACAAAGTTGGCGATTATTCCCGGTGGAGGTATGAATTGCTCCCGCCCATCTTGATTTGTTCTTAAAAAAGGGCGTAAGGCCCAAGGTAGTCACTGAAAGGCCTCATTCTGGGGAGAGTCTAATGCCGCCGTGTGCTCTGCAGTCCAGTCCTTCCTCGGCACTCTCTGCTCCTGAGGGCGCGGGGCGCTGTGTCTGTCGTGTGCTCTGCAGCCCAGTCCTTCCTCGGCACTCTCTGCGCCTGAGGGCGCGGGGCGCTGTGTCTGTCGTGTGCTCTCTCCAGGCTTTTCCGTACGGTTTCTTCAGTTTCAAATGATGGTGCCAGTCACATTATTCTTGGAAGATCAGAGAGCTGCCTGCACTCACCCCCGCCGCGCGCCAGGTTTCTGGTGGCTCTGCCTCGGGACAGAGCTTGGGGGAGTGGGCAGCGGCGTGCTTGTTCTGTTGCTACAGAAAGGACAGCTGCTGCCTGTGGGAGACTCACCGGAGGAAGTAGCTTCCTAGTGTTGATAATGAAATCTAAATCTGAAATGTTTGTTTCTTTGGCTCATGCAGAAAATTTGGAGATATTCACATTTTGTGAAGTTGTTAATTTAAAAAGTAGACTTCATTTGATGATGTGCACATTGATATCTTATTAGTATATGACTGAAATCATAGTAACAATGTAAAAAATTAATGGCAGTATTGAGCCCTTCAGGCATGTTGTACCTGAATAGGTTAAAATTGTATGATTAGCCAGCCTATATAATAAAGAGGTAATATGCAAATTGACCATCACTCCAACACACAAGATGGCCACCCCCATGTGGACACAAGAAGGCTGTCACAAGGGGAGGGCAGTTGGGGGAGACCAGGCCTGCAAGGGAGGGCAGTTGGGGCTGGCCTGGCCTGCAGGGGAGGACAGTTGCGGGGGACCAGGCCTGCAGGGGAGGGCAGTTGGGGGCAACCAGGCCTGCAGGGAAGGGCAGTTGGGGAGAACCAGGCCTGCAGGGGAGGGCAGTTAGGGGTGACCAGGTCTGCAGGGGAGGGCAGTTGGGGGCGACCAGGCCTGCAGGGGAGGGCAGTTAGGGGCGACCAGGCTGGCAAGGAAGGGCAGTTAGGGGTGACTGGGCCAGCAGGGGAGGGCAGTTGGGGGCAACCAGGCTGGCAGGGGAAGGCAGTTAGGGATGACCAGGTTGGCTGGGGAGGGCAGTTAGGGGCAATTGGGCTGGCAGTGGAGCAGTTAGGTGTTGATCAGGCTGGCAGGGGAGTGGTTAGGAGGTGATCAGGCTGGCAGGCAGAAGTGGTTAGGGGCAATCAGGCAGGCAGGCAGGCGAGCGGTTGGGAGTCCTGGATTGTGAGAGGGATGTCCCAGATTGGAGAGGGTGCAGGCTGGGCTGAGGGACATCCCTTCTCCCCCCCCCTCCCCCCGTGCACGAATTTCGTGCACCGGGCCTCTAGTATCATTATAAGAGTATTTATCCTGATTAGGGTGTATAAGTTGTATAGTTAGAAATTAAAACATAACTCAGTGAGCCTGAAGACTGCCCAGATCAGTATGTGCAGCTCACTAAGGTTTCTACTTCAGTAATCTATGGAAATGCTATTCTTGTAGGTTAAAACATTTAATATCTATCATACCAACCTTTTCACATTGATGAATTAAAACGAAAAAAAGGATTTATAAGAAAATATATATATAATTGAAAAGAGTTATCAGATAACTAATGTGTGAAATAAAAACAAGGTTTAGAAAGAAGGCATGATGTTTCATAAATTCTTTTAAGAATTTAGCATTTATTAGTGACTAGAATTCGTGCATGGGTGGGGTCCCTCTCGGGGTGGCCTGCGGAGATCGGGCCCTACCTCGCGCCCCCAGCCATGCAGCCCCGCAGCCCTGCCTGGCACCCTGCCTTGGCCTGGCGCTGCCCCCTCACCTGCTCCACCATCCTGCCTGTGGGGCAATTGATCGGGGCTGAGCCCTAGGCCCAGCTCCCTCAGCGCCTGGGAGCTGGCGGCGGCCCTGCCCACCGAGGTCCTGCTCTCATCAGGGCCCATGGAGCGGCAGCACCTCATCGCCAACGCCCACCATGTTCTGTGCTGCCCCCTGGTGGTCAGCACAAGTCATAGTGAGTGGTTGAACTCCTGGTCTCTCAATCGAACGACCACCTGGGGCACAATTTGTGTATAGGCTTTTATTATATAGGATGAGGATAAAACTAATCCTAGGAAAAGAGTGGCTGTAACCTACAAAGATTACATATCCCCCTCCCCCAAAGATATGTCGGTGTGAAATCTGAGAATATGACTTTGTTTGGGGAAAAAGTCGGTGCAGATGTAATTAGGTTCAGGATATTAAGATGAGATCATCCTGGATTATCTAAATGAAGCCTAAATTCAGTGACGAGGCTCTTATAATAAGAGGAGACTCAGACCAAAGAGGAAAACAGAGAGAACACCACGTGAGGACGGAGGCAGAGCTGGGAGATGCATTTACAAGTGAGGGTGCTGGCGTCACCGGAAGCCGGGGGCTCTTCCGCAGCACCCCAGGAGTGAGCCCTGCCAGCATCTGGGTTCTAGGCTGTAGCCTGCAAAGCTGTGAGACTTACATTCCCATTGTTTTAAGCCACCAGCGTTGTGGTGATTTGCGGTAGCAGCCTTGGGAACCGAACACAGCGGTGGTTAGTAATACGGTAGCTGAAGGAAGTTGTTTTGGACAGCGGCTTAGTATATGGCAGAGATGGGGGTGGGAGAAAGATGAACTTGGTCATTTGGATATTTATCAGGTCCTGAATGTGACATGTTTTGTGTTAAAACCACGGGAAGGTAGAACAGTTGTGCAAAAGTACTGTTGGGTTTGGTTAGAGGAAAAAAGCTTAATTGATTGTGCTATAGAAATGAGGGTGATAGCTTTAGCTCCTTTCATCTTTTTTTGTTTGTTTTTGTTAATCCTCACCCAAGGATATTTTTTCTATTGATGTTTTTAGAGAGAATGGAACAGAGGAGGAGAGAGAAACATTGATGTGAGAGAGTCACATCAACTGGTTGCCTCCCGCATGCACCCGACCAGGGCCCTAATCGAGCCTGTGTGCCCTTGACCTTAACCAACCCTTCAGTCCGCAGGCTGACGCTCTAACCACTGCGGCACACTGTCTGGGGCTCCTTTCATCTGTTAGGAGCTAGCCATGGGAGATGTGGAAATCAGCATATTCTTCCCAGTGTGCCGAAGTTCTTCAGGGTCCTCCTCCGCAGTGGATCCATTAATCAGAACACACTTTTTATAAATGTGATTGAATTTGGACTGTGTATTCTCATGAATACTGTTATTTAAAAATTTTTAAATTTATTTTTATTGATTTCAGAGAGGAAAGGAGAGGGAGGGAGAGGAAGAAAGAGAGAGAGAGAGAGAGAGAGAGAGAGAGAGAGGAACATCAGTGATGGGAGAGAATCATCGATCTGCTGCCTCCTGCACGCCCCACACTAGGGGTCGAGCCTGCAGCCTGGGCATGTGTCCTGAACTGTGACCTCCTGGTCTATAGGTCAAAGCTCAACCACTGAGCCACGCCAGCCGGGCTAAAATTTTTTTATTAAATAAATTTATCTTAAAATTCAAAATGCTTTAACATTAATCCACATGAAGCTGAACCTCCCTACTTGGATGACTGTCTATTTAATAAACACAGGAGCGAACCTGGCGCTCCAGTGGTGACTGTTCCCGCTGTCCTTTGTGATCGCCGCTTCCTGGGAGACAGCTGACCAAAACCCAGCATTGAGTCTGTTTGTTTGTTTGTTTACTTGGAATTGAGCCTGAATGACAATGTGATTATTTTTAAGGTATAATTGATAAATGTCCTTAAAATAAAACAAGTTAAATTATAAAATGATTGTTTAGAAGAGACAGTAATATTCCCAGTGAACGTGAGCACTAATGAATGGACCGTGACTAAATGCAGCTTTTAGATTAGTATTCTGCATTTAGTTTATACTGAGAAGGAAATTGTCTGCTGTCAAGTGACTATTAAAAGTGCATTGTTAATGAAGAGGAAGGTGTAAAGGAAAGTAGAAGCATTAAAACCAAGTGTACTTCTTTAAATAGTATTATATCAGATGTAATTTAAAAATGGAATGTGATTGGCCATCATATACTTAAACCAGTACTTGTGTGTGCATATACATATATATATATTTGATTGTAGACAAATACTGTACAAATACAATGCTAATGATTTAAAGCATTAGCCGATTTAAAAGTAATTAAAATTGTTACTCTAGGACCTCCCTATAGTATTCTGAATTATATTGGGGGTTTTGTACAACATAGCCCCTACTCTGTTCTCCAGTATTTTCCCATTTAAGAAAAGCAGCTCAACTTCTGTCTTCTTCCACTTCAGTAGTTAAAATAAAACTCTCTTTTAAAAATAGCTCCTCAAAGAATACCACCCTTTAGCGGGTCCATAAGAATGAAGTAAAACCAGTTCAGAGGATTATGATCTTTTTATTTAACAGCTTAGAAACTTCCTTGTTTGCACACAACATGGCCAGTTCCCTCATTCCTAGCTGTGGTTTCTGCCTCTGCTCCTGGAGGCGTGGAGACCAAGGGGCCTCTTGAGGCTCTTGCCTGGGTGTGCACCACTGTGGACACCATCTCTGGCATTTCCAGTGCTCTTCTCTCTCCGGCTTCTTATTCTGGAAATGCTTAAACTGCGGGAGGTTTGAGAAGCAGCGAAATGCACCTCTCTATCTCTCCTCATCAAGGTCTTCCCTCCCACAGCCTCCTGCCACACGTGTCTACAGCTGTCCATCCTCCCTCCGCAGGTGCATTCCCATCTTTTCTTGCTGAGCCATTTCAAAATGACAAGGTGAGCCTTCAGGGGGCAGCCTGCCTTTCCTAGGAATAAGAAAGGACTCTTATATGACAAACCTGTTATCAGACTGAACAGTGATAACATCAATACTCAGGTGTCCCCAGGGGTTTCCAAATGCAGTTTCTAGTTGTTTTGTTTGGCTTTTCCAATTCAGGATCTCGATAAATGTCACACAGCACATTTGTTTAGAACTTTTGTTGTTGTTGAAATTTAGACACGTCATCTCTGTTTTTTATAGCTAAAAAAAATCAGGCAAATTATCTTACTGAGGATTGCATATTGTGAATTTGACAGTTATTTCTTCATGTTTAGGCTAAAAATGTTTGCCAAGAGTTCTGAATGGACCACGCTCTATTTTTTATTTTCATTTTATTTGATAGCGCTTAACGTCAGGTTGTCCACTTTGGGTGACGATGACTTTGATCGCTGCGTTAAGGTGTGACTCACCACGGGTCCAGTTTTCGCATTCTCTTCTCGGAAGCTTTTCAAGGAAAAGCATCTTCAGTGATTGTTATTGGCATCGACTGTTCCTCAAATTAAAAGGAAAAGAAGAAGATGAGAGCACTCGGGTTCCCGGGCCAGAACAGGAGTCCTGGTTTGCCTGTGCTCTTCTCTCCAGGGCGGGGTCTGGGGCCTCCCTGTGCGCCTCCCGTCAAGGCAGCATCTTGGCCTGGCGGCTGGACACTCTATTTTAAGATGTGTCTGAGGGAATGATGGATTTTTAAATCCTGTGTGTGTTGTCCTGAACACAGTCGTCATTTTGGAAAGTTTTGTTTACAACCTTTATTGAAATCCTCTTAGACGTGACATCAGAATCTGAGTTTATTCTTTGGAATCTCCTGGGCAGTGACTCACCATTATCCTGTGAGGGCGAACTTGACTCCACAAATAGCCGAGCCCTTCCGTGCGGGTCTGAGTGCTAGGCCGGCTCCTGGGGAGGAGAGGAGTGAACAGGGCGGCCTTCCTGCCGGCCTAGGCACCGGGGCACCGACGCTGTGACACTGAGCGGGCTGCCTCCTGAGGCCCTGCTGTCCCGGTGCTGGGAGAGCGTTCAGTGACCACGGCTCTGCTTTGTGTGATGAGCGGCTGCTGGAGCTAGCTGTTGGCTTCCTCCTGTGACAGGCCGTTGTGTTGGTTGCTGTGGAAGAAACATACACAATGTGGGCAAAGTAGGCTTACAGTTGTGAGTATGCACAACAGAGTTTATTTTTGTTTAGTGATGATTGTGTTTCTTCCCATACGAACAGCTGTAAACCTGCTTGCCCCCCCTGTACTTACCTGTATGTAACTCGGCAGCGCTTTCTTGGACTCGCCCGTCTGGAATCGGGGGGAGAGGGCAGCGTGTGTGAGGAGCACAGCTGCCCTGTCCTGGGGAAGGCGCTGGCCTGGAACAGAGTAAGGCAGGCTACCCGGGGCGTGCGGTGAGACCCTGGGCTCTGTTAGCCCTCAGCCTGTGTCCAAGGCCTGCCGCCTGGGTCCCAGCACTGCTCTGGCTTCCTCGCTCCTGCCTTCCCGTTGCTCACACCCTGCGCTCCAGGCACATTTATTCACTCAACTCGCAAATATTGTTGAGCCTTGCACTGGTGTAGACGCCCCGTGAACAAAGCAGGGAGGTCTGCCGCCACGCCGCTGACCCACAGGGCGGTGGGCACGGCGCACAGGACGTGTGAGTCGCGGGGGGAGGGCCAGGCGCCTGAGGAGAAGAAATAGGCTCCTCACTGCGAAGCAGGTGGTCAGGGAGCCTCAGAGGGTGCCACCGGGGGGAGGCGAGGCTGGCAGGCACTGAGGAAGGTGGGCAGGTAGGAGGGACAGCATTTCCGACCAAGGAGCACAGCTGGAACACTCCTTTGTCCTCCACTGCGGCGTGACCGGCGGGAGGGGCGAGGGATAGGAATGGAGTCCGAGCCCGCAGGGGTGGCAGCTCCCCTCAGAGAGAAGGACCGAGCAGCGTGTCAGCAGAGCTGCAATGAGATCTGAGGCTTGTAAAGATTTGTCTGGTCACCATGCCAATCAGTAGCTCCAGGCTAGCGGCAGGAGCGCGATCCCGCCAGGAGCCTCTGGCTGGAGTCCCAGTGGATCGCGCTGGGGCCTGGATGGGCAGTGACCGTGGGCGCCGGGCTGGGCTGGACTCTGGGAGACTCCTGACACACTGAATGAGGAGCGTCAGAGAGGGAAGACGTGGAGACGGAGCCCCAGGCCGCGGGCCAGGGCACTGAGAAGCTCCCTTCGGCGGATGGTGGCGAGTCGTGCACGGAGCAGGTTAGGAAGAGACAACGAGGAATATTGCTTGGACATGCTTGATTAAAAATCCAAGTGAGACATCCAAGTGCAGAATCAATCAGGTCGATAGTTGGTTGTGCAGATGTGGACGTTAGGAGAGTGGTCTGGACTGAAAATACAAATGTGGGATTTCTTTTTCTTTCTGTCATCCACTGACCTGGTCTAAAAATCCAGAAATGGACATTGGCACAGACAGAGGGAATTCCAGAAGAGGCTCTCTAGTTCGGGCTCCGCAGACTGGGAGGCGGATTTCCTTTCAGCGACAGCAGTAGCAGCCAGCACCCAAACCCCCGAAGTCCTGAGGGAGGAGGCCCTGCTCCTGCGCTCAGAGGAGCTTCACCTCAGGAGGGGGGAGGCCCGTCTCCTGCTTCTCTCTCCTCTGTCCATCCTTTTGGTTGTGGGTGTGGCTGTTGGAGTGCCGAGCACAGCAAGGTAAATACACCCCGTGTTTTAGGCTGAGGGCCAGAGACACAGGGGACCCCTGGGAACCAGCAAGCACCACAGAGATGGCGAAGAGTGAGGAGCTCAGGAAGGGGATCCATAAAGTCATTTGTGGACGGGACTCACTCCTGGCTGAGCGTGTGCTCTGATGCTAAACAGCGCATCAAACATTTGCGAATTTGAACCAAGAGATGGACCACTGCCCAGGTCTGAAATGGCCAAAGGCCTCGAAACAACTAATACTGAAACCATGGTCCACAGAAGGCTGGTTGCAATGTGGTCTGAACACAACCAAGTTGATTCAATGGTAAAACAAAATCTCCGGCCGGAGTTACTCAGCATAGGAAGTACCCCCGAATCTCCAGGCCAGAGTTACTCAGCATAGGAAGTACCCCCGAATCTCCAGGCCAGAATTTCTCAGCATATGAAGTACCCCCGAATCTCCAGGCCGGAGTTACTCAGCATATGAAGTACCCCCGAATCTCCAGGCCAGAGTTACTCAGCATAGGAAGTACCCCCGAATCTCCAGGCCAGAGTTACTCAGCATATGAAGTACCCCCGAATCTCCAGGCCAGAGTTACTCAGCATATGAAGTACTATGAAGCATTTGCCTGGGAGAAGAGGATCAACAGGTGCTGACCAATGCCGGGCCTGACCAGCAGCCCCTGAGCCATGTAAGAATGACCACTCTGACACACGTTTCTGTGACAGAGGCCAAGGGGCTGCTTGGCTATGGGAACCAACAGGCCCGTTCGCCTGCCTCCTTAGGCTTTTACTGTAACAACAGCTTGAACTAAAATTAGCTGTTAGATACGATCAGCAGGGTAAGCATCCTTGAGAAGACACATGCGTCTGGAGTGTCCTTTAAGCAAGGACGTCTGAAGACTAAACATAAAGATTCCAGTAGACACCCCGGGGGGTGGAGGGGCTCAGACTTGTTTGGAAAAGTCAAGGCAGGGGCAGCCGCCTTCAGCCAACTCCTGTCCCATGCCTCCCCACAGTCCAAGATGGTAGATGTTGGAGCTGAGAAAGATTTTAAAGCGGTTATTACAAAAATGCTCCAGGAAGTAAAGGTGAACTGTTCCAATAGCTCCCCCTCTTCACCTTGCTGCAGAGGGATTCCTTTTCTAGATGGCCAGACCCCTGACACCTGACCCTGGATAGATGTCGTTAGCAGTTCCTTTGTCACGTATACTCGGGTAGGATGACGCCACAAGCCCCGCAGTTCCACACAGAGGTTGTGCTCCGGAACAGAGTGAAAACGCCGGCTGTGGGTGGCAGGCTTGGCAGTGAGAAGAGGGAAGGATGTGATTGGCTTGTCTGAATAATTCCGTGGTCTGGCAGGAATGGGCTTGGTCTCCTAAGGAGGGATGTTGGCCTGGGGGGTATGTAGACAGGGGAGAGCAAAGTGGGGAGGGAGACTTGTGGTCAGGTGATTTGTGGTTCACCTGGTTTCCCGAGCACATAATATTGGGACTTAATTTTAGGTCTTTTTTAAAAAAATGTTTTTACTGATTTCAGAGACAGAAGAAGGAAGAGGGAAAGAGAGATAGAAACATCAATGATGAGAGAGAAACATCGAATGGCTGCCTCCTGCATGCCCCTTACTGGGGATCAAGCCCATAACCCAGGCATATGCCCTGACTGGAAATCGAACCATGACCTCCTGGTGCATGGGAAGACACTCAACCACAACCACACCAGCCAGGCGAATTTTAGGTCATATGCCACATGAACAAATGGAAATATAGAAAGTTTCAAAAAAAAAATAAAGGATAAAGTACCACTAATAGAAATTTTAGGACTGGAAAATAAAAACAAACTGAATGGACTGAATTGCAGAATAGAGATGACAGAAGAACGCGAGTTAACTTTAAGAGGGGACTATAGGAATTAGTCATTCTGAACAGAAACAAATGAGATTGTGAATACATGCACTGAACCTCAGGGTCCTGTGAGGCAGTATTGAAATGTTTAACATTTGTCACAAGAGCCCGAGAAGGAAAGGAGAGTGTAGTTCATAAAAAATCTTTGGAGAAATAATGGCTGAAGACTTCACAAATTTGATGGAAGACAACAAGGATTTAAGAAGCTAAGTGAACCCAAACAAGATAAGCACAGAGAAAGCCATAACCAGACACATCATAATCAAACTGTATAAAACTGAAGACCCCTCCCCTCTCCAAAATTCTTGAAAGTCAGAGGAAAATAACACAATATTAATAGGGGAATAATGATTTGAATGACTAGATTCCTCATCAGAAACAATGTCAATAAGTGTAATGACGTTTCTAAGGTGCTGAAAGAGAACTGTCATCCCAGGATTCTGTATTAGGAGAAAATGTCCTTTAGGAATGAAGGTAAAAGAAGGACATTCTCAGATGAAGGAAAATGAAGAGAATTTATTACCTGCAGGTGGTATTGGTGGGAGGATAGACCCATTCATCAGTGGAACTGGCAGAATCCCAAATAGATCCATGCAGATATGGCCAGTGGATATTTGACAAATATGGTGTTGGGCATCCATATTTAAAGAAAAAAGAAAAGAATCTCAACTTAATCTCATAATTCGTACAAAAAGTAATTCAAAGTGTTACACTCTTAAATAGAAAACGTGGAACTATAGCGACTGTCTGTCTCGTTCCCAGAGCTTGAGACCCCGGGGCCTTGAGCGAGTATCAGTGTGTGAGCTGCTGCTTCCAAGGAGGCAGGCTGAGATGAACTTCCCAGAGCAGCCACACGAAGGAAACTGGAGGGTTACTATTACAGAATATTTTATTTACTTCCACTTGATGTGTTTTTTCATTGAAATTTGCTTTATTGCTTTCTATGTCCAAATTTTAAGTGTGGAATCAAATTAGTCAGCTATTTTGATTCTGAGTACTTTAATTTCCTTTTTATGACTTCGGATTGATATTAGTTTCTCTTACTCTTTCTCTTCTTTTTAATAAACAGATTTTAAGAAACAGATTATTCATTTCATGAGCAGCACATTCCTTTCCTGTTGTCCAGTTGTCATCAAAATAGCCTTATTTGCATTTTACTCTTCTGTAGTGTGTCTTATGTATCAAGTTAAATGACAAGATGAAGGGCCACTTGAAGTGGTGTAGAGAGCAGATGTGTGGAAGCAATGGGGTGAGATGTACAGGTTCACAAAGGAAAGGTAAGACAGTTCTGCCCATGTGAATTACCAGGAGCGGCGTTTCTTTCTGTTTTAAAAATAAAACGGAATTCGCTTTTCACAGCGAATTGTGAATGACTAGTTTGAGTCATCATTTGATGACTAGTGATGACTAGTTTGAGTCTCCCGTACCTGTCACGTGGGAAACAGTGCACACGCCTGGGCGTTTTATTTTACACGATACGTGTCCAGTGTAGTGATAACAGGGAGCTCACAGAGCAGTGGAGGTAGGGTTACCTTTCTTCACTTACGCACACTGAGCACACTCACCCCCTGCAGAGGCCTTTGTGATGGAAGAATGGCTGATGAGCTGCAGGGAGGAGGCCTGGCTGGGCTCTGCACTGGGATCCCGCCTCCCTCACTGAACTGCATTTATTTCTCACTTTATCTCTGTTTCTTCTTTTGTAAAGTGAAGATAGCAGTGATGTGTACGCAGGGCTCTTGTGAGGACTGGCGAGGGTAGTACTGTAGCCTTTAACAGGACCTGGCACAGTGACAGGACCGCCAGTCACTCGCGTTGTCACTGTCGTTTGCTGTAGCATTTCTTCTTTTTAGCATGTCTTTAACAGCTCTACTAAGTTATAATCGATGTACAGTAAACTGCATGTATTTTATGGTGTACAGTTTGGTACATTTTGACATATATACACCCGTGTTACCATAATTACAGTCAAGATAATGATCACATCTATCACCCCTAAGAGTTTTTTTCAGGCAATAACTGAACCACTTTATGTCACTAGATAAGAGTTTTTATTTTCTAGAATTTTACATAAACATTATCATATATTATCTAATCTTTTCTTTGCCTGGCCTCTTTCACTCAGCAGAATTATTTTGATATTCATCCATGTTGTAGTGAGTGTCAGTAGTTAATCCCTGTATTTCCTGAATGGTATTGCATTGTTCAGATATACCACTGTTTGATGACCTACTCACATGTGGATAGACACTTGGCTTAGTTCCAGATTTGCGGTACTATGAGTAAAGCTGCTATAAACATTTGTATGGACACATGCTGTTAGTTATCTTGGGTAAATTCCTAGGACTGGGATGGCTTCACATGACAAGTATATGTGTACATTTTTAATAAACTCACAAACCAGCCGTCTGAGAGTCCCACCAGCACTCATGAGACTTTGTTTCCCATCCTCACCAATGCTTTCTGTGCTGTCTGTTCTTCTCATGGGTGTGTGGTACCTCGTTGTGGTGGTTTGCATTTCCCTCATTATCTAATGATGTTGAGCATTTTTCATATATGTACTTGCCACCTGTATTTCCTCTGTGATGCTATATCTGCTCAAATCTTATGCTCGTTTTTAATGGGGTTGTTGTATCACTGAGTTTTAAATTCTTATTGTTGCATTTTGTTATTATTGAGCACTTTAGATACAGGTCCTATTTCAGATAGATGCTTTGCAAATATTTTCTTTCCATCTGTGATTTGACTCTTCATTCTCATAGCAATTCTATCAGAAAGCAGATTTTAATTTAGAAGATCAATTTATCAATTTGTTCTTTCATGGGTTGTGATTTTGGAGTTTTATGGAAAAGAAATCTTTGCCTTAACCAGACTCACAAATATTTTTCTCCTATGTTTTGTTCTGGAACTTCTGAAGTAGTCAGTTTACATTTAGATCTGTGATTCATTTTGAGTCAGTTTTTGTAGATGGTGTGAAGTATGGATTGATGTTATTTTTTATTGTTCCAGCATCATTTGTTGAAAAGAATGTCTTTTTCCTTTTATTTGCCATTGCAGCTTTGTAAAAAATGAGATGTCCATATATGTGTAGGTTTTTTTTCTGGACTCTTTACTGTTTCATTAATCTGTTTGTTTATCTTGATAACAATACTTGATTACTGTAGCATTAAAATAAATCTTGAAGTCAGTAGTGTTAGTCCTCTTATTTATTGGTCAAAGTTGTTTTGTCTAATCTAAATCCTTGCCATTTTCAAATGAATCTGCATGTTAGTTACTACAAAAAAAATCCTTCTTGGATTTTGAATGGGATTATGTTCAACCTGTAGATCAATTTGTGGAGATTTGATATCTTAGCACTGACTCTTCAGATCTGTGAACACAACATACTGTGTATTTTGTTAGGTCTTTAATTTCTCTCAACAATTTTTAAATATTTGTTTCTTGGCAGAATATTCTATAAATGTCATTTAAATTAAGTTCGTTGGCAATGTTGTCCATTATTTTTATTATGTTTACTGGTTTTCTTGCTACTTGTTCCATCAAGTATTGAGAGACTATAGTTGTGAATTTTTTATATTTCTCTTTTCACTTCTATTGGTATTTGCTTCTTGTATTTACAGGCTGTGTTATCAAGTGCATAAATACTTAGTTTTGTCATGTCTTATGATGGTTTGAATTCTATATAATTTAAAAATTATTTCTTTTATCTCTGGTGATATTCTTTCCTGTGAAATCTATGTCTGATTTTTATGTAGTTACTTCAGCTTTCTTTTGACTATTGTTAGTCTGATATATTCTTTCCTGTTCTTTTATTCTTAACCTATTTATGTCTTTAAAATGTGTTTCTATTAGGCAGCACATTGCTTTTTTATCCTGTCTCACACTTGCTTCCTTTAAGTGGGATATTCAGACTACTTACGTTAAAATGGGATTATAATATCAGCAACATCAGTTACATATATATCTTTCATTTTCTTATTTTTTTTTCTATTTCTATTTGTTTTTGTTTTCCTTTTCCAATTTTTGGCCATTGTTTGGATTAATTGATTATATTTTATATTTTTTATTTATTGCTTTAGGGCGCATACTGAACATCTTTCATTATGTAGTGTACCATCTCATGATAAATCATTTCACATACAAGAATGTTATTTTAAGTACTTTTATTTTTTTCTGACCTTTATCTGATGGTTATGCACTTTATTTTACATATGCTATAAAACCACACAGGATGGTTAATTTTATTAAATAATTAGTTATTATTTAAAGAGATTTAACTAATTAGGAAAATATATGTTTACTGTGTAGATATTTCCAGTTCTTTTACTTCTTTGCATAGACCCATATTTCCATCTGTTATGATCCCCCTCTCCCAGTGGACTTCCTTCAACATTTCCCTAATGCAGGTCTGCTGCTGATGAATTTCTTCAGCCTTTGAATATATGGAGAAGGCTTTCTTTTACCTCTGTATTTAAAAGTATTTTTGCTGGGTATAGAATTCTGAGTTGGTATTTATCTGTCAGTACGTTAAAGGTGTTGCACTCTCTTCTTAGTTGCATTTTTTTTTCTCATAAGGAATCTGCTTCATCCATATCTTTGTTCTTTTTCTTTTTTCTAGAGTACTGTAAGATTTTCTCTTTATAATTAAGCAGTTTGAATTATGATGTGCCTTGGTGTAGTTTTCTTCATGGTCCTTTTACTTGGTGTTTGTTGAACTTTTTAAAATAAGTATATTTTTATTGATTTCAGAGAGGAAGGGTGAGGGAGAGAGAGAAACATCAATGATGAGAGAGAATCATTGATCGGCTGCCTCCTGCACGCTCTCTACTGGGGATCAAGCCCGCAACCCGGGCATGTGCCCTTCACTGGAATTGAACCCGGGACCCTTCATTCTGCAGGCCGACGCTCTATCTACTGAGCCAAACTGGCGAGGGCTATTGAACTTCTTGAACTTTTCCTCCCTTCAGGTGGTCTCCTTTCAGGAGACTCTTGGGTTTGCTCACACACGTGGTAGTCAGTACTCTGCTGGATAATTAAGAGGGACCCTCTTCAGATTTCTGGAGTCTTATTGCTGTCCCGCACACTCTGCTTACCTGGTCTCCCTGGCTTCAATGAGAGGGTGCACTGGGCTCGGCTGGCTCTGCCTCTCTGTGCCGTGTCCTGGAAACGCTCTGGACCGTAGTTTTGGCATTTATAGGGCTTCCCCTTCTGTCCTCACTCTTTGGTGACTCACGTCCAGTGTCATGAAAACTGTTCTGGATTTTTCAGGCAGAAGGCAAATGGAGTCTTTGCTGTCTTTTCTTGGCTGGAAGAGAAAGTGCCCTGATTTCTTAATTGAATACATGTACATCTGTCCTTCAGTTGCATTATTGTTATTGTTTTACTGCTTTTTATCGAGAAACAATTGACATACTCTGTTAGTTTCAGAAATGTCCGCACTCTTTTCCATGCGGCTGCACCAGTCTGCACTCCGACCAGCCGTGCAGAAGGGCGTCCTTTTTCTGACATCCTCGCCAGCGCTTGCTACCTCTTGTGATTTTTGATACTAGCCATTCTAACGGGTGTAAGGTGATGTCACATCGTGGTTTTCGTTTGCATTTCCCTGAGGATTAGTGATGTTGAGCAACTTTTCATTTACCTGTTGGCCATCTGTATGTCTTTGGGAAATGTCTGTTAAGGTACTCTGCCCATTTTTTAATTGGATTGTTTGGGTTTTTTTGTTTTGTTTGTTTGTTTGCTATGGAGCTATGACTTGTTTATATGTTTTGGATTTTAACCCCTTTTCAGATATATGATTTTCAGATGTTTCCTCTTATTCCATAGGTTGCCTTTTCTTTTTGATGACGCACAAGCTTTAGTTTGACATATTCTCCCTTGTTTACATTTGCTTTTGTTGCCTTTGCTTTTGGTGTCAAATCCACCCTTCCTCCCTTCTTTCCCCTCCTATCTCCCTCCTAGTATCCCTCCCTTTCTGTGATATTCTTGTCTGGTTTCATTATCGGGGTAATGCTGGCCTCATAAAACAAGTTTGTAAGTGTTCCCTCCTCTATTTTTTTTTTTTTTAAGAGTTAGAAGGATTGGTGAAGCCATATGGTTCTAACTTTTGTTTGTTGGTAGGTTTTTTTATTCTGATTCAGACTCCTTACTTTTAGTGAGTTTGTTGAAATTTTCTATTTCTTCATGATTCAGGTCTTGGTAGGTTGTATGTTTCTAGGAATTTATTAATATTTTGTAGGTTGTCCAATTTGTTGGCATAATATTGTTCATAGTAGTCTCATGATTCTTTGTATTTCTGTGGTATATAAATTATGAAATTACCTCTCATTTTTTATTGTATTCATTGGAGTCTTCCTTTCTTAGTCACACCAAAGGTTTGTGTTTGTTTATTGTTTTAAAAAATTAACTCTTACTTTTATTGATAATTTCTATTGTCTTTGGAATCTCTTGTTCTGTTATTTCCTTCCTTCTATTAACTCTGGGCTTTGTTTGTTCTTTTTATATTTCCTTGAGATGTAAAGTTAGGTTGTTTAATTCAGATCTTTCTTATTTCTTGACTAGAGGCCCAGTGCACAAAATTCGTGCACTGAAAGGGGGGGTTCCCTCAGCTCAGTCTGCACCCTCTCTAATTGGGGACCCCTTGGGGGATGTCTGACTGCTGGCAGTCGGACATCACTCTTGCAATCTGGGACCGCGGGTTTCTAACTGCTCACCTGCCTGCCTGACTGATTGCCCCTAACTGCCTCTGCCTGCTAGCCTGATCACCCCTAACTGCCCTCCCCTGCCAGCCTGATTGCCCCTAACTGTCCTCCCCTGCCGGCCTGGTTGCCCCCAATTGCCCTCCCCTGCAGGCCTGATCTCACCCCCAACTGCCCTCCTCTGCTGGCCAATTTGGTTCTGATTGGTTGGTTTCTATGCCAGCGTCAAAAGCTCCACCTCCTAGGCAGCCATTGGCTCCCCACAGCACCCAGATTTGGTTCTGATTGGTCAGTTTCAATGCCAGTCAGCATCAAAAGCTCTGACTGCTAGGCAGCCATTGGCTCCCCACAGCACCCAGATTTGGTTCTGATTGGTCAGTTTCAATGCCAGTCAGCATCAAAAGCTCTGACTGCTAGGCAGCCATTGGCTCCCCATAGCACCCAGATTTGGTTCTGATTGGTCAGTTTCTATGCCAGTCAGCGTCAAAAGCTCCTAGGTAGCCATTGGCTCCCCACAGCACCCTGATTTGGTTCTGATTGGTCGGTTTCTATGCCAGTCAGCATCAAAAGCTCTGCCTCCTAGGTAGCCATTGGCTCCCACAGCACCCAGATTTGGTTCTGATTTGTTGGTATCTATGCCAGTCAGCATCAGAAGCTCCACCTTCTAGGAAGCCATTGGTTCTTCACAGCACTCACATTTGGTTCTGATTGGTCGGTTCCTGTGTTAGTCAGCGTCAAAAGCTCTGCCTCCTAGACAGCCATTGGTTCTTCACAGCACCCACATTTGGTTCTGATTGGTCGGTTTCTATGCCAGTCAGCATCTCCGGGCCTATCTCAGGGCCTGATCAGAGAGGCGGGGCTTAACAGAAGCCCCTGTGGAGGAGGCCAGGAGAGAAAGAAAAGCCCAGCTGCTGGCGTGGCTCAGAAAGATAGAGGGAGAGAAAGAGAGAGGCAAGTACTGATCAACAGCTGCCACTGAGGCTGCAGATCAGACCCTGCCTCTCGCTCTGGGTCTCAGCCCCCTGGGCAGTCAGTGCTGGGTTGCCAGGCTGCATCTGGGCAGTCAGTGCTAGGTCGCCCCAGCAACCCAGCACTGACTGAAGGACTTCTGGGTTTGTCAGCCTTCGGTCGTGATTGGTCTTTACAACCCTGGCCTTTTATATATTAGACTAGAAGCCCGTTGCACGAAGTTTCGTGCAATAGACTTTCCTTCACCTGGCTGCCAGCACCAGTTTTCCGCCAGCACCAGTTTTCGTCTGGCCACCCGCTGATCGGAGCGCCTCCTGAAGGCTGAGGGCGGGACTCGGGAGGCGCTCCGATGGGGGGCGGTGGCCAGAGGAAAACTGGTGCTGGCGGAAAACTGGTGCCGGCAGCCATGCAATCGGCCACCGGTGTCTTCCGCCGCCATCGCGTCTTCCGCGGGCCCTATGGGTCCTCCCGCAGCGCCAGCCGTTTAGGCCTGCGGGAGGAGCGGGGAACGGGGACTCGCGAGTCCCCGCCCCCCGCTCCTACTGCCAGCCAATCGGCCACCCTGAGTCCCGCCCCCCGTGCCTCCAGCCCGCCCAATCGTGGGCGTAGCGGAGTGATGCAGTTTGCATATTGCCTTTTTATTATGTAGGATGTACACATTTATCAGCATGTATTTTACTCTTATAACTTATTTTATTGCATCCATAAACTTTTGTATATTGTATATCCATTTTCATTTGTCTCAAGATATTTTTTGATTTTCCTTTGATTTCCTCTTTAATCTATTGGTTGTTCAGGAGCATGTTGTTTAGACTTGAATTTTCTAGTTTTCTTCTTGTAAGTGGTTTCTAGTTTCATACCATATATTTGGAAAAGAGGCTTGACATGATTTTAGTCTTCTTAAGTTACTGACTTACTTTGTGGCCAAATATACTAGAGAATGTTTCATATGTGCTGAGAAGAAAGTGTATTTTGTTGCTTTTGCATGTAATGTTCTAATTATGTCTGTTAAGTCCATCTGGTCTAAAGTTGATTTCCTGTGTGGATGATGTATCCATTGATCAAAATGTGGTATTAAAGTAATATTGTATTTGCTGTCTATGTCATCCTTTAGGTCTGTTAGTGTTTTATATGTTTTGTGCTCCTAAGTTGGATTCATATTTACAAATGTTTTATACTTTTCTTAGATTAACAACTCCATATGACTTTCTTTGTCTCTTGTTACAGTCTTTGTCTTAAAGTCAGTTTTGTCTGATACAAGTATAGCTAGCCTGTCTTCCTTTTGGTTTCCATTTGCATGTAAAACTATTTTCCATTCTTTAACTTTCTGTCTGGGTGTGTTTTTTCACCTGAAGTGAGCCTTTTGTTGGCAGCATATGGATGGGTTGTGGTTTTTATTTTTTCATTATTATTTTAATCCATTCAGTCATTCTGTGTCTTTGATTGGAGATTTAGTCCATGTATGTATAGAGTAATTATTGATAGGTATGTACTTACTCCATTTTGTTAATTGTTTTCTGACTGTTTTATAATTCCTTTTTTCTTCTCTTTCTTTGATTTGATGATTTTCTATACTGGTAATCTTCGATTATTTTTCTCTTTTAGTATATCTACTATAGGTTTTTGCATTTTGGTTACCATGAGGCTTGTCTGTTTTAAGTTAATAACAACTTAAGTTTGAATGCCTTCTAGAGTTCTGCATTTTTATTCCTCCCACATTTTATGCTTTTGATATCACATTTTACACATTTTTATCTTGTGTACCTATTAATAAATTAAGGTTATTTTTAATACTTTTGTTTTTTAACGATTACATTAATTTTATGAGTGGTTAATCCACTACCTTCAAAGCATTAGGTTATTTTGAATTTTATTATATAGTTACCAGTAAGATTTATACTTTATTTATTCATCTATTTATTTATTTTTGTTAATCCTCACCTGAGGATATTCTTCCATTGATATTTAGAGAGAGTGGAAGGGAAGGGGAGAGACACAGAGAAAGAGAAACATTGATGTGAGAAAGACACATTGATTGGTTGCCTCCTGCACATGCCCCAACCAGGGCCAGGCATCAACCCTATAACCGAGGTACGTGCCCTTGACCAGAAGCTAACCCAGGACCTTTCAGTCCGCAGGCCAACGCTCTATCCTCTGAGCTAAACCAGCCAGGGCTATACTTTTATTCTTTTTTTTATTTTTATTTTTTTAATATATTTCTTTATTGATTTCAGAGAGGAAGGAAGAGGGAGAGAGAGATAGAAACATCAATGATGAGAGAGACTCACCGATCGGCTGCCTCCTGCACGCCCTCTGACCGGGGATGGAGCCCGCAACCCAGGCATGTGCCCCTAGCCAGAATCGAACCCGGGACCCTTCAGTCCGCAGGCCGACGCTCTATCCACTGAGCCAAACTGGCCAGGGCTATACTTTTATTTTTTATTGTTACTAATTTGTACCTTTTTGTTTTAACTTAAAAAGTTCCTGTAACATTTTTTGTAGGGCCATTCTAATGGTGATGAATTCTTTTAGCTCTTGCCTCTCTGAAAAGCTCTTTATCTCTCTTTCAATTCTGAACAACAAATTTGCCAGGCAGAATATTCTTGGTAGAGTTTTCTTTCAACACTTTGAATATATCATGCCACTCCCATCTGGCCTGCAAAACTTATGCTGGAAAATCTGCTCATGGTCTTACGGGGGTTTCCATGTATGTAACAAGTTGTTTTTTTCTTACTGCTTTTGAGATTTTCTCCTTGTCTTTAACTTTTCTTTTAAAAAACAAATATATATTTTTAATTGATTTCAGATAAGGAGGGAGAGGGAGAGAGAGAGAGAAAAACATCGATGATGAGAATCATTGATCGGCTGCCTCCTGCATGCCCTCTACTGGGGATGGAGCCCGCAACCCAGGAATGTGCCCTGACCAGGAATTGAACAGTGACCTCCTGGTTCAAGGATCAACACTCAGTCACTGAGCCACACCCACCAAGGCTAACTTTTCATGCTTTAGTTATATGTACGTCTTTTTGGATTTATCTTGTTTGGAACTCTCTGAGCTTCCTGGATCTGGATGTCATTTTAATCTTCCAGGTGAGGGATATTTTCAGCTATTATTTCTTCAAATAAGTTTTCTGCCCCTTTCTCTCTTATCCTTCTGAGACCCCTGTAATGCAAATGTTGGTCTGCTTTATGTCCATAAATCTCTTAATCTTTCTTGACTCTTTTTCCTTTTTGTTGTTCTCATTGGATGAATTCTTTGAGTTCACTGATTCTTTCTTCCTCTTAATTTGTTCTTGAACCCCTCTATTGTATTTTGCAGTTCAGTTATTGTATTCTTCAACTCTGAATTCTATTTGGTATCTTCTTGTATTTTTTATCTCTTTGTTGAATTTGTCACTTTGTTCATGCATTTTTCTCTGGTTCTCAGTGAGCATTTATATGGCCATTATTTTGAACTCTTTATCAGGTAAATCACTTACCATCATTTTATTGAGATTTTATCTTGTTCTCTTGTCTGTTATACATTCCTACTAGTGGCTATCTGCGAGAGTAGCTCGCTGCCGCTTGCCTCAGCTGGCCGCCCCACCCACCGCCACTCATAGCTCTCTGCCACAGGTAGCTTGCTGCCCCGCCCTCCTGCTGATCGGTTGTTACACTTCACTGTGTAACGACCACTTGCATATTACCTCTATTATATAGGATGTTTCTTCATTATTATGACACTTTATACTGATTTTTATGCATTAGTTAAAACAGGCACCTCTCCCAGTCTTAGAGGTGGACCTTATCTTTAAACTCTGCCTTAGCTCTTAGTTGTCTCCCAAACCTTTTTTTTTTTTTTTTTGTCTAGGAATGCTTATTCTTAGTGGCTCCCAGTAATGGAAAGTGTGCCAAGACCTGTCAGTGGCCTCAACATGTGGATTCCAGCTGATTGGAATCATCTTTTAAAATATGAAATATACCTCCTTCAGGGGAGACTGGGAGATGTGCATTTCTGTTGGCTCTCTCTGTGCTGAGCCCTGGGGTGATAGGCAGTTAAGAACTCTTTCTTCGTTTGCTATGTCTTGTTGAGCCCATCCCCTAGACAACAGAGCCAGACTGTCAAGGGATGTGTCCTCTGGTGGGTAGCCACAAACATTGAGGCACCAGACGTGTGCACAGGGTGGTTTCTCAGAGACACAGTGACCTGGAGCAGGACAGATGGAGAGGGTGAAGTGGTGCTCACTGCCTTCTTGTCTCTGGGGAGGACTGTAGTCTGTACCTTGATGTGTTAGAAGCTGACCCTCAGGCTACTGCTATGAAGATAAGTTCATAGGTCTCTTTCACAGAAACAGTGGGCTTTTCACACCTCTGCCTACATACAGGTCCTGGGGGTAGCTAGGGAAGTCTGTGCCAGCCCTTTAAGTACTGTTTCTCAGGTCACTAGATCTTTGTGGGTCTCAGGTACTTGAATCCTGTTGACTTCAAAACTAGACATTTTGGGTTTTCCTCTCTCAGGTGAAGGACTTAAAAGTTGGGATGCCTGATGTGAGGTTTCTGTTATCTTATGTCACTTGATTTTGGGTCAAACAATGTGGAAATATCAGTCCCAGTAATTATTGTTAACTAGAGGCCCTGTGCACGAAATTTGTGCACTCGGGGGATGGGGGGGTCCTTCAGCCCAGCTTGTTCCCTCTCACAGTCCAGGAGCCCTCGGGGGATATCTGACTAATGGCTTAGGCCCTCAGGGAGCAGGCCTAAGCCAGCAGTTGGACATCCTTAGTGCTGCCGCCACCGCCGCTGCACTTGCCAGTCGTGAGCACGGTTTTCCCCTGTGGTAGTGCCCTGACCACCAGGGGGCAGCTCCTGCATTGAGCGTCTGCCCCCTGGTGGTCAGTGCGTGTCATAGCAACTGGTCGTTCCACTATTCAGTCTATTTGCATATTAGCCTTTTATTATATAGGACTAGAGGCCCGGTGCACGAAATTCATGCACGGTGGGGAGAGGGGGTAGCGGGGGGTGTTGTCCCTCAGCCCAGCCTGCAGTCTCTCCAATCTGGGACCCCTCAAGGGACCTTCATTTTTTCCTCCAGGAGTGTGGTGGAAAAACCCTAGATTACCTTCTTGGATTCTTATAATCCAAATTACCAAGAACACTGCAATTGGTGGCCTACAGGGAGCTTAGCCAATGAGTTGTCAGAAAAGGTATTTACTCTCAAAATGGTTTGGCTCAGTGGATAGACCGTGGGCCTACAGACTGAAGGGTCCCAGGTTTGATTCCTGTTAAGGGCTTGTACCTTGGTTGGAGGCACATCCCTAGTTGGGAGTGTGCAGGAGGCAGCTAATCGATGTTTCTCTCTCATTGATATTTCCGACTGTCTATCCCTCTCCCCTCTTCTCTGTAAAAAAAAAAAATCAATAAAAAATTTTTTTAAAAAGGTGTATCCTCTGCAGCTCATGCAGCCCCTGGGTTGTGTCCACTGGGCTAGGGGCGTGTCCCTGCCACCCGGTGGTGGCTGCCGGGGTCTCCGCACACCCCAGAGGCCAGCAGCCATCCCCCTGTGGAGGGTGCTAGGCTGGGGGCATGGACACAATCTGCCACTTGGTGCTGGAGCTTGTAAAGCCTCTGGGGCGGGGCAGGAACATCCCCATCTCCAAACGCCCCAAGGCCAGCAGCCAGCCCCACCATGGGCCCCAGGCTCGAGACTTGCAGGGACCCTCGGCAGCACGCAGCAGTGGCCGCCAGGGTCTTGGCAAACCCAGGAGGCCAGCAGCAGCCCCTGGTCCTGGGCGCCTGGCTGGGGGCGTGGCCCCAAACCGCCGCTTTGTGCAGGAGCCTTTGCAAGTGGCTTGGGGAGGCCAGCAGCCAGCCTGACCATGGGCCTCAGGCTCGGGGCTTGCAGGGACCCCGGGCAGCACACACAAAAACCACCGCTTTGTGCAGGAGCCTTTGCAAGCCGCTGGGGGTGGGGCGGAACATCCCCGTGTTGCTATAGCGACGCGGGGATGTTCCCGCCCGCCAGGTTGCTTGGCGCCTACACCCATAGGCTCTGAGTGGCCAGGGGGCGTTCTGGGACCCCTGCCACTCAGGACCTAAGCACAGGCCTACAGGCTAGGAGTGGCCTGGGTCCGGAGGATGTTTCCTGGACCCAGGCTGCTCAGCGCCCGCATATTCAAATTAACCGCCATCTTGTTTGCTCTGATTGGCTGTGGGCGTAGCAGAGGTGCGGTCAATTTGCATGTTTCTCTATTATAAGGTAGGATGGTTTGATGCCTATCATTTCAGATTTAAAAATGCATCTACTGATGTATTAATGTAGACCACATATATTTTTTCCTAAAATATGATCATATTATAAATTTTCTTCTGTGACTTCCTGTTTTTGATTTAATGCTGTATTTTATAACTCCAGTAGAAAAACTTGCGATTTTTCACTATAAAGCATTCTATTGGTCTTGACTTTGAGATATCTTACCTTATAATAGACAAATATGCAAATTGACCGCACCTTCGCTACGCCAAAGCCACGCCCATCAACCAAGCCACGCCCACCAACCACGCCCACCAGGAAACCGTTGCAGGGACGCTGGGTGTGGCCGAGCCCAAGGCCGGGAAAGCCTCGGGCCGAGGCTTTCCCGGCCTTGGGCACCAGCGGGGAGCCTGCATGGATCGCAGGAAACCACTGGGGGTCAGCTCCTGCGATCCTTAGCAGGGATGTTGGGTGCGGCCGAGCCCAAGGCCACCACCCAGGGCCAAGCCCCGACCCTGAAAGAAGGCAGAAGGCGGTGGCCACAGCCAAGGCCTGGGTCCCCGGTGCCGGCAGAAAACTGGTGCAGGCAGCCAGGTGAATGAAGGTCTATTGCACGAATCTTCGTGCAAACGGGCTACTAGTACATCCATAATTCTACAAAGGAAATATCGTTATATATTGATGATGTTGAAACTTTTGATACTTGAATTATTTAGATAGATTTTCTATTATTGAAAGATTTTAGCTTTCTTGGAATGAAGTGCTCTGGTAATGGTGTATTACTTTTTCATGCTTAGGTACTTCTGAACTCTGTATGCTTTATTGAAATGGTAGTTTTTGTGTCCATTTTTATAGATGAGATAAGTTTAAAGTTTTGTTTTATATGTTATTTTGTGAGATTTTGGTAGTAGTTAAATGTTAGCATTTTAGAAAATACTTGTAAGTTTTATTTACCTGGTTTCTGGAATATTGGTAATACTGGCATTAACACTTTCTTGACATTGTATTAATTTTACTTGTGTGTCCTGATATATTTTGACACTTTAAAATTTCTCTTTAATAATTTACATTTATTAGAAAAGATATTTATCCAGATCTTCAAATGTATTAACATAGACTGTATATAATTTTTTCAATTTCCCTTTCTCTTGATTTGCTTTTGCACAGAATAGGCTTTTAGATATTGTTTTTTACTGCTTCCCACTTTTCTAATTTATGACTCCCTGCTTTTATGATCATTAATTAGCTTTGTTTCTCATTTTTCATTATTCTTTTTTAATACAATTCAAATATTTATTTAGTTTATCTTCATTCTTAGTAATGAAGGAGTTTTACTGTACTTTTAAGCTAATTTTAGCTGTATAACATTCATTTTCATAGAGCACTTTTAGTAAGATATCCTAGGTTTGCATTTTTATTTAATTTTAGCCCAAGAATTGCTTAGAGTAGTGTTTTTTTTAAGTTTCCAAGTTATTTTTGATGTTATCTATTAATAAGTTCTGGTTTCGTTATTTCATGTTCAGATATTTTCTGTAGCACTACTTTTAGGAAGTGATTGCAGTTTCTTTTTGTATAATAATTGCATTAGCCAGTAAATGTATTCTATGGCCTTTGAAATGAAAATGGATTTTTTGTTTTGTGGGGTTTTGACATAGTCTTATATATTTTATATTCTTTTTAAGTTTTTGTGTATTTGACCTGTCAAATTAGAGGGAGGTATGTCAAAGTACCCATTGCTATTATATTTGTCAAGCTTTGGTTTTCCTATCAGATTTTCTTATATATATTTCAATTCCATGTTTTTTGCCTGGAGAGGCCATACATATCTTCATTGTGGTTCATACCACATGGTCAGTATGACATGCCCCTGTTTTCCCGTTGAATTGTTTTACCTTGAATTCTGTTTTACTAGTTAATGATTCTAATATCCCTTACTTCATATAAGCATCATTTGCCCGATGTGTCTTACACAGCCTTTTATTTTCTACCTTTGAGTTGCTTTAAGAGTGTGTCTTATAGACATTGTACAGTTTGTAGATGTTATACAGTGAATTCTTCTAAGAGCTAATTTCATCCTATTTTTCGCATTCTTCATTTTAGGAGGAAAACCACATAGGAAATAAGTTTCATAGGCACAGAGTCTTCTAGACTTGTTTCTTGCCCTGTCTCTTCTAAAAATCATTTGTCTTGATTCTCATTAGTGTATATTGTGCCAGATTTTGTTTCTATGATACTATATTACAGGTTCAGTGTTTCATTATATTTTTATGTACATCTAATATGAAGATACATTTTTAAAAGAGCTTTGTGGTTTATTACTTGCATTTTTCTTTGTGACATTGGCAAGATGGAGTTTCTAAAAAATAATCTTGGTTTGCAGGTATGGTATAATTGCCTATATTAAGCAGTTATAAGGGAATGAAAACAGTTTCTTAGTTCTACTCATCCTTAATTTTTTCCTAATTTTGAAGATACAAATAACATTTAGAGAACTATTAACTTATGGGATTATGAAAAGGGAATTCATATTGATATTGGCTGTGGCTATTATTTTTGCCCTTTCATGGAAAATTATTTGAATTTTTTCAAAGCATGAAGCTGTGCTCTGGGAAGCTATTTGGTACTAGTCTCAGAGGACAGATTGCTGTTTCTTTCCCGCCCTCACACAAACTAGGTCTGGCTTTTGGCACGTCTCCATCATGTGACATTTATTTGATGTTCAAGAGCGCTATCTAGAAATAGTGATGCAATATCAGCAAGGTCACTTTTCATTTCATGAACGTAATTTTCAGTGCCTGGAATGAATTTATTTTTGACCTGTTAATAATTACACTCTTGTCATGAGCATTTCAGAGGCAGAGGAAGTGTCTGAATGGTTGTAGTCACTCTGTTAGATGGTAAACTACAAGGTTTCTGTTCAGTTCGGATGATTGGTCTGTTAAAGTGTTGTTGGTATCTTATGCAAACCAAGGAGTTATTTATCTGTTAAGCAAACTTTTATCTGATGCCATGATAGAATTCACTGGCTCAGGTGTTTAAAATATTTGTCTAACTCGTGTATTTTTAAATTTCATTTTACTGTAGCCAACTTCAAACATGATCAGGGAAGGGAGTTCCCTGTTCCATTCACTAGCCAGAAGCAAGGAGGTGAAAAAGTCCAGAATAATCATAGGGCTCCTCTAATATTAATTATCTGTTGGTTCTAAAATACCTGATATTTAAAATGAGCTACTTTGAGGTCAGTCATGTATTAGTGTAGTGTTTCAGAAGGAGATTGAGAAAAGACGAACTGTTCTAAAACCATTAGCCTCCCAGCTGCAGGCCCTGAGCTGGCCGAACCTTGCTCCGTGGCCCCAGGACAGTGATCTGCCACTCGGTGCTGCCTTGGCCGCCTGACCCATGCCGGCTGGTTGTCATGAGCAGTTGTGATGGTGCCATGAGGGTGGGGGTAGGCGGCCGCGCACTTTAAAGGGCTCTGGTAGATAGTAAGCACCCATAGGTGTAGTTCATCATCAGTGTCGTTACCTCATGGTTTGTGCATAAATGTTCTTTCTCTTTTGCTACCATAAACTTAGGTAGAGACTTACTTAATATGAATTAAATAATTTACCTTTCAGAAACATAAATTGAGTTGTCAGTCTAATATTAACTTTATTCTCCCTTAGTTTTCATACATTTGAGTTTGCAACTGTAAAATTTTTGTTAACTTTTTATTCATAAGTTTCACAACTATTGAGAATTTGGTAGAAAATAAGTATTATAAAATGAAGGGATTTGAATTTTTTATTTAACTGTGAGATTGAAAGGTTAACGTGTGGTGCGAGTGGGCAGGCTAAATAGCCACCTCAGACGGTGGATAAAGAAAAATGGCATTTATTTAAGGAAAGGGGTGGGGATGGGACACCCGAAGGGAAGGGCTGCACAGCCAAGGGGACATGGGTGGACGATGGCAGCCCTCGGAGCTGGAGTTCCATCCTTACATGCGGTCACTGGCGGGAAACTTGTCACTCGTGGGTCTGGGCTGAGCTGGGCTGGGAAGCGGATGGACTGCAGGTGTGCAGTCAGGTGCCTTTATGGCAATTTCCATTCCTTATATGGTTTGACTCCTGGTGTCCAACAACATTTTTTCCTGGTCTTTTGTTCTGTGGCGGGAAACTTACAAATGGCCATTAAGGATTATATTGCCTTATAGGCCTCACAGAGGTCACGTCATTTAGTATTGAAATAAGAACTTGACAATATCTTGTCTTCTTCCCCTTTGTAATTTCTTAAAAGATAAAGTGAGGCGTATTAAGAAATTGAAAATTTACTTGAATAAAAACCACCTGAATCAAGCAGCACCAAGCCAGGAATGGTGAGGAGAGTGTCACCAAAAGGACTTCTATAGAAAAAAGATGGACGCAAAGTCAGGGAATCATTGTTGGCTAAAGCTTCAAGTCTAGATGGCTGTTTGTGATTGCTTGTTGGTGCTGTTTCGATTTCATAACTTTGAGAAACCAAATTTACAGGCTTAGCTTTGATTTTCATATCTATATATCTGTATCTATATCTATCTATATCTGTATCTATATCTAGATCTATATCTAATCTATATCATCTATATCTATATATCTATATCTATATCTTTATCTATATCTGTATATATCATATACTAATATATCCATATGTGTATCTTTTTTTATTGATTTCAGAGAGGAAGGAAAGGGAGAGATAGAAACATCAATGATGAGAGAGAATCATCGATGGGCTGCCTCCTGCAACTGGGATCGAGCCAGCAACCCAGACATGTGTCCTGACCTGGAATGGAACTATGACAACGCTGGCCAGGCTTAGCTTTGGTTTTCTTACAGAGGCTGCCAGGGCCTCAGAGCTGCCTTAGCCTAACGGCCTACCTACCTTAATTTAACAAATGACATTTTGCTGGTGTGATGATGTCCTCCATGTGTCCTCCCACTGCGGTATCAGGGAAGGACTGGTCTCTTTCGTTGACTCTCTTGTCGGTGTCATCTAGCCATTGTTAGTAAAATGATGGGTACTGGTCAGAAAATGTTCCTTGAATGAAATGAATTGCTTCTCTTTAAATAGTGTATTTCCTAGGATTTTTAGGAGTCACACCAGAAATTATGTTTACATAATTTCATGCCCAGTACATGAATTCATGCACCTTGAAAGGAACTGTGGGCCGTGAGGCTGCAGTGGGCACAGGGGTGGGTCTCGGCCCATCCTCCGCGCCCCCACCCGACTCCTCCTGCTGTGGCCCCCAGTCCTCTGTCTGCCAGCAGCCCCGCTCCTGCTGCCACTGCTCCCACCTGCTGACGTTGCGGAGCGATTGAGGCCGGCACCAGCAGTGGGTGTGAGTGGGACTGGCGCTGTCAGTGGGTGTGAGCGGCGGCTGCTGCCCCAATTGCCCCTCAGGAGCAGGGGGAGGTGGAGAAGCCCTCAGGGGTGATCAGGGCCGGCAACTGCCATTCACACTCGCTGATGGCGCCGAACAATTGGGAACAAGTGGCGGCTCTGGTGTCAGCTGTGAGTGCAAGCAGGGCCAGTGCCGGCAGTGGGTGCGGGCAGGGCTGGCGCCGGCAGCGGTGCAAGAGGCATCTGCCAGCCCCAATCGCCCCTCAGGAGCAGAGGAAGGTGGAGAAGCCCTGAGGGGTGATCAGCGCTGGCAGCTGGTGCGAGTGGGGCCGGCGCCGGCAGAAGGTGTGAGTGCCCGGTGGGACCACGGCGCACGGGAGCAAAGAATTTTCAGTAGTCCTAGCTGGTTTTGCTCAGTGGATAGAGCGTCAGCCTGCAGACTGAAGGGTCCCAGGTTTGATTCCTGCCAAGGGCACATGCCCAGGTTGTAGGCTCAATCCCCAGTAGGGGGTGTGCAGGAGGCAGCCGATCAATGATTCTCTCTCATCATTGATGTTTCTATCTCTCTATTCTTCTCCCTTCCTCTCTGAAATCAATAAAGAAATATTTTTTTAAAAAAATTTTCAGTAACCACTAGAGGCTCGCCCCAATGACAGCAACTGATGCCCCGCCTGCTCTACCATCCCGCCATGGCCGATGCCCGCCATGTTCTGCACTCTGCCACCTGCTGCTGATGCCTACCATGTTCCGCGGATGCCCCCTGATGGTCAGCGCATGTCATAGCAACTGGTTGTTCGGTTGTTCCACCGTTTGGTCTATTTGCATATTAGGGTTTTGTATATAGAGATGTTCTTTGGATTAGTTTCTGCTGGATAACGCTGTTTTGCACATTTGTATTCTATTTCTGTGGCTGTCCTGTAGCTTGTTTTTAACCAGGCATACTTCAGTGCCCTCTGGGACAGAGTCTGCGGAGCCCAGGGAACGTGTAGCAGCTGTTTTCCTGCTCTGAGTAATGCTGACTCTGAGGGCTTCCTGGGCTCCTGGCTGAAAAGAAAGGGACTTGCTGTCTGTCTTAGATGCAGGCACACCTGCCAGCCTTTCCCACCTCTGAGAGGAGAGAAAAGAGAGTTGACTAAGAGTCAGTGTTGGAGAGTGGGAATTTTTGAGCATGCTTCCAGAGAGGCCGTGGACTGTGCCCCAGATAGAGTTGTCGGTGCTGACACCTGGCAAGGCCTTGAGATAGGGTCTCATGGCCCCTTCCCAGCACGTAGCCTTCTTTCCCAGAACACTGTCAGCTTTCTGGAGAACAGGATGACCCTGTGAACAACTGCTGTGGAGCGAACGCGAGTGAACGACCACTGGAGTCCTTCTCCCCATGATCGCCCCACAGAGGGAGGCCCAGGCTGCCGGCCGGCGGGGCGATCCATCTAGGGGGGAATGCCCTCCGCGATTGCCCCAAAGAGGGTGGCCTGGTTCAGGGCAATCGATTGGGAGTTCTGTGATTGATCGCCGCACAGAGGGAGGTCCAGGCTGCTTGGCGGCCAGTGCTGTGAGAGGGCACAGGCAGGGCTGAAGGACCTCCTCCGCCCCCCTCCCCCCCCCCCCCCCGTCCAGTGCATGAACTTCATGCACTGGGTCTGTAGTTAACTCAGTAACAGTGAGGGCATTTGTGGTCTCCTCAGAGCGGTACCTGTGCTTTGAGGGGTTAGGAAAAGGGAAATTACCTTGTTTTTGCAAAACCATGTTAATTGGCATGTTATCTTAGATGCAAAAAGAGCAACCAAATGGGCAGGCTTAGTTAAGGTGAAGATTAACCTTTGTTAGGGAAAAATACTGCCTTAGAACATAACTACCCACCATGAACTTCTTTTAGTTAAAAAAATTTAATTTCAGATCATCCTTTGTCATTACCTTAGGTCTCTGAGTTTGCAAGGCTGCCCGCCACAGAGGCCTTCCTTGGGCTTGTCAGGTGAGCATATGGCCCCTTTCGCATGCGTACACACACACACTTTTACAGTGGCCACGCCCATTCTGGCCAACGGTCTATGTTCCCAGATGTGATTGACAGGCATTGCAGGGAACATGCCTATGCCTGGCCTTCCCTTGACTCCTTTCCTGTTATTAATAACTAGTGGCCTGTGCACAAAATTCATGCACATTAAAAGGGAAATAATTACAGGGAATATTTTAATATTGCTATTTGCCCTTTCTCTATAATAGAAGTGTCAGAGATGAAAGAAAATTAGTAAAATGTATATGAAAATCTCCCTCCTGTCAGAGTCTGGGGCACGCCGCGGGACCTAGAGTCAGGTCCCTGCCCACCACCTGCATGCGCTTGGAAAACACAGGAGACCCAGACCCGGCTGGCCCGACCCCTGTCAAGCCCCTCCAGGCGGGCGCTGCAGCCTCAGGTCCCCCAGCTCAGCGCCAGGTGGGGGGCACAGCCTCAGGTTCCCCGGCCCGGCGCTGGGGCGGGGGCCGTGGCCTGAGGTCCCCCGTCAAGCCCTGCCAGGTGAGGGGCGCGGCCTGAGGTCCCCGTCAAGCCCTGCGGGGTGGGGGGCATGGCCTGAGATCCCTCGCCCGGCCAGGCGCCATGCGGCCTCAGGTCCCTGCTGTTCGGTTGGGACATTACAGCGTCCTGGCTAATTTGCACATTCCTCTGTTATATAGATAAATTAGGTTAATTACAACTGTATTACCACCTCTCTGATGTGGTCGGGCTGCCATCCTGCCGGTGACACTTGGTTCCTGCCTGTTTTGAACATAGTTCAGTAGTGTTAAATAACAGCTTTTAAGACAGAAAGCTTTTCTAAAGAAAGGGTTTGTTGGGGCCATATGTTAACCAGAAAAAGACTAGGTCCTGGGACATGCCGTCCGGATCCCCAACATCGGGGTTGATGGAAAGACCAGCATGTCCGCTCTCGTAGGATTGATGGGCTCCTTTGAACATTATGTTTTGGGGAAGAGAGAAGTGAGTTGTTTTGAAAGAACTTACCCTGGCAGGGATACGGGAAGAGGTGAGGCGGGGCAGCAGGAGGATGGGTGCCCAGTCCTTAGGGAGAACTTCCACTGCTTGGACCGGCTGTGCAGTGGTCCGGGCAGGTCGTGCATAGGCAGGATGCTGTAGCCCCCGGGGGTGGCAGTTCTTGTAGGTGGTGCCTGGAGGTTGGCGGGAAGCTCCTGCACACACTGAGGATGGCCCAGCCATTCATGGTGTCTCTCTTGTCTCTTCCTCTTGCTCTTCGGCCTGGTGTAATTTAAGGACAGCTCAGAATTTCCTCTTGTCATCAGCATTCCTGGTAATTCTTGGAGTCACCCAGAAACACTTCAGTAAATTCCTTTTCTGTGTAAATCAAAGTTGATTTCCACTGTCAGTAGCTAAGCAGTCTGACCGATGCAGTTAACCATTATTCTGTCCACCCCCTCATGCACACCAGTGAGGTGTAGTTGATGTTGTGTGCAAGTGGTGTGATATTCAGAATTTTGTTCTCCTTTTTCTTTAGGGTATGTTGTATGCCTACTATGCCTAACCTGATTTTCCGGTATAGTAGTGTTTTGGTTTATAGGTTGGTGAGATGTAGTCATCTGTTTACCCAGTATTTTATTGAGTACTTACCATGTACCAGGCACTTGTTGTAGTGGCTGCAACAATACAGCAGTAGACACAAGAGACCAAGCCTGTGCCTTCATGGAGCTTCCATTTGGGGGTATGGACTGATAAATATGGTGATAAATGTGGTAATGACAAAATTAAGCCGGGGGAGGAGAAAAGGCATGCTGAAGCGAGGCCACCGGAATGGGAGTCAGGGGTGATCTTGTGGTATCACGACAGGTGGGTGAGTGCTTGCGCCCCAGCTCGGAGCACTCTCAGCTCCCAGACCACTTGGTTGTGGGGATGTGCTGGTTGGTCCAGGAGAGAGACAGCCGATGTGTAGAGGCAGCGTTTTAAGAGCAGCCTAAATGCACCTCAGCTAGCACAGATGTAATGAGATTAAATACATATACAATTGTTGTAGAATGTAGTTTAAAAAGTACATATGAGAGTTAGCATTTTCAATACTTCAGTGTAATAATTAAGTACACGGTCTATTAACTCTGGGCCATGTGCTCATTATCCTACTGTCTATTTTAGTCGTCCTACCACCCACAAAGCATGTGCATGTGTGAGCGTTAGGTTTCAGAAGAACCTGAGGTCCGGGAGCTGTTGTGGTTTTTCCTTCCTGATATTCATACTTTTGGCACAGAACGTGTCAGAGCGTCTAAGAATTATAGGAAATGAGAAGCATAGGGAAGATTTTGTACTTCATCATGAAAAGACTAACGTATCTAAAATAAAAAGCTAAGCAGAAGCAATCTTAATATCTTGTTGATTACATTCCAGAAAGAGAGAAATGGCAGCACATCCTGCTGAGAGCGTGTGCTCCCCCTGCCTGTGGGAGCTGCAGGCAGGAGCCTCGGGAGGCCGTGCCAGCTGTACGGCCACTGACTGTCCCTGGAGCGTGCACACCCGCCACACTGGGGAGCAGGCTCTTTTGTATTTTGTCATTAAGTATCTCATGATTGGGTTTGGATGAATGCTGCTGTAAGTTCAAATTTATTTTTTTGTATCCTTTCAAGCGATCAAACAAAGTTCTTTCAGTTAAATCCTGTGTTCCTCTATGTAAGTGACATTTCCAAATTTTGTAATAGTGAATATTTGGAGAAAGGGAATTTATATATATTACTAGAGGCCCGGCGCACGAAATTCATGCACAGGTTGGGTCCCTAGGCCTGGCCTGTGATCAGGGCCAATCTTGCCTGGCTGCCGGCAGCCGGCCCCGCCCCCTTGCCACCAACACTGGTCGCCTTCTGTATGTGGGGTGACCGGCAGGGCGATCGGGGGCCCGCTCGCTCTCACCTGCCTTGGCCTGGCGCCGCCTGTTTCCCATTCCCCATCAGGCGATCAGAGCCTGCCAGCAGCGGGGAGGGACTGAGAGGTTGGCTGGCAGGCCCTGATCAGGCGATTGGGGCCTGAGGGCTGGGGGCAGCTCCTGCATTGAGCATCTGCCCCCTGGTGGTCAGTGCGCATCATAGCAACCCGTCGTTCCACTGTCCTGTCGATTTGCATATTACACTTTTAAATATGTAGATTATTTTAAAGAAGTATTTTGAAACATGTTTTGAATAAAGATATATCTATACTTTTAGACTATTAATATTGAACTTTTCCTAGATAAGTATTTCAGTTTATACTTTAATATTTTTAAATAAGGTGGTTTGATCATATTAGATTTACTTTCTTCTCCATCCTTTTAAATTGAAGGTAGCAACCTCCGATCGAATTTTCTGTTAAGTATTTAATCTTCATAAAATTTAGGACTTTTTACAAGTGTTGAGGCAAACCTCTGTATCAAAGTGATGAATACCAATTTGTGGATTTATCTGAATTGTGCACAAGCATTTTTCTTGGGTGAATAACTGTGATGTTTGATTTCACTGCTGCCACGTAAGGCCCCTGAGTCTGTCCGAGAGAGATTCTTTGTTCATAATGAGCACAGTCTGAATTAAACAAAAATTCTAGGTAGAGCCCAAACAGAAGGTGTTTATTCCTTTATTGCCCTATAAGGAACATCTAGTTTGAGTTCTCTGAGAGCCATAGCCATGTGGATAGACTTAAATTCACAGAACTGCTCACACTGAGAGCCACTGGAGTGTGCTAGACTGCTGATCAGCTACAGGAGACATCGCTGCTTTTTGGCTGCCTGGCAGCCAGTCTCCTTCCTGAAAACACTCCGCTTCCCTGAGGAGAACCCTGGGTCTGCCCTTCTTACCAAGAGGGAGCCAGAGACTCCCCCTTTTTGGACATGGAACCTTGAGCTCCCCAGATAGGGGCTCTCCCGTAGGACTGTCCAGGGGCCCAGGAGCTCCCACAGCCTGGCCCTGACCGGCATTGCTGCTCGGTCTGGCCTGCTGTCGGTTAACGTGCAGAGCGCCCTCGATTCTCTGAGAGGTGCCAGAAATCCCCCTCCTGATGCGATCAGAGTCCATTTGGTTGCTGATTACCTTCCCAAGAACTTCAGTTGGCTAAAGAAGCATGTCTTTTTCATATCTAAGGTGAAATTTTAATTTTAGTCGGTAAGCATCCTGCTGTCTCATATGGTTGGTGGCAGTTCAGAATACAATGCTGGAGCCGTCCGGGCGCTTGCCCCGTGGGCCCTGCCCGCAGCGCCTGGGCTTCTGTGCAGCCAGCCTGGAGGGCGGCTGTGCCGGCTGTGGGCCCGAGGGGGTTTTGGCAGTGCTTTCTGTTTGCTGGATTGTATGTAGAAGCTGAGGGCTGCTTCCCAGGGCCCGAGCATTAAAAGCCAGTTACCGGACAGTGTGTGTCCTAAAGGGACAGCCGGAATAAATGTTTCTCCAACTGCATTTTTATATCATGGTTTTTAAAAATAAACACAATAGTAGTTCATTTCTTTCTCTTGTGATTATAAAGTGACAATTTTAGGTTTAGAAACATAAGATGACCAAATTTGAAGCATTATATTTTAAGATGCACATATATAGAGTAAGATACACTTTTGTCATTGAAGGCATTTGTTTCCTACTAAAATTAAAATATTGCTGGAAGAATTATGTATTGAAAATAAGTTTATTTAGATCTGTCGCTACATCATTCTTGTGTTAAGTCACTCTCTGTCTCATTTGTATATCTTTTTGCATTCCACTCTGGGCGGCCACGCATTTCCTAGCTTGTCCATCCCCTCTGAGGGAGCCGAGAGCAGTTTGTCAGTCTTGTGGAAAGGGATAATTATCTGAGTCGCATCACCCTAATAGAAGGTGTAAGAGTATTCAGACCAGCATCTAGTTTTACATTCTTGTCTATTAAATAGATGCTTCTTTTCTATTTTGTGCTTAGGTGTATTATGCCCAATATCTTTGAATATAGTTAGACATCACAGTTGAGTATGTATGAACTTACCCCAAAGACTTAGGTTTAGCAATGCACGCGCTAGAAAAAGTACCACAGCTTTCAAAAGAAGATGGTGAAATAGTTGCAATTGGTATGTTAGCATAAGAAATAGGTGCTTGGGGTTTTAAAACATGTGTATGAGGTGTCCTGTTCCCTCAGTGGGAGTGTACCTGTGTGTTCTTTGCCCGTTCATAGGTTTGCAGATGCTTTAAATGTGCCCTCCAGCACAGGAGTGAGTTACGTTGGGGTGCGTTTCCCCTGACCTAGAAGGTGTTCTCACTCTAGGGCCGTCTCACAGGATGAGCACCTGCGGGGGACCGAAGCCTCACTGAACCCACGTCCAGGCGGCGTTCCTTGTGCCGTCCCGGGTGAGGGAAGGAAGCGGTGTCCGTGGGAGGACACCTTCAACAGTGCTGGTGTTGAGAGGACGTGGACTGTGGATTTTCAGCCTGGTCTTCATCTTACCTTCCAGGAGGCATCCTCAGAGGCACTGGAGTTAACGCTTAAAGGCCAGAGCAGCATGGAGGGCAGCTGGGCGTTAGGGGGACAGACCTGTGAATCTGAGGTTCACGGCGGCAGTGATATCTGGCGGAGGGCCAGCACCAGCCACACTGTCTGTTGTTCTTCAGGAACTCGTGTGGGAGGCTATCCAAGTGGCAGCGGGAGGAGCACAGAGAGCAAGGAAGAGAAGACAGGAAAGGGCATCAAATCCCTTTGGCACCCCTCTGCCCTGGCTGCCCGGGTACCAGCACCCCAGAGAAGAGGCAAGCGAATGTCACCCTGAGAGACCTGGGCTCCCTGCACCACGGACAGCAAGGTGGGACCTGGGGTGGAATGCCCGGGTCTCTTCAGGGGTGGCCGCTGCTGAAGGGGGGTGCGGGCGCCCAGCAGTAGCAGCAATGCCTCCCACTGCGCGGGACGGGGCGAGGCCAGCGGGGGAGGCCCACGGGAATGGGAAATGCAGTACCGCAGAGCATGCATCTGGAAACCTTAGGTGATTGTGTGTGACTGTTCTAGCCATCAGGAAGAACGAGATGCCACAAGAAGGGAGCAGGTGACCGGGCAGAGGGAGAGACTGCATCCTGTGCTGTGAAGGTTTGGTTACGAGGCCGGGTTCAAGTCGATTAATTGTGTGGCAGGTTATTAATTATGGCAGGTTACTTAGGTCTGTGAGCCTTTCTTTATGCGTAAAGTGAGAGTGATGGTAATATCTATATTACAAAGCTGTCGTAGGGCTTATTATATTTGTCAGCGGTAAAGCACCATGGAAATGCTAGTTATCCTGTGGGACTTAGCGTGGACGCTGGTTCCCTTCTAGGGCACGTGTTGCTAACCCTAGGTCTTCGCGATGCATCGGTGGGGAAGCGGCCACTTCTTCTTCTGCTGTCGGAACTGACCGCCCAGAGACTTGGCTTAGAGTGCTGGGATCTGACCTTGCTTCTGACAAGTGCTGTGCTTCCCACCGCAGTGCACGTAGGAGGGACACGTGCCCAGCTGCTGGCTCAGTCGATTGGAGCATCGCCCATGCACCAAAAGGTCGCAGATTCGATTCCCCATCAGGGCACATACCTAGGTTGTGAGTTCCATCCCCAGTCGGGGTCTGTATGGGAGGCAACTGACAGATGTTTCCCTCTCACATCGATGACTCTCTCTCTCTTCCTCTCTCTCTCTCTCTCTCTCTCTCTCTCTCTCTCTCTCCTTCTGTCTCTCTCTCAATGACAAAACACATACCCTCAGGGGAAGATTAAAAAATTAATGCCCTAACCGGTTTGGCTCAGTGATTAGAGCCTCGGCCTGCGGACTGAAAGGTCCCAGGTTCGATTCCGGTCAAGGGCATGAACCTTGGTTGTGGGCACATCCCCAGTAGGAGGTGTGCAGGAGGCAGCTGATGGATGTTTCTCTCTCATTGATGTTTCTGACTCTCTATCCCTCTCCCTTCCTCTCTGTAAAAAATCAGTAAAATATATTGAAAATAAAAAGATAGCACAGGCACACAGGGTGCTCCAGCTGTCTGCCACATGTATGCTCACAGTTTCCTTCAAATCTCACCTAGCCCTGGCCAGTGTCGCTCCATGGTAGTGTCGGCCTGTGCCTGAAGGATTGCGGGTTTCATTCCTACTCAAGGGCACTTACCTGGGTTGCAGGTTTGATCCCCTGTCTAGGTCAGGACACATGCAGGAGGCAACCAATTGATGTGCCTCTCTCACACTGATATCTCTCTCTCTCCCTCCCTCCCTCCCTTCCACTCTCCCTAAAAAAAGCAATGGAAAAAATATCCTCAGGTGAGGATTAACAAGAATTTTTAAATCTCACTCTATTTTACAATTTTATGTGAAGTTTTCAGTCAGGCCCGTACAGTATTTGTAATAAACTACACATACCTTTAAGTTGCCTGGAATAAGATGTTAAAGGGGGAGAGCTCCTGCCTGCCCTATTAATGGGTAGGCGTGGTGGGGGGGCCCTGCCCGTGACTGCAGGTGCCCCTACACACAGGGCACACGCCCGCCTCCTGGGCCTCTCTCACTTGTTAAAGAGCAGGGTTGATTCTTTGGGGCCTGTGTTCCCTTTTGGGCAATAATTCCATGTAACAGATATTGCAAGGAACTCTTGACCTGATTACAAAATCAAATGATATGACACACTTATTTTTACAAATAGTTTCTGGGTGTTGTGTAATTCTTAGCCATGCGGCCTTCACAGAAGACCTTGCTCAATAGTTTATTACTGTGTAGAGACTTCAGATCATCAAGTTTTGTTTGCGGAAAATATTCTTGAAAGGCAGCCATCAGTGATGACGTTTCATCATGCGGTTCTCTCTCCTGTTGTGTGTGTTACCAGCTCTCCGCTGTGTGCGTGGAAACCTTCACGGTTCCTGGTGAGGAAGGTCAGCTGAGCACTGAGCTCTGTTGTTTGCCATCTGCCCGTGTCAAGGCCTCCCCAGAACGAAAGCACCAGCTCTAGTCGGAAATGATGGCGTCATCGTCAACCAGCACACAGCGAAGCAAGGGGCGAGGAGTCACCAACAAGCCAGGAGTCAGTCCTTTCTGGAACGTAGGAGGGGAAGCAGGTTGAGAAGCTCGAGGCTGGATGTACTGCAGGGGCCTCCAGAGTGCTCGGAGTCCGCAGCTGTCTTAAATATTTTTATTGACTTCAGAGAGGAAGGAAGAGGGAGAGAGAGAGAAACATCAGTGATGAGAGAGACACACCAGTTAGCCGCCTTCTGCATGCACCCGACCAGGGCTGGGGATTGAGCGAGCCTGCAACCTAGGCACGTGCCATTGACCGGAATAGAACCTGGGACCCTTCAGTCCGCAGGCCGATGCTCTATCCACTGAGCCCAAATGGTTAGAGCTGCAGCTGTTTTAGAGGTTATAAACTTAGCGGTTTCCCAAAGCAGGGTAGGGCTGAAGGGCTGTGTGTAAAGTGTAGCGCAGGTTAGGTCCACACCCCACTCTTCCAGCGCACACTGCACACGCATGCACACCCACACGTAGAGCAGGGCACGGGTCTGTTCCCTTGTGTGTGCGGCCGAACACAAAGGTGTGCTTATATAGGGTAAAACTCTACAGGGCCAGGCAGTTTCCAGATTTGGTGAAAACTAAATTAGACCCTAATACCCTAAGACATTTATTACACGCAATTAACTTCTGTCCTGTGCATCTAAGAGCTGTGTACACTCATGGGGAGGTTTCAAAATACTCATTCATATAAATTCCTGTTAGCTTTATTCTCACACAAAACTCTACTTGAGAAAGGCTACCAACTACTAAAGAAATCAAACATAGCTAATAAGCCAGTAGTGAAGACAGAATGGAATACTAAAAAATGCTCAACCACCAGGCAAGGAAAGAAGAACCAGCAGTAAAGGTTAGATGAGAAAAATAGAAAAAAAAATCAAGATGGTAAATTTAATCTTAACCATGCTGATGATTAAATTAAATGTAAATTGTTTTGTACAATGTGATTACAAAGCCGAGACTGTCAGACTGGTTAAAAAAGTAAAACTCAGGTATATGCTGTTTTTAAGAGACACGTTCACAATAGCGATGCAGATAGGCTAACACTGAGAGGACGGAAGATCACGTGCCGTGCTTACCACAGAGAGAAAGCCGGGAGAGCGGTGTTCACACCAGAACACCAGGCTTCAGGACACGGACGCTCACAGTGAGAAGGAGGACATTTTATAGCAAGAGTGAATTCACCAAGAGACACAACGAACGTTCCTGCAACTATCAGAACAGAACTTCCAAGTACATGAGGCAGAAATTCTCAGAACTATATTTTTGCTGGAGATTACATAATTGATGGAGGAAATGGAAAGAAAACCAGGATGTAGAAAATTTCACCTACACTATTAAACAGCTTCCCCTAATTGATCTTTTCAGAGTGCTCTAACAACAAAATTCACATTTTTTGAAATTGTACATAGAATATTGATCAAAACAGACAGAAAGATGGACCACGAAATTAATCTCAATAAATTTTGAAAGATTAAAATAATCTATATATATGTAAAACCCTAATATGCAAATAGACCGAACAGCAGAACAACCAGTCGCTATGACATGCGCTGACCACAAGGGGGCACGTGCAGAACATGGTGGGCATCGGCCATGGGGGGATGGTGGAGCAGGTGAGCAGGGGTGCCAGACCAAGGTGGGGCGCCGGTTGCTGTCATCGGGGTGAGCCGCTGGTGGTTACTGAAAATTCTTTGCTCCTGCATGCTGCAGTCCTGCCAGGTGCTTGCAACTGCTGCTGGTGCCCGCACCTGCTGCCGGCACTGGCCTCCCTTGTATCCGCTGCCGGCACCGGAGCCACTGCTCACACCCGCTGCTGGCACCCTGTGCCGGTTCTGATCACTTGGCGTTGTCAGCAGGTGTGAGCAGCAGCTACCAGCCCCGATCACCTCTGAGGGCTTCTCCACCTCCCCCTGCTCATGAGGGGTGATCAGGGCAGCAGCTGCTGCTCGCACTGGCTAATGGTGCCGCCCCGCTCACACTCACTGCTGGCGCTGGCCCCAATCGCTCATGTCGTCAGTGTGCGGGAGCCGTAGCAGTGGGAGTGGGGCTGCTGGCCGACAGGGGACCAGGGGCCATGGTGGGAGGGGCCAGGCGGGGCCACGGAGGATGGGCCAAGACCTGCCCCTGTGCTCACCACAGCCTCACGGCCCACAGTTCCTTTCAAGGTGCAGGAATTCGTGCACTTGGCCCCTAGTAAAGACTATATTACCTTGACGCCAACAGAATTAAGTTAGAATCAGCAACTTCTAAGTATACCCATGGGTCAAAGAAGAAATCACAGAAGAAATTAGAAAGTATTTTGAACCTAATGGAAATGAAAACAACATGTTAAGTTTTGTGGAATATAGTTAAAGCAACGCTTAAAGAGAAATTATAGCTTTAAAAGCTTATGTTAGAAAAAAAAAGAAAGATATAGAATTAGTGAGCTAAACCTCTACTTTTAAGAGTGTAAATTAGTGAAAAATACTGTGTATAAACAATAGAGAAAAATCAGTAAAACCGAAAGCTAAAACTGATTATCAAAAAAGACACAAATTACCAATATCTGGATTAAAGGGTCGGTCATCACTACTGATCCTACAGATAGTAAAGGACAATAAGAGAACATTATGAAAAACTAGATGTCAGGAAATTCACCAACTTGAAAGATGTGTAATTACCAAAATGTACTTAAAGAAATAGAAAATCTGAATACCTCTATGTTTTTTTAAGTAATTGAATTTGTGATTAAAATTATTTTCCCATCAAGAAAATGCCTAGCCCAGATGGCTTCACTGGTGAAATCTGTCAGCCATTTGAGGGAGAAATGTTACCAATCTTACCTACATCCCTTCAGAAAACAGAGGAGGGGATAGGTCCCCGCTCATTTTATGAGGCCCTCATTATTTTTCTGCCAAACCAAAGCTATTAGAAGCAAAGAAATCTACAGAGCAATATCCCTCATGAAAACTTGTAAAAATTCTTAACCAAACTTTAGCACATCATACCCAATCATATGTAAAAGATGAGTTGGCTGTGGGAGGTAAGCCCACCTTTTGAGGGCCCCTGAGGTACGGGCTGTTCAGAGCATCACAGGAGTGCTGGGAAGAGGGACTGCAATGTTCTTGGGGTTGACTTCTGCTTCTCTGAGTCAGGAGTATTTCTTCTGTCTGCTGTTGTCTGTGTCTGAAATGCCAGCAGGCTGGGGTGGAGGTGTGGGGGTGGGGGATGATGACTGGATCTTGGGCCACGTGATGTCATGCTGATGCTGGGAGCCTGCAGCCTGCGCCACGCTGCTTGGCCGCGTCCTCCTGTGTGGGCTCTGGCTCTGTCATTCGCTCACCTAATGCAGTTGCATAACCACATATTGAATTAAGTGACAGGGGCTGAGCTGGGTACCATGGGTCCAATCAATAAACATAATGTTTTAAATTAGTAAAGATAATAAACCTAAACTCAATAGGATTTACTTCATTTATAGATATCACATCAACAGAATAAAAGAAAAATTGTGTGCAGAAAAGCACTTAACAGAATTCAACATTGATTCGTGATTTAAGAAAAAACAAAAACTCTTAGTAAATTAGAATAGCAGGGTATTTCCTCCGTCTGACCAAATGCCTTTTCTAAACTACCTATAGCTAACATACTCAATGATGAGGAACTGAGCCCTTTCCGTAATGATGGAAACCAGGCAAGAATGTCCACTCTCATCACTTCTCAGCACTGAACTGTGGCTTCCAGCCGTGCAGTGGGGCAAGAAGGAGAAATGAGAAACACAGCTGGCAAAGAGGAAGGAGCATTCTCTGCTCACAGACGCAGTGATCATGTGCAGAAACAGTCTTAAGGATTTTACCAGAAACACGATCAGGACTCGTAAGGGAATTGAGCACAATCTCTGCATACTAGGTCAACATATAAAAGTCAGTCGTGTGTCCATATAACAGTAATGAATAGTCGCAAAATGAAATTAAAACATCACTTCCCTTTACAGTAGAATTTAAAAATATAAAATATTTAGGAATAAGTTTAACAAAATATGTGCAAGATCTGTCCACTCAAAACAAACGAAGTGGCGAGAAATGGAAGAAGATTAAACAGAGACATAGCATGTCAATGTATCAGCACATGCGCATATGGAGATGTTGGTTCTCCTGAAATTGATCTGTAGCTCCAGTGCAATCTCAGTGAAAATCTTAGCAGCATTTTCTTTGTATAAAATGGCAAAGTGATTCTAAAGTTTATATGGAAATGCAAAGAACAAAGTTGGCTGAATTACACTGCCTGATTTCAAGATTTGCTATAAATGTAAAAACAAAAAACAAAAAACAAGATGGTGTGATACTGGTGTGAGAACAGCCCCAAATGGCCGCTCACAGGTGTGATGGGGTGGACGCGGGAAGGGCAGCAGTGGCCCGCTCGCCATCTCCTTACAAGAAGCGTCCGAGTTTCAGAAGGATCTGGTCCGAGTTTCATTAACAAGTGTCTTAGGACACATTGTATGCAGTGTTATTTTATGCTGCTACATCGACCATCAGCTAATGGCTGCACTCTGGGTGGATGCATGTTTGTTTTACAGTTTAAGCCTAACCATTTAACAGACGAGCCAAAAGCACTGTCAACTGCTTCCAGTTATTACTAATGATCAATCTCTTGTTTTTAAAACCATATGTAACTGAAACAAAACGTTTATGTGGCATTATTTAAATGTAATTATACTTCATTCCTGTAAATAGAAGATAAAATGCCAGAACTGAGAACTTGTCCTTTGTCTGTTTTTTAAACAGAGCTGCATAATTTATAATGCCTCAATTCATGAACAATTAGCTTGTTTTTGAAAATTAAAGAAAAGACATTTCCTAAATTCACATTATACTTTTGATTTTAAATAATAAAGGTCATTTCTAAATGATGGCTTTACTGTGTACCAAGTTAGCTTTTGATAGTTTAAAACAAAAAAATCAATGTTATGACTTTGTGAAGTTGTAAGGGGCGTTAGAATAGCTTTGGTATGAAAGACGTGCATATACAGGCACAGGCACATGGAATCATTGACAGTCACTTGGCAGGGCCGTCTTGGAAATGTCCTCTGTACCAGTTTTTCTGGCGTCTGTTTTAGACGGATGCGTGTGTTACTATGTTTATCTTTATCTAATCAGCCCTTGCTGTGAGGTTTGGTTATTTTATTACAAGCAGCTGTGCAGAGCTTTTTCTTTTAAAAACTACATTCTTCTGTAGTGCTGCCATCACTCAGCTATTACACATGTAGGCAGCAAATTCAAAGCAAGTAAACTGTAGAACTAGATGAAATACACGATGTCAGTATATTTCACGATACCTTTGTGGAAAAACGACCCTTTCAGGACAATGTAAAGTGCAGGGATTGCCCTGCAGGTTTCCAGTGGTTAGAGCACCCTGTACACCAAAAGGTGGTGAGTTTGATCCCCATTCGGGGCACATTCAGGAGGCGACCAATCAGTGTTTCTCTCTCACATCCATCTTTTTCTTTCCCTTCCTTTCTGTCTAAAAATCGATAAACACATGTCCTCGGATGAGACTCACAATAAAATGAAGGTATGTAGTCATAACAAAAGATAGAGCCAGTGATGTGGATTATCACTCTCATGTGTTCTCTGAACATGAAACAACTTGTGCTGGGTCTAACTCAGACTATTTTTAGTTTTCTGAGGGTTAGAAGTATGCCGACATTTAATTAGTTTGCTCTGATGCTGAGAAATGTGTACATATTAGCATATACATTTAGTGAGTTTATAAAACTATCAGAAGTCTTAGAATTCTAAATCTGTGGTCCAAATGGGGACTTTGGAATATATCAGCTGTTTTATAAATCTAAGCTGAAAGCTCTGTAACTTTTGTGTAGCCATTTAAAATTCTGTAACATCCGATGCAGTTGACCTTTGAGTCTGCGCTGTAGGCCTGGTCCGGGGATAGCCACTAGAACGTCTCGAGTTTCCACATTGAGCCTGAGAGGTAGGTTACTCCCAGCTTACAGATTGGGAGAGTGAGTCTCCTCCAGGGTCACATAGCCGACTAAGGGTATTTGGTCTGGTTACGGTGGTCGGCAAACTCAGTCAGCAGAGCCAAATATCAACAGTACAACGATTGAAATTTCTTTGGAGAGCCAAATTTTTTAAACTTAAACTTTTTCTAACGCCACTTCTTCAAAATAGACTCGCCCAGGCCGTGGTAATTTGTGGAAGAGCCACACTCAAGGGGCCAAAGAGCCGCATGGGTCTAGTAGATGCATCGATTGCCCACTGGACCACTCAGGCTTGTTGCTGGTTAGGATAAGTGCTCTGATATCAGGAAGAGGAGCTTCACAGTGAAACATACTACATTGACAGCACATACATGGTTGGCAGTATAGACTGTTCTTCCAGTTTTGCATTAACAGACAAGATAGACACTTGGACAGTGCTCTTTTAGATTAGCCATTTCTTATTCTAGATTCCTTTTCGTTTCTGCTGCCACTCTGTTAATCCAGACTCCCATTTCCTGCCACCTGAGCTAATCTACCATTTGTAATTAGTCTCTTGGGATTATGTCCTCTCCTTGGTACATTTATGCCCCATATCATGAGTGCAAAATTAATTTTACTCTGAAACTTTCTGTTGCTCACAGCGATTACCAAAGAAAGCATAAGCTCATCCTGGCATTGAAGCCTTGAATTTCGCTCCTCAGTTTTGCCCTTCCCGTTACCTCTCCATGCCCCACCTCAGCCACTTCCACCCCTCCTGGTGCTGGGAAGACCCTGAGCTGAGCTTCAAATGGAGGACCTCATCTTCTCTCCCCATCCGCACACAGCCCCGCGACCCTCCCCCGGGACACTTCCCTAGCTCCCTGCGTAGCTCCTGGCCTGTGCCTCTCACAGCAGTACCCAGTGGGTCTTCCCTAGCTCCCTGCATAGCTCCTGGCCTGTGCCTCTCACAGCAGTACCCAGTAGGTCTTCCCTAGCTCCCTGCATAGCAGTTAGTTTGTGCCTCTTACAGCAGTACCCAGTAGGTCTTCCCTAGCTCCCTGCGTAGCTCCTGGCCTGTGCCTCTCACAGCAGTACCCAGTAGGTCTTCCCTAGCTCCCTGCGTAGCTCCTGGCCTGTGCCTCTCACAGCAGTACCCAGTAGGTCTTCCCTAGCTCCCTGCATAGCAGTTAGTTTGTGCCTCTCACAGCAGTACCCAGTGGGTCTTCCCTAGCTCCCTGCGTAGCAGTTAGTTTGTGCCTCTCACAGCAGTACCCGGTAGGTCTTCCCTAGCTCCCTGCATAGCAGTTAGTTTGTGTCTCTTACATAGTTGTTCTGGCATCACCTCACAAAATCTGGGGAATTAAGGTAAACAGATTTGTGAACACCATCCATCCATTCACTTCTTCACACATTTGCAGTTTTTCTTATGTCTGGTTTCTGATAATAGGTCACTGCACTCAAGATTATTTATATATTTTTGGTATACCTTTTAAAAAAACCTTTATTGTTGAAAGTATTATAGATGCCCCCCTTATTTCCCCCTTGCCTGCTACCACCCCATTCCCACCTCGCCCCAGGCCTTCACCATCCTATTGTCTGTGTCCATGGTTTTGCATATAAATTCTTTAGTTAATCTGCTCCCGAACCCCCGCCCCCCCACCTTTCCTCTGAGACTCATCAGTCTGTTGCATGCTTCTATGCCTCTGGTTCTATTTTATCCATCAGTTTATTGTGTTCATTAGATTCCACATGTGAGGGAGATCATGTGATTATTTGTCTTTCTCTGACTGACTTATTTCACTTAGCATAATCATCTCCCGGTCCCTCCATGCTGTCTCAAAGGGTAATAGATCTTTCTTTTTTTTTTTTTAAACATAAAATTTTTTAGTACTTGGGTTCTGGCTAGGAAAGAATTCAGAGCAAGACCCAAACTATGAGAGCACATTTATTTGGTAAATCACAGAGGTAGAAGAAGTAATTCCTAGAAGAAACGGGCTTAGGAAACAAGGTATAGCCGTAAAGCAAGGGCCCTTGGAGCGTGGGAGTGAGGGAGCTGATGGTGACTGCCTGGGGCGGAGAGGGGGAGCGGAGAGCCTAGATTCTTTATTTTTTACAGCTGCATAGTATTCCATTGTGTTAAATGTACCAATTTTTTATCCACTCATTACTGATAGGCACTTGGGCTGTTTCTAGATCTTACTATTGTAAATAACATTGCTATGAACGTAGGGGTGCATATATTCTTTCTGATTGGTGTTTCTGCACTCTTAGGATATATTCCTAGAAGTGGGATCACTTTGTCAAATGGCAGCTCAACTTTTAATTTTTTTGAGGAAATTCCACACTGTTCTCCACAGTGGCTACACCAGTCTGCATTCCCACCAGCAGTGTGCTAGGGTTCCCTTTTCTCCACATCCTCACCAGCACTTGTTCATTTATTTGTTGATGGTGGCCATTCTGGCAGTTGTGAGGTGGTACCTCATTGTCATTTTAATTTGCATCTCTCTGATGATTAGTGACATTGAGCATTTTTTCATATGTCTCTTGGCCATTTGTCTGTCCTCTTTAGAAAAGTGTCTGTTCAGGTCCTCTGCCCATTTTTTAATTGGATTGTTTATCTTCCTTTAGTTGAGTTGTATGAGTTCTTTATATATTTTGGAAACTAACCCCTTATCAGCTGCATCACTAGTAAAGTGGGTTCCCTTTTAATTTTAATGTTGGTTTTGTTTGCTGAGCAGAAGCTTCTTAGTTTGATGTAGTCCCATTTGTTTATTTTTCCTTTGTTTCTCTGCCCTGGGAGAAGTGTCAGTGAAAACTCTGCTATGTGACATGTCTGATATTTTGCTTCCTACATTTTCTTCTGCGGTTTTTATGGTTTTACAATATACATTTAAGTCTTTTATCCATTTTGAGTTTATTCTTATGTATGGTGTAAGTTGGTGGTCTATTTTCATTCTTTTGCATGTACCTGTCCAATTTTTCCAATACCGTTTATTGAAGAGAATGTCTTGACTCCATTGTATGCTCTTGCCTCCTTTGTCAGATATTAATTGAACACAATGGCTTGGGTCAATTTCTGGATTCTTGTTCTGTTTCATTGATGTATATGCCTGTTCTCGTGCCAGTACCAGGCTGTTTTGATTACAGTGGCTTTGTAGTATAACTTGATATCTGGCGTTGTGATCCCTCCAACTTTGTTCTTCTTTCTCAAGATTGCTGTGGCTCTTCGTGGTCATTTTTTTATTCCATATAAATTTTTGGAGTGTTTGTTCTAGATCTGTGAAATATGCTGTTGGTATTTTAATGGGGACTGTACTGAATCTAAAGATTGTTTTGGGTAGTATGGACATTTTAATAGTGTTAGTTCTATGAGTCCATGAACATGGTATGTTCTTCCACTTGTTTATATCTTCCTCTATCTCTTTTTGCAACATCCTATAGTTTCCTGAGTACAGGCCTTTTACCTCCTTGGTTAAGATTATTCTTAAGTATATTAATTTTTTTGTTGCAATGGTAAATGGGATTGTTTTTTTTTAGTTTCTCTTCCTGAGAATTCACTATTGGTATATAATAATGCCATCGATTTCTGGATGTTAATTTTGTATCCTGCTACATTGCCAAATTCCTTTATTACCAGGTGTACCGGTTAATAATGTGGATTTTGTAATCAAAGAAAACATGATAATTTAAAGAGAAACATCAAAAGTGCTTTATTCAAAGTAATGTCCATCGCTAGCTACACATTTCCCCCATCTTTCAGGTAATTTGTGGATATCGTCCCAATAGAACTTTTCTTGTTTTGAGGCAAACCATTCAGAGATCCAATTTTCCACTTCTTCATACGTTTTGAAGTGCTGCTCAGAAAGTGCATGTGCCATCGATCGGAACAAGTGGTAATCTGAAGGAGCAAGGTCGGGTGAATACAGCGGGTGGGTTAATACTTCCCAGGCAAGATCTTTTAATGTGTCTTTAACTGGTTTTGAAGTGTGTGATGGTGCGTTACCATGAAGCAAAAATTACTTTGCCGTGTCTTCTGGCACATTCTGGTCGTTTTACGATCAAAGCATGGTTCAAATTGATTATTTGTTGTCGGTAGCGATCAGTATTAATGGTTTCACCTGGTTTTAGAATCTTATAATACACCACACCTTCCTGATCCCACCAAACGCAGAGCATTGTCTTCTTTCCGAAGCGATTTGGCCTTGCAGTCGATGTTGATGGTTGACCTGGCTCAACCCATGATTTTGTGTGTTTGGGATTCTCAAAATAAATCCACTTTTCACCGCCCGTCACAATTCGATGCAAAGAAGACTTTCTTTCGTGCCGTTGAAGCAACATTTTGCTGATGACTTTTCGGTTTTCCATTTGCCTTTTGTTCAGTTGATGTGGCACCCATTTTCCTTCCTTTGAAATCTTTCCCATTGCTTGTAAATGATCGGAAATTGTTTGCTGAGCAACATTTAATCTTTCTGCAAGTTGTTTTTGAGTTTGACACGCATCTTCATCCAATAATGCTTGTAATTGTTGGTCTTCAAACTTTTTTGGTTGACCTGGACGTTCTTTGTCTTTCACATAGAAATCATCACTTTCAACGTGTTTAAACCAGCATTCACAAGTATCTTGAGATGGAGCATGTTCACCATAAGCTTCCTGAAGTATATGATAACTTTAAGCAGCACTTTTCTTCAAAATAAAGTAATGAATTAAAACTTCCTGCAGATGCTCTTTTTTTGGCATGAAATTCGGCATTTTTAAGCGTAAAAATATCTATGATGTTAACACCTTCAGAAAATTTAACATATGAAGTTTTGAAGCTTGCTGTCAATACAACAAAATAGCATACATATCAAATCGCATATATTTCAACATATGTGTAACTCCTTCTATTTTAAAAAAATTGCATTATTAACCGGTACACCTAGTAAATCTAGTAGTAAATCTAGGACTCTTTAGAGTTTTCTATGTACAATATCATATCATCTGCGAATAATGAGAGTTTTACTTCCTCCTTTCCTATGTGGATGCCTTCTATTTCTTATTATTGTGTGTCACTGTGGCTAGAACTCCCAGCACTGTGTTGAATAAGTAGTGAAAGTGGACATCCCTGTCTTGTTACTGCTTTTAGTTTTTGCCCATTGAGTATGATATTGGCTGTGTGTTTGTTATATATGGACTTTATTGGGTTGAGGTATGATCCCTCTATTCTCACTTTACTGAGCGTTTTTATCAAAAATGGGTGTTGGATTTTGTCTAGTGCTTTTCCTGTGTCTATTGATGTGATAATGTGACTTTTGTCTTTCAGTATGTTTATGTGATGTATCACATTTATTTATTTGCAAATATTGTACCAGCTTTGCACCCCTGAGATAAATCCCACTTTGTCATGGTGTATGATCTTTTTAATATATCACTGCATCCAATTTGCTAATATTTTGTTGAGGATTTTATCACCTGTGTTCATCAGGGATATTGGCCTATAATTTTTTTTTTCTTTGTAGTGTCTTTATCTGGTTTTGGAATTAGGATAATGCTGGCCTCGTAAAAACAGCTTGAAAATCTTCCTCTTAGATTTTTTGGAATAGTTTGAGGAGGATAGGTGTTAGTTCTTCTTTGAATGCTTGGTAAAACTCCCCTATGAAGCCATCCGGATTTTTGTATGCTGGGCATTTTTATTATCACTATGTCAATTTTATAATTTATTATCAGCCTATTCAATTTTGGAAGATTGTATTGTTTTAGGAATTTGTCCATTTCACTTAGGTTGTCCAGTTTGTTGGCATATAGTTGTTCATAATATTTTCTTATACTGGTAATCTTTTGTATTTCTGTGGTGTCAGTTGTTATTTCACCTCTTTTGTTTCTGATTTCATTTATTTGGGTCCTCTCTTTTTGTTTCTTTTCCTTTTTAAAATTTTTAAATTATATTTTTATTGATTTCAGAGAGGAAGAGAGAGGGAAAGAGAGAGATAGAAACATCAATGATGAGAAAGAACCATTGATCGGCTTCCTCCTGCACGCCCCTTACTGGGGATTGAGCCCGCAACCCAGGTGTGTGCCCTTGACTGGGACCCTTCAGGTGGCAGGCCGACACTCTATCCACTGAGCCAAACCAGCTAGGTCTCTCTTTGTTTCTTGATGAATCTGGTTAAAGGTTCATCAGTCTTGTTTATCTTTTCAAAGAACCAGCTCTTGGCTTCATTGATCTTTTGTATTGTTTTTTAGTCTCTATGCCATTTATTTCTGCTCTGATCTTTATTATTCCCTTCCTTCTACTTACTCTGGGTTTTCTTGTCATTTTCTTTCTAGTTGTTTTAGTTGTAGGGTTAGTTTATTAGAATTTTTGTTGTTGTTGTTTTGCAATGGGCCTGTAGTGTGGTGAACTTCCTTCTCAGGTCTGCTTTCGCTATGTCACATAGATTTTTAGGTTATTACTAGAGGCCTGGTGCATGAGTTCGTGCAACAGTGGGGTCCCTCGGCCTGGCCTGCGGGGATCGGGCTAAAACCGGCTCTCCAACATCCCCCGAGGGGCCCCGGATTGTGAGAGGGTGCAGGCCTGGCTGAGGGACCCCACTGGTGCACAATTGGGGCCGAGGAGAGACGTGGGAGGTTGGCCAGCTGGGGAGGGACCATAGGAGGGCTCCATGGCATGTATGGCCCATCTCGCTAAGTCCTGATTGGCCGGACCCCAGCAGCAAGCTAACCTACTGGTCAGAGCATCTGCTCCCTGGTGGTCAGTGCACATCATAGCGAGCAGTTGAGTGGACTTAGCATATCATTAGCATATTATGCTTTGATTGGTTGAACGGCTGACTGGTCGATCAGACACTTAGCATATTAGGCTTTTATTATATGGGTTATGTTCATTTTCATTTGTTTCCAGGAAGGCTTTTATTTTTTCCCCTTGATCTCATTAGTAACCCATTCATTGTTTAAGAACATGCTATTTAGCCTCCACGTGTTTTAATGCTTTTGAGTGCTTTTATTATAGTTGGTTACTAGTTTCATGCCACTGTGATCCAAGAAGATGCTTCATATGTGCCTAGATGTGGGTCTTTCTGGGTTCATCTTGATTGGGACTCTGTGTTTCCTGAACTTCAGTGAGGTTTTCCTTCACCAACTTAGGAAAGTTGTCATTTTCTTCTTACAGGTTCTCTATTCCTTGCTCAGATTCTTCTCCTTTTTTTTTTTTTTTTTATCCCTGTGATGCAGATGGTGCTATATTTCATGTTGTCCCATAGCTCCCTTAGCTATCCTCCTGCTTAACATTTTATTTTTCTAATTGCTGCTCTGATTTGGCGATTTTTTCCTACCTTGTATTCTAATTTACTGATTTGTTCCTCAGCTTCTAATCTACTGTTGTTTCCTTCCAGGGTGTTCTTTATTTCACCTGTGTCAGTCTTCACTTTTTGTGGATTCTTATGTATGATTTCTACATCTTTATTCTTGCTTAAGTAGTTCCCTTTGAGTTTCTTGTAGTTATAATTAAGTTGCTTGTAGGTCTCACTAAGTTGTTTGAACATCTTTATAACCGTTACTTTGAACTCTGATAAACTGCCAGCCTCCTTTTCATTTAGTTTCTTTTCTACTGATTCCTTCTTTTCTTTCATTTGGGGTGTGTTTTTGTGTGTGTCCCCATTTTTTCCGTCCTGTCTTCCTGAGCACCGGGCCAGGCAGGCCTGGTTGCGGCAGCAGGTCCATGCGTCTGGGCGCGTCAGGCCCCGGCAGCGGGTCTGAGCGTGCCAGGTCCCAGCGGCGGCGGCAGGGCCAGTCATCCAGGGCACCTCGTCAGGCTCACTGGGTCGGGGCCTCAGGTCCCTGTGCCCGGGCATGCGGGGGGGCAGGTGCACTGTATCCACACTTACCCTGCAGGCCTCACAGCTACCTCCACCTGCGCCCGTGTCAGTTCTGACATGTGATGAGCTTGGGAAACATCATTGAACAATGTAACGGCACAGACCTTTCTTAGGGCCTCAGAGAACTGGGTTTGTTGCATTCTTTGTACTGAGTGTTGATTTTTAAGTATGCCAACAAGCACATTAGTTTACTTCCACTTTATTTAGTTTGAACTGTAATTCTCTCCTCTCTTCATTTAGCTTACTTGACTTTCTTTTGCTAATTTCTTACATATTTATAGTTTCTTGAATCATGCTGTATGTAATACCATAAAGTATTATTTACATGCAGTAGAATTGCTTGTCTAACACTTACCCTGAGGAACACAGAGGTTCTCCGCTCCTAGTGAGGTATTTAAACAGGCTTAAATGTGAAACTTAAAAATGTAAAACTTCTACCACAAAATTTAGGAAAGCCATCTTTGTGCTGGTGAGTTAGAAATCTAAGATTTCTTATAGAAGACACCAAAAGCACAATCCATATGAGAAAACATGGAAATATTAGACTTGGTCAAAATTAAGAAACCTGTTGTCAGAAGGCACTGTTAAGAGAATAATAGAAAGACAAATTCAAGATTGGGAGAAAATATGTGCAAATCATATATCTGAGAAAGGGACGCATATCTAAAATACGTAAAGAACTCTCAAAACTCAATAGTAAGAAGCAAGGCACCTTAATTAAAAAGTCAAGAGCTTGGAGAAGAGACTTCACCAAAGCAGACAGGTGTTCAGCAATTAATTAATTACAATTAATGGAAATGCAGATTGCAGCCAGGGGACCCTGCTTCAGCAAATTCCCGTCAGCGTGGCTCACGTTAAACGATTGGCTATACCCAGTGCTGGCAAGCACGGGGAGCGTCTGCAACGTGGACACTGCAGGTAGGAATGGAAAATGGTAAAACTGACTTAGAAAACAGCCTTGCTTTTTTTTTTTTTTTTTTTAAGTTCAGCATACACCCGTATGCTGAGCATATGGTAAGATATGATAGCAGGGTGGGCAAAAGTAGGTTCACAGTTGTTCACCTGGAAAATAGCACAATAAGTAATAAATAATAATACAAGGATAAACTCTGTGTTTCGTGTACTCACCACTCTAATCCTCTTTTTGCCCCACCCTGTATATATGTAAGACACTTACTGTACAGCTGCGGAAATGTCTTCTCATTTCTCTTTTCCATTTTGTAGATGTGCTTAATATTAATAGTTCAGCCTGTTCCCTATGGCTAGACATTTGGCTTGTGTGTGTTCTTTCGTAGTTACAGATAGTGGCACCGTGAGAAACTTATTGACAAAACATGTCATGGCATTTCCCATTTACGGGTCAGTCTTTCGGTAGGACCCTGGCAGCGAGGCGGCTGGCGCCGAGGGCAGCTGCTCTGGGACCCCGCGGGCCTCCTGTGCGGGGGTCAGAGCGTGGGCCCGCAGCCTGACGGAGGGCCAGCGTCTGTGCGGGATGTGCCGGTCCCATGTGGAAAGCTTGTTGAGGCTGCATACCCTGCATGTCCCTTTATAAGCGAAGTTGATAGTTTCCACATGTCTAACGGCCTATAGGGGAGGGAAAACACTTGTACTCTCCTCTCCTCGGTTCTCTGGCTGGGGCCCTGGAAGTTTAACTGATAAAAAAAGACAGATGAACAAGAGAAAAAGTTCATTAACACTTGGAGCACACGTGCATGGGAGAGGAGCGGTTAGAACTTGCAGGCTTCTGTGCCCTGAGGCTAAACAGAGGGCAGGGCTGGGGTTTCGGGGGTGGGCAGGCCGTGGAGGCGTGTGTGGGGACGTGCGATGACGGGTTGTTTAGAAGGCTGTGCTCCTCATGCAGGCGGAGGTCTGTCTTCTCCGGTTGTCCTCTTCCTGGTCCTGGAAAGGGAGACACCTTCACCAACGGGAATTCCCTTTCAGTTACATCTCCTGCAGGAGGAGAGCTTAGCTCTGTCTCCAGACGGTCCCTGCTGCCCCGCAGGTGCCTGCAGCTCCTCGTGGTCCCAGGTCAGAGCAGCAGTTTGGCGCAGCATCTGCTGGTGCCTCAGGCCATTTGCATTTGAATTGTCTCTTCATAGCTTTCGCTTTTTTTCCTTATTGTCAACTTGAGTCACCAGTCTCAATTGATAGTACGTTTGTTTTATATTAAGTAGTACAATTGGCAGTTAGAAATAGGCATGTAAAGTACAGAATAGGGAATGTAGTAGTAATATTGTAGTAACTATGTACGGTGCAAGTTGGGTACAAGGCTTATTGGGAGATCACTTTGTAAATTATACTAATGTCTTCCCAGTATTCTGTACACCTGAGCTAATATAATATTGAATGTCAACTGTAATTGAAAAAAATGTTTAATTAAAAAAATAATTACTTCATTGTGATTTTTTTTCTCCAATTGCAAATATTTTGTTATGTTGACATTTGTATTCTCATTTGCTTAGGACTCTTCTCTTTTTTCCCCTAAAGTTTCTCTAATGCATTCATCTTTTTTATTACTTACAGATTTTGAGAGTCCTAGGTTAGTAACAATTCATGCCATTTTTGTAGTCCTTGGATTTTTTTTTTTTTTTTTTTTACTTTTACTAGTAGATCTCAATATACTTGGCATTTAACTTGCTCTGTGTTGCGAAATGGATGTGGCTTATCCTTTTTCTCCTGTTGCCTTCATCCTTGAGGGAAGTGCTCACTGGACATGGACTTCCGGTGGCCCTGGCTTTCCCTGTGGGAGACGGCCGCTCTCGCTGGCCCCTGTGCCAGGGCAGGGAGCTCCGGGTCAGCCTGTCTTTCCGAGGAGCATCCACTTTTCCTTTCCTGACTGCGCTAACTGCTCTCACCTCTGGCTTCCTGGAGGTTCGTGTTCTTTCTGAAGGTGCACATTTCATTTTCTTTTTCTTGCTTCTCATTCACCGCACTCTTACTGTGGGAATCGGTGTCCTTTAGTGCTTTGGAATTATCCAGCCAGTATCTCTGAAATACTGTCTTTGCCTGTTCCTTCTTTCCTGTCTTCTCAAATTTATGCTGGACCGGATCACTGTTTTCTCCTGTGTGTGCTGCATCTGGGAGAACTCTTCAGGCCATTTTTCCAGTTTACTCTGCTTCATTTTGCTGTCTTCAGTCTGCCGCCGGGTAAATCTGTCACGTTTCTCATTTTAGTCACTGTGTCTCCCTTTCTAGAAGTGTTTGGTTTATTTTAAAATAGGTTATGTCGCTCTTTCCAGTTTCCTGTATGTTCAAACTTACCATGTTTGTCATATCAGTCAGGCTGTCCTGATGGCTCAGTGGCTGCATCTCAGCAAGCCTGCAGTCACGAATACATGTTTGAAATGTATATCTGCTTATGCATTTCTGAAGTCTGTGTGGGTATTTTCATTGTTTCCGGTGGTTCTTTTTCTTGTCTGTTTTCTTTTTGTATCTGAATATCCCAGGAATGGGCTCTCTGGTAGCAGTGAACGTGCCCTCCCCCAGAGAGTCTGCATCTGCTCTGCCATCAGCCGGAGGGCAGTGCCACTGTGACCCCTCAGATCACAGTCAGTCCTCCAGTCCAGGAGTGCCCAGGTTCGGTGCCACTGTCATCCAGAACCACACGTGGCAGCTCTGCGGCCGTATGTCCCAGGGAGTCTGTCTCTCCTTCCCCCTCCCTCTTGCTCTGTTCGGCACCCGGCAAGCTTCTGCAGGGTCCTTTGTGGTGACGAGGACGAAGGTTTGGCTCACCCTCCCCTTGGAACAGCCTCTGCGTCCCGCCTGCGCAGTGGGGAGGTTTCGTCTGGCCTCCCTGCCTCACCAGCCTCGGCCCTGACTCTGTTCCCCATCCCTGTGGCTCCCACCCTGACACAGGTCTGTGCTTCACCTGCAGCATACGGGACTTGGGGCTCTGCTTCTGAGATTCCTAGGAATTCCTGGCTGTTCTTTTAACTTTTTTTTTTTTTTTTTTACTTCAAATACTGAAACCCATCATTTTTATTTGTTCATTTCCAATAGAGGAAATATCTGATCCAAATAACTAGTCTCCATCGTGAAATTGTAGTCACCCTGTTCGACTTTTTATTTTTTAAAATTATATTTTTAGATGCATTTTAGAAGGGTTGAGATAGACCCCATATTAGGTACTTTCTCTTAAGTCAGTTTTAGAAGTTTTATCTTTTATCTAGCTTATTTCACATTTCACTTGTTTAACATATCTGTATGTTTTTAATTTTGAAATATAACGGTTTGGAGACTATTTTGTTTTCTATCTTAATTACTTTGTAGACAAAGAATATAGACTGCCTAGTATAAATTGCTTTGTCTTTGTTAAGATTTTCTCTGTGACCCAGCACACAGCTAGTTTTCACACAAGTTGGAAATATATTTGAAAGCAGTGGCTGGGGGTTCTTTAGGTCAAAGTTGTTATTTGTATTTTTTCAATTATCTATATCAGGGGGAGGAAACGCTTTCTATGTAGTACGAGCTGTGAGCTCATCAGGCCTCGCGGCCCGGGCGCCCTGACTGCTGGGCGTCCTGCGGGCACCGGGCGGCTGCTCCCGCTGTTGGCTGCTGGGAGCCTGGGTCCACGCTCCGTGGCTCACGGCGGGGCTTACTCTATATTCCCAGGACGCATCTCGGGAAAAATTAAATAGAGACAGCCTCTTTTTCTTTCGGGGATTGCTCCCTGAGGGAGTTCTGTCTGTGTCCAGCTATCAGTTGCCACAAAATGCTGGGTAACAATCCACTGGAAAGCCAGGGGCTCCGGCACTGTTTGTGTAGCTCCCGTGCCCCCCGGAGGGATTTCGTGGCCGGCACTGCCCCGCCATCCGTCCGCGTGCCCCTTAGCAGCTGCCCTGGCTCCTCCAGGACGGACCGGGGCGAGCAGGTGGCCCGGCCTCCCTGCCCTGCGGGGAAGCCCCCTGCCCGTCCCCCTGCTCGCGCAGCACGAGGGCCAGGATTTTTGTTCACTTGGGTGCACTTATTAGAAGTGTATTCTACACCATTCTTGGTTTTATCCAAAATTGACTCTTGTATTTCTTTGTTTTGAGGGTAAAGTTTTCAGAATTATGAGAAATGTAAGGTTAGAAAAAAAAATTATTTTATAGCCAATATTTTACTTCCCCTAAAACAGATGCTTTTTCAACCTGAAGTATCTCCTGTGTCTTATTTAGATAAACCATTTATTGAAATCAAAATAATAACACAGGTCAGTTTAGTTTCCATGAAATCAGTTCTCTTAAAAGGAAATGTGTGATGTGGCTACCAGACAGACAGGCAAACTCCCCCTTTCCCTTCCGATTCTCACCGCCCCGCTTCCGGTGCCCGCCCGCACCGCCCCGCTTCCGGTGCCCGCCCGCACCACCCCGCTTCCGGTGCCCGTCCCCACCTCCCCGCTTCCCGTGCCCGTCCCCACCGCCCCGCTTCCCGTGCCCCTCCCCACCGCCCCGCTTCCGGTGCCCGCCCGCACCGCCCCGCTTCCGGTGCCCGCCCGCACCACCCCGCTTCCGGTGCCCGCCCGCACCGCCCCGCTTCCCGTGCCCCTCCCCACCACCCCGCTTCCCGTGCCCGCCCGCACCGCCCCGCTTCCCGTGCCCGCCCCCACCGCCCCGCTTCCCGTGCCCGTCCCCACCGCCCCGCTTCCCGTGCCCGCCCGCACCGCCCCGCTTCCGGTGCCCGCCCGCACCGCCCCGCTTCCCGTGCCCGTCCCCACCGCCCCGCTTCCCGTGCCCGCCCGCACCCCCCCGCTTCCCGTGCCCGCCCGCACCGCCGATCTGTACCACACATTGACCCGGCCATGGGGAAGCCCGGTGTCCCCGGTTGCCTTACAGGAAAGGACCCCAGTGAGCACATGTGGCCCCGGAGCCGGTGGTGGGAAGGGCTCCTGCCTCTGGAGGGAGGTGCCTGTGTAAGTCGCCCTCACGCACTGAGGCTGGCCCCGGGGTCCCGTAAGGACAGGTCTCGCTGTGGGTGCCGCCAGGCAGTTCTGCAAGCAAGTCCAGGTTCTCAGTTCCCGGTGGCACACGGAAGGTGGGCTTCCTCAGAGGGACAGACAGGGTAAAACACCCCTGGCCACACAAGGAAACTGGAGAGGAATGGGCCCTCCCCTCCTGGCCACCGGGGACGGGAAGACAGGGCTCTCTGCTGGTGAGGCCGCCCCGAAGCATGCCATCCTGCCCGCCTGTTCAGAAGCGGGCGCCTTTCCTTCTCTGAGGGTTTTAGAATAGTTTAGAAGGATAGGGTTAATTCTTCTTTGAATGTGTGGTAAATTTACCTCTGAAGCCATCTGATCCAGGACTTGTTTGTTGGGAGGTTTTTTTACTGATTTGATGCCGTTAGTAGTCATTAAGGTCTTTGGTTGTTGTGATTGCTGTTCTGTTAGTACGATACAGGAACGTTTTAAAAGTGCATACTGGATGGCTTTTATAAATTAGCCCAGCCTGGAGAAGCAGTAGGTGTGGGAGAATACGTGTGTGGATTAGGGAGATTTTAGTTGTTTTGTAATGTGCATTTGTTTTGTTTTGCTCTGAGTGTGGGAAGAAGAGTATTTGTTTTTGACTGTTTTTCTCTTTTCTTGCGACATGACTTACAATTATGAAAAACTGCCTGGATGTTGGATATGTTTTACAAAAATAATTTGTTTCCAGTTAGAGTTGCTTCATCTGACTTGAATGTGCTCTGGGGAATGGCTCGTCCCACTGACTGATGTGAAGCAGTTGTTGACTCGTTCCCTGAGTCACAAATGTCACGCAGTCGCCACCCCTCCCCCTTCAGCTGCGGTTCCGCTTTTTGCAGTTTCAGTTACCTGCAGTCAGCCGCACATCAAATGAAAGATTCCTGAAACAGACAATTCCTACGTTTTACGTTGTGCTCCGTGCTGAGTAGCAGGATGAATCTCACGCCATCCGCTCTGTCCAGCGCAGGCTGGAAATCCTTCGTCTGTTGTCGCCATGTCCTACAGGCTGCTCGCCTACTGATCACTTAGCAGCGTCTCGGTCAGCAGACCTGCCGTCAAGGCATGGTGGTGCTGCATCCAGTCCCCTTACTTTACTTATTTCTGCCACATTCGCTAACTTTCTATAGAACATTGTTGGGATCGTCCCATTTTATTACAGTTACTGTTGTTAATGTCTGACTGTGCTACTTTATAAGTTAAACTTTACCATCGGTTTGTATGTGTAGGAAAACCAATCGTCTGTGGAGGGTTCGGTGCTATCCGCGGTGGCGGGCATCCGCTGGGGCACTGGGGCATAACCCGTGGGGAAGGGAGACGACTCTGTACTTGCATTTCACGAGATGTTTGGTCGTCCTCCCAGTACTGAGGAATGCTAACTCGTTTATGGTTTTAGTCACTGTGAAATACCATGCTTGTTTTATTCTGCTCATTTTGCTGTTCGTTTTCTGTTCAAAGTTAAAAAAGAAAAGCAGGCTGTTCTATAAAGGAGATCCCAGAAAGTGCCGGGGTGGAGGCATGGCCCACTGGCCCCGGCACCCTCCTCTCACGGGGAAACCACGTCGTTCCTGCCACTGGCCTTTTCCTGCCACGCAGCCCTAGGAGGGTGAGCATGCACCCAGGCAGAGGCGGGCCAGCCTCTGCGAGCAGGGAGTGCGGGGAGAAGACCTGCTGCCAAAGTGGAAGGTTGGCAGAAGTTTGTGTGTCTGTTATTTTTTTAAGTTCTTATTTTTCAATTACAGAGGCCATACAATATTATATTAGTTTCAGGTATATAGCATAGTGGTCAGACATTTATATAACCAATGGAGTGACTGCCCGATAAGTCTGGGACCCCCCTGGCGCGTACACAGTTCTCGCAGTAGTACTGGTTATGTGCCCTGTGCTGTACTCTGCACCCCTGACTGTTGTAAAGGCCAGTTTGTACTTCCCCTGCACCTTTTCACCCGGCCCCACCACCCAGATGGCTCTCTCTATCCACGAGTTTGTTTCTGTTTTGTTTGTTCTTTTATTTTGTTTTTTAGATTTCACATATAAGTGAAATCATGTAGTATTTGTTTTTATCTGACTTACTTTACTTAGCATAATACCCTCTAGGTCCATCCATGTTGTAAATGGTAAGATTTCATTCTTTTTTATGGTCGAGTAATTCCATTGTAATATATATATACCATCTCTTTCTTATTCAGTTCTCTATACACTGAGTGGCCAGATTATTACAATCTCTGAACGCATAATAATCTGGCCACTCAGTGTGTGTGTGTGTGTGTGTGTGTGTGTGTGTGTGTGTGTGTGTATTAGAGGCCCGGTGCATGGGTGGGGTCCGGCCAGCCTTGCCAGGGGGAGGGGACATGGGCGGTTGGCCGGCCTGCCTGCTGGTTGAACTCCTGGTCGAGGGGACAATTTGCATATTAGCCTTTTATTATATAGGATATACACTGAGTGGCCAGATTATTATGCATTCAGAGATCATAATAATCTGGCCACTCAGTGTAGATGGGCACTGTGGTTGGTTCCGTAGCTTGGCTATCTTCTATACTAATAAAAGGGTAATATGCTAATTAGATTGGGAGACCTTCCGGACAAAGCCATGGTGGTGGGATCGAGGCAGAGGTGATTAGGGGTGATCAGGCCAGGAGAGCAGGGCAGTTGGGGGCAATCAGGCTGGCAGGGGGCAGTTGGGGGCGAGCAGGCCAGCAGGTGGCAGTTGGGGGCGATCAGGTCGGCAGGGGGGGCAGTTGGGGGCAAGCAGGCTAGCGGGGGGGGGGAAGTTGGGGGCGATCAGGCTGGTGGGGGGAAGTTGGGGGCGAGCATACCAGTGGGGGGGCAGTTGGGGGCGAGCAGGTGGCAAGGGGGAGGCAGTTGGGGGCAAGAAGGCTGGCAGAGGGGCGCAGTTGGGGGCAAGCAGGCCTGCAGGCAGAGTGGTTATGGGCGATCAGGCAGGCAGGCAGGTGAGTGGTTAGGAGCCAGTGGTCCTGGATTGCGAGAGGGATGTCTGACTGCCGGTTTAGGCCCGATCCCTGTGGGTCCCAGATTGGAGAGGGTGCAGGCCGGGCTGAGGGACATCCCCGTGCATGAATTTTCATGCACCGGGCCACTAGTTGTGAATAATGCTGCAGTGAAGATAAGGGTGCAACTATCATTTTGAATTCGTGTTTTGGATTTGTGCCCAGTAATAGGATTGCTGGGTCATAAAGTAGTTTTTGTTTTTAATTTTTTAAGGGATCTCCATACTGTTTTTCCACGGTGGCTGCATTCCCACCAACAGTTTCCTTTCTCCACATCCTGGCCAGCACGTGTTTGTTGATTTATTGATGATAGCCATTCTGACAGATGTAAGGTGATGTCTGATTGTGGTTTTAATGTGCATTTCTCTGATGATGAGCATCTTTTCATATGTCTGTTGGCTATCTGTATGTCTTATTCAGGTCCTTTGCCCATTTTTTAATCAGATTTTTTTGGGTGTTAAACTGTATGAGTTCTTTATAAATTTTGGATGTTAACCCCTTGTCGGACATATTATTGGTAAATGTCTTCTTTTCAATAGGTTGTCTTCATTTTGTTGATGGTTTCCTTCATGGTGCAAAAACTCTTTAGTTTGATGAAGTCCCATTTGTTTATATATATATATATATTTTGTTTCCCTTGCTCGAGGAGACATATCCAAAAAAATATTACTAAGCAACGTCAGAGAGTTTATTGCTTATGTTTCCTTCTAGGAGTTTAAGGTTTGGGTCTTACATTTATGTCTTTAATATATTTTGACTTTATTCTTGTATACAGTATAAGAAACTGGTCTAGTTTCATTTTTATGCATGTATCTGCCCAGTTTCCCCAACACCATTTATTGAAGACATTCTTCTACCACATTGTATATTTTTGCCTCCTTTTTCATGGATGAGTTGAAAATATAGGTGTGGATTTGTTTCTGGGTTCTCTCTTCTGTTCTGAGCTATGTGTGTGTGTTTGTAAGTGTACCAGGCTGTTCTGGTTACTATAGCCTTGTAGGACAGTTTGATATCAGGTACCTCCGACTTTGTTTTCCTCTGGAACGCTTTGGCTATTAGTGCTTCAGTGTATGTTGTAGGGTTGTTTGTTCGAGTTCTGGGGAAAATCACATTGGCATTTTTCTAGGAATTGCATTGAATCTATAGACTGCTTTGTGTGTGGTGTGGACATTTTAACAGTGTTGATTCTTCCAACCCATGAGCACAGTATATGCTTCCATTTATTTTTATTTTTTCAAATTTCTTTTTCAATGTTTTATAGTTTTCCGAGAACAGGTCTTTTACCTACATAGTTAAACTTATTTCTATGTGTGTTATTCTTTCTGATGCAATTGTAAATGGGATTTTTAAAAAAATCTTTATTGTTGAGAGTATTACGTATTTTCCCCCCATAAATCCCCTCAAGACCTTCCCCGTCCCCCATGCCAGGCCCTCACCACCCTATTGTCTGTGTCCATGGGCCATGCATAGATGCATACAAGTTCTGTGGTTGATGGCCTCCCTGCTTTCCCTTAGAGATTCCGCACTCTGTTCCCTGCTTCCATATCTCTGGATCCACTCCATTCATCACTTTATTTTGTTCATTCAATTCCACATATGAGGGAGATCATGTGATACTTGTCTTTCGCTGACTGGCTTATTTCACTGAGCATAATGCTCTCCAGATCCCTCCATGCTGTCTCAAAGGGTAAGAGATCCTGCTTTTTTACTGCTGCACAGTATTCCATGGTATAAATGTACCACAGCTTTAGTATCTACTCATCTGCTGATGGGCACTTGGGCTGTTTCCAGATCTTAGCTATTGTTAATTGTGCTGCTATGAACATAGGGGTGCATACATCCTTTCTGATTGGTGTTTCGGGTTTCTTAGGATATGTTCCTAGAAGTGGGGTCACTGGATCAAATGGCAATTCCATATTTAATTTTTTTGAGCAAACTCCATACTGTTTGTTTTCCATAATGACTGCACCAGTCTGCATTCCCACCAGCAGCGCACGAGGGTTCCCTTTTCTCCGCATCCTCGCCAGCACTTGTCATTTGTTGATTTGTTGATGGCAGCCATTCTGACAGGTGTGAGGTGATACCTCATTGTTGTTTTGATTTGCATCTCTCTGATGATCAGTGATTTTGACCATGTTTTTATATGTCTCTTGGCCATCTGTATGCACACTTTGGAGAAGTGTCTATTTAGGCCCTTTGTCCATTTTTTAATTGGATTGTTTGTCTTCCTTTTGTTAACATGTATGAGTTCATTATATATTTTGGATATTAACCAGAAGTCTTAGCTATAGTGATCAGACAGGAAGAAGAAATAAAAGGCATCCAAATTGGAAAGGAGGAAGTAAAATCTCATTATTTGCAGATGACATGATATTGTACTTAGAAAACGCTAAAGACTCTACCAAAACACTGCTAAATTTAATAAATGAATTTGGCAATTTAGCAGGATACAAAATCACCCAAAAATTGATGCCTTTTTAATATACCAATAATGATTTATCAGAAAGAGAAACTAAACAAACAATCCCATTTACCATTGCAACAAAAAAATTTAAGATAATTAGGAATAAACTTAACTAAGGAGGTAAAAGATTTGTACTCGGAAAACTACAGGATTTTTTAAAAAGAGATAGAGGAAAATATAAACAAGTGGAAGAATATACCGTCTTCATGGATTGGTAGAATTAACATAATTAAAAAGTCCATACTACCCAAAGCAATCTACAGATTCAGTGCAATCCCTATTAAAATACCACTAGCATATTTCACAAATCTAGAACAAATACTCCAAAAATTTATATGGAATGTAAAACCCCAAATAGCTGCAGCAATTTTGAGAAAGAAGAACAAAGTTGGAGGAATCACAATACCAGATATTCAGTTATACTACAAAGCCCCTGTAATCAAAACAGCCTGGTACTGGCACAAGAACAGGCATACAGATCAATGTAACAGAACAGAGACTGCAGAAATCGACCCAAGCCATAATTAATATTATGTCAACTAATATTTGACAAAGGAGGCGAGAGCATACAATGGAGTCAAGACAGCCTCTTCAATAAATGGTGCTGGGAAAACTGGACAGATACAAGCAAAAAAATGAAACTAGATCACCAACTTACACCATACACAAGAGTAAACTCAAAATGGATAAAAGACTTACATGTAAGTCAGGAAACCATAAAAATCCTAGAAGAAACCATAGGCAGCAAAATCTCAGACATCTCTCGTAGCAATATGTTTACGGATATATTTCTTAGGATGATGGAAACTAAGGAGAGAATAAACAAATGGGACTACATCAAAGTAAAAAGCTTCTGCACAGCAAAAGAAACCATCAACAAAACGAAAAGGGAGCCCCCTGTATGGGAGAACATACTTGGCAGTGGGATTGTGTTTTAATTTTTCTTTCTGATAGTTCCTTATTGATGTATAAAATGCAATAAATTTCTCATTATTAATTTTGTTTTCTGCTTATTTATTAGTTTTAATAGTTTTTTTTTTTTTTAATTTGGTGGATTCTTTAGGGTTCTTTCTATATAGCATCTTGTCATCTGCAAATTGTAACAGTTTTACTTCTTCCTTTTCCAATTTGGATGCCTTTTATTTCTTTTTTCTTTTCTTTTTAAAATATATTTTTATTGATTTCAGAGAGGAAGGGAGAGGGAAAGTGAGAGATAGAAACATCAATGATGAGAGAGAATCATTGATCGGCTGCCTCCGGCATGCCCCCTAATGGGGATTGAGCCCATAACCCGGGCATGTGCCCTTGACTGGAATCGAGCCCGGAACCCTTCAGTCCAAAGGTCAATGCTCTGTCCACTGACCCAAACCAGCTAGGGTTCTTCTTTCTTTTCTGATTTCTGTGGCTAGGACTTCCAATATTATGTTGACGAAAAGTGGTGAAAGTGGACCATCTTGTCTTTTGTCTTGTTCCTGATCTTAAAATAAAGCACTTTTAGTTTTTCCCCATTGAATATGATATGGGCTATGAGTTTGTCATATATGACCTTTATTATGTTGAGTAATGTTCTCTCTATTCTCACTTTGCTGACAGTTTTTATCATAATGGATGCTGGATTTTGTCAAATGCTTTTACTGTATCTATTAATATGAGCATATAATTTTTAGTGATGTTGTTTATGTGGTGTATCACATTAATTGACTTGCAGATATTGAATTAACCTTGCATTCCAGGAATAAATTACACTTGATTATGGTGCATGTTCTTTTTCATGTATTGCTGAATTCAGTTTGCTAATATATATATTTTTTATTTTTCCTCACCCAAGGATATGTTTTATTGATTTTAAAGAGAGGAAAGGAGGGAGAGACATCACTGTGAGAGAGACATTGATCAGTTGCCTCCTGTACATGCCCCAACCAGGGACTGAGCGCGCACCCTAGGTATGTGCCCTGACAAACTTTTTGGTGTATGAGATAACGGTCCAACTAACTGAGCCAGCCAGGGCCACCTTGCTAATATTTTTGAAAGATTGTTGCATCTATTTTCATTAAGGATATTGTCCTATAATGTTCTTTTTGTTTTTGTAATGTGTTTGATTTTGGTGTTAGAGTAATGCTGATCTTGTAAAATGAGCTTTGGAGCCTTTCCTTCTCTTCGGTTTTTGGAATAATTTCGAAGGATAGGTGTTAATTCTTCTTTGAATGTTTGGTAAAATTTACCTGTGAAGCTCTTTGATCCAGGACTTTTGTTTGTTGGGAAGTGCTTGATTACTGATGCAATTTTGTTAGTAGTCATTCAGATATTTTGTTTCTTCATGATTCAGTTTTAGAAGATTGTATATTTCTAGTAATTTATCCATTTCTTCCAGATTGCCCAATTATTTTGCATGTAAATTGTTTATAGTAATTTCTTATAATTATTTGTTACTTCTGCTTTTTTCATTTTGATATTCTGATTTTTCAAAGAAGGATAATAATAATAGTGGCCCCATAGGATTCCTGCAAAAATTACAAGATGTGTTCAGTTACATAGTACATGGTGAGTTCTCAGTAAATGGTGGTTTGTTTGTTTTTAATCCTCACCTGAGGATATTTTTCCATTGCTTTTCAGAAAGAGTGGAAGGGAGGGAGGGAGGGGGATGAGAAAGAGAGGAAGAGAGAGGGAGGGAGAGGGAAAGAGAGAAACATCGATATGAGGGAGACACATCAATTGGTTGTGTCTCTGCACGCGCCCTGACCCGGGCCGGGGTTCGAGCTTGCAACTGAGGTATGTGCCCTTGACCAGAATCAAACCTGGGATCCTTCAGTCCATGGGCCAAAGCTCTAACCACAAAGCAAAACCAACCAGGGCCAGAATCTGCAAATTTTTATTATGTGACATGCTTTTGATAAGGAAAATAAAAAGTATTTAAATCTTCATGTCCACTCCATAGCTTAGTCATTATTAATATTTTCAAATAGTCTTACACACGATGTTTTTAACAATAAGATTTTGCTGTGATTTTACTTACTCATGTGTCTTGTGTTATACAGAGAGAAAACATCTGGATATTGAGTATTTTCCACTTATCTGCCCTTTGCTACCCTCATTAATGAAAACATAAAGCATCAAGGTTTAATTTTTATGAAATACAGTCAGCCTGTTACTCTTCTTGTTGATGAACGCGTTTTGGAAAGATAACGTTAAGTCAGGGCACCTGCACACACTGTTGCGTGGTTCACTGCCCTCCTGATTGTAGTTGGCAAAGGCTGTGCTTCTCGGGGCGTGCTTTCCAGCGGGGCTTCTTCAGTGGTATATGCTTCTCCACTCTCCTTCTCTGTTGTTTTTAAAGATGAAGAGTTAACATGTTTGTTCAGCTCCTTGATTTTGAAAGAGTGAAAGATGATTTTGAAGTTTGGAAAATCCTCTCTGAGTGTGACCTGGGCAATGCCTTCCTGAGAAAGGGCAGATGGGCAGAAGAAAAGACCTTTGCAGTGTGTGTTGCTGAGTCAGCTTCAGTCCTGTGGCCGGCAGCCTCCACTGCTCACAGCCACGTGCCACCCTCACCAAGGCTGGTCGTCCTGACACTTGCGGCAGAAGGGACGGGGAGTCGCTTCTCAGGCGGGTTATGAGAAGACCGGCTCCGTCCTGGGCACTCTCTGTCTTGAATTGCTCACCGTGGGGAGGAGCACCTGCCCTCTGCAGAGGCAGCCTGTGGCGTGCTCGTGTGGGGAGGACCGAGAGGGTCTGCCCGCCCCGGGTGAGTGAGCTAGACGACTGCCGCTCCTGAGGGACGTGGAGCCGGAAGGTCCAGCCACGCCACTCCTGGGTTCCTGACCCCAAACTGAAAGAATAAATGTGTGTTGTTTTAAGCCACTGGGTTTTGGGGGGCTTACAGTGCACATTAAATAACGGAAACAGTGCTTCTTGTTCAGTCATTAGCGATGGGGAACAGGTTCTTCCTGAAGCCCAGACTGCATGGTTCATGTGCTACCACAGTGCCATCTGTTCGGTGAGGTAATAGCACTGCATAATTCTTTTCCGTGTTTAAGAGGGTTTTTTTAAAGTTTAAAATGGTAGATGGAACTCAGAGCGGTGGAATTCCTTCATATCTGTAGATATGAAGCTGTTAAATTTGCTAACTCATTTCACCATTTGTATGCTTCATCCAGTGATGTGATGTGAAACATGATAAATATCACTGTATTAAACAAAACTAATCAAGAATTTTCTTTAAGGCTCTCAGGAATATACATATATGTAGACCTACTCATATTCATTTGATACCATGATTACATACATCTATAATAATAAAAGCGCAATATGCTAATTAGACCAGACGTCCTTCTGGACGAAGCTGGGGCTGCGAGGGAAGCCCAGGTCCCAGGTGCCTGCCGGCGGCCAGAGGGAAGCCAGCCCGGGTCCCGGGTGCCTGCCGGCGGCCAGAGGGAAGCCAGCCCGGGTCCCGGGTGCCTGCCGGCGGCCAGAGGGAAGCCAGCCCGGGTCCCGGGTGCCTGCCGGCGGCCAGAGGGAAGCCAGCCCGGGTCCCGGGTGCCTGCCGGCGGCCAGAGGGAAGCCAGCCCGGGTCCCGGGTGCCTGCCGGCGGCCAGAGGGAAGCCAGCCCGGGTCCCGGGTGCCTGCCGGCGGCCAGAGGGAAGCCAGCCCGGGTCCCGGGTGCCTGCCGGCGGCCAGAGGGAAGCCAGCCCGGGTCCCGGGTGCCTGCCGGCGGCCAGAGGGAAGCCAGCCCGGGTCCCGGGTGCCTGCCGGCGGCCAGAGGGAAGCCAGCCCGGGTCCCGGGTGCCAGAGGGAAGCCGGTGCCAGCAGCCAGGGGAAGGAAGGCCTACTCTTGCACGAATTTCGTGCATCGGGCCTCTAGTATATTTATAAGTAATCTAAAAAGGCAGCAATAGTAATATGTGAATGTATACCACTAGATAGAAATCAGAATACAGAAGAGTCCATTGAATCACTTCCATTAGTTTTATTTTCTCTGGGAAGTTACTGTATTTAACTTCAAGCCTGGGGTGGGATTATGTTGAAGGCTGTGCAAAAGATCCCCGTTTTGATCCGGTTTGCAGATACCCACTTACCTCGCATTTGGTGCATCTGTATTGTAAGAACGGACAAATCATTGGTTTCTGGAGGTCTCCCTTCTCCTCATTTTGGCATGACAGAGGTTACCTAGACCGTGGCACATAGTCTGTTGCTGGGGTGTGCAGACATGCACCTCGGCGGCATTGCGTGTTGAAGTGAACTATACAGAGCTTAACAGGTTTCTTTGGTTTTGCAACAGAAACAAACATCACGATCAGAAAGGAGCTCCTGGGAGGCTTTAGGAGAGGAGAGCAGGCTTGACGTCTGCACCATGGCTGCTGGCCACGTGCTGTTCACATTTAACTTGATTACTCAAATCAAAACGCCAGCCCACTAGCCACATTGCAAGTCATCACATGTGGCCAGTAGCTCCCTCCCGTGTCGGGCAGCCCGGACACAGACCATGTCCACCCTTACAGGGAGTGTGATCTGGCTCCACAGCTTCAGACAGGCTTGCCGAAGTCTTTGCTTGAACTGATGAAGCCAGTCATTTCCTTCATCTTCCCATTGCTCCTCAAGACACAGCTGCAAGAGAGGCCTAACTTTGGCCAAGCCATTAGCCTGGGCTGTGCTGGGGGGGAGGGAGCTCTGGCAGGAGCGGCCAGGCTAGATGGCAGGGGAGCGTGGAGTGCTGGTGGGTCGTTTTAATTAGATTTTACCTTTCATTTGGATATAACAATATATTTTTCAGAAATTAAAAAAAAAGATATAGCAATGCCTCAGCAAATATTTGTTGTGAAAAGCGCATGTTCATATCCTATATAATAAAGAGATAATATGCAAATTGACCATCATGCCCTCACAATATGGCTTTCTATGACCAGGCTGGCAGGGGAGTTAGTGAGGGACGACCAAACTACTGAACAAGCAGGCTGCGTGGGGCAACCAGGCTGGCGGGGGTCCATGAGGGGCGATCAGGCTGGCGGGGAGGGCAGTTAGGGGGCGATCAGGCAGGCAGGTGAGTGATTAGGAGCCAGTGGTGCAGGATTGTGAGAAGGATGTGTCCCAGATTGGAGCAGGTGCAGGCTGGGCTGAGGGGACCCACCCCCTGTGCACGAATTTCATGCACCAGGCCTCTAGTTTTTATATAAATGTAATTTTATATTTAATGAATAATACTTTGGTATATCTCTTTCTCTATAAGTAAAGGGGATAGTAGTCAAGAAATTTTTCTGTAATAAATACTAATGAAAGCTGTATCACACAAGTTTTAGTTTCTTGCCTCTCAGCTTATTTTGATTTGGAAAAAAATGTTTCTGTCCAATCTTTTTAATGTTGCCATACTTCTTTTTTTTTTTTTCTTCTTTTTTTTCTTTTAATGTTGCCATACTTCTTAAACGTTGTTAAGCTTTTGCTGATGCTCCTTTAGCATAAGTCACGTAGAGGTCAAGCTGATGTATCCAGGTAGGTTCTGCTGGACTTACCCAGTTAGGTTTTCCTCCTCACTTATTCCTGTCCTGTTTCTCTCCCTCCTTCTCCTTTCCTACCCCTCCTTTCCTCTCTCCCCCTCCCTCCCTCGCCCTGTGGATATGTTTCCTCATGGCTTTACAACATCCTACAAACCCTCGGGGAATAGAAAGTATTACCACACTTTAAACATTGGTCACAGATTGAAGGATAAATATTTTTATGCTTTTTGCATGACTGTGACACATCTATTAGGAGACCAGTAAGCATGCCATGTTTGTTTATGTAGCACAGTCCTCTCTGACCCTGGTGTTGCATTGTGAAAGGAAGTCAGTTTTGTAAGCATCTGGCCCAGATCAAGGGAGACAGCGCTTGCCCAATGCCCTCTGGTAGACTCCACAGCGATCAGGCGCAGGGGCGCTGGGACCCCTAGCCCACGGTTCTGTAGCGTTCCCTCCGCGCTCTAGGGAAAATAAATAACCTTAGGTGAGCCTCTCTGTTCGTGAGGGGGATTTACAAGTAATTCAAAGGTGACATCGCTTGTAGAAATCAGAGATCACTCCTGATCCTCTCAACAGACGCCCTAATGCAGTGTCTACGCAACTTTCAGCTGAAAGTGTTTGCTGTAAGGGCCCCTTGGTCATACGGCTTCCTGTGCCACGAGAAAAGGGAAGCATAAAGCCTAAAAGAGAACCCTCAAAATGAAAACAAAGCATACTTGCTGTCTTCTCCCTTGTAAATATTACGAAAACCTAATTTATAATCCAAAGCTTAAGTTACGTTCTGTGATTTACATTTTACATTGCAATTGATTGTCAGGTGTCAAATAAGGCTTGTTTTTCAAATTATTTAGATACAGATAAATATAACGAAAGGAAAGCAGCATCTGAATGTGGGGTGGCTGCCGCCCCTCCCGGGGCCTGGGGCCTGCGTGCCCAGGAGGCGAGGCGGCAGGGCAGGAGGCGCAGGGAGACTGGAGGCCGGGCGTTCCACTGCTGGCCTTCCCGGCACAAACCGGTGCTGCGTTTCAGCCACTGTTGAGCTAGAGGTGGCTGCTTCCAGTTTGTTGTAAGTGGTGGAAGCCCAGGACACCATTACCTTGGGGCGCGGGATTTGAACGGGAATATGACATTTCAAATCCAAATAGTACATAAGCATAAAACATTTTGCTACATAATTAAATAGTGCCAGCCATTTCATGTTCCCTTAGAGCAGTGGTTCTCAACCTTTCTAATGCCGCGACCCTTTAATACAGGTCCTCATGTTGTGGTGACCCCCAACCATAAAATTATTTTCGTTGCTACTTCATAACTGTAATTTTGCTACTGTTATGAATCATAATGTAAATATCTGTGTTTTCCGATGGTCTTAGGCGACCCTGCTAGCGGTTCTCAACCTGTGGGTCACGACAGTAGCAAAATTACAGTTATGAAGTAGCAATGAAAATAATTTTATGGTTGGGGGTCACCACAACATGAGGAACTGTATTAAAGGGTCGCGGCATTAGGAAGGTTGAGAACCACTGCCCTAGAGGGAGAGCCCCAGGTTTATTTCCTCTGCTGCGTCAGAACACTCGGCAAGAATGGGCCTTGCCCCTCCAGTAGCCGCCTGGGAGCCAGGCCTGAGCAGCGAGGTGGAAGCGAAGTTGTTGGCTGGGACTTGATCAGCACCCTCTGCCCTCCCCTTCTTCCTTCCTGCTGCCGGTTTGCAGACGTGCTGGATGGCAAGGCTCCGGCAGCCCTTTAGACCGTGCGATCACCGGAGAAGAGAGATCAGGCCGAGGGCAGAGAGGACGTTAGAGGACGGCCATCGGGATCTTATGCAGCCTCAGCCTTGAGAAGACTGGTCCCAGAATTTTGTGGTCGACGCATAAAGTTCCAAGGAAGTGGTTGAATCAAAGCAGTGCAACTGTAGATCTTGTTGAAGATGCTGAGTACACGCAGGTGGGCAGTGGCAGGAGAGGGTTTGGTGGCGTCACCTAGCGCGGCTCACTGCCAACAGCTACCTCCACGCCCTCGTGATGCTCACTCGACGCTCGTCATCTATTGGGAAGCATGTGCGGAACATGCCTGCGAGCTCACGGCCACGGAGTGAGCGTGCTCATGCGGTGAGCAGGGTCAGGGGTCAGATGCCACTCCATTGAGGAACAGGGCTTGACGTGGCTGCTCGGGCTGGGAGGAGACTGATTTTCTATTCATTGGGTTTTAAAACACAGAAAACCTGTCCGGGGAGCTGTGATAAACCCTTTTTACAGCCAGTTGTGCTATCCCCAGGGCCGAAGTTCCGCTGTGATTGTATCGGCAGAAGTCTTTTCCTCCTTCCCGTCTGAGCCCAGTGTTCCCCCTCCCCATAATGCCCTGGGCTTGCACATTACCCACAGCATCTCCATTCGGAATCTAGATTTCCTACACCTCACTGCAGCATCCGCACCTGTCAGCTCTCCTGACCTCACTGACCATCACATCCATGGACACGCTCACTAGCCACGCCCTCCTCTCCCTGCCCAGTTTAGACGGTAGCTCCTTTGTGATGATGGCTTCCTTAAGGGGACTGCCTACCTCCACACCAGCCTCCTAGGGGATTGTGAGGGTTAAGTGACAACTCCATATGCAGGCCATGTCTGCTCAGCAAAGGTCAGCTCTTGCCATTACTTGGCTTTCCCCTCTTCCTATACTTGTCCAGCCGGGTTGCAGCTTCTCTGCCTGTTCTCTGCTGACTCAGCTCATGACCACGAATCTCAGATGTGCAATTCATCCTGTCCAGAAGTCCCACCATATTTCTCCAACCTGTTTGCCTGCCACTCTTCAAAACCTGTGTCCAAATCTCCTTCCTCAGTCCATCTGTACTCCCAGACGTTTTTGGTACAGATAACAGGAATCCCATTCCAGGTAGCTTAGGCAGAAGGAAATACTTTGTAATACCCCAGACTGCGGCAGGGCCGGGACTGTAAGCTCAGCAGCTCCGTGATGTCTTTCTGCGGCACCACCTGCAGTTTGCGGATTCAACTTTTGCTGGCTCCCCTCCCGGTCATGAGGTGGCGCCATGCTCCAGGTGTCCCGTGGATACGTGACCGCATCGAGGAAGAAGCCTGCTGATTCCTGGGCATCTTCCTTTCAGTGAGGAGGTCTTTCCTGGGAGACCCGGGGGAGCGTGGGGGTCGGCGTCCGGAAGCGGTTGGCTGTAGCTGAGCACCACCTCCCCTGCTCTCTGCCACCGCTGTCCACTTCAGGGGGCACTGCTCAGGCCCTCGCTGGCTCCTCCTCGGCTCCTTATTTGTGAGCAGTCTCCCTGGGTGACCTATCCAGGCCCCTGGCTTTGAGTGCCATCTATATGGTAGTGATCATTGATAAACAGCCTGCATATCCAATCACATGCCTGACCACCCACGTACATACCCTACAGGCATACTTAACATGACCAGAGCACACCCGTCCCTACACTCTCTCAGTGTCAGCAAGTACACCATCTTCTATGCATGCACTTACGCCAGAAATCCGGGCTTTGCATTGATTTCCCTTTCTCACACCCATTTCATCAGCATTTTGGGGCAACACTTGCCCAAATCTCAGCCCCTTCCCCTTCCTTCACTGCCCCGTTCAGTCCAGTCTGCCATCATGCTGCGCTTGGGCAGAACAGCAGCCCCTGGGCACCCTGCTTTTATCTTGCCCGTCATCTCTTCCAAGCTTCCAAAGCATCTTCTAAAACACAGACCACGCCACTTTCCCCCCAGAACCCTCCAGGGGCAGGGTGTAGATAAAGATGTAAAACTACCTGCATCTGAGTGATCCGCACCCGACAGTCAGCCCCTCTCTGCCCCTCCCCTCGCATCCTCCTCCAGCAGCTTCAGGGCCTCCTTCCTGGCCCTCGAGCAGGCTGAGCGCGCTTCCCCTCAGGCCTTCGCGCTGCCATCTCATCGTCCCTGTCCTGCCTGATCTTCACCTGCTGCCTCGTTAGCATTCAGGTGCGGGCTTCATACTTACCCAGCGAGTCCTCCCCACCACCCAACCTCAATTCGCCATCTAGAGAGGAGCTCAGAGCTTTCCCTGCCTTACTTCTCTCAGTAACACTTCGCTCTTTCCTCAGTGCCGGTTTGCTGCCTCTTTCTTTTCTCTCTGCCTTCAAGAGAATAAGCTTCATAAGACAGGATGGCCTCTGGGTGCCCACTGCTAGTTCAGCACCTGGGACAGTGTCTGCACATGTTAGGTCCCTCAGCCAATACCTTGAACAAATGGATTTTATTTGCAAAGAGTAAAACGTGAACTCCCATTGAGCTTTATCTGTTTTTGAAAGAGAAAAGCAAAACTAGTTATATTACTGCATCATTCATGATGCTGAAGAGTGTGTAACAGAAATGGCCTCTGGCCGCCCTAAATGGACAGGAACTTCCTTGTAAGGTTTCCAGCCTCAGTGCCTGGCTAAGAGCAGTGCTCAGAGCACAGAACGGAGGCCGCGGGACAGACAGCCCACACCGTGGCTGGGTCACAGTACAGGAATCAGCAGGTCTTCACATCGCTGCCGCGGCATTGCCTGTGAGCTCAGAAAGTCTCCGTGTCCCAAGCTCACCCATCAGGACCCAGTCCTGAGGGTAACAGCAGCGGACCAGACCTGACTCGATGCCTGCAGCTGGGCCAGGGCGGAGAGGAGGATCAGCCCTCAGCCCCGGTGGTGGGACCTTCCACCGCCCCAGGCTGCAGGCAGGTGGGGACGTCCCTCCGAAGGAAAGAGCAGGGTTTCCTGTGTTAGTGGGGGCAGTGGGGGCTGCTGCCGGTGCAGGTGCTGCGAGCTGAGGGGACTTGTGTAGTGTCTGAGTCTGTTGGTGCCCTGCCGCAAGCAGTATGAGCATCTGCCTAATCCTCCGTCTCCTTGGCTCCCAGTGACCAGAGCTTGTGCTAGAGAATGACCTTCTCACGGCACGGCAGAAGGCGCTCTCGGATGCTCAGTGGCTTCCTGTCACCCTCAGAGTAGACCCGGGTCAGCCGGGTGCCCCAGGATCTCTCTCCCCCCGCCCCCGCCCCCGCCCCCGCCCCAGGCTGCTCCTGCTGCCACACATGCCTTCCTGTCTTCTCTGCCCCAGCCGGTCACCTCAGAGCCCCTGGCGGGCCGTGGGGCCGTGCTCCTGCCCCCACGCCTGCTGCCTGTGGGTTCTGCAGGCGCCATGTGTGCTGGGTGCAAGTTTCCCACAGGAGCGTGAGCTTCGGGACCAGGGGCTTGGTTTCACCGCAGCTCTGGCCACGCGCCCAGCAGGAAGATGCGGTAAGCACTGGAGTGAAGGAACAGACGTGTTGGCACTTGGAAACTGGTTCCAGAAGAGGAATCCACAGGGCGGGGCTGCCCCAGGCGGCCGGCGCTCTCGGTGATGTCACTGCCATCACGTTCCCAGCCGTGGCTCCGCGGGCCCGGTCTCTGTGTGAGTGCTGGAGCCGCGCAAGTGCAGAGCCTAGGCTGCCTCAGGCCCCGAGGCCAGCTTGTTTAGAGCCAGGCAGGAGCCTCGGCGATGGCCGTGCCCAGCATCCCCGTTAGAAGGCAGGGCTCGCAGCCCCTCCCTGTTCCTCTGCTGCACCGCGTCAGGGTCACGCACCCCAGGAGGCCTGCTCAGTAGGTGGTAAAGGAACTGGGGAACAGTTGGGTTTTGTGGAAGCAAAATATGCTGTAAGATCACTGCCCCCAGGAGCGGTGAGGTGCATGGCGCCCAGCGGTAGCTGCGGTTCTGGCCCGTGGGCTTGGCTCCTGCACTTGGTAGTGCGGTGGGCGCTGCAGGGCGCCCGCGTGTGAGCTGCCCGTGGACGCCTCGGTGTCTGCGGACGCGGCCAGCCCAGGGAAGCCGAGGCTTCCTGACGCCACAGTGCTTTCTGGGAACGTGGGCAGGAAGTGGCTCGGATGTTTGCGCTCAGTGGCTGGCTCTGTGTCTGTACTGTGGCCGTGTTCCTAGTCCAGTGTCATATGACCACACAATGCGCAACGTTGGGAGATAATAAGCAGAGCTGACTCTACAGAGACACATACTGTGTGGGCATATCTGATACATGTATGTACCTCACACACCTGTTTTAGACCATGCATTCATTTCATAATTGCTCTTTAGTTATCACATAGTAGGTAAGAACCAGACCGGGTAGGTTTGAGCCCTATTCCTGAGATCTGACTCAGGGCCCGAGGGCAGGTTCCGTGCTGGAGGCTGTGGGATGGACGCCGGAGAGTGTGAAAGTGTCAGAGCGCTGGGGTCCTGCTTGCGGAGGGCTGTTGTCAGTGGGGGACCATTTGGTTTAACTCCATTGTTTAAATTTGTCGGTCCCCAAGAGTGTCTCTAGAGATGGCACCTGAGTGATCCTGAACTTGATGCCCGTGAGAACGATACCCAACTCTGCTAATACTAGAATTTAATACTCAGAATTAATAAAAGGTGCAGTAGGATGAGTTCCCTCTAGTGCACCTGTTTGCATTTGAACTTAAAATCCGCCCTTTTCCTTTCACACCAGGTCTGGGCACTTGTCCGGGTTGGAGATGGAGTGCCGCACTGAGCCCGCCTCCCTAGCGAGGTGGTGTGTTTGCTTCCAAGCCGGGGCAGATGTTGGCAGGGGTTTCTGTTTAGGGAACTGCTCCTGAGATGCGCATGGAAATCTGGGTCCATCAGCCAGGCGTGGGTCCTGTCCCCCGCACACGCTTCATTCTGCGGTTTCGGCTCACACGGGCACGATTAACTGAAAGGCAAACTGAACAGGCCACGTCGTTTTTATGACACTTGAAATCACAAGTTGTGTATTCCTGGCGGCGGAGGGGCGGCTGTCTTCACTCCACCAACGTAAAAGCGGGTCCGCGACCGGTCTCTGATCTCAGCAAACGGACTGCGCGAGGAAGGTGGGCCTGGCAGTTTTCCTGAGAAACCACACTAGCCAGGCGTCAGCTCAGGCCTGTTTGCGTAACTACTTAAGACAGCCCCTTTCAAAAAATGGCTGGGAAGACGGCGATTCCACCTGGAAAAGGATGAAGCTGGACCCGTTCCTTACACCACGTACAAAAATTACCTAGAAATGGATCAAGGACCTTAGTGTAAGAACGGAAGCTACACACTCTTAGAAGAAAGCGATGGGAAAGCTCAGTGGCATTGACCTGGCCATGATTTTCTGGACAGGACACCAAAAGCACAGGCAACAAAAGAAAAAATAGGTTAGGTTTCATCAAAATAAAAACTTTTGTGCATCAGACACTGTCAGCGGAGTGAAAAGGCAACCCATGGAAATACCTGCTGATCATTTAGCTCAGGGGGGGGAACCCTTTCCCTGCCAAGGGCCATTTGGATACTTATCATCTGCAGGGCAGACACAATTATCAACTTACACATTAGCCTGCTGCATTTGGTCATACATTTAATTAACTCACCCTCATGCCTTGGCAGGGCCAGGCCACATGATTTTGTGAGCTTATAGGACAGGCCGGACATTCCCCACCCTTCATTTAGCTGAAAAGGGATTAATAGTCAGAATATAGAAAGAATTCCTACAACTTAAAAAACTTTAGTAAGAATGAGTAGATTAAATAATTTAAAAAATGGGCAAAGGACTTCAGTAGACTTCGCCAAAAAAGAAGATACAATGACTAATAAGCACATGACATCAGGAGTTTTCGGGAAATGCAAATCAGAACCACAATGAGGTGCCACTTCACACCATAGGGTGGCTGCTATTCAAATAAAACAGCAGAAAGTAGCGGGTGTTACTCTGGCGAACGGAGCGTCGTGCCCTCTTGACGGGAGTGTAAATGGTGCAGCTGCTGAGGAAGACAGTGTGGCTGTTCCTCAAAAAGGTAAACATGGAACTCCTCCAGGATCCAGCAGTTCTGCTCCGGCTGTCAACGCCACAGAACTGAAAGCAGGTTTCAAACAATCGTGCACACATATCCATAGCGGCTTTGCACCTAATAGCCAAAAGGCGGAAGCAACCCAACTGCCCATCAGCGAATGAATACACAAGATGTAGCATAGCCATGCGATGGAATATTATTCAGCCTGGCAGAAGAAGGCCGTTCTGATGCATGCTGCACGCGGGTGACCCTGGAAGACCGGCTGAGTGGAATAACACTTACAAATGCTGTGTGATTCCTCTTGTGTGAAGAGCCCGGAGTAGATGGCTCTGATGTCAACCAGCAGGGCCACGTCTTGGGTGCAGTGTCCATGGTGACCCAGGTGAGGATCTCCCCCAGGTCCTCTGTTTTCAGCAGAAAGCACCGGCCTCTCACCCTGACACATGGCCCCAGCATTTAATTCATTAAGAAAAGCATGGAAATGTGTGCCATGCTGCTCAAGGGAGTGTGTCTGTTTCCTGGTGTTAGTTTCATGGCTGTTCTTTTGTTAATTTTTACAAAATCCTCATTCCTGGAGGATGTGCTAGTATAAGCAAAATGATATGATAACTGAGCTTAAGCTTTATGGACTTGCAAAATATTGAGTTTCAGCTGAATAAAAAGTGCCACATGAACAGTGACCATCGAGGGTTACTTTGGTTACTTTGACCAATCTACGTTAAACTTTGTACAGAACACCCAGAGGAGTAATTCCCTGACGCTGTGCTTGTCACGCTGACTGTATCCGTAAGTTCCGCATCTCCGGGCAGTCCCGCAGCTGCAGGAGTGAACACCACTCTCCGGTTGCATCGCTTATACCCCTGTTCTCACCAGCGTCCTTGGAAGCACCATACGTATCTTCTCCGTGCAGCTCGCCCCTAAGTTCTCAGATCTGTCTTTACTGCTCTGAGCAACAGCATTGCCACGGTTAGATTTACATGTGTCAGTACTTCACGTTTTTTTCAGACATTTTTCTGCCATATCGAGTAAAACACGTATGGACTCACCATTTCTGACTGCTTGGGCAGTGTAAACGGAGTAACGACTGCATTTTCCAGAAGCCGCACTCTTTGTGTTGATGTTAAAAAGCAATCCCTGTTGCCCTAGCTGGTTTGGCTCAGTGGATAGAGTGTCGGCCTGCGGACTGAAGGGTCCAGGGTTCGTTTCTGGTCAAGGGCACATGCCCTGGTTGCAGGCTCGATCCCAAGTGGGGGTTGTGCAGGAGGCAGCCGATCAATCAATAAAAATTAAATTAAAAAAAAAGCAATCCCTGTTGAAAATGTCAGCCTTAATCACCCATATTTTTTTCCTTTTAAAAAAATATTTTTTTTTTATTGATTTCAGAGAGGAAAAGAGAGAGAGATAGAAACATCAATGATGAGAGAGCACCACTGATTGGCTGCCTCCTGCACACCTCACACTGGGGATCGAGCCACAACCAGGGCATGTGCCCTGACCCGGAATTGAACCGTGACCTGGTTCATAGGTCAATGCTCAACCACTGAGCCACGCCAGCCGGACCTAAACACCCATATTTTCTAAGTATTAGTCAGGGTTCTTAATATGGTTGCTGAAGCCGCACCCTTCCAATGAGGCAGGCTTTGACTGGGAAACAGGTGGGGATGGCCTGACTTCCCGAAGGAATGTGCTTTCTTGAAACGTGGTCTTTATTGTTCATTTTTCCGAAGTTGATTGAGGTAAGAAGAGAGGCTGCCTTCCTTTGGAAGGTCTAGAAGTGGAGCAGCTGTGAGTGCGGGCGGCTGCCAGGTGCCTTGCGTCCTGCGGCTCACTGTCAGGCAGAAGTTGGTTTTTGTATGGAATCACCTTCCCAGTTTTAATTGTCGTTAGTAATAATGCAGAAAAAAGGTGTAAACTTTGTGGCCAACCCAGACACTTGAGCTTGTGTGCCTTTTCTCCTCTGAAACTTAGCAATCAGCCATTCCTTGTCTCCGGGCCACCCGGGCCTGGGCCGCTACTCTAAGGACAAGGTTTAGACGAATCTTAACAGGGTCCCTGTTTCATAGTGAAGCTACCAATAGTGCCTACCATTTAAATTTTTTTTTAATTTTAAAATATTTTTAGGATATATTTTTGTTGTTGACAGTGTTACAGTTGTCTGCCATTCCTCCCTTTTCACCCCCCTCCACCCAGTCCCCAATCCCCCACCCAGGTCTTCACCACCCTATTGCCCGTGTCCATGGGCTATGCATATCTCTATATATAAAAAGGCAGTGACCGTGACAACCAAAACGACTGTTCGACCGGTCACCATGCAGTGCTGGCATAGATGCATGAACACAGGTAAAGTCTATGAGTGAACTAAGAATGAACACGACAAATGCTTGCCTTCACGGAGCTCTCACTGTAAGAAGGTTAGGTCAGGGATGAGAATTCAAAATTGCCACCAGCACAGACGTGAGTTGCCGCTTCTCAGAGCAACCAGAGATACATCTGGTAGCAGACTGAGTGTGTGACTGAAGGGCTGGCGCCGATGTGAAGGTGGGGCCGTTCTGGATTTCCCAGAGGAGCCAATGGCTGCCTAGGGGGCAGAGCTTTTGATGCTGATTGGCATAGAAACCGACCAATCAGAACCTAATCTGGGTGAACTGCAAAGGCAGAACCTAAGGTGGGGGCTGAGGAGGGGTTTTAAGGCCAACAGCTGTTTGGTGTAAGGTGTAAGAAAGCGGTTCAATTTTTTAATAACTGGTTTGGCAGTATAGTGCATATGGCTGGCTATTAGTCCAAATATAGGGGTTGTGTATTTTTGTCTGCCAAGAGCATTGCCTCCTGCTGAAAAAGGCTTTTCCTCCCCATTTAAGCAATCCTATCCTATATAATCTATCTATACTAATAAAAGGGTAATATGCTAATTAGACCGGGTGGACCAGCCATCTTCCGGACATCCAACTTCCTTCCGGACAAAGCCATGTTGGTGGGGGCCGAGGCAGAGGCAGTTAGGGGTGATCAGGCCGGCAGGGGAGAGCAGTTAGGGGCGAGGTCAGTCCGGCAGGGGAGGGCAGTTGTGGGTGAACTGGCCTGCAGGGGAGGGCATTTGGGGGCAACCAGGCTGGCAGGGGAGGGCCTTTGGGGGCGACCAGGCTGGCAGGGGAGGGCTTTTGGGGGCAACCAGGCCTGCAGGGGAGGGCAGTTGGGGACAACCAGGCCAGTAGGGGAGGGCCGTTGGGGGCAAACTGGCCAGCAGGGGAGGGCAGTTGGGGGCATTAGGCAGGCAGGCAGGTGAGTGGTTAGGAGCCAGTGATCCTGGATTGCGAGAGTGCGGGATCGGGCCTGAACCGGCAGTTGGACATCTCCCGAGGGGTCCCAGATTGGAGAGGGTGCAGGCTGGGCTGAGGGACACCCCCCCCCCATGCATGAAATTTTGTGCACTGGGCCTCTAGTAAGTATATAAGTTCTTTGGTTTATCTCTTCTTGTCCCCCAACTCCACATCGAGGTATGTCAGTCTGTTCCATGCCTCTCTGTCTTATTTTGTTGGTCAGTTCATTTTGTTCATTAGATTTCACAAATAAGTGAAATTCTGTGATATTTTTCTTTCTCTGATTGGCTTATTGCCCATAGCATAATGCTCTCCAGCTCCATCCATGCTGTTGCAAATGGTAGGAGTTCCTTCCTTTTTACAGCAGCATAGTATTCCATTTTGTATAGATGTACCACAGTTTTTAATCCACTCATCTGCTGATGGGCACTTAGGCTGTTTCCAGATCTTAGCTATTGTAAATTGTGCTCCTGTGAACATAGGGGTGCATATATCCTTTCTGTTGGTGTTTCTGGTTTCTTGGGATATACTCCTAGAAGTGGGATCGCTGGGTCAAAAGGAAGTTCCATGTTTAATTTTTTGAGGAAACTCCATACTGTATTCCAATGTGGCTGCACCAGTCTGCAGTCCCACCAGCAGTGCATGAGGGTTTCCTCTTCTCCACATCCTTGCCAGCATTTGCTGTTTGTTGATGGTAGCCATTCTGGCAGTTGTGAGGTGGTATCTCATTGTGGTTTTAATTTGCATTTCTCTGATGATCAGTGACTTTGAGCATCTTTTCATTTGTCTCTTTAGAATAGTATCTGCTCTTGTCCCACTTTCTCGCAAATGAACTCCCAACCTCAGTGTCAGGCAATTAGTGCTTGCACTGAAAAATAACTCGGCACCAAGCCCATTTTTATGAGTAACTGTCTGCTTTTATGTTTATTAAATTAGAATTAGTTCACATGTCATTTACTATAAATGATTCTTTAAAAGCACATGAGCTGAATTTCTCAGAATCGATGAGTTTTACCTAAGCCATTGGGCCTGTCCTCGATCCCCCGTGCGTGGCCGAGGCGCAGTGAGCTGGCCCAGTGCACACCTGCCTCCTGCTGGTGAGGACTGGGTTCCATTCGGGAGTTCACCAGTGCGCTGCAAGGAGCAGTCCGTGCCAAGTCTCTTAGAAAAGACAGAAGATTCTCAAGTACTTCTTGACATTAATTTTGTAAACCAACTAGAGGCCCGGTGCATGAATTTGTGCATGGGTGGGGTCCCCCGATCACCCCACGGCCGGCCAGGGGGTGGGACTGCAGGAGGTCGGCGGGCCGTGACCTTGGGAGGTTGGCCGACCACAGGAGGTTGGCTGTGGAAGTGCACTTACCACCAGGGGCAGCTCCTGCATTGAGCGTCTGCCCCCTGGTGGTCACTGCGCATCATAACAACTGGTCAACCAGTCATTCCCATCGTTCGGTCCTAATGGTTGCTTAGGCTTTTATATATATACTAGAGGCCCAGTGCATGAAATTCGTGCATGGGGGTGTGTGTCCCTCAGCCCAGCTTGCACCCTCTCCAATCTGGGAGAGATAGGATCGGGGCCTAAATGGGCAGTCGGACATCCAAATTGACCATCACTCCAACACGCAAGATTGCTGCCCCCATGTGGTCAAAGATGGCTGCCCCCATGTGGACACAAGATGGCCCCACAAGATGGCCAGCAGGGGAGGGCAGTTGGGAGGGACCAAGCCTGCAAGGGAGGGCAGTTGTGGGCGATCAGGCCAGTAGGGGAGGGCAGTTGGAAGGGACCAGGCCTGCAAGAGAGGGCAGTTGGGGGCGATCAAGGTAGGATCGGGCCTAAACAGGCAGTCGGACAGCCCTCTCACAATCCAGGACAGATGGCTCCCAACTGCTCGCCTGCCTGCCTTCCTGATTGCCCCTAACCACTTCTACCTGCCAGCCTGATCACCCCATAACCACTCCCCTGCTAGCCTGATTGATGCCTAACTGCTCCCCTGCCAGCCTGTTTGCCCCTAACTGCCCTCCCCTGCAGGCCTGGTCACCCCTAACCACCCTCCCCTGCAGGCCTAGTCACCCTTATCTGCCCTCCCCTGCAGGCCTGGGTCCCCCCCAACTGCCCTTCTCTGCAAGCCCAGTCGCCCCCAACTTTCCTCCTCTGCCAGCCTGGTCCCTCCCAACTGCCCTCCCCTGCTGGCCTGATCGCCCACAACTGCCCTCCCTTGCAGGCCTGGTCCCTCCCAACTTCCCTCCCCTGCTGGCCATCTTGTGGCGGCAATCTTGTGTGTTGGAGTGATGGTCAATTTGCTTATTACTCTTTTATTAGATAGGATAGAGGCCTGGTGCACGGGTGGGGGCCAGCTGGTTTGCCCTGAAGGGTGTCCCGGATCAGGGTGGAGGTTCCCTTGGGGCATGGGGCGGCCTGGGCGAGGGGCCTGTGGTGGTTTGCAGGCCGGCCATGCCCCCCAGCAACCCAAGCGGAGGCCCTGGGATCTAGGTTTTATTTATCTTCTATAATTGAAAGTTTGTAGCCTTGAGCGGTGGCTAGGCGGGGCGGAAAGCTTGGCTTCCTCCATTGCCGTGGAAACCCAAGCCTCCTGCTTGCTCTGTGGCTGCAGCCATTTTTGTTGGGATTTACTTATCTTCATTTGTAGCCTTGAATGGAGGCTAGGGCAGGCCAGGGTGGCCGGGGGGTAAGCTTGGCTTCCTCCATCGCCAGGGAAACTCAAGCCTCCTGCTCGCTCAGTGGCTGCAGCCATTTTTGTTGGGATTTATTTATCTTCTATAATTGAAACTTTGTAGCATTGAGTGGAGGCCTGGGCCTGCCAGGACGTTTGGCTTCCTCCATCGCCGGGGAAACCCAAGCCTCCTGCTCTCTCCAGCTCCATGGCTGCTGCCATTTTTGTTGGGATTTATTTATCTTCTATAATTGAAACTTTGTAGCCTTGAGTGGAGTCCACGACCGGCCAGGGTGTGCGGGAAGCTTGGCTTCCTCCATTGCCGGGGAAACCCAAGCCTCCTGTTCGCTCCGTGGCCACAGCCATCTTGGTTGGGTTAATTTGCATACTCACTCCTTATTGGCTGATGGGCATGGCTTGTGGGTGTAGCGGAGGTGTGGTCAATTTGCATATTACTCTTTTATTAGATAGGATAGATTAAGAGATTGATTTAGTTTTCCAGTTACTAATTTTGACATACAAACTTATGGCCCTGGTTTATTTTTATAAATGAAGAAATGAAATATTGAAATGTTAGACCTAACGGGTAGCAGATCATTGCCTGCATTTTCTCTCTCCTCCACTCCACAGGGGGGACACAGCGCCTGCCGCGCGCCATTGGGATGTCCCTAGCCAAGGAGCTCATCTTCTCTGCACGGGTGCTCGATGGCCAAGAAGCCAAAGCAGTGGGCTTGGTCAGCCACGTCCTAGAGCAGAACCAGGAGGGTGATGCTGCTTACAGAAAGGCCTTGGACCTGGCGAGAGAGTTCTTACCTCAGGTACCTCCCATCCCACTTCCTTTTCCCTCTTTTTAGGTAACTTTTATAGCTAGCTAACAGAAACAACCATCATTTCACACACCTTAACGTCCTTGACTTGCTTTCCAAGTAGAGAAGTCCATGGCAGCCACAGAGCTGGAACTAGTTGCTGCGCTGGGTTAGCATCGGCAGCTGCAGAGCTAGAACTAGTTGCTGCGCTGGGTTAGCATCGGCAGCGCAGAGCTGGAACTAGTTGCTGCGCTGGGTTAGCATCGGCAGCGCAGAGCTAGAACTAGTTGCCGCGCTGGGTTAGCATCGGCAGCTGCAGAGCTGGAACTAGTTGCCGCGCTGGGTTAGCATCGGCAGCGCAGAGCTGGAACTAGTTGCCGCGCTGGGTTAGCATCGGCAGCGCAGAGCTGGAACTAGTTGCCGCGCTGGGTTAGCATCGGCAGCGCAGAGCTAACCTGCAGACGGAGTGGGCCGAGGCGACGCTGCCCACTGTGAGGTGTGTCACAGACACATTCATCTGGCACCGGAACTTCCCAGCCAGAGGGTTTTGTTGTAAACAGTTAGTGACTCCTCTTGATCCCCAGGGAGCATCAGGTGTCACACCATTACCTATTTCTGGAGTCAAAACTTCCTCGTGAACTCAGTCACCTATTGCAAACAGCACTCAATCGATTTGGGGTCACGGGTTCCTTGGGAATCCCATTGTATCCCTTTCCAGAATCCCTCACATTTGTTGGGAACTTTGCTTCCAGTTTCAGAAGGTGTTCCTGGAGTCCTTTGCTGTCAGACAAAGGCCAGGTCTGCTGTGACACATCTGTCCAAGGGCCGTCAGAGGTGACACACCTGTCCCGGGGCCGTCAGAGGTGACACTCCTGTCCCCAGGGCTGAGAGGTGACACACCTGTCCCCGGGGCTGTCAGAGGTGACACACCTGTCCCCGGGGCCATCAGAGGTGACACTCCTGGGGCTGTCAGAGATGACACACCTGTCCCGGGGCCGTCAGAGGTGACACTCCTGTCCCGGGGCCGTCAGAGGTGACACACCTGTCCCGGGGCCGTCAGAGGTGACACTCCTGGGGCTGTCAGAGGTGACACACCTGTCCCGGGGCCGTCAGAGATGATACACCTGTCCCGGGGCCGTCAGAGGTGACACACCTGTCCCGGGGCTGTCAGAGGTGACACACCTGTCCCGGGGCTGTCAGAGATGACACACCTGTCCCGGGGCCGTCAGAGGTGACACACCTGTCCCGGGGCTGTCAGAGATGACACACCTGTCCCGGGGCTGTCAGAGGTGACACTCCTGGGGCCGTCAGAGGTGACACACCTGTCCCGGGGCCGTCAGAGGTGACACACCTGTCCCGGGGCCGTCAGAGGTGACACACCTGTCCCGGGGCTGTCAGAGGTGACACACCTGTCCCGGGGCCGTCAGAGGTGACACACCTGTCCCAGGGCCGTCAGAGGTGACACACCTGTCCCGGGGCCGTCAGAGATGACACACCTGTCCCGGGGCCGTCAGAGGTGACACACCTGTCCGGGGGCTGTCAGAGGTGACACACCTGTCCCGGGGCCGTCAGAGGTGACACACCTGTCCCGGGGCCGTCAGAGGTGACACACCTGTCCCGGGGCCGTCAGAGGTGACACACCTGTCCCGGGGCCGTCAGAGGTGACACACCTGTCCCGGGGCCGTCAGAGGTGACACACCTGTCCCGGGGCCGTCAGAGGTGACACACCTGTCCCGGGGCCGTCAGAGGTGACACACCTGTCCCGGGGCCGTCAGAGGTGACACACCTGTCCCGGGGCCGTCAGAGGTGACACACCTGTCCCGGGGCCGTCAGAGGTGACACACCTGTCCGGGGGCCGTCAGAGGTGACACACCTGTCCCGGGGCCGTCAGAGGTGACACACCTGTCCCGGGGCCGTCAGAGGTGACACACCTGTCCCGGGGCCGTCAGAGGTGACACACCTGTCCCGGGGCCGTCAGAGGTGACACACCTGTCCCGGGGCCGTCAGAGGTGACACACCTGTCCCGGGGCCGTCAGAGGTGACACACCTGTCCCAGGGCCGTCAGAGGTGACACATCTGTCCCGGGGCCATCAGAGGTGACACACCTGTCCCGGGGCTGTCAGAGATGACACACCTGTCCCGGGGCCGTCAGAGGTGACACACCTGTCCTGGGGCCGTCAGAGGTGACACACCTGTCCCGGGGCTGTCAGGGGCTGGTGCTGTTACTGCTTCAGTCCTCCTCGATTAGCGAGTGAGCTCTAAGCTCTCTCAGAGCAGGCCCTCATATAATCCGTTCCCCATGGAAGGCAACAGAGCCTTACACTCCGAATCGATGGAGAGATAGCAAACAGAAAAGACTGTTATTGCTGTTAAGTACAATAGACTGTCACTGTAACTTCAGTAATTATATTTCTCGAAAACGTTAGGTAAATGTCTACCTTAAGAGGGTTAAAGGTCCAGGTGTCAGAAGTCATAGTTTAGATGTTGGTTAGCTGACTTCCCCTGGCTCACACCTTCATGGCGCACCCGTCCGGTGAAACCAGGGGCGCCTGAGCCAGGCTGTGGCCTGGTCCCCGTCCTGACAGATGCTCCCGCTGCACAGGGTTCAGCTCCACTCCAGAGCTCTAGCCTGCGGTCCCGGGTCCTCGCTCCAGAACGCGTCTGTCTCCGAGACCCTTGGGGCGTTGGTGCCGTCACTCTCCTCAGCTCCCCCTGCGCAGCGCCCCCCCCCCCCCCCCCCCGCCCCGCTCCACATGGGAGCACCGCTGGCCTCCCGTGGCGCCTGGGGACCAGCCTCTGAGAACACGCAGCCGAAGCGAACTGCGTCAGGATGCTGCCCAGTGACGTCAGCAGATGGCTGACTGACACCAGATGCAGAGGGTACACAGCCTTCGGAGGGGTCATCTTTACTTATGGTCTTTGTCACTGAACGGCGACTCTTCCAACTAACTGGAAGCTTCTCTGAACTTAGCATTTCCAGGTGACTTCTGTATTGGATGCCACTCCATTTTCCTGTCTGAGAGAAAGGCTCACCTGGACGGAGAGGCATTGGGTTAGTGTTCTGGGAGAGCAGCTAAGCAAACCAGCCGGTATCTAAGCCTTTCCGGCTCCCTGAGCCTCGCTGGCCAGGGTATGGCTGCGGCAGAGCCGGGCGGCCCTGGGAGCATGCTGGACAGCAGCCGGGCTGGCCCGAGGCCCCAGCCTGAGGCCCCAGCGTCGGAGCCGGGGGCTCCTGGGACAGGGAAGTGTGCGGCTCCCAGGCCAGGGCCGCCTGCTGGTAAAGGGGTGCAGTCTCAGTGAGAGGAGCTGATGGTTTCTGAAAGGGCCCTGCTGAGTGCGCACCAGGGTGCAGATCCTGCTGGGAGGGTTCTGAGCCTCTGAGACGAGGCCTCCCGGGACATTTGAAGCAGGAGACACGGGAGGAGAGGAGGCGGGCTGGCGGGCGCCTCCAGGGCTCTGAATAGGAGGAGTAGGAGAGCCTCTTCCAGACAGATATGGTCCAGGGCCCCGCACGCCCTGGGGTCCTTTGCTGTCCCTGTTATTTGGAGCCTACCTTTCATTGTCATTCAAAAGGCATTGCAAAGCAGGCCACTGAGTTCTAAGCGGCACACGAGCAGTTTCTGGGGACTCACGTGTGGGTGGATCACCAGCTCCCATCTCAGGGCCGGGGCTCCGGGGACAGGACCCGCTTTCCTTCTCCCAGAGGACAGACACCAGTTCTTCCTCGGTGACCCTCACATCCGAGGGACTTCCTGGGACGTTGTGCCCTGGCTGGGGCCCGTTTGCACTGTAGGTCACCATCGTGGTTAGTTCTCCAGGCCCTTGGAGGAGACGGCCCGTGTCTGAAACACCACGCTATCCCCATGGGGATGGGTGTCTGAGGATGCCGAGGTCCCTGTCACACTCTGGCGGGTGTGGTGTCCTGCCCAACACGCTGTCTTCCTTCCTTTTTTCTTAACTTCCAGGGAGATTTGCTGAAGAAAGGTAAGTCCCTGGAGACCTCCCAGCGCGCAGCCTGCCAGCCGCGTCCTGCGGAGTCTGCAGCGCACCGGCGGGAGCTGCTCCGCCTCCTGCTTAGGCCGCACGGCTCCCAGAGAGACTTGTGCCCATCACTGCCTCTGAGCAGCCATGGCTGCCTCCAGGCCTCGGACCCAGCCATGGGAACCTTTGAATTCTGCTGAGATGTACAGCATAATTAGCATGATAGTGATTAAATCTGTGTTTTTTAATTTTAATTTTAGGGACCTGTTGCAATGCGAGTGGCAAAATTAGCAATTAATCAGGGGATGGAGGTAAGTTTCTTAATGGTCGAGTTTGTTGTTGAAGTAGGTATTGGAGATTTAACTTAAACGAACCATGTTTAACTTCTACATTATATTTTAATGTTCTAAAATATAGCTGTTTCAATGCCACTGTCACTGAAAGCTACTGAGGTTCTCTTTATTTTATTTTATTTATCTTTATTGTTGAAAATATTACAGACGTCCCTTTTTTCCCCCATTGACCCCCTCCACCCCCCACCCCTGCCCCAGGCCTTCACCGCACTATTGTCTGTCCATGGGCTGTGCATATATGTATACAAGTTCTTTAGTTAATCTCTTCCCAACCCCAACCCCGCCTTCCCTCTGAGGTTCAACAGTCTGTTCTATGCTTCTGTGTCTCTGGGTCTGTTTTGTTCATCAGTTTATTTTGTTCATTAGATTCCACATATGAGTGAGATCATGTACTACTTGTCTTTCTCTGACTGGCTTATTTCACTTAGCATAATACTCATTTAATTCTGCAAATAGGTGCTGTTAGTTAACTCAGTATCATAATCACAGAATTGGGTGGTTTCTCTGACGGCCGCACAGCTTGTGGATTTCCCATTGAGTTAACAGACTTCCTGACTGTAGTCCACGGAGAACCAGAGCAAAGGGCCTTCTGCGCATTCTCATGCTGACACCTTGTTAGCGAACACCCATCGGGGCTCCTGGCTCTGCACTTGGCACTCCTGGGTGCTGCCTGCAGGGAAACACGTGAAGCAGGCAGCCAGGCGCGTCCGGGCCGTCCTGGGCGGGGCTCCGGCGGTGGAGGCCAGCCGGGCAGGGCAGGCAGCCGTGGCGTGGGCTTGCACTTGCAGCAGTTCTATTTTGGTTCAACGATGGGAGTTTTTAAGAAAGGTGCTTATTCCTTGCATATCCAGAGCCCACTGTATTATCGTAGGCTTCCCAGCAGTAAAAAGAAAGTGAATTTGTTAGCAATAATGCAGTTTTTAACATTTACAAAGTACTTGATTGGTTTTTAAGATTTTTGCATAATAGTAATAATATTTAGTAGCAAACACCTTATGTGACCCTGACTGTGTGTCCTTGCCGTCACACACACACACACACACACACACACACACACACACACACACCTCATTTTATTGCACTTTATTGCGCTTCACAGATAATTGCATTTCCATCAATTGCAAGACCCTCCAGCAGCACAGACGTGAGGACTCACTGAAGGCTCAGGTGATGGCTAGCATTTTTAGCAATAGAGTATGTTTTAATGAAGAAATGCACATTGTTGTTTTAGACATAGTGCAGTTGCACACTTAATGGACTACAGTGTAGTGTAAACCTAACTTTTGTATGTGGTGGGAAACCAAAAAGTTGTGTGACTTTATTGTGGTATGTGCTCTATTGCTGTGAACTGGAGCCGAACCCGCAGCATCTCCGAGCTCTGCCTGTGTGTCTAGGTACTTTATAGTCTTCACTGATTCGTTCGTCTCACCCTCAAGTACCCTCGATTGGTAGGAACTACGGGTAGCCCTTTGTGTAGACGCGCCTCTCTCGCGCACAGAGGTGAAATACCTCCCCACGGCCACATAGCTCCCACATGGTGCAGGCAGACTTGAACCAGGCGTAGGTTCCAAAGTCCCCTGCTGGTCTTCCATGTGATTTGCCACATGGCATCGAAGGCTCTGCTCTCTGGGAAAGGGGTGTTAATTTGAATTTACATTGAGTGTCCCACGCTTTCAAAAGGAATTCCTGCTGACATGAATTATGTTTTTATCCTCAGGTCGATTTAGTAACAGGGTTGGCCATAGAAGAAGCTTGTTATGCTCAGGTATGTAACAGAGTCACAGTCAGTGCCTTCGGGTAAGTCAGATGAATTACACAAGGCTGGGCAAGGCCACACTCACCCACTCCCAAGTCACACAAATGTTCAGATTGTTTCTATTTGATTGTTTCCAGCTCTTTTGGTTGATTCTGTTCACAAACTAATGACTTGTCTACATAATTCAGAAAACTCTGAGAATAATTTAGTGCCGTCTGTGCTAGAGCTGTCTCTCTGACTTGGGTTGTATCCTGTGGGTGTGACTCGAACCCTCACTGCAGGTGCAGCGGAGGGTGGGCGCGGGCAGCAGTGAGCAGGTGCCTGCTGCGGAGCATAGGTGTGGAAGACGCGCTGCCTTTCCTGGCACTCGCAGCCTTCCCTAGCCCTGATTCAAGTACCCAGCTTCCTGTTTTGTACGCAAATTAGTGGGACTTTCTGTGGAGGAACAACGGTCCTTCCCTTCTCCCTTGTCCCCCCGTCCTTCCCTCCCATTCATCTTCCCTTCCTCCTATTTTTCTGAAAGATGTGATGTTTAAGAGCACCTAAAGGAGCAAAGCGCTTTGTCCTGCTTTTCCTGAGGATTAGAAACTGCCTCAGCCTCCATTAGACTGTTGTCATGGGAGGAGCGAGCGTGGAGTTCTGCCTGGGCGCGTGGAAACCACCACCTGTGGTTGGTGAGCACATGCTGTGAGTGCAGTGAACTACAGGCCTCGTACGGAGCCTCTGAGGCCGAAGAAAAAGCTTGAAAGCATATTTGGCCACAAATCACACCTTAACAAATGTAAAGGAACAGAAATCATACCAAGTATTCTGCCAGACCACAATGGAATTAAACTAGAAATATAGGTGGAAAATCCCTCTTATTAATGGTGGGTTCTAATCTTTAATGAAGGTTAAGCCAGGCACATGTGTCAAAGAAGAAGTCTCAAGAGAAATTCAGATGTTGCTGAACTGAATCAAAATGAAAATGAAATTTATCAAAATTTGTGGCAATGCATTGAAAGCAATTGCTTTGAGAGAATTTGTAGCACTGAATGCATATATTAGAAAAGAAGAAATATCTAAATCAATAATTTTCCACTTTATAATTAAGAGCAAGTTGAATGTAAAATAAGCAGAAGAAAAAATAAACTTTAGAGCAGAAATCAATGAAAATAGAAAAACAATAGAAAAAGATTTAAAAAAACAAAAGTTGGTTCTTTGTAAAACTCTATAATATTGATAAACTTCTAGCCAGGCAACCAAGGATAAAAGAGAGAAGATAAAAATTACCAACATCAGAAATGCAAGAAGGTCCATCACTACAGGTGCCACGGACACTAAGGAGAATAAAGGAATACTATCAACAACTCTTTGCCCCAAAATTAGATAACCTAGATAAAATGGACCAATTCCTTGAAATACACAAAATACCAGAATTCACACAAGGAGAAATCACCTGAGTAGGATGTTTGTTAAAGAAATTAAATCAATAATTAACCTTCCAAAATAGGAAGCGCCAGACCCAGGTGGTTTCACTGGTGAATTCTTTCTGACATTTAAGGAAGAAATTCTCTCAGGTCTTTTTCAGAAAATAGAAGCAGAAGGAACACTTTCTGAAACTTATTCTATGAGAGCAGTATTGCCTTGATACCAAAACCAAAGAAATTACAAAAAAAGGAAAACTGCAGACTTCTATTTCTGATGAACACAGACATAAAAATTCTCAACAAAGAATTAGCAAATCAAATCCAACAATGTATAACAAGAAGTATTTGCCATAACCAGATATGCAAGGCTCATTCAGCACTCAAAAATCAATTAATGTAATCCACCACATCAATAGACTAAGCAGGAGAAATACAATTATATTAACAGATGAGGAAAAGGAATTTGACAAAATCCAACACCCATTCACGATTAAAAATTCTCAGCAAATTATGATTAGAGGGGAGCTTTCTCAGCTTAATAAGAATGTCTACAAAAACCTACAGCTAATATATTTAACTAGAGGCCCGGTGCACGGATTCGTGCACCTGTGGGATCCCTCGGCCTGGCCTGCACCCTCTTGCAATCTGGGACCCCTTGGGGGATGTCAGACTGCCAGTTTTAGCCTGATCCCCACAGGCCAGGCCAAGGGACCCCACTGGTGCACGAATCTGTGCACCGGGCCTCTAGTATGCATATAACATCTTTGGTTAATCTGTTCCCACCCTCCCTCCTCCCCCCTTCCCTCTGAGATTCATCAGTCTGTTCCATGTTTCCATGCCTGTGCATTGAGCGTCTGCCCCCTGGTGGTCAGTGCCTGTCATAGCTACCGGTCAAACGGTCACTTAGGCTTTTATGTATATAGATGATCAGGAACAGGGCAAGGATGTACCCTCTCACCACTTCTTTTTAGCATCTACTAGAAGTTCTGGCTAATAGAACAAGACAAAAAGAAATGAAAGTTCGTCCTGACCGGTGTGGCTCAGTGGATAGAGCATCAGCCTGCGGACTGAAAGGTCCCAGGTTCGATTTCGGTCAAGGGCATGTACCTTGGTTGCGGGCACATCACCAGTAGGGGGTGTGCAGGAGGCAGCTGATTGATGTTTCTCTCTCATTGATGTTACTAACTCTCTATCCCTCTCCCTTCCTCTCTGTAATAAAGTCAATAAAATATATTTTAAAAAAAAGAAAGAAAAGAAATGAAAGTTATACAGATTGGGAGGGAGGAAATAAAACTGTATTCATATATTACATGATTACCTATGTAGAAAATCCCAAATAATCAACCAAAAAATCACACTAACTCATAAGCAAGTACAGCAAGATTTCATGACATGGGGTTAATATATACAAAAGTAAGTTGCTTCCTTATATACCAGCAATGAAGAATTTAAATTAAAAGCACAATATCATTTACATTAGCACAAAAAAAAATACTTAGGTATAAATCTAACAAAATATTTGCAAGGTCTATAGGAGGAAAACTATAAAAATGGTGAAAAATCAAAATCTAAGTAAGACCGCTGGCGTGGCTCAGTGGTTGAGTATTGACCTATGAACCAAGAGATCACAGTCCCATTCCTGGTCAGGGCACATGCCTGGGTTGCAGGCTTAATCCTCTGTGGGGGCGTGCAGGAGGCAGCCTATCAATGATTCTCTCTCATCATTGATGTTTCTATATCTCCCTCTCCTTTTCTGAAATCAATAAAGATACATTTTTTGAAAAAGATCTAAGTCAATGGAGAGATGGCCCATGTTTATGGATAGTAGGATTTAATATTATTAAGATTTCACTTCTTCACAGCATGACCTATATATCAATGCAATCCCAATACAAATCCCAACAAGCTACTTTATAATGGCAGACTGTTTCTAAAGTTTGCATGGAAAGTCCAAAGACCCAGGTTAGCCAACTCAAGACTGAAGGAGACCAAAGTTTGAAGACTGACCCTACCCGACTTCAAGACTGACTATGACGCTACAGCAACCTAGACAGTGTGGTCGTGGCCAAAAGACCGACAAATGGACCACTGGGGCGGAATGGGGAACCCAGAAGTAGACTCACACAAATATAGTCAGCTGATCTTTGACACGTGAACAAAGGCAATTCTACACAGAGGAGATAGGTCTTGAAAGCAAATAGTACTAAGGCATCTGGACATGCAACTTACAAAACAATTAATCTAGACGCTGGCCTTACACCCTTCGTAAACATTAACTCAGAATGGGCTGTAGACTTTAAAATGAAAAACTATAAAACCTCTTGAAGATAACAGAAAATCTAGGTGACTTTGGACTTGGCAGTGACTTTTTAGATATACCACCAGAAGTATAAAAATGAGAGGAAAAAATCATGTTTGACTTTATTAAAATGAATACGCTGCAAAAGACACGGTGAAGAGAATAAAAAGACACGCTGCAGTCTCGGGGGGAAATCTTTGCAAAACAGTTATGAAGGATGTGTGTCTAAACATGCAAAGAACTTAAAACTCAGCAACAAGAAAATAACCCATTGAAAGGTGGGTAAGAGATCTGAACAGAGACCTCACCAGAGTAGATGTATAGACGGCAAATGAGCAGACGAAAAGATCCTCAACATCACATGTCATTAAGAAATGTAAATAAAAATGAGCTACGATTTGGCCATTTCTTACAATGTTAAGCAGTCTGACCCTGTGGTCCAGCAGGATGTGTTTAAGCAGGCAAGCTGAGACTTAGGTCCCCACAAAGCCTGCACCATGTTCAGGGCAGCTTTATTTATAATGCCCAGATGGCCTTCGGGAGGGGATGGATAGATTGTGGGGCCCCCTGACAGTGGCGTATTAGCACACGATAACCGGAAATGACTTACCCTGCCACAGAAAGGCGTAAGAAACTTTAGTGCGTATTGCTAAGTGCAGGACTTCAATCAGAAGGCTGCATACTACATGATTTCAACTCCATGCCATTCTGGGAGAGGCAGTGGGGTCAGGCAGGGATGAATTGTGGGCCATCGGGATGTTTAAAGCGGGAATTTTTCTGTAGGACACTGTAATGGTGGATCTGCACACACATTTGTCAGAGTCCGTGAAAGATGCCACTTGGTGAGCCCTAATGCAACTCTGGGCTTCAGTTAGTAATAATATATGGGTGTTGGTTTCATCAGTGGTAACAGATGTAGCACGGTCAGGCGACGTGTTAATACTAGAGGAGATGGTTGGGGTCCTGAGGGAGTCTATGGAACTCTGAACTTTGGCTCAATTTTTTGTGTGAACCTAACCTAAAATTGTCTAAAAAATAAAGCCTATTAATTTTTAAAGTATATTTGAAATGGAGAAAAACGATAGTTGGAATTAGAATAATAAATTTGGCCACATAATTAGAATTGTTCAGATGACTACTAGATTTCAAAATTTAGATTGTGTTCTAATTAGTTTTCTTAGATAAAACTTGTCAAAACTGCTTTCCCAGTGTTTACTTTTTGGTGCACATAACGTACCATTTTGTTCCTCTTAGACCATTCCCACGAAGGACAGACTCGAAGGGCTTCTGGCTTTTAAGGAGAAAAGGTCCCCTCGCTATAAGGGGGAGTAGACAGACAGCGAGCGGCCTGGGAAGTGCCGGTGCAACATGTGCTTCCGGGAATGGCTCAGCGCCTCAGCACCGTGGCCGGAGCGAGGAGCGGCGAGCCGGAGGCGCCCCTGGAGGCGACCCACGTGCACGTGTCCCACTGTGTAATGCCACTCAGCCAGTGTAAGCTAGTGTCCCGTCGAAACAGATCCAAACGTAGGTAGGCTTTTACAATATTTCCTGCATATGAAGCTTTCTGTTCTTAGTTTTTTATGTGAATAATGTATATACTGCACTCCAGGGATAATGTTGATTGTAAGTCTACTGTGCTGCAATATGAAAATAAAATTATTTCTATAGACCCAAAATGAGAAGTTATACAAGTAAAGTTTCTAAGGGAACATACACACATGCACACACACATGCATCTCACACTGAAAAATGAATGGATAGATATTCTAAGTGAAATTGATCAGATCTAAATAAAATTGGTGAAAAGTAAACTTGGGAATTTTTCTCTCAGCCCATTCTTTTTTAATTGAATAAAACATCGTGTGTGGGATTTTAGAAGAAACCAGCTTTCCCTGCTGGTCCTTTCAGGTGAGCTCAGTCGTCAGAGACAGGCCAGGGCCTCGCGAGGCCACCTGCAGGCCTGGCACCTGCTGCTCAGCCTCCGGCACGTGGCTGGCCCTGGCCTCCCGAGAAAGAAAATGGCAGCCAGAGTCGTGGCTTAAGGGTGCGGTGCCTCCCCAACCCCTCCAATTCCTCGCACCTGATTTCAGGAAGGAAAGGAGGTGGCTTTCCCCCTGGCCAGGCAGAGCCTCCAGACTGGGAGCAGCTGGCAGGTCACGGTGGGGTGCCTTGCCGGGGGGCCTGTGGGAGCCTGGGGGACTGTGGACTGAGTGTGCGGGAGGAGGGCATCACGGTCCTGAAGGAGCTGAGCTGCCTTTCCTTGGTGTTTGGTTCATCACACCAGGCTGCCTGCCTGCGGGCGGCCCAGCCCCAGAGGGAAGCCCTGCTCTCTGGGACCTGTGCCTCATTTAAGGCCCCGCAGCCCCGCTCTGAACGCTGTGGGGGTTGGGGGTGCAGCTAGGACACATTCAGGATGCCTGTTCCTTGCAGCCCGCACTCACTTGGCATCTAGACCTCCTTCCTTTTGGAAAGTGTATATATGCTTAAAAACGCAACACCTGAAAACAAACAGTCCATTAAAACTTGGGCAGAGGGCCTGAATAGACACCTCTCCAAAGAGGACATACCGATGCCAAGAGACACATGAAAAGATGCTCAAGGTCACTAACAATCAGAGAGATGCAAATTAAAACCACAATGAGACATCACCTCACACCTGTCAGAATGGCTACATCAACAAATCAACAAACAAGTGCTGGCGAGGATGTGGAGAAAAGAGAACCCTCGTGCACTGCTGGTGGGAATGCAGACTGGTGCAGCCACTGTGGAGAACAGTATGGAGATTCCTCAAAAATTTAAAAATGGAACTGCCTTATGACCTAGTGATTCTACTTCTGGGAATTTATCTGAAGAAATCAGAAACACAATTGGAAAGAATATATGCCCCCTATGTTTATCGCAGCATTATTTACAATAGCCAAGATTTGGAAGCAGCCCAAGTGCCCATCAGTAGATGAATGGATAGAAAAGCTGTGGGACATTTACCCAACGGGTTACTAGGTCCTAAAAAGGAAGAACATTTTACCCTTGTGACTGCATGGAGGGACCTCGTAGCATTACGCTAAGTGAAAGAAGCCAGTCAGAGAGAGACAAGTGCCATATATTTCACCTAGAGTTTAATGAACTGAACTAATGAGCAAATGCAGAGACTTGTAGATAGAGAGCAGGCAGACAGCTGGAGGTGGGGGGACGGGGATTGAGCAAAAAGAGAACTCACGGACAGGAACGACAGTGTGGTGATTGCATGGGGAGGAGGGGAGGCAGAGGTGGAAGAGGGTGTGGGGGTATAATAGTGATGAAAAAATGTTTAAAGAAAATTAAAGAAACTGAGACACAGTGTTTGTATCCAGAGGGACACACCAGAGTAGACAGCCTTCTCGGCAGCTGGAGCTGCATCGAGGCCCTGAGACCAGCGAGTTTGAGGGCTGGAGGCCCAGCAGCCACACCCATCAGCAGGAAGCGGTGTGGGTGGGGCTCCTGTGCTTTCGGGGAAGCCTAGCAGCATCTTGTCTGTCTGCACTGCTCAGACTCAGTACTGTATTCCGCTCCCGGCGTCCCCGTTTCAGGTGGCTGTCGATGTCCCTGGGCAGCACACGGGCTCTTAGCCACGTTTCCCCTCCTCTGAACCCGCAGTGAGACCTCGGGCAGCGCACCCGCCCGCTTCATCTGTACGGGTCCAGTAGCTGCTCGCGATCATGGCAGACGGACAGCGGTGTCCGGGCCCAGGGCTCTGAATCAGCCGGTGGTCTCTGGATGTTTCCCATTTCAGAGGAGATGTGTTGGGGCAGGGCAGTGGGTCTCAGACCACGTCGGATTCAGGGCCTGTTCAGAGCCTGGGAAGAGAATGTGAGAGAAACCTGGTCCTCAGTTGAGCCCATTGAGGCGCTGGGGCCTGTGAGGCTACCACCGGGTGGAGGAAGGCCTGTGGCCCCACACACTTACGCTGGCCGCTCTCACGGGTCCAGACAGAGATGAGGACTGTAGGCAACGGGTGCAACTTCCCTCCCGGGCCCGGGGCTGCGGGCTGAGAGGACGGCTCGGCTAACCTGAGCTTCGCCCTCTATGGGCTGAGCGGGCTGGACTCTCACTGTCTTCCCTGCTCCCTGGGGGCTGGGCCGGAAGAGGCGCAGAACACTACGCCCGAGGCGGCCCTGGGTTACTGCCGCCGGGCCCTTGGGGCGAGCAGGAGCTCTGCTGTTCTCAGAAAAGGGATCGTGCGGACAGGATGGGCCGCACAGAGGAACACAGCCCATTTCTCACGGCCTTCGGATTTCGCGTGGCTGCCTGGCCGCCTCGTCCCAGAGGAGGTGCTGGGGACTGTGGGCCTGTCGGGGCAGCCGTGACGGACCAGGGACAGGCAGCCTTCGCAGGCCGTGCCCCCGCCGCACTGCCAGGGTCAGCCCCACGTGTTGCCAGAGCGGGCCGTGGGCACAGCTGCCACAGGCCGTGGTCGCGGGGAATCTGAACCAGCAGGCGGCCTCCTGAGCTTTTCGAAATGAGGCTGAGTCACTCCCGGTCAGCCGCTGGGCCCGGGAAGGAACGCAACCTTTGTGCCGTTTGCAGAAATGAGTGGTTGGCAAGTGACAGTTCGGACCTCTTGCCTCTCCCCCACTAACATTTATTTTGAGTTGTTCATTGACACTTTTCCAAAACAGTTTTATGAAGCCTAGAATTTGCTCACCAGTGGCCACAATTTGAATGCTTTAAATATACAAGAAATGTGTGTCTTGCCATAAAAGAGAGGAAATGACAGCCCTGACTTGGCAGGAAGAAATTCTAATTCTTGGAGGGCTGTGATTGGCATTAATACCTGCCAGTGGTAGTCGGCATTTTGATGGGTGTGTATATGCAGTTAGATTTTGTGTAATTACTGACAAGGTGGGACTTGCATCTGCCATTTTGCTATTTGTTTTCTACATGCCATACTTGCTCCGACCGGTAACCAAACGGTGACTCCAGGTTCATGGGTCAACTCTCAGCCACTGAACAACACTGGCCAGGCAGTGCTTTTTTAAAAACGTGATTTGAGTTACTCTCTAGTGTCATTTCAACCTGAAGGACTCGATTTATATTATTTCTTGTAGGGAAGTTCTCCTAGTGACAAATTCTCTGTTTTTGTTTATCTTGGAATGTCTCAATTTTTTCTTCATTTTTAAAGGATAATTTTGTTAGATACAGTGTTCTTAGTTGACAGTCTTTTTCCCCCAGACTTTAAATATGCCATCCCATTGTCTTCTGTCCTGCACGGTTTCTGATGAGAAACTGGCTGTTAATCTTATTGAGAACACCTGCGAAGCCACTTTTCTCTTGCTGCTTTCAAGATTCTTTCTTTGCTTTGGCTGTTGGCAATTTGGTTACAATAAGTCTTGGTGCGGATACCTTTGAACTGATCCTGAGCTTTTTGGCTGTGTAGATTAATGCCTTGTGTCAAGTTTGGGAAGTTTTTGGCCAGTATCTCAAAAATTTTATATTGATTTTTAGAGAGAGAGGAAGGAAGGAGAGAGAGAAACATCGACTGGTTGCCTCCCGCATGCACTCTGACTAGGGATGGAACCTGCAACCTGGGCTTGTGCCCTGACCAGGAATTGAACCAGTGACCCTTTGGTGCATGGGATGACACTCAACCACCTGAGCCACACTGGCCAGGGCTCTTTAAATATCCTTCCTACACCTTTCCCTTCCCGTGGAACTTCCACATGCATGTTAGTACACCTGAATGTACCCCACAGGTCTGAGTCTTTGTTCATTTTCCTTTTATCTTTTTTCTGTTTACTTTTCTAATTTGATGATTTCTTTTGATATGTCTTCAAGTTTACTGATTCCTTTGACCTCTCAGATTTGCTCTTCAGACCACTTAGTGAATTCTAGCGGCTGCTTCTTTTCCTTGTATGGGTCACACTTTCGTGTTTCTTTTCATATCTTATATTTTGTTGAATAATAAACATCCTATATAATTAAAGCCTAATGTGCAAATCAACTGAACGGCAGAATAACCGACCAGTTGCTATGACGCGCACTGATTACCAGAGGGCAGACGCTCAATGCAGGAGCTGCCCCAGGCCAGCCACGGCGGGTGCCAGCCGGGGCCCCACTGGTCGCCCCACAGAGAGAGGCGACCGGTGGTAGCGGCAGGGGACCCGTGCACCAATGTTGTACACCGGGCCTCTAGTGTTAAATAATATGGCAACTCTGGAAATCAGATCCTTGTCCCCACCCCCCATGGTTCTGGTTGCTGTTTGTTATTGTTGCTCTTTATTTGTTGACTTGTCTGAACTAATTCTGTTGTTGGATGTGGTCACTGAAGTCTTGGTTTGGTTGGTTTAATGGTCAGCTAATGATTGGACTGAGATTTCCTTAAATTCCTGGAGCCAAGAAGTCTCCATCTCACAGAGGGGCTCTGTGCATGGCCAGGGAGTGTCTTTTTTTTTTTTTTAAATATATTTTATTGATTTTTTACAGAGAGGAAGAGAGAGGGATAGAGAGTTAGAAACATCGATGAGAGAGAAACATCGATCAGCTGCCTCTTGCACACCCCCTAATGGGGATGTGCCCGCAACCAAGGTACATGCCCTCGACCGGAATCGAACCCGGGACCCTTGAGTCCGCAGGCCGACGCTCCATCCACTGAGCCAAACCGGTTTCGGCCAGGGAGTGTCTTCAATGCTTCGTCAGGCAATTGGCAACCTTGCTGAGCCTTCACTTCCTTTCTGTGCAGAACCCCAAGGACAGCCAGAGGTCAGTGTTAGGGCTTCCCAGGTCTTCCCTGCGCGTAAACACAGTTGTGCATATTCACCTGCCTTCTGGATTACTAGGAATCGGCCAGAACTGTGCACAGCCCTACGGACACCTGATTCCCCAGTTTCTCCTTGTAGGCTTTTGATTGCCCTCTCATTTGTGCCAAGGGTTATCACTGCCTCAGGCAACTCTGAGGCTAAACAATTGTTACTGGTTGTTTATGCAAATTCTCTGTGGAAAACTCTTCACAGGGAAAGAGCTCTCTGTCAGGCCAGATAAAGACAAGCCCTGTGAGGGGTTCACCTGCGGGGAGTCCCCTGGGACCTGCCAGGCTGGTTGGATGATGAAGGGTTCCTGGGAGCAGAGCTGTGGGCAATGCACAGGTGCAGGGTGGTCAGGTCAGGCCGCCTTGACTCTGAGGCTGCTGGTTTTGGAACTCTACAAGGAGTCTGGAAAAGGGAGCGGATGCACAGCAGTGTAAAATGTCACAGAGCCTAATCTTATTAAGATTCAGCAAATTTTCTTGAATAAAAGCTCCTCAGATTGTTGCAAGCTTTTGGTTGATTTCCAGGGTTCTGTAAAAATGGATTTTGACAATTATTGCGAGTGTTCTCATTGCTTATATGGAGGAGTAGATTTTTAGAGATTCTCACTGCATTTCCAGTGAGGTGACCCACCCACCTGATCCGAATGCAGTGGACGTTGTTAGTAAATAAGGTATTCAGAGTAGCTTTCTCACTGATATATCAAAACTGATGTTTATAATAATAAAAGCGTAATATGCTAATTAGAACGGACATCCTTCCAGACATCCTCTGGACAACCTTCCAGTCGAAGCCGGAGCTGCGAGGGCTGAGGCAAGCCTCGACGGCTCCGAGGGCTGAGCCCTTGCATGAATTTCGTGCATTGGGCATCCAGTTTAATAATAATATAACAATATATTGTTAGTTATCAATATTAATATTATAGTATTAGAATCCAAATTATTTGTTTACTTCTTTTTTTATGTTTTTATTGATTTCAGAGTGTGGAAGGGAGAGAGATAGAAAGAAACATCGATGAGAGAAACATTGATGGGCTGCCTCCTGCACACCCCCTCCTGGGGTTGGCGCCCACAACCTGGACATACGGCCTGATGGGGAATCGAACCAGTGACCTCCTGGTTCATAGGTCGACTCTCAACCACTGAGCCACGCCAGCTGGGCTCCCTTACTTCTGAAATGTAAAGGTTATTGAAGTCAGAGAAGGATAAGATTACTGCTGCTGCTGTATGTCTAGTGTGTGTTCTGAGAAGGCCCAGGGAGCAGAAATGTGCGGCTGCATCTGAGGCTGCCCCTGCCTAGTCATGGGGGGGTTTGGTGTGGAGGTTGTGTCCATCCAACCCTCAGTGGCTAAGCTAAAGCCATAAGCCAAAGCAATTCAACCCATAAATGCATAATTCAAGTAGTATATCTCAATTATTGGAATTCTAGCATTTACCGGTGTTTTTATGTTTGAGGAAAAATACAAACTTTTCTTCCATGCTGTTAAATTCGTGCTCCACTGTTGGGCATTAGGACTGTGATGACGAAACAGTTTATTAATTTGAACTTATCAGATCTTGGGCAGGCTTTCGTGTATAGTAAGAGTTTGCTATTGATGAAATCCAGAAGTCCTTTTCTAAAAGAAAAAGTAAAATGCAAATAATCAAGATGAAATTTGAGAATTTATTTTTTCTAATATAGGCTGTGGAGCTAGATATATTCTAGTTGGTTACTGGAACATATAATTGGCCGCTGATTGAGTTTCAAAAGAATTTTTCGGTTAAGGTGACATTGAAAACAGCGGGTAGAATTTCCACGGAGTCATCTCACCCCATGGGCACTGTTAACGCTCGGAGCTCCTCGGACACAGGGGCCACCTGGTGGCCTTGGTTGATTATTGGTCTGCTCCCTGGAGAAGCAGTGTGTGCTGCACGGGCCTGTACTCCTGTAAGAATTACAGCGTATCTGCCGGGAGTATTTCACACGCACCCTCTCTGGATAATGCCGGCAGGATTACCAGTAGGTAGTGGCTTCTCGCTGACGTTGCTCAGGAATGTGAGCGTGATAACTGAGGGTTGATGGGTTACGTGTAGATCGCTGGCTCCCAATCTCTTTGGCTTTTGCTTTGCTTTTCTGAGGTGTAAAATAATCTTCTTGTGGGGCTGTGTCTATTGTTTCTGACATAAATGCCAGGAGCCACTTGAGCAGAGTATCTGATTTCAGTTTTAAAGGGCAGTTTTTATAATGACCAAGAGTGACACCTGCGCCACCTCACACCGTGCCAGCGACCAGGGCCTGCAGAGACGCCCAGTTCCCCATGTCATCCACGGAAGCACTGGCGATGAGGGCCTGGCCAGGAAGCGCATGGCACGTGGTTCCCGTTCTGCCTCGGAAAGGTCCCGGTCAGGCCCAGTCCCTGGCCTGGGTCACCCAGCCGTGGGCCCGCCCCTGACGCGCTAATGGCTCTCGCAGAGCTGTCCCTGCAGGACCTGAGGATGAGTGACTGCGACCTAACGCTCATCGCACAATTAGAAGATGCAGACAGCTGATATGAGCTCAGAATGTGCTAGAAATGAGCAAATGTCTTTTGGCTTCTTAACGTTTGATGGTTAACAACTGCTCTAAGGACTCCGTCGGCAGAGGGAGAACGCGGGCTGCCCGCAAGGACTGGGTTAGTAGACAGGGAAGGGGCACAAGCTCGTGTGCGGGAAGCGGAGCGGCCGGAGGCGGGGACACGTGGCCTGTGGGGACGCTTCCGGTGGTGAGGAGCACAGACCCAGCAGGACCTGCACCGGGCGGGAGAAGGGGTCCCCTGACCTCCAGCTTCGGGGACAACCAGGTCCCCTCTTCTCCTGCCTCGCCCTCTCCCCGCCCTCCGCTTCTCCACGCAGGCTTTCCCGCCCAAGAGCAGGCTTTCACCTCCACTCCGCCGGCACATTTGGGGAAGGGCCTGGGCCCTGCGCGGGGTGGGGGCCACGCGCTCTAGTTGGCATCCCTCGTTAGCACCCCGCGCTGAGCGGGGACACAGAGGGAGGTGCCTTCACCAAGGCCAGCGACGCCTCTTGGTGCATTTTGCTGCTCACCTCCCTCCCCACTCGCACGAGGACTCACGCCCAGGGCAGCTCTGGGTCACCGCGCGGCCTCAGGCCCAGGCCGCACCACTGAGCGGGCGGGCGCAGGCACGCCCGGGCTCCGGAGCTGGAGGAGCGCGGTTGGTACCGGGCAGGCGCCCCTGAGGCCCGCTGGCTCCGCGGGTTACCATCCACCTATCCATCTCGCAGGGGATGCTGGGGTCCGGCCTCTGCGCGCCCCGGGAGCCCCAGGCCGCAGTGAGGGGAGCCTGCTGTCCCCGCAGGGGCAGCGCTGCACATCCCTGCAGCCAGGCCACCAGGCAGCTCCGGGGTTCCCCACAGGACACATTGTCCCCAAGTCACACGCCTCAAGGCGGGCGCACTGGCTTCCCTCCCAGCCCTTGGCACAGCCGCCCGTGTCTGCGGAGACTCCGAGCGGGGTCAGGGCCGGGCCGAGGCGCAGCCCATGTTCTCAGGAGAATGAGTCTCGGAAGGCCGGACCCTCGGTCCCAGCAGATCTGCCCTGACCGTTGCGGTACGAAGTGGCCTCGTGACAGAGTTGCGGGCGGGCCGGGCATAGCCCCGGCTTCGGGGCCTGCTCAAGGGTTCGCAGCTGCTCTGGGGGGCCCCGTGCCCATGCCCTCCCGGGCTGACGCCAGGAGTGGGCGCAGGGCCTGGGCGGGCGCTGGGAAGGCTGCGCCTGGAACGGGGGAACGGGGCGCAGGAGAGGGGGTCGTGCTGGGTTCAGATGAACTCCGCTGGGTACAGCCTGCGTCCTAGCTTCACTTAGGGTTCGTTCAGCACCCGCTTCCCCAAGAAAGTCTCTTTGCATTTGGAGTGTGTGTGTGTGTGTGTGAGTGTGTGTGTGTGTGTGAGTGTGTGTGTGAGTGTGTGTGTGTGTGTGTGAGTGTGTGTGTGAGTGTGTGTGTGAGTGTGTGTGTGAGTGTGTGTGTGTGTGTGAGTGTGTGTGTGTGTGTGTGTGAGAGTGTGTGTGAGTGTGTGTGTGTGTGTGAGTGTGTGTGTGAGTGTGTGTGTGAGTGTGTGTGTGTGTGAGTGTGTGTGTGTGTGTGAGTGTGTGTGAGTGTGTGTGTGAGTGTGTGTGTGTGTGAGTGTGTGTGTGTGTGAGTGTGTGTGTGTGTGTGAGTGTGTGTGTCAGTGTGTGAGTGTGAGAGTGTGTGTGTCAGTGTGTGTGTGTGTGTGTGAGTGTGTGTGTGTGTGTGAGTGTGTGTGTGAGTGTGTGTGTGAGTGTGAGTGTGTGTGTGAGTGTGTGTGTGTGTGTGTGTGAGAGTGTGTGTGTGAATGTGTGTGTGTGAGTGTGTGTGTGAGTGTGTGAGTGTGTGTGTGTGAGTGTGTGAGTGTGTGTGAGTGTGTGTGTGTGAGTGTGTGTGTGTGTGTGTGAGTGTGTGTGTGTGAGTGTGTGTGTGTGAGTGTGTGTGAGTGTGTGTGTGTGAGTGTGTGAGTGTGTGTGTGAGTGTGTGTGTGTGTGTGTGTGTGAGTGTGTGTGAGTGTGTGTGTGAGTGTGTGTGAGTGTGTGTGTGTGTGTGTGTGTGTGTGTGAGAGAGAGAGGGTGGGGGAGGAGGGAGAGATTTTATTTGGTAACTGTTTTGGGAAACAGCGGAGAGTGGAGCTCCCTTGCTGTGCCCAGGCCCCAGGGTCTGTGGGCAGATACCACCCGGCTGGTGCACGCCCGGTGCTGCCCGGCTGCGGGGGCTCCTGGGCAGAGGGAGGGGCTCCCTGGGGTGTGATGGGCTGGGCGCCCTCGGGCTGACATCCGTAGTTCCCTTGAGGGCCCCTCTGGCCTGTAGGAGAGAATGGCGTGGATCTGGGTGTTCAGGAGGGAGTGGGCTCGGTTTAGTGGGGGCAGAAAACAACCTAAGCCGCCTCCCTGGGTGAGCCCCCCTCCCTGGGTGAGCCGCCTCCCTGGGTGAGCCCCCCTCCCTGGGTGAGCCCGCCTCCCTGGGTGAGCCCGCCTCCCTGGGTGAGCCCCCCTCCCTGGGTGAGCCCCCCTCCCTGGGTGAGCCCGCCTCCCTGGGTGAGCCCCCCTCCCTGGGTGCCGCCCGCCTCCCTGGGTGAACCCCCCTCCCTGGGTGAGCCCCCCTCCCTGGGTGAGCCCCCTCCCTGGGTGAGCCCGCCTCCCTGGGTGAGCCCCCCTCCCTGGGTGAGCCCCCCTCCCTGGGTGAGCCCGCCTCCCTGGGTGAGCCCCCCTCCCTGGGTGAGCCCCCCTCCCTGGGTGAGCCCCCCTCCCTGGGTGAGCCCGCCTCCCTGGGTGAGCCCCCCTCCCTGGGTGAGCCCCCCTCCCTGGGTGAGCCCGCCTCCCTGGGCGCCGCCCGCCCGGCTCTGTGTCACTGGCCTCCGGGGCCGCGGGGTACGGCCGGGCGCCCTGCGGCTCCTGGCTCGGACCCACCTGTCTCCATAGGAGCTGGCCGCCGCCAGGCCTCCGCCCAGGCACCTTTTGTCTAACAGCCACGTAGGTTGGGTGGCATTTTCACAAGAAACCTAAGTACAGGGGTTGTGCGAAGGTCCTTTGAAAAGCCCAGGGCCTCTTAGGTGGCCCTCAAGTGATAAATCAAATGTTAACAGCTGTCGGAGGGCATTTAAAACGCCCCGCGACGGGGCTGGAGCCCCGCCCTGCAGACACCGCTTGTCGTGGGGCCGCCGGGCTCAGGGAAGGCTGCTGGTTTCCAAGCCGGATCTGTCCGGTGCCCTCACTCGGGAGAAAGAGCTAAACACACTCGAAGGGGCATCACCTGCAAAACCGGTGGTGGCTTCTCCTCCCTCCCGCTGCGCTGCACGGCCGGCGCCCGTCTGTGAGCGGGGACTGTGCCCTGGTTTAGGGCAGCCCCCGGCTGCACCGTCCCCTGGGTCTCAGCCTCGGCACCTCCTGTCCGCTCCAGAGGCTCCGGCCCCGAGAGACAGCGCGGCCGGGGCTGGCCCTGCGCCCTCTGGGCAGGCGGCGCTGGGCAGGCGGCTGAGAGCCAGCGCCTGCTGGAGCGGGTGCCCCTGCACACACCTGGGGTCGGTTGCGGGGCCTTGGGGGGCAGCTGGGACATGTGTGGCCACACACGGGCTTGGAGGGGGCGAGGCCCAGCCCAGGTGGGTCTTACACCTGCGTGGCCGGGAGCAGTGGTGCTGGGAGAGCGCCTGCTCTCCAGGGACCTGTGCCGCTGGTGGGCAGAGCCGAGGGCAGCCCGCCCGCCCCGCCGCGGCCCCACCCGGTGTGTCTGCCCCACGTGCCCCACGCCCAGTGGGGCTGGGAATCTGCAGCTTAGAAACTGCCTGTCTCTGGACTTCAACCCGAACCTGCGCTTTCTCAGGGCAACGGAAACGGTGCCCAGGTCCCGCCTTACACACCACACACATACATACACACATCACAACACACATGTACCTCACACTCCACATCACACCACATACACAGAACACACACCACACATACACTCCCACACCTTATATACACACCACACACCAGACATATACCTCACACCTCACATACACACCACACACTACACATCACACCAGACATATACCTCACACCTCACATACACACCACACACCACACATCACACCAGACATATACCTCATACCTCACATACACACCACACACCACACATCACACCAGACATATACCTCACACCTCACATACATACCACACACTACACAACACACCAAACATATACCTCACACCTCACATACACACCACACATCACACCACACACACATCACACCACACATACCTCACACCTCACACTCCACATTACACCACACACCAGACATATACCTCACACCTCACATACACACCACACACTACACTTCACACCAGACATATACCTCATACCTCACATACATACCACACACTACACCACACACACATCACACCACACATACCTCACACCTCACACTCCACATCACACCACACACCAGACATATATCTCATACCTCACATGCTCACCACACATATACCTCACACCTCACATTCCACATCACACCACACCAGACATATACCGCACACCTTACATACACACCACACACCACACATCACATCACACACACATACACACATCACATGTACACTTCCCCAAACACATACACACATCACACCACACACCAAAAATCTACCTCACATCTCACATACACACCACACATCACACATGACACCACACATACACTCCTTACAAACACACAGAACACACACCAAACGTATACTCACCACACATATATCTCATACCTCACATACACACATCACACCACTTCACACATACACTCACCACACACACATACTACACACATACAAACACTCCATATACACACACAGCACAAACATACACAAATGGACACCAGGAAAGACGGGAGGGGGGCTGTGCTCTGTGTATTAAAAGTCAATGATAAAGAAGAAATTTAAAGGCAAACAGGGAAAAAACAGTAAGCTACAAAGTTATCCCCCTTAGTGGGCTACCAGATTTCTCAGCAGAAATTCTACAGGCCAGAAGAGAGTGGAATGACATATTCAAAATATTGAAAGATAAAACTATCAGCCAAGCATATTCTATCCAGCAAAGATATCCTTCAGATATGACAGACAGAAACGGAGGGCGTTCCCCAACACTGGGCCTGCCTTACAAGAAATGTTGAAAGGAGCTCTCCTACCTGGCATGGAAAAGCAAAATGGCAAAGCTATTTCAGGACAGAGCGCAGTCACTAAAGGTTAGCACAAAGGTTAAAGGGGGAAAACATAATTAAAAATAACTACACCTACTTCAGTTTGGCAATTAACTCACAACATAAAAAAGGGAAAATTTGTGACAAAAACGCAAAAGCGGAGGAAGAAGATGAAACCCATAAAGAGAAATGAAGATAAGACATTAGTAGCATAAAAAGGGCTTTTTATCTATAAGATGTTTTATACAAACCACATGGTAACCACAAAACAAAAATCTAGAGCAAAGACACAAAACATTAAAAAAAAGAGGAAACGGAAAAAAATCATAGAAAACCACCAAACTAAAATGGCAGACAGAGAGAAAAGAAACCACAGAAATAGAGAGCAAACAGAAAACAAAAGCTACAATGGCAGTAGTTACCGCTCATACATCAGTAATCACCCTAGATGTAAGTGAGCGAACTCACCACTCAAAAGACACAGAGGAGTGGGATGGGTTAAAGATAATATGTGCTGCCAGAGGGAGACCCATCTCAGCTCCAAAGACACAGAGGCTCAAAGGGAAGGGCTGGGAGGTGGTACTCCAAGCAGATGGCAGCCAATGAAAGGGGGTGTATCCCTCATCATACCAAGCAAGACCGACTTCAAGCCAAAAAGGTAACAAATTTTAGGATTTTTTTGCTCTGTTTCTGTGAAAACTTCTGTTGGAATTTTGATAGGAATTGTATTGAATCTGTAGATTGCTTTAGGTAAGATGGACATCGCTGTTAATTCTTCTGATCCATGAGCACAGACTGTATTTTCATTTCTTTGTGTGTTCTTCAGTTTTCTTCAACAATGTCTTTAGTTCTCAGTGGACAGGCCTTCCATCTCCTTGGTTACGTTTATCCTAGGTATCAGGTCCTTGTCGTCATTGTAAATGAGGTTGTTTCGGTAATTTTTCATTGTTAGTATATACTGGTATGTGTTACTTAGGATCACTGTTTCTTTGTCGACTTTCTGTCTGGATGATTTACCCATTGATGTAAGTGGGTGTCAGAGTCCCTACTGTTACTGCATTGCAGTCAGTTTTCCCCTTTAGGCCTGCTAATAGCTGTTTGAAATACATCGGTACTCCTGTGTTGTGTGTGTATATATATTGATAAGTGTTATGTCTCCTTAATAGATTGTCCCCTTTAACTAATACCCATCTTTGTCTTTTTGCTTCCTACAGCTCTGGGGCTGAGGCTGGGTGTGTGGGGCTGAGGCTAGGTGTGTGAGGCCGAGGCTGGGTGTGTAAGGCTGAGGCTGGGTGTGTGGGGTTGAGGCTGGGTGTGTAAGGCTGAGGCTGGGTGTATGGGGCTGAGGCTGGGTGTATGGGGCTGAGGCTGGGTGTGTGGGGCCGAGGCTGGGTGTGTAAGGCTGAGACTGGGTGTGTGGGGCTGAGGCTGGGTGTGTGGGGCCAAGGCTGGGTGTGTAAGGCTGAGGCTGGGTGTGTGGGGCTGAGGCTGGGTGTGTGGGGCCGAGGCTGGGTGTGTAAGGCTGAGGCTGGGTGTGTGGGGTTGAGGCTGGGTGTGTGGGGTTGAGGCTGGGTGTGTAAGGCTGAGGCTGGGTGTGTGGGGCTGAGGCTGGGTGTGTGGGGCTGAGGCTGGGTGTGTAAGGCTGAGGCTGGGTGTGAAGCCTCGGACACACTTCCACCTCAGTGGGTGCCGCTGCCAGGCCTGTCCGGCGCCCACGGGGGAGGGGATCGGCCGGGCAGAGGGGGGCAGGAGCCCTGTGGTCCTCCGCTGACGTGGCGTGGCCCCTCGTGTCCACCCTTCCCGGGAGCTTGCACGTGAGCGCAGCAGGCGTGCCAGGGGGCGCGGCCGGACGGCACAAGGCCTCTCCATCGCTTGAAATCTGGAAACAGCGGCAGCGCCCACACCCCGCACCCTCTCCCCGAGGAAGGTCAGCCCTGCCCTGAGCTCCGCCGCTGTCCAGGGCCCCTTCCCCGGTGGCAGTCTCTGAGGCCCGCCCCCGCCCCCAGGGGTGGCCATTGCTCAGGTTCTGGCCTGCAGGCTGAGGGGCTGCCTGCTGCTCCCCTGCTCACCTGAAGGTGGGCACCCAGGGAACTCAGCGGTCCCAGAGCAGCTGGCGTGCAGCTGCTGTCCTAGGACCACGGTGGACATTGCAGTTCTCCAAGGGTCAGAGGTCACACAGCCGCCAGGGCTGCCACATGGATGAGCCCCTGTTCTCCGTTCCCGCTCCCATACGCCCCGTTCTGGGCGGGGTGGTTTGTCCCGTTTATGGCCTGTGACGTGTGGCCCATCACCGGCCGCAGCACTGCCCCGGCCGCTCGGTGACTGAGTGGACGTGAGGGGTGAGCCCGGGAGGGCGGCAGAGAGCGGGAGCACTGGCGGACGCGGCGTGTGCCTGCTGAACCTGCAGGATGTATTTGCAGCCTCGTTTTGGTAGCAGCACTAAGAACAGAAATAAGAAATCCCGAAAGAGTGAGAAGAGACAAGAAGAAAAGGTGGGGGTGCCCAATGGCACCCTTAGGCTTCCCACGCCAGTGGAAGCTGAGGGCATGCGCACAAACAGGTCTCCCTCTTCCCGGTTAGTCACGGCTGTAAAGCCAGGGTGCGGGCTGCGCGGGGCCTGTGTGTCACACCGTGTGTGACAGCTGCGGACACGGCCCTGCGGCCTCCAGGTGCGGCCCCGCGGGGGCGCCGATGGCACGCCGCTGCCTGGCCTCTGGGAGGGGGGTCCCTCAGCACCCAAGGAGAAGGTGACGCTTCTTGCATTTTTTAAAGTAATAACTTTAAATATAAAAGTACTTCAAAAATGCAAAGAAGAAAGGAAAACACACCCCAGTCCCGCCACGGGCGGCCAGCAGTCAGCCTCCCTCCCCGCTGAGGGCCGGACCGCGGAGCAGGCGGCTCCTGGCTGGATTTCGGAGCCGGGTCGCCTGGGGTCAGATTCGCCGCCCCCGCCCCCGCCCCCGCCCCGTGGGGCCTTCGTTGGTCACCTGGCTGCTCCCTGCTTCGGGATTCTGGTCTGTGAAGGGCACCCCACAGTGGCCTCTTGCAGGATGGCGAGGTTAATGCATGAATGTATCATCTCTGTGGCCTCTTCCACAAACCCTCACCAGTTTGCCAGGGGCCTATCACCGTATTTGGAGTTTTGCAAAAGCAATAATTTGTTTTTGTGCCCACCCCCTCCCCCCCCCCGCCCCGAGTTAATTTTATTCTTTTTAAGAAATCATGTTCAGTCGTCCTCCCTTATCTGGGGGACCTTCCAAGACCCTGGTGGGTGCCTGACACTGTGGCGTTAGGAAGACATATAACGTTTATTTCTGTCCGCCTGAAGGAAGCACTTGCTGGCTTCTCCCTGGCTCTTGCATCGCAGCCCCACGGCTGCAGCCCGGGGCCGTGACCTGAGCCCGCACTCACACCTCGGCAGCGGCTCTGACAGCGGCTAAGTGGCCGCAGGGAGAGCCACTCGGCGGGACGCTGGACACGGCGACCACGTCCCGAGTGACGGAGCAGGACAGCACTGAGGTCATTGCGCGCTCAGGACGATGCGCATTTTAAACGTGTGAGTTGCTTGTTCCTGAATTTCCCATTTAATATTTCCCGACCAGGGTTGACCGCAGGTAACACACCTCAGACAGTGGACCTGCAGGTGAGGGGCTATCATGCTGCCAACATGGCGAGCTCTCCGCTGGGATGCAGGCTGACATGTGGCTGACATGATGACGCCGGGCGTTGGCATCTCACTTCGGCTTGAATGGAGCTGTCTTCTTAGACTTTGAGGCTCCTGAGTGTTAACGTGTTAACGTGCGTGCGTTTTAGCCCTTTTTAAAGGAATGTTCGCTGTGGTGGAGTCGCTGTGAGGTGGGGGTGCGCGCCTGCGTCCTCTGGTTCCCGGTGGGTCTGAGTGCCACTGGGGCCAACATTCCTTCGGATGTTGTCAGGGTGTGCTTAGGAATCGGGGTGCCTGAAGTTTCCTGGGTGGGAGTTTACGATGAGAAACTCGATTTCTTTAATAAATGCAGGGCTATTCCTATTTTCTCTTTCATCTTGTGTAAAGTTTGATTAGTTGTATCTTTCAAGGAATTTGTCCATTTTATTAATTTGCCAAATTGATTGGCATAAACTTGTTCACAAAATTGGCTTCTTCCCCTTTTAAAATGGGTACTGTCTGCAGCGACCACCGGTGACTGGTCCCTGACGTTGGTGATGTGTGTTCTGTTACAGCTTCTTGAGTAGTCCGGTGCGGGTCTCCCTGCTTCGTTGTTTTAGAAACACGAGGGTCCAGCGCCCTAATGCCTGTGCTTTCTGTGCTGTTGGCTTCTGATCTCTGTGCTTCTCCCCTTCCACTCCCCTCGGCCTCCTCTGCTCTCCCCTCGGCCTCTGCTCTCCCCTCGGCCTCTGCTCTCCCCTCGGCCTCCTCTGCTCTCCCTTCGGCCTCTGCTCTCCCCTCGGCCTCCTCTGCTCTCCCCTCGGGCTCCTCTGCTCTCCCCTCGGCCTCCTCTGCTCTCCCCTCGGCCTCTGCTCTCCCCTCGGCCTCTGCTCTCCCCTCGGCCTCTGCAGGGGAGCCGCACCCTGTGCCGGCACTTCCCCTCCCAACTCGGCGCCTCCGCTGCGAGTTCACCGCCAGCCACTGCCTTCGCCGTGTCCCTCACATTTTGCTTGTGTATTTTCATTATCATTCAGTTTGAAATAGTTTATAAATTATTTGTGATTTCTTTTTTGAAACATGCATTATTTAGATATGTATAGTTTAATTTCCAAATATTGGAGATCTTCCTGAATATATTATTATTATTAATTTCTAATTTTTTTTTGCAATCAGAGAAGCTGCTTCATATGTTTCCAGATCTTTTAAAGTTTTTGAGACTTGCATCATATTCAGCTCCTGGATGTGCTTACTGATATTTTTCTAATAGACAATAGATTGCTGAGAGAAGAATGTTCATACCTATCTCTTACTACGATTGTGCAACTGTTTTTTCCTCTAAATTAAGCAAAAAAAGGAACAGCTTTCATCTGATAAAGGACATCTGTGCAGAACCCAGCACTCACCCAGGACTGCTCGGACTGTTGCAATGCTGACCCCTGAGATCGGGAACAAGATAGGGAAGTAGCCCTGTCATCACTGCAGTCAGCACCACTGGGAACCCAGCCTCGCGAGTCCAGGCAGTCAGAGAGGAAAGGCATAAACCGGTGAGTGGAGCTGTCTCTGCGGGCGCCCGGCGTGACTGTCTGCGTGGAAAGTCTCACGCCATCTACAAAGCACAGCGCGAGCCGCGGGTGCAGGTCCGGTCAGCAAAAGCTAGTCGCACATGCATATACTAGCAGCCAGCAGTTGAAAATGTCACTAACATTCCATTTGTAACATCAAATAAAAGTCTTAAACGTGCATTGAACTAAAGAAGTGCCAAGTTCTGGACACAGAAACTGCAGGATGTTGCTGAGAGCCGCTGAAGGCCCCGCGAGGAGAGGGAGCCGTGTCGGCTGGAAGACGCAACAGGACGCGTCGCCAGCTGTCCTCAGGTGGAGCCACAGGTTTTGCGTTGGCGGAATAAACCACTCGATAATTTTTTTATTTTGCTGCCAACATAAAGTGTTTTCAGGAAACAGAAAGTGTTACTGGATTTACTTTCTTTACACACCCCAGACCTCTCAGCGGTCATGGCAGCACCTTGGGCTTTGAGCTTGGTCCGCTGAAGTGTGCGGAGACCCTTCGCTTGGGCTTCCTGGTTCTCCCGATCCTTCTCTGAGGACTGCCGTGCGGTTTGTCTTACGTGCCTGCGGGCAGATGGTGCTCAGGCGCCTTCCAGCTTGCGGTGCAGAATTCTAGAGCGGCCCCAGAGCCCCCGGCGTAACCCGGGATCAGGTCACTTCACAGCCAAAGGGGTTCTGCAGGGATCATTGAGGTCACTCTTCAGTGGACCTGAAAGTGGGGAGACTGCCCAAACGATTTAAGAGCAGAGGTTCCTCTGGCTGGTTGTAGACGGGACATTAGAGCACTGGGCAGAGGGCAGGGCCTGCTGCTGGCTCTGGGCGGGAGGACAAGGACAAGGACCTGAGAGTGGCTGCTGGGTGCTGAGAGCAATGCTCTGACAGCCCGGGAGGAAGCGGGGTCAGGCCCTCAGCTGTGAGGAGCGAGCCAGCCTGAGCGTGGCCTTCCCCGCCCCTTCGGACAAGACCTGAGACCCTCCAACCCCACACCCCCAGACAAGGCCTGAGTCCCCCCACACCCCCAGACAAGGCCTGAGTCTCCCCACACCCCAAGACAAGGCCTGAGTCCCCCCACACCCCCAGATAAGGCCTGAGTCCCCCCACACCCCCAGACAAGACCTGAGTCCCCCCACACCCCCAGACAAGGCCTGAGTCCCCCCATGCCCCACACCCCCAGACAAGGCCTGAGTCCCCCCACACCCCCAGACAAGGCCTGAGTCCCCCCACACCCCCAGATAAGGCCTGAGTCCCCCCACACCCCCAGACAAGGCCTGAGTCCCCCCACACCCCCAGACAAGGCCTGAGTCCCCCCACACCCCCAGACAAGGCCTGAGTCCCTCTACACCCCCAGACAAGACCTGAGTCCCTCCACGCCCCACACCCCCAGACAAGGCCTGAGTCCCCCCACGCCCCACACCCCCAGACAAGACCTGAGTCCCCCCATGCCCCACACCCCCAGACAAGGCCTGAGTCCCCCCACACCCCCAGACAAGGCCTGAGTCCCCCCACACCCCCAGACAAGACCTGAGTCCCCCCACACCCCCAGACAAGGCCTGAGTCCCCCCACACCCCCAGACAAGGCCTGAGTCCCCACACGCCCCACGCCACCAGACAAGACCTGAGTCCCTCCACACCCCCAGACAAGGCCTGAGTCCCCCCACACCCCCAGATAAGACCTGAGTCCCCGCACGCCCCACACCCCCAGACAAGGCCTGAGTCCCCCCACACCCCCAGACAAGACCTGAGTCCCCCCACGCCCCACACCCCCAGATAAGACCTGAGTCCCCCCACACCCCCAGACAAGACCTGAGTCCCCCCACGCCCCACACCCCCAGACAAGGCCTGAGTCCCCCCACACCCCCAGACAAGGCCTGAGTCCCCCCACACCCCACGCCACCAGACAAGACCTGAGTCCCTCCACACCCCCAGACAAGACCTGAGACCCTCCACACCCAGACAAGGCCTGAGTCCGCCAACACCCCACACCCCCAGACAAGGCCTGAGTCCCCCCACACCCCCAGACAAGGCCTGAGTCCCCCCACACCCCACGCCACCAGACAAGACCTGAGTCCCTCCACACCCCCAGACAAGACCTGAGACCCTCCACACCCCAGACAAGGCCTGAGTCCCCGCACGCCCCACACCCCCAGACAAGACCTGAGTCCCCGCACGCCCCACACCCCCAGACAAGACCTGAGACCCTCCACACCCCAGACAAGGCCTGAGTCCCCGCACGCCCCACACCCCCAGACAAGGCCTGAGTCCCTGGGCAAAAATAAAAAGGATCCCAAATCAATTATATAGAAAAGATTCCTTTATTAACTTTTGGTCGAGAATATGTTTGTATATTTTAAGAAAACAACTCCAAGACCATGTGGATTCCTGCAACAGAGAGGAGTTGTCAGGTCTGCTCCAACCACGAAGACAAGAGGAGAAACAGTCCAGAGACGGAAGACGCTGACGCCGCCTTGCCACGCTAGCAGTCAGCAGCTGTGCGTCGCTGCAGGTTGCCCAGGACCAAACCAGAGAGGGTCGGACCTGCATTGCCACCATGTGCCCACCATCCAGATATCATGGCTGACATGTACACATAAGAACTGTTTGACATTGAAACGGGGACTCAGAACTGTTGGACATTGAAGTTGGGACTCAAACATTTTTTGTTATTATATATTTATTTCTAGTCTGCAGAGGCAAGATTTTTTTAAAGGAAAGAAATGGGGGGAAAATAGATACAGAGGCAAAGAAGCATTGAACAGACTGCTGAACTACAGTGGGAAGGCAGGGGAGGTTGGAGCGGGGGGGCTGTAAGAGATCAACCGAAGGACTTGTACGCATGCATATAAGCATAACCAATGGGTACAAGACACGGGGGGGGGGGGGGCAGGTGAGGGCATGTGCTGGGGGGTAGGAGAGGCCGGGGGGAGGTCAATGGGGGAAAAAGGAGACATATGTACCACTATTTGTAATACTTCAAACAATAAAAATAATAATAATAATAAAAGACCTGAGTCCCTCCACACCCCACACCCCCAGACAAGACCTGAGTCCCTCCACGCCCGCTCAGCAGAGGCGCACAGCCCCGGGGCTTCTGACCTACAGAGTGAGAGGCGCACAGGGGTGCTGTGGCAAGCTGCTGAGTGTACGGCGATGTGTTACGCCATTCTAGAACTCGTGCCCAGCTGGGCTAGAGCAGCCACAGCAATGAGCCGTTTCCCAGTTGTAGCGCTGTTTTGTGGGGTGAGAGTGGGAGACGATTTCTTCCTTAGTTGTGAACAAGGCCTCCGCCTTCCAAGCGGTTGCCAGCGTTCAGGTAAAAGCTGGCCCAGTTCCTGGGAAGCTTCTGATTCCTGCTGTGGCAGGGCGGCTCCTGGCCCGCAGCAGCCTGCCCTGCTGGGAGTCTGCTGGGAACTCGGAACCCTGGGCTGCATCAGGCCTCCGAGGCCCGTCTCCGCCTCAGCTCAGTCCCCAGGCGCGAGCGCATCGAGGTTTGAGCAGCGGTGCTGCCACTGCCATCACTCCCACCACCATCGCCATGGTCACTGGCTCTTGGGACTCTACCCCCCAAGTATCGCCTCTGTGGCGGGTCTGGAGCCTCGGCCTCTCCCAGGGCGGCTCCTGCTGCAGAGCTGAGTCCTCCGTCCTGCGCAGGGCGTTCCTTCTTCCCGCTTTCCGCTTGTTCTGCAACCTTCTCCAGGCCCACACTGCCCACGGGCTCCTGCCCAGCGCCCGCCCCACAGGCTGCGCCCAGCTCCCTCATCGCTCCTTCCCAGGGGACCCGCGCCTCACTCCCAGGGCCGTGCGGGGAGGATGCCCGGCGGAGCGTGGCGTGGACTCGTCACAGCTGCTGCTGCAGACGCCACCGTCTCTGCAGGTCAGAGACCAGGGACCGGCTGCGGCTGCTCCAGGCCACCAGCGCCCCGGTGCTGTCTGGAGCCGCGGCACTGGCGTGGGCAGTTCCGCAGGTGGGGCTGCGGTCTGCGGGCAGGCAGTCTGCCATGGCTTCACACCTTCCCTTTCCTCCTCCTCCTTCCACACGGCACACTCCGCAGGGGAACGGGACCCCCCTCCGTTCCTCCGCTCTCCGCTGAGAAACACCTCCGTCTCAGCCCGGAGACGCTGCCGCTTCCAGAAAGCCGGGGGTTTCCGCTCCCAGCCTCCCCGCCTGCTTCACCTGCTGCGGCACAAAGCCCGAGCCCGGTGGTTAAATCCACCGTTTAGTTTGTCCAGGTGGAGAGTGTGGAAGGGCCGGCTGGGCGCTTTCGCTCGGGCTCCCCCGTGGGTAGGTGGATCGGTAGCTGTCACCCGGGCTACAGCCCTCTGAACGGACCTGGCCCGTGGCTGTCCCGGGGGGCGCCCGCCTTCACGCTGCCGGCACCGGCCGGCCTCTCTCCGGCCGAACACCGGGGCCTCGGGCGGGGTTCTCGGACGCAGGCAGCGGCCTCGGAGCTTCTCCTGCCGTGTCCGGAACCCCCGGCAGCCACAGACTCTGCATCTCTCCTGGCCAACGGGGTGGCGCAGGCCGGCTGGACTCAAGGGCGGCCACTCGGACCCCACCCCGCAGAGGCAGGCGCGGGAACGCCGGGCGGCAGGGCAGGTGCTGCCCTCACGGTGGCTCTGGCCGCCAGCTCGGCCTCCCTCTGGCTCTCCTCTCCAGCGGTGCGACTCCCCACCGGGCTGTCCACTGCCGGGCACCTGACCACGTGTGTCCGCTGACTGACAGTCACACTACAGCCAACGGGGAGGGCGAGACTCCAGGTAACAGGCAGCGGTGGCGTCTGCATCGTGTGCGCAGCGAGGCTCCAAGGAGGCGCCGAGGCTGGTCTGAGTGCGGGCTCAGCTCTGGATGTGAAGACCTCAGGAGCCCATCAACAGCCCGGTCCGGGAGCGCCCTGGAGCCTGCAGGGGGCGGGGCCACACGGAGGAGGAGCCCCTGGAGCCTGCAGGGGGCGGGGCCACACGGAGGAGGAGCGCCCTGGAGCCTGCAGGGGCGGGGCCACACGGAGGAGGAGCGCCGTGGTGCCTCTGGTCGGCCCAGGGGGCAGGCTCTGCAGCCCTTCGCGCTCCAGCTGGAGCCCCAGCAAGACCCTTTACCCAAAGGCACGCAAGCCCTCAGGGAAGGGGCCTCTGGAACGAGGGTCAGGCCGCGCTTGTTTGGAGGAAATGGCGTCTTGCTAACATGCAGGCACAGTTTCCGAGTCCCAGGCGTCCCCTCGCTAGTTGCAGTGATTTCTCTACAGCCGAGCACCGACCCGCCGCCAGCACCCGCTTCGCTCAGCCTCCCGCCTGTCCTGGGACAGCTGTGTGAGGCCGGCGCTGCCCTCCCCGCCGCTGCGCTCACCGGGCGGCGCTCAGCCTGGCCTCCAGCGGGCACCTCCCTTGGTGCTCACGGCCTGGCACAGCCTGGTTGCTGAGTTGCTTCCCCTTTTCTTGGCTGAGGGCCGCACATCACAGGGGTTTCCTTACCCCCGGGAGGCGCCCAGGGCAGCTCTGAAGACACAGAGGCACCGTCCACGGGGGGTTTGGGCAGCCCCGCATCTCGAGGGAAAAGCATGCTGATTTTTGGTTTGTGTTTGGGGTGGGGAGGGACCGCTCCAGCAGAAGGAACAGGGGCTCAGATGCGAACCTGTCCTCTGGCCTCTCCCTGCCCTGAAGGCTGGCGGGCGGGCAGGAGCCCGCGCAGTGGCTCGGGTCTCAGTGCCTTTCAGCACACCCGGCCCCAGGCCCCTTGTGTGTGTGTGTGTGTGTGTGTGTGTGTGTGTGTGTGTGTGTGTGACGAGGGCTCAGTCCTCTCGGGTGCCCAGGGCCTCACACGCGCAGCTGCCCAGAGTGGGGCTCAGGGCTTCTCCAGGTGGTTTCCTTCTGTGGCTCTTGCAGTACCAGCTGGAGTCCCCGCGTGTCCATCTGACAGCAGGTAGTGACCAGCTGTGGCTGCGGAGCTTTCTCCCGTTTCCTCTCCACAGCAGCCCGCGGAGGGGCCCTGCGCCCACAGCATGGAGCTCCGAGACACCGTGGCCAGGGTGCCAAGTGCCATCACTGGAGGACAGTGGCGGGGCGAGAGGGGAGAGCGCCTCCCTGGCGGAGAGCAACGGACCAGCTGCCAGCCGGCAGGACGGCCGCATCCCATCCCATTCCACATCCCATCCCATTCCGACGGTTCCCCGGCAGGGTGTAAGTAAAGTTCACCTTGGAGAACCGTCAGCCCCAAAGAATCCCTTAACGTTCAGTAACTATCTAAAACGGAGCGGCCCGGGAGGTGTGGACAGATCGTGACGCCATGACCTAGGCCCTTCCTAAGACTCAGAGCCACGGCCCAGACCAGGAATTTCCCGCGGCCTCTGCCACGTGGACACTGACTCCCCGGAGGCCAGCAAGCACCGAACCAGAGCTCCCTCCTCGCCCCTCTCACAGAGCCGTTCCCCAGCAGGGCTGCAGTGTCAGTAAACCCATTTCCGCAGAGGGCTTCTGCTGAGGTGAGCCCTCCCGTCCCTGCTGAGTGCGGGCGTGTGAGCAGGTGCACGGCGGCTGGCCAGCGCGGGGGCAGCGAGGCCGGGAGCGGGCACCAGGGTGGAGCTCCGCCCGCCTGCGCCGCACAAGGAGCAAACGGGCGGGGCAGCCCAGCCAGCCCTCACCCACCTCACTCTCATGCGTCGCCCACTCACAGCTGGTGACGTCAGGAAAAGGCTGACGTTTTTCAGATCTGTTGCCAGGAGGAGCGGTGTTTATTTTCTCCACTGAGACAGACGATTACAGATAAGCCGTGCTCACTGGAGCCCACTGAGTGGGCATCGGAGTGGTGAGTGGGCGCCCGCCTGGCTTGGATGCTGGTGCCTCATAGAAGCCATTGGCGAGTGAGTGAGCCGCGCTCCTGGGATCTGCGTGTGGTCGGAGCGGCGGAGTGGGCAAGCGCAGGGCCACGTGCACAGGAACGCGCGGGAGAGCCGTGTCAGTCCCCGACCAGTTGAAGGCCTGCTGCGCTGAGGGTCTGAGGAGGCTCTGGGCCTCAGGTGTGGTTACAGCTTCTGCCCCCGCACCCCACCGACCCCGGGGCCTGTGTGGCTTTGACCGGCACTTTGGCCAGCAATTTCCATGAGAGCTGCCCTTGAGCTGCCCTTGAGCTGCGCTGGGGTTGCCGGAGCTGTTTTGCTCGAGGCACGGGGTGCAGGAAGGGCCTGGGACTTGTGGTCTCTGCGCCCACCGCACACCCGTCACGTGGAGTGCGAAAGCCAAGCCCAAGATCCAAGGAGTTTGCTCAGGTCCCTTGGGCACCTCTGAGGTCAGAGGACGGGAAGGCGCATTCAGGGGGAGGGTGTGACCGGCTCAGAGGCGGGTGTGTGCGCTGGGGTCCTGCACACGCAGCGGGGGACGTGGCTGGCTTAAGTGGAGACTCTGGTGAGAGGAGAGTGGGAAGAGCCTGACCCATCCCTCGGGGAGGACTGCTCCGAGCCCTGGGGGCAGGCCCCCCCGGACGGTGTGTGTATGGGATGGGGCTCCACCGGCCTCGCTGCCGGCAGACAGCAGAATGTGGGACTGCCAGCGCCCAGAATCATGTGTGCCCGTAAGAAGTCACTGGTATCTCTCTGATCATCTGTCACCCACCTGCCTGTCGTCATCATCTTCCATGGGCGCTGTCTTTGGAGAAGCCTGGCTCACGCACAGCGTGGAGGGGTCTCCATGGAGAATCCACACCCTCCAGGGGACGCAGGACCGTGTCCCCTTTATCCCGCAGACAATTGTGTACGAGCTGCACCGCCGTCTCGCCTGCCCAGGCAGAAGGAAGTGCTGCGAGCCCTGCTCCACAGCATGGTCCCGGGAGGCTGCGCGGGATGCAGCCGTGGCCCCACGCGAAACTCCAGGCCTCTCCCCGGCGCCGCCACGTGGCTGTCAGCACTTGAAATATGGCTAGAGCCACAAAATAAAATGAGAAGATCGGGCTATATCAGTTTGCATATTGTCACATGAATTTAAATTTCACCTGTTCCTTTTAGCTTTTTTTAAAAAACTTGCCACCAGGACCTGTTGAACTGCCCGCGTGACTCACTGCGTGCTGCTAGGCAGCGTGTGCTCCCGCCGGCTCGCTCCGAGCCTGCATTGGGCCAGACCCCGGCGACCTGCGGCCACGGAGTGTGAGGAGCTGCTCTCGGCCAGGATCGACCAAGGGCGGCCACGGCAGGGGCACTGGCTTCTGAGAACCTGGCCTCTTGGACTCGGTCCCGCCCACTTGCTCTGACTGGTCTGGGCTGGTTCCTTGCTCCAGTGTGGGGTGGGGTGGAGGGGCTGGGCCAGCGCTCCTTCCACAGGCTGGCCCTTCACGGTTGTTTCTGAGCCCACCTGGGCCCGTAGTCCTGCCCGCTCTGGCCTGGTCTTGACCCAAGCGAGCTGTTCCTGTCCTGTCGGGAAGGGCCCCTGGCCGGGGTGCCCGAGGGGCAAAGTGCCCCGGAGGCCCTTTCCTGGAGGTCACAGAGAGTCACAGACCCTTTGGCCACGCCATGGAATCCATTAAGACGTGATTGAAGATAAAAGTCCCAGTCACTGTGGGAAGGCCCTTGCAAGCCCCTGGCCGTTCCCGGTGGCTCCCCTGCACGGCGTCCTGCCGACCCCGCCCAGCGCTCCCCATGCTCCCATTGCTCCCATTGCTCCCATTGCTCCCATTGCTCCCATTGCTCCCATTGCTCCCATTGCTCCCATTGCTCCCCATGCTCCCCATGCTCCCCATGCTCCCATTGCTCGCATTGCTCCCATTGCTCCCCATGCTCCCATTGCTCCCATTGCTCCCATTGCTCCCATTGCTCCCCATGCTCCCATTGCTCCCATTGCTCCCATTGCTCCCCATGCTCCCATTGCTCCCCATGCTCCCATTGCTCCCATTGCTCCCATTGCTCCCATTGCTCCCCATGCTCCCATTGCTCCCATTGCTCCCATTGCTCCCATTGCTCCCATTGCTCCCCATGCTCCCATTGCTCCCATTGCTCCCATTGCTCCCATTGCTCCCATTGCTCCCATTGCTCCCCATGCTCCCATTGCTCCCATTGCTCCCCATGCTCCCCATGCTCCCATTGCTCCCCATGCTCCCATTGCTCCCATTGCTCCCATTGCTCCCATTGCTCCCATTGCTCCCCATGCTCCCATTGCTCCCATTGCTCCCATTGCTCCCATTGCTCCCATTGCTCCCCATGCTCCCATTGCTCCCCATGCTCCCATTGCTCCCATTGCTCCCATTGCTCCCATTGCTCCCATTGCTCCCATTGCTCCCCATGCTCCCATTGCTCCCATTGCTCCCCATGCTCCCATTGCTCCCCATGCTCCCATTGCTCCCCATGCTCCCATTGCTCCCATTGCTCCCATTGCTCCCCATGCTCCCATTGCTCCCCATGCTCCCATTGCTCCCATTGCTCCCATTGCTCCCATTGCTCCCATTGCTCCCATTGCTCCCATTGCTCCCCATGCTCCCATTGCTCCCATTGCTCCCATTGCTCCCATTGCTCCCATTGCTCCCATTGCTCCCCATGCTCCCCATGCTCCCATTGCTCCCATTGCTCCCATTGCTCCCATTGCTCCCATTGCTCCCATTGCTCCCCATGCTCCCATTGCTCCCATTGCTCCCATTGCTCCCATTGCTCCCCATGCTCCCATTGCTCCCATTGCTCCCATTGCTCCCATTGCTCCCATTGCTCCCATTGCTCCCCATGCTCCCATTGCTCCCCATGCTCCCATTGCTCCCATTGCTCCCATTGCTCCCCATGCTCCCATTGCTCCCCATGCTCCCATTGCTCCCATTGCTCCCATTGCTCCCATTGCTCCCATTGCTCCCCATGCTCCCATTGCTCCCATTGCTCCCATTGCTCCCATTGCTCCCATTGCTCCCCATGCTCCCATTGCTCCCATTGCTCCCATTGCTCCCATTGCTCCCATTGCTCCCCATGCTCCCATTGCTCCCATTGCTCCCATTGCTCCCCATGCTCCCATTGCTCCCCATGCTCCCATTGCTCCCATTGCTCCCATTGCTCCCATTGCTCCCATTGCTCCCCATGCTCCCATTGCTCCCATTGCTCCCATTGCTCCCATTGCTCCCCATGCTCCCATTGCTCCCATTGCTCCCATTGCTCCCATTGCTCCCATTGCTCCCATTGCTCCCCATGCTCCCATTGCTCCCCATGCTCCCATTGCTCCCATTGCTCCCATTGCTCCCCATGCTCCCATTGCTCCCCATGCTCCCATTGCTCCCATTGCTCCCATTGCTCCCATTGCTCCCATTGCTCCCCATGCTCCCATTGCTCCCATTGCTCCCATTGCTCCCATTGCTCCCATTGCTCCCCATGCTCCCATTGCTCCCATTGCTCCCATTGCTCCCATTGCTCCCCATGCTCCCCATGCTCCCATTGCTCCCATTGCTCCCATTGCTCCCATTGCTCCCATTGCTCCCCATGCTCCCATTGCTCCCATTGCTCCCCATGCTCCCATGCTCCCATTGCTCCCATTGCTCCCATTGCTCCCATTGCTCCCATTGCTCCCATTGCTCCCCATGCTCCCATTGCTCCCATTGCTCCCCATGCTCCCCATGCTCCCATTGCTCCCATTGCTCCCCATGCTCCCATTGCTCCCATTGCTCCCATTGCTCCCATTGCTCCCCATGCTCCCATTGCTCCCCATGCTCCCATTGCTCCCCATGCTCCCATTGCTCCCATTGCTCCCATTGCTCCCCATGCTCCCATTGCTCCCCATGCTCCCATTGCTCCCATTGCTCCCATTGCTCCCATTGCTCCCATTGCTCCCATTGCTCCCATTGCTCCCATTGCTCCCATTGCTCCCCATGCTCCCATTGCTCCCATTGCTCCCATTGCTCCCATTGCTCCCATTGCTCCCATTGCTCCCCATGCTCCCCATGCTCCCATTGCTCCCATTGCTCCCATTGCTCCCATTGCTCCCCATGCTCCCCATGCTCCCATTGCTCCCATTGCTCCCATTGCTCCCATTGCTCCCCATGCTCCCATTGCTCCCATTGCTCCCCATGCTCCCCATGCTCCCATTGCTCCCATTGCTCCCATTGCTCCCATTGCTCCCCATGCTCCCATTGCTCCCCATGCTCCCCATGCTCCCATTGCTCCCATTGCTCCCCATGCTCCCCATGCTCCCATTGCTCCCCATGCTCCCATTGCTCCCATTGCTCCCATTGCTCCCATTGCTCCCCATGCTCCCATTGCTCCCATTGCTCCCATTGCTCCCATTGCTCCCCATGCTCCCATTGCTCCCATTGCTCCCATTGCTCCCCATGCTCCCATTGCTCCCATTGCTCCCATTGCTCCCATTGCTCCCATTGCTCCCCATGCTCCCATTGCTCCCCATGCTCCCCATGCTCCCATTGCTCCCATTGCTCCCATTGCTCCCATTGCTCCCCATGCTCCCCATGCTCCCATTGCTCCCATTGCTCCCCATGCTCCCATTGCTCCCCATGCTCCCATTGCTCCCCATGCTCCCATTGCTCCCCATGCTCCCCATGCTCCCATTGCTCCCATTGCTCCCATGCTCCCCATGCTCCCATTGCTCCCATTGCTCCCATTGCTCCCCATGCTCCCATTGCTCCCCATGCTCCCATTGCTCCCCATGCTCCCATTGCTCCCATTGCTCCCATTGCTCCCATTGCTCCCCATGCTCCCATTGCTCCCCATGCTCCCCATGCTCCCATTGCTCCCATTGCTCCCATTCCTCCCCATGCTCCCATTGCTCCCCATGCTCCCATTGCTCCCCATGCTCCCATTGCTCCCATTGCTCCCATTGCTCCCCATGCTCCCCATGCTCCCCATGCTCCCATTGCTCCCCATGCTCCCATTGCTCCCCATGCTCCCATTGCTCCCCATTGCTCCCATTGCTCCCCTTGCTCCCATTGCTCCCATTGCTCCCCATGCTCCCATTGCTCCCCATGCTCCCATTGCTCCCATTGCTCCCCATGCTCCCCATGCTCCCATTGCTCCCATTGCTCCCCATGCTCCCCATGCTCCCATTGCTCCCCATGCTCCCATTGCTCCCATTGCTCCCCATGCTCCCATTGCTCCCATTGCTCCCCATGCTCCCATTGCTCCCATTGCTCCCCATGCTCCCATTGCTCCCATTGCTCCCCATGCTCCCATGCTCCCATTGCTCCCATTGCTCCCATTGCTCCCCATGCTCCCATTGCTCCCCATGCTCCCCATGCTCCCATTGCTCCCATTGCTCCCATTGCTCCCATTGCTCCCCATGCTCCCATTGCTCCCATTGCTCCCCATGCTCCCATTGCTCCCCATGCTCCCATTGCTCCCCATGCTCCCATTGCTCCCATTGCTCCCCATGCTCCCATGCTCCCATTGCTCCCATTGCTCCCATTGCTCCCCATGCTCCCATTGCTCCCCATGCTCCCATTGCTCCCATTGCTCCCATTGCTCCCCATGCTCCCATTGCTCCCCATGCTCCCCATGCTCCCATTGCTCCCATTGCTCCCCATGCTCCCCATGCTCCCATTGCTCCCATTGCTCCCATTGCTCCCCATGCTCCCATTGCTCCCCATGCTCCCCATGCTCCCATTGCTCCCATTGCTCCCATTGCTCCCCATGCTCCCATTGCTCCCATTGCTCCCATTGCTCCCCATGCTCCCATTGCTCCCCATGCTCCCCATGCTCCCATTGCTCCCATTGCTCCCCATGCTCCCCATGCTCCCATTGCTCCCATTGCTCCCCATGCTCCCATTGCTCCCATTGCTCCCCATGCTCCCATTGCTCCCCATGCTCCCCATGCTCCCATTGCTCCCATTGCTCCCCATGCTCCCATTGCTCCCCATGCTCCCATTGCTCCCCATGCTCCCATTGCTCCCATTGCTCCCCTTGCTCCCCATGCTCCCATTGCTCCCATTGCTCCCCATGCTCCCCATGCTCCCATTGCTCCCATTGCTCCCATTGCTCCCCATGCTCCCATTGCTCCCCATGCTCCCCATGCTCCCATTGCTCCCATTGCTCCCATTGCTCCCCATGCTCCCATTGCTCCCCATGCTCCCATTGCTCCCCATGCTCCCCATGCTCCCATTGCTCCCATTGCTCCCCATGCTCCCCATGCTCCCATTGCTCCCATTGCTCCCATTGCTCCCCATGCTCCCATTGCTCCCCATGCTCCCCATGCTCCCATTGCTCCCATTGCTCCCATTGCTCCCATTGCTCCCATTGCTCCCATTGCTCCCCATGCTCCCCATGCTCCCCATGCTCCCATTGCTCCCATTGCTCCCATTGCTCCCATTGCTCCCATTGCTCCCCATGCTCCCATTGCTCCCCATGCTCCCCATGCTCCCATTGCTCCCATTGCTCCCCATGCTCCCATTGCTCCCCATGCTCCCATTGCTCCCCATGCTCCCCATGCTCCCATTGCTCCCCATGCTCCCATTGCTCCCATTGCTCCCCATGCTCCCATTGCTCCCCATGCTCCCCATGCTCCCATTGCTCCCCATGCTCCCATTGCTCCCATTGCTCCCCATGCTCCCATTGCTCCCCATGCTCCCCATGCTCCCATTGCTCCCCATGCTCCCCATGCTCCCATTGCTCCCATTGCTCCCCATGCTCCCATTGCTCCCATTGCTCCCCATGCTCCCATTGCTCCCCATGCTCCCATTGCTCCCCATGCTCCCCATGCTCCCATTGCTCCCCATGCTCCCATGCTCCCATTGCTCCCATTGCTCCCCCCCCATGCTCCCATTGCTCCCCACGCTCCCATTGCTCCCCATGCTCCCCATGCTCCCATTGCTCCCCATGCTCCCATTGCTCCCATTGCTCCCCATGCTCCCCATGCTCCCATTGCTCCCCATGCTCCCCATGCTCCCATTGCTCCCATTGCTCCCCATGCTCCCATTGCTCCCATTGCTCCCATTGCTCCCATTGCTCCCATTGCTCCCATTGCTCCCATTGCTCCCATTGCTCCCATTGCTCCCCATGCTCCCATTGCTCCCATTGCTCCCATTGCTCCCATTGCTCCCATTGCTCCCATTGCTCCCCATGCTCCCCATGCTCCCATTGCTCCCATTGCTCCCATTGCTCCCATTGCTCCCATTGCTCCCCATGCTCCCATTGCTCCCATTGCTCCCCATGCTCCCCATGCTCCCATTGCTCCCATTGCTCCCATTGCTCCCATTGCTCCCCATTGCTCCCATTGCTCCCCATGCTCCCCATGCTCCCATTGCTCCCATTGCTCCCCATGCTCCCCATGCTCCCATTGCTCCCCATTCTCCCATTGCTCCCATTGCTCCCATTGCTCCCATTGCTCCCCATGCTCCCATTGCTCCCATTGCTCCCATTGCTCCCATTGCTCCCCATGCTCCCATTGCTCCCATTGCTCCCATTGCTCCCCATGCTCCCATTGCTCCCATTGCTCCCATTGCTCCCATTGCTCCCATTGCTCCCATTGCTCCCCATGCTCCCATTGTTCCCCATGCTCCCCATGCTCCCATTGCTCCCATTGCTCCCATTGCTCCCCATGCTCCCCATGCTCCCATTGCTCCCATTGCTCCCCATGCTCCCATTGCTCCCCATGCTCCCATTGCTCCCCGTGCTCCCATTGCTCCCCATGCTCCCCTTGCTCCCATTGCTCCCATTGCTCCCCATGCTCCCCATGCTCCCATTGCTCCCATTGCTCCCCATGCTCCCCATGCTCCCATTGCTCCCCATGCTCCCATTGCTCCCCATGCTCCCATTGCTCCCCATGCTCCCATTGCTCCCATTGCTCCCCATGCTCCCCATGCTCCCATTGCTCCCATTGCTCCCCATGCTCCCCATGCTCCCATTGCTCCCATTGCTCCCATTGCTCCCCATGCTCCCATTGCTCCCCATGCTCCCCTTGCTCCCCTTGCTCCCATTGCTCCCATTGCTCCCCATGCTCCCATTGCTCCCCATGCTCCCATTGCTCCCCATGCTCCCCATGCTCCCATTGCTCCCATTGCTCCCCATGCTCCCCATGCTCCCATTGCTCCCATTGCTCCCATTGCTCCCCATGCTCCCATTGCTCCCCATGCTCCCCATGCTCCCATTGCTCCCATTGCTCCCATTGCTCCCATTGCTCCCATTGCTCCCATTGCTCCCCATGCTCCCCATGCTCCCCATGCTCCCATTGCTCCCATTGCTCCCATTGCTCCCATTGCTCCCATTGCTCCCCATGCTCCCATTGCTCCCCATGCTCCCCATGCTCCCATTGCTCCCATTGCTCCCCATGCTCCCATTGCTCCCCATGCTCCCATTGCTCCCCATGCTCCCCATGCTCCCATTGCTCCCCATGCTCCCATTGCTCCCATTGCTCCCCATGCTCCCATTGCTCCCCATGCGCCCCATGCTCCCATTGCTCCCCATGCTCCCATTGCTCCCATTGCTCCCCATGCTCCCATTGCTCCCCATGCTCCCCATGCTCCCATTGCTCCCCATGCTCCCCATGCTCCCATTGCTCCCATTGCTCCCCATGCTCCCATTGCTCCCCATGCTCCCCATGCTCCCATTGCTCCCCATGCTCCCCATGCTCCCATTGCTCCCATTGCTCCCCCCCCATGCTCCCATTGCTCCCCACGCTCCCATTGCTCCCATTGCTCCCCATGCTCCCATTGCTCCCCATGCTCCCATTGCTCCCATTGCTCCCCATGCTCCCATTGCTCCCCATGCTCCCCATGCTCCCATTGCTCCCCATTGCTCCCCATGCTCCCATTGCTCCCATTGCTCCCCATGCTCCCATTGCTCCCATTGCTCCCATTGCTCCCATTGCTCCCATTGCTCCCATTGCTCCCATTGCTCCCATTGCTCCCATTGCTCCCCATGCTCCCATTGCTCCCATTGCTCCCATTGCTCCCATTGCTCCCATTGCTCCCATTGCTCCCCATGCTCCCCATGCTCCCATTGCTCCCATTGCTCCCATTGCTCCCATTGCTCCCATTGCTCCCCATGCTCCCATTGCTCCCATTGCTCCCCATGCTCCCCATGCTCCCATTGCTCCCATTGCTCCCATTGCTCCCATTGCTCCCCATGCTCCCATTGCTCCCCATGCTCCCAATGCTCCCATTGCTCCCATTGCTCCCCATGCTCCCCATGCTCCCATTGCTCCCCATGCTCCCATTGCTCCCATTGCTCCCATTGCTCCCATTGCTCCCCATGCTCCCATTGCTCCCATTGCTCCCATTGCTCCCATTGCTCCCCATGCTCCCATTGCTCCCATTGCTCCCATTGCTCCCCATGCTCCCATTGCTCCCATTGCTCCCATTGCTCCCATTGCTCCCATTGCTCCCATTGCTCCCCATGCTCCCATTGCTCCCCATGCTCCCCATGCTCCCATTGCTCCCAGTGCTCCCATTGCTCCCATTGCTCCCCGTGCTCCCCATGCTCCCATTGCTCCCATTGCTCCCCATGCTCCCATTGCTCCCCATGCTCCCATTGCTCCCCATGCTCCCATTGCTCCCCATGCTCCCCATGCTCCCATTGCTCCCATTGCTCCCCATGCTCCCCATGCTCCCATTGCTCCCATTGCTCCCATTGCTCCCCATGCTCCCATTGCTCCACATGCTCCCATTGCTCCCCATGCTCCCATTGCTCCCATTGCTCCCATTGCTCCCATTGCTCCCCATGCTCCCATTGCTCCCCTTGCTCCCCATGCTCCCATTGCTCCCATTGCTCCCATTGCTCCCCATGCTCCCATTGCTCCCCATGCTCCCATTGCTCCCCATGCTCCCATTGCTCCCATTGCTCCAATTGCTCCCCATGCTCCCCATGCTCCCCATGCTCCCATTGCTCCCCATGCTCCCATTGCTCCCCATGCTCCCATTGCTCCCCATGCTCCCATTGCTCCCCATGCTCCCATTGCTCCCATTGCTCCCCATGCTCCCATTGCTCCCCATGCTCCCATTGCTCCCATTGCTCCCCATGCTCCCCATGCTCCCATTGCTCCCATTGCTCCCCATGCTCCCCATGCTCCCATTGCTCCCCATGCTCCCATTGCTCCCATTGCTCCCCATGCTCCCATTGCTCCCATTGCTCCCCATGCTCCCATTGCTCCCATTGCTCCCCATGCTCCCATTGCTCCCATTGCTCCCCATGCTCCCCATGCTCCCATTGCTCCCATTGCTCCCCATGCTCCCCATGCTCCCATTGCTCCCATTGCTCCCATTGCTCCCCATGCTCCCATTGCTCCCCATGCTCCCCATGCTCCCATTGCTCCCATTGCTCCCATTGCTCCCATTGCTCCCCATTGCTCCCATTGCTCCCCATGCTCCCCATGCTCCCATTGCTCCCATTGCTCCCCATGCTCCCCATGCTCCCATTGCTCCCATTGCTCCCATTGCTCCCCATGCTCCCATTGCTCCCCATGCTCCCATTGCTCCCCATGCTCCCATTGCTCCCATTGCTCCCCATGCTCCCATGCTCCCATTGCTCCCATTGCTCCCAATGCTCCCCATGCTCCCATTGCTCCCATTGCTCCCATTGCTCCCCATGCTCCCATTGCTCCCATGCTCCCCATGCTCCCATTGCTCCCATTGCTCCCATTGCTCCCCATGCTCCCATTGCTCCCCATGCTCCCATTGCTCCCCATTGCTCCCCATGCTCCCATTGCTCCCAATGCTCCCCATGCTCCCCATGCTCCCAATGCTCCCCATGCTCCCCATGCTCCCATTGCTCCCATTGCTCCCATTGCTCCCCATGCTCCCATTGCTCCCCATGCTCCCCATGCTCCCATTGCTCCCATTGCTCCCATTGCTCCCATTGCTCCCATTGCTCCCCATGCTCCCCATGCTCCCCATGCTCCCATTGCTCCCATTGCTCCCATTGCTCCCATTGCTCCCATTGCTCCCCATGCTCCCATTGCTCCCCATGCTCCCCATGCTCCCATTGCTCCCATTGCTCCCCATGCTCCCATTGCTCCCCATGCTCCCATTGCTCCCCATGCTCCCATTGCTCCCCATGCTCCCATTGCTCCCATTGCTCCCATTGCTCCCATTGCTCCCCATGCTCCCCATGCTCCCATTGCTCCCCATGCTCCCATTGCTCCCATTGCTCCCCATGCTCCCATTGCTCCCCATGCTCCCCATGCTCCCATTGCTCCCCATGCTCCCATTGCTCCCATTGCTCCCCATGCTCCCATTGCTCCCCATGCTCCCCATGCTCCCATTGCTCCCCATGCTCCCCATGCTCCCATTGCTCCCATTGCTCCCCATGCTCCCATTGCTCCCCATGCTCCCCATGCTCCCATTGCTCCCCATGCTCCCCATGCTCCCATTGCTCCCATTGCTCCCCCCCCATGCTCCCATTGCTCCCCACGCTCCCATTGCTCCCCATGCTCCCCATGCTCCCATTGCTCCCCATGCTCCCATTGCTCCCATTGCTCCCCATGCTCCCATTGCTCCCCATGCTCCCCATGCTCCCATTGCTCCCCATGCTCCCCATGCTCCCATTGCTCCCATTGCTCCCATTGCTCCCCATGCTCCCATTGCTCCCCATTGCTCCCCATGCTCCCATTGCTCCCATTGCTCCCCATGCTCCCATTGCTCCCCATGCTCCCATTGCTCCCATTGCTCCCCATGCTCCCATTGCTCCCCATGCTCCCATTGCTCCCATTGCTCCCCATGCTCCCATTGCTCCCCATGCTCCCCATGCTCCCATTGCTCCCCATGCTCCCATTGCTCCCATTGCTCCCCATGCTCCCATTGCTCCCCATGCTCCCCATGCTCCCATTGCTCCCCATGCTCCCATTGCTCCCCATGCTCCCATTGCTCCCCATGCTCCCATTGCTCCCCATGCTCCCCATGCTCCCATTGCTCCCATTGCTCCCCATGCTCCCATTGCTCCCCATGCTCCCATTGCTCCCCATGCTCCCCATGCTCCCATTGCTCCCCATGCTCCCATTGCTCCCATTGCTCCCCATGCTCCCATTGCTCCCCATGCTCCCATTGCTCCCATTGCTCCCATTGCTCCCATTGCTCCCATTGCTCCCATTGCTCCCATTGCTCCCCATGCTCCCATTGCTCCCATTGCTCCCATTGCTCCCCATGCTCCCATTGCTCCCCATGCTCCCATGGCTCCCATTGCTCCCCATGCTCCCATTGCTCCCATTGCTCCCATTGCTCCCATTGCTCCCATTGCTCCCATTGCTCCCATTGCTCCCCATGCTCCCATTGCTCCCCATGCTCCCATTGCTCCCATTGCTCCCATTGCTCCCATTGCTCCCCATGCTCCCATGGCTCCCATTGCTCCCCATGCTCCCATTGCTCCCATTGCTCCCATTGCTCCCCATGCTCCCATTGCTCCCATTGCTCCCATTGCTCCCATTGCTCCCCATGCTCCCATTGCTCCCATTGCTCCCATTGCTCCCATTGCTCCCATTGCTCCCATTGCTCCCCATGCTCCCATTGCTCCCATTGCTCCCATTGCTCCCATGGCTCCCATTGCTCCCATTGCTCCCATTGCTCCCATTGCTCCCATTGCTCCCCATGCTCCCATTGCTCCCATGCTCCCATTGCTCCCATTGCTCCCCATGCTCCCATTGCTCCCATTGCTCCCATTGCTCTTATTGCTCCCATTGCTCCCATTGCTCCCCATGCTCCCCATGCTCCCATTGCTCCCATTGTTCCCATTGCTCCCATGGCTCCCATTGCTCCCATTGCTCCCATTGCTCCCATTGCTCCCATTGCTCCCCATGCTCCCATTGCTCCCATTGCTCCCATTGCTCCCATTGCTCCCATTGCTCCCATTGCTCCCATTGCTCCCATTGCTCCCCATGCTCCCATTGCTCCCCATGCTCCCATTGCTCCCATTGCTCCCATTGCTCCCATTGCTCCCATTGCTCCCATTGCTCCCATTGCTCCCATTGCTCCCATTGCTCCCATTGCTCCCATTGCTCCCATTGCTCCCATTGCTCCCATTGCTCCCATTGCTCCCCATGCTCCCATTGCTCCCCATGCTCCCATTGCTCCCATTGCTCCCATTGCTCCCATTGCTCCCATTGCTCCCATTGCTCCCATTGCTCCCCATGCTCCCATTGCTCCCCATGCTCCCATTGCTCCCATTGCTCCCATGCTCCCATTGCTCCCATTGCTCCCATTGCTCCCATTGCTCCCATTGCTCCCATTGCTCCCCATGCTCCCATTGCTCCCATTGCTCCCATTGCTCCCATTGCTCCCCATGCTCCCATTGCTCCCCATGCTCCCATTGCTCCCATTGCTCCCATTGCTCCCCATGCTCCCATTGCTCCCCATGCTCCCATTGCTCCCATTGCTCCCATTGCTCCCATTGCTCCCATTGCTCCCATTGCTCCCCATGCTCCCATTGCTCCCCATGCTCCCATTGCTCCCATTGCTCCCCATGCTCCCCATGCTCCCATTGCTCCCCATGCTCCCATTGCTCCCATTGCTCCCATTGCTCCCATTGCTCCCATTGCTCCCATTGCTCCCATTGCTTCCCTTGCTCCCATTGCTCCCCATGCTCCCATTGCTCCCATTGCTCCCCATGCTCCCCATGCTCCCATTGCTCCCCATGCTCCCATTGCTCCCCATGCTCCCCATGCTCCCATTGCTCCCCATGCTCCCATTGCTCCCATTGCTCCCATTGCTCCCATTGCTCCCATTGCTCCCATTGCTCCCATTGCTCCCATTGCTCCCATTGCTCCCCATGCTCCCATTGCTCCCATTGCTCCCATTGCTCCCATTGCTCCCATTGCTCCCATTGCTCCCATTGCTCCCATTGCTCCCATTGCTCCCATTGCTCCCATTGCTCCCCATGCTCCCATTGCTCCCCATGCTCCCATTGCTCCCATTGCTCCCATTGCTCCCATTGCTCCCATTGCTCCCATTGCTCCCATTGCTCCCCATGCTCCCATTGCTCCCCATGCTCCCATTGCTCCCATTGCTCCCCATGCTCCCATTGCTCCCCATGCTCCCATTGCTCCCATTGCTCCCATTGCTCCCATTGCTCCCCATGCTCCCATTGCTCCCATTGCTCCCATTGCTCCCCATGCTCCCATTGCTCCCATTGCTCCCATTGCTCCCATTGCTCCCATTGCTCCCCATGCTCCCATTGCTCCCATTGCTCCCATTGCTCCCCATGCTCCCATTGCTCCCATTGCTCCCCATGCTCCCCATGCTCCCATTGCTCCCATTGCTCCCATTGCTCCCATTGCTCCCCATGCTCCCATTGCTCCCATTGCTCCCCATGCTCCCATTGCTCCCATTGCTCCCATTGCTCCCCATGCTCCCCATGCTCCCATTGCTCCCATTGCTCCCATTGCTCCCATTGCTCCCCATGCTCCCATTGCTCCCATTGCTCCCATTGCTCCCATTGCTCCCCATGCTCCCCATGCTCCCATTGCTCCCATTGCTCCCATTGCTCCCATTGCTCCCCATGCTCCCATTGCTCCCATTGCTCCCATTGCTCCCCATGCTCCCATTGCTCCCATTGGTCCCATTGCTCCCATTGCTCCCCATGCTCCCATTGCTCCCATTGCTCCCATTGCTCCCATTGCTCCCATTGCTCCCCATGCTCCCATTGCTCCCATTGCTCCCATTGCTCCCATTGCTCCCATTGCTCCCATTGCTCCCATTGCTCCCCATGCTCCCCATGCTCCCATTGCTCCCATTGCTCCCATTGCTCCCATTGCTCCCATTGCTCCCCATGCTCCCCATGCTCCCATTGCTCCCATTGCTCCCATTGCTCCCCATGCTCCCATTGCTCCCATTGCTCCCATTGCTCCCATTGCTCCCATTGCTCCCATTGCTCCCATTGCTCCCATTGCTCCCATTGCTCCCATTGCTCCCCATGCTCCCATTGCTCCCATTGCTCCCATTGCTCCCATTGCTCCCATTGCTCCCATTGCTCCCATTGCTCCCATTGCTCCCCATGCTCCCATTGCTCCCATTGCTCCCATTGCTCCCATTGCTCCCATTGCTCCCATTGCTCCCATTGCTCCCCATGCTCCCATTGCTCCCATTGCTCCCATTGCTCCCATTGCTCCCATTGCTCCCATTGCTCCCATTGCTCCCCATGCTCCCCATGCTCCCATTGCTCCCATTGCTCCCATTGCTCCCATTGCTCCCCATGCTCCCATTGCTCCCATTGCTCCCATTGCTCCCATTGCTCCCCATGCTCCCATTGCTCCCCATGCTCCCATTGCTCCCATTGCTCCCATTGCTCCCATTGCTCCCCATGCTCCCCATGCTCCCATTGCTCCCATTGCTCCCATTGCTCCCATTGCTCCCCATGCTCCCATTGCTCCCATTGCTCCCATTGCTCCCCATGCTCCCATTGCTCCCATTGCTCCCATTGCTCCCATTGCTCCCATTGCTCCCATTGCTCCCCATGCTCCCATTGCTCCCCATGCTCCCATTGCTCCCATTGCTCCCATTGCTCCCATTGCTCCCATTGCTCCCATTGCTCCCATTGCTCCCCATGCTCCCCATGCTCCCATTGCTCCCATTGCTCCCATTGCTCCCATTGCTCCCCATGCTCCCATTGCTCCCATTGCTCCCATTGCTCCCCATGCTCCCATTGCTCCCCATGCTCCCATTGCTCCCATTGCTCCCATTGCTCCCATTGCTCCCCATGCTCCCCATGCTCCCATTGCTCCCATTGCTCCCATTGCTCCCATTGCTCCCCATGCTCCCATTGCTCCCATTGCTCCCATTGCTCCCCATGCTCCCATTGCTCCCATTGCTCCCATTGCTCCCATTGCTCCCATTGCTCCCATTGCTCCCCATGCTCCCATTGCTCCCATTGCTCCCATTGCTCCCATTGCTCCCCATGCTCCCATTGCTCCCATTGCTCCCATTGCTCCCATTGCTCCCATTGCTCCCCATGCTCCCCATGCTCCCATTGCTCCCATTGCTCCCATTGCTCCCATTGCTCCCCATGCTCCCATTGCTCCCATGGCTCCCATTGCTCCCATTGCTCCCCATGCTCCCATTGCTCCCCATGCTCCCATTGCTCCCATTGCTCCCATTGCTCCCCATGCTCCCCATGCTCCCATTGCTCCCATTGCTCCCATTGCTCCCATTGCTCCCCATGCTCCCATTGCTCCCATTGCTCCCATTGCTCCCCATGCTCCCATTGCTCCCATTGCTCCCATTGCTCCCCATGCTCCCATTGCTCCCATTGCTCCCCATGCTCCCAGTGCTCCGAGGCCGCCTCAGTCTCAGCTCTCCCGCCTCTGCGGGAGGTGCCTGTGAGTACCTGGTGCACCTGGATGCCCAGGCAGGTCTCTTTTCAAGGCGCAGCCTTGCCCAGCTCTGCGGTCTCTCCGCCATGCATGTAGGCCAGCGGCACGTCTGGGGTTAGAGCAGGCATCCTGGGGTCTGAGCCGGGGCCCGCCCCCCCCCCCCCACCCCGCCCCCTGCAGCGGCCTCTCCAGTGTTTCTGCACCCCACCATTGCGGGCCACTTGTCTTTTGTGAGCAGAGACAGACCCTTCTCTGGAGACGTGTTGAGATGTGGCCAGCAGGAGTCCTGATGGTTTCTTCCCAGGGACAAGGGTAACTGGTTTGGGGCGCACAGGCGTGGGAGCCCGCTGCGCCTCTCTAAGGCTCCGGGGAGCTGGAGAGGCAGGCTTGTCTCTGACCTCCTGGAATGCAGTGCCTCTGAGCATGGGACGCCCTGTTGGCGGGAGGAGGAGGTCCTGCTGGGCCAGGGGGCACTGGCTGCTTTCGTCATGTTAAGACTCATTTAAAAGGCAAAGCCCATGAACTACACTGTAGTCACCTGGGGAGGGGACGGCTCTGTGGGGAGGGGGCTGCCCTGCCGGCAGGGGGCGGCCCTGCGGGGAGGGGGCGCCTCTGCGGGGAGGGGGCGGCCCCGCGGGGAGGGGGCGGCCCTGCGGGGAGGGGGCGGGGGCCCCGCTCGCTGGCAGCTTCGCCATGGGCGTTCCCCAGAAAGGCTCTGCCCTCGCGCACCGTCCAGCTCCGTGCCAGGCAGCCTGCTGCCTCCCTGGTCGTCTGTCTGTTCCATCTTGACAGTCCCAGCCGGTATTTGGGGGGGCGGGGGTTCCAGTTATCTGCTGCTGTGTAACAAGTCTCCCCGGAGCAGGGATTTCCAGCCACCCCTTTGTTGCCCGGCTCTGCCCATCGCCCGCCGCCGGCAGGAGGCCCTCCTGGGAGCACTCAGCTCGCTGCTGGGCTGCGCCAGCCGCCAGGCCACCCCGCACACACCGACGGGCATGGCCGTGACACTTCACTTAGACGCTGTTTGCGGAGGCCAGTGCGGCTGACCCCTTTGTCACGAGCCACCCGGACACCCAGAGACACAGCCCTGGGGAGCTCCGAGCGGCCACAGCATCGCCGCTTCTGTGGGGCGGGCTCAGCCCCAACACGACGAGCGGCTACAGCAGAGGCCGGGTCCCTGGGCACCTCGGGGCACATGTTCACGGGGGAGAGGCCAGGTTCCACTGTGCTGTCTGATTTGAAGGAAACAGTAGGGTATGCAACCCTCGTATTTAAACCAAGAAACAGAATCTGTCTTTAGAAACGAACGTGTGCCTGCCCGCGGTGAGAACACGTGCCCCCCCGCGGTGTGAACACGTGCCCCCCTGCGGTGAGAACACGTGCCCCCCTGCAGTGTGAACACGTGCCCCCCCGCGGTGTGAACACGTGCCCGCCCGCGGTGAGAACACGTGCCCCCCTGCGGTGTGAACACGTGCCCCCCCGCGGTGTGTGACTTGCTGAGCTGCTGGAGTGAAGCCTGGAGGCTCCCTGTGCCCTGCTGGGTGCAAGGACCTGGGCCAGGTCTGTGCGAGGGTCCTGCTGGCTGCTCTCAGGGCTCTTTGACATGGTGTGGGGAACGGAAGCCCCGTGTCAGCCACTCTGACATTGCATTTTGTTGGGGTTCCGCCTTCTCCTGGGTCACCTCTGATAGCAGGCGGCTGGAAACTTGTACTGATGGGAGGGGTGGCTTTCATGGGCACATGGGAAGCTCCAGTTCCGGCCAAGGGTGGGGGAGGCCCCCCAACTCTTGCCTCCGGTGGCCCCACTGTAGTGCCGTCAGCGTGCTTGTTTTTCAGCCAACTAGACCGTGTGGTCTATGGGGTAGGCCCGGCCGCCCCTCACGGCCCACAGCCCAGGCCGCGTCTGAGGCTGGCGCTCCAGCCCTGGGCTCTGGCGTGGCCGCCTCCCCCACGCCCTGCCCCTGCCCAGCCCCTCAGTAGCCCAGCCCTGCCGCCCGCCTGCTCACGCCAAGCCTAGGACGCTGCTGCCACTGGGGGGCGAGTCCTCAAGCCCCGGCCGCACGCCTCCTCCTCAGGAAGCCTCCCAGCTCCCCTTAGCCATGGCTCCTTCCCGCCTCCCCGGACAGGAGGAGGGAGGGCGCTCTAGGTGCTCACGGACCGCTGTCAGAACGACACGTCACCCTGCAGGAGGGTGCAGCCGAGGGGTTCGCTCCTGCCGTCGCGGGCCACCTGCCTGGCGTGTCGTGTGCCCGCGGAGTGCTGGGACCTGGGACCGGCTCCAAGCTGCTGGCTGCCACTTCCCCGTGGGGGTGTGACCGAGCCAGCACGCAGTCACAGCCGCTCTCCCGGTCCCCAGACCTGGCTTCCGAGTCCCTGTGGAGCTGAAAGCCAAGAGACAACCTCAGAAGGCAGGGCAGCCTCCCGGGGGCAGCGCGGCTGAGGGGAGCCGGAGGGCTGGGCCCCGCGAACCTGCCTTTGGTGTTTGGTTTGAGGAGGGTCGGCAAACCGCTTCCTGCTCGGAGCCGGCCCAGGGCAAGGGCGCCGCGCCTTTCTGCCGGCCTGCGCTCCGGGCCGGAGGAGGCCGGGCTGGGCTCTGCCGCGCCCGATGGCACAGATGCGCGGCCCCAGCGCGGCCAGCGAGGCCAGGACAGCCTGGTGACCGCCGGCTGCACGAGGGCCGGGTCTGGGGCCGCCTGTTCGCCGTCCTCCCCGTGGGCTCCACGCCCCTGCGGGGACAGGGCTGGCAGGGCTGTTGGGCCCCTTCCAGGGCTCCTCCGGCTGGATGGGCCCCAGCCCTGGGCCGTGGAATTAGTTTCTGCGCTGTGACTGACATTTAAATAAGTGAGGTGGAATAAATCAAAAACATAGACTGATGCTAATAAATTAAAAACTTAGCACGATGCCACGTTTTTTTGTCTTAAAACATTTCTACTGTCTGCATCGTTGTACTTACCATCCTGTGTCGAACACGCTTCGGAAGGTCAAGGGCTTATGCCTGTGTCTCTCTGGCGGACGCCTCACCCTCTGCCGAGTGTCCTCCTCCCCGTGCCTGAGCGAGCACGCCTCCATCGCTTACTCCTTCAGCTGGGCTCTCGGGGCTGCGTCCTGAGCTGCCGCCCCCTTTCCAGCTCTGCTGTCTGCCTGCCGCCCTGGCAGTGACCCCAGCACTCTCGGGCATGTCTACCCTGTGTCTCCAGCCTCAGACACGCCTGGGCCACCCCAGGGGGCCATCCTTCGTTCTCCAGCTCAGTAGGGACCTCTGCCGTCCAGCAAGTTGCCCGCACCCAAATCCAGGCTTCTCCATCTCCATCCAACCCCTCCCACGTTGGGTCATTTCTGTCTGCGCTCCTCAACACCATCCTCTCCTCCCCCTGCCAGCCCGGCCCAGCTGGCCAGCATGCATCTCAGGTGAAAGATGCTGGCGCTGCCACGCGGACCTCTGCCTGCCCCTGCCCTCCTCGTGCACACTGCTGTCCTCCGCACAGGCTGGGCAGGGCTGTCCGTGGTGCTGGCACCATTTGTGAACGTGACAGGGATCGGAGGGCCCCTCAGGGCCAAAGAATCACACCTGCGATCGTTGTAACTTGCAAGGGGGTGCTGCAGTCGGTGCAGGGGTCTTGGGGGCCCCCTGGTCCACGAGATCCGGTCACTGTCACAGAGACTGAGCCCCAGCACGTGTGCCCTGATGCGCCACGAAGGCTCCGGTGTCATCAGCGAAGTGGTCTCGACAAAAATATTAACCTGAGCCTCGTGGGTGCTCCGTTAAGTTTCGCGGAGGAAGGACGCACACCACAGGGCTCCGCGGGGAAGCAGCCAGACTCACCCGGCCGTGGCGCAGGGTGTGGGGCGCTTCCCGCACCGCAGGGACCCGTGCTCTCCCAGAAGCCAGGGTGTTAGGAAGCCAGCTTGGCTCCCGGTTACCAGGGGCTGTGGGGACCTGAGCTCCGGTGAACTTAGATGGATGGCGCCCGGAAGCACCCAGCCCAGCCCTGAAGGACCTTCGGGGCAGTTGGAAAAGTTTGAATGTGGCCTGGAGACGGCATGCTGCAGGGATCCGTGTCAGCTTTGCGGTGTGGGGTGGGCGGAGGTGCGGCTCTTCAGCGCCCACCTTCAGCGTGAGTGTGGGAGCAGGTGGTCCCGGTGTCTGCTGCTCACTCCTGAGCGAGTCAGTCAGCAGACCCCTCCCCCCAGGCCCGCAAGAACGAGCTGGGGAGATGCAAGCAGCTGGTGAACCCAGGTTCACATAGTCTGGGGGTATTTACTTGTATTATTTGCTCAACTTTTCTGTGTATTTGAAATTTTATAACAATAAAACATTGGGGGAAAATAAAATGTAAAACTAATTCTGCTGCTCCTAGAACTGCAAACCTGAAAGGCCTTGGGTTAGTCCATGCCTGGCCTCTCCTCTCTCCCCTTGGCCCTCCCTCAGGCCCTGAGCAGACCTTTGCCTGTGCTGTTCTATCGGGTGGCAAGGCCAACCTTCAGTTACACTCCTATGCTGTGTGGGGGTCCCTCATATTTACCCCCCCCAAATATTTACTTTAGACCAGAAACTGTTGGAGTGCAAATATTATGACCCCAATACATGGTGCTCAATATATTTGCTGCTGGAATGAAACTCTATTTTGCACTTTGCTGCGGCCTGGGGAAATCCGTTACTCAAGAGCCTGCATTCCTGACTATTCTGAAAAGCAAGACTGGCTGTGACCACATTTAGGTGCTCCAAAGCCTCTGGAGTGGGGAGAGAAGAGCCACTGGTGTCTTCTGAAATTGATTTAGGGCCCCTGTCTTCCTATTAGTTGAGTAGAACAAGTTAGAACTGTGGAGAAGGACAGACGGTTTTCAGATACCTCTCACCACTCTGAGTTTGAGGGTGGAGACGGCCTCAAGGCTGGTGACACTGTGGGGTCATATTTGTATTGCCAAATAGAAGACAATTTTTATTTGGTGCCAACAAATTAGACCTTATTTTTATTGGCAAGCAAGTAGGACAGCAATGGAGCAGAAGGAAATGTTTGTGCATTGATGGATTTTGGATGGATGGATGGATGGATGGATAGATGATGGATAGATGGATGAATAGATGGATGGATGGATGGATGGATGGATAGATGGATGGTGATGGATAGATGGATGGGTGGATATATATGGATATAAGTGTACCTGGCTCAATGTTGGATATTTTGGCTCCTATAATATAACTAGAGGCCTGGTGCATGAAAATTCATGCACTGGAGGGGGCGTCCCTCAGCCCGGCCTGCTCCCTCTCACAGTCCGGGAGCCCTCAGGGGTGGGAGGTGACCCAGCGATCAGGGGAAGGCGACACCCCCATCACACCTCTGCTGCTGCCACTGCCGGCAGCGCAAGCCTTGGCCGGCCCTGGTTACCTGAGCCTCGGGCGGCCCTGGGTGGCTGGGCAGCTGCCATCCAAAGCTTGCCTATGCCTCAGGCCAGCCCTGGGTGGCTGAGGGGCTGAGGGGACTGGGGGACTCCGGAGGCAGTCTCGTGGAGTGGCCGGGCCCACCTGGGGGCAGACCCGGCCTTGCCGTGCTCCTGCCACCCCAGCAGGGCTGAGGGGACTGGGTGCTGCCATCTTGTGGCTGTGGGCACTGCCATCTTTGAGGATGGGGTAGTCAATTAGCATATTCCCTCCTTATTGGCTGTGGGCGCTGTCATCTTTGCAATGGCGTGAGGGTCAATGAGCATATTCCCTCTTTATTAGATAGGATAGTAATATTTTACTATTGTCCCAGCCCTCCAGATGACCAGGGGCCTGAAAATCAACTCTACATTATTTTCCAGAAGTAGTCACCCATGATGGAATCAGAATTCAGACATGATTGGTGAATCTCACCCCCAAGGCAAGTGCACATACCAAGTTTTCCAAAGATAATGATTTTGCTTGAAGACCATGCATAACAGCAGAGCTCAGGTACATCCCAAGAGTTTAGCTTTTGGGGATTATGAGGCTCAAGATCAAAGTCATTGTGTTTGGGATTGTGCTTATTGCTGCTTCGTCTTCAGAATCCTTGCTTCTGAAGTGTGAGTTCGGCTTGCAGAGATGACACGTGAGAGGTTCCCAGATATCTTAGGCCACTACCTGATAATTATCTGATGATAAACTTCCAGCTATTAGCCCAGGAGCCGGCAGTCAAAGCCAATTCCACAGGCTCCTTTGTGGAAGGGCTGGAGTTAGAAAACAGTAACTGTGGACGCAACAGCTGACTCAACCAGCACCTGGGTGACCCAGGCAGCACCAGATGGCCCATTCAAGGGTAGTGGCAGGAGCCAGGACAGGAAACCTTTGTGATGGAATGTTTTCCATGTTGACGGGGCGCTAACACCCAGCTATTCAGTCAAATACTAATGTAGGTATTGCTGTAATGGTATTGAGAAGTGGTTAGCATCTGTGATTAGCTGACTTTAAGTAAAGGAGCTGACTCTTAATCCTGTAGGTGAACCTCAGCCAATCTGTTGAAGGCCTTAGAAATTGAGATTCTTTTTAAAGAAGAAGAAATTCTGTTTCAAGATGGCAGTGTCAACTCCTACCTGAGTTTCCAGCTTGCACTGCAGATTTCAGGCTTGGCAGCCCCCACGAGCATGTGAACGATTTTTAAAATTTTATTTTTCAATTACAGTGAACATTCAACATTTTATATTAGTTTTAGGTGTACAGCACAATGGTGAGACAATTACATAACTATGGAGTGACCCTCCCAAGGAGTCTAGAACCCACCAGGCATCATACATAGTTATTACAGTATTATTGACTATATTCCCTGTGCCATACTTTACATCTCCATGACTATTACATAACTACCTGTTTATACTTCTTAATCTTGTCCTCTTTTCCATCCTGCCCTCAACCCCCTCCCATCTGACAACTGTCAGTTTGTTCTCTTGATCTGCAAGTTTATTTCAGTTTTGTTTGTTCATTTATTTTGTTTTTTCAATTCCACATATATGTGAAATCATATGGTATTTTACTTTCTCTGTGTGACTTACTTCATTTAACATAATACCCTCTGGTCCACCCATGCTGTTGCATATGGAAAGATTTCATTCTTTTTTATCCACTCATCTACAGATGGGCAGTTAGGTTGCTCATCTTGGCTATTATAAACAACTAGAGGCCTGGTGCACGAATTCGTGCACAGGTGGGGGTGGGCCGACTGGACAGAGGGGCTGTAGGCAGTTGGCCAGCCAGCCCTGCCCCTGATCAGGGTGAGGGGGGCTGATCGGGGGTGGGGATGGCTGGGGGAGGGGCTGTGGGCGGTTGGCCGGCGGGTCCCACCCCCTGGTAGAACTCCCGGTTGAGGGAACAATTTGCATATTAGCCTTTCATTATATAGGATGCTGCAATGAACACTTTAATGCATATATCTTTTCTAATTAGTATTTTGAGTTCCTGCAGATATAAACCCAGAGGAGGAATTGCTGGGTTCTAAGGTAGTTTTATTTAAAAATTTTTTTTTATTAATGTCCATACTGTTTTCAATAGTGGCTACATCGGCTTGCAGTCCCACCAGTGGTGCACAGGGTTCTCTCTTCTCCACATCCTCACCAACACTTGTTCTTTGTTGATCTATGGATGGTAGCCATTCTGACAGGTGTGAGGTGATGTCTGATTGTGGTTTTAATTTGCATCTCTCTGATGATTAGTGACTTTGAGCATCTTTTCATGTCTATTGGCCACCTGTATGTCCTCTTTGGAGAAGTGTCTCTGCCTATTTTATAAATGGATTTTTGTTTTTTGGTGTTGAGTTGTATGAGTTCATTATAAATTTTGGATATTAACCCCTTATTGGATGTATCTTCTTCCATTCAGTAGGTTGTCTTTTTGTATTGTTGATGATTTCCTTTGCTGTGCAAAAACCTTTTATTGTTAGATGTAGTCATATTGTTTATTTTTTCTTTTGTTTCCCTTGCTTGAGAAGATATATCAGAAAAAAATATTACAAAGAGAAACATCAGAGTTTACTGTCTATGCTTTCTCCTAAGAGCTTTATGGTTTTAAGTCTTACCTTGAAGTCCTTTATCCATTTTGAGTTTATTCTTTTTAAAAATATATATTTTATTGATTTTTTACAGAGAGGAAGAGAGAGGGATAGAGAGTTAGAAACATTGATGAGAGAGAAACATTGATCAGCTGCCTCCTGCACACCTATTACTGGGGATGTGCCTGCAACCAAGGTACATGCCCTTGACCAGAATTGAACTTGGGACCCTTCAGTCCACAGGCCGATGTTCTATCCACTGAGCTAAACTGGTTAGGGCTTGAGTTTATTCTTGTAAGTGGTGTAAGAAAGTGGTCTAGTTGCACTTTTTGCATGTATCTGTCCAGTTTTTCTAACAGTTTATTGAATAGACTTTAACCCACTGTATGTTCTTGCCTCCAATATGAAGCATATAGGTGTGGGTGTACTTCGGGCTCTCTATTCTATGCCATTGATCTATGTGTCTGTTTTTCTGTCAGTACCATGCTGTTTTGATTACTATAGCCTTGTAGTATAGTTTAATACTAAATAGCATGATACCTCTAACTTTATTTTTCTTTCTCAAGATTGTTGTGGCTAATTGGGATCCTTTGTGGCTCCATATAAATTTTAGGAGTATTTGTTCCATTTCTGTGAAAAATGCCATTGATAAGTTTGCATTAATCTATAGATTGCTTTGGGCTCGCCTGCCAGCAGACCCTCCGGGGAGCCCTGCTGAGCGCTCAGGACTGCCGGAGGGGGAGGGAGGGGAGCTGGCTCTTTACCGTCTCCAGTGCTCCCTCCCCGGAGAGGGCAGGCCCTGCGCCTCCCGTCCCCTCCCATCTGTAGCCTAAGCAAGTACCGCGCTTGCAACAGCTCCCGAAGGCCCTTGTCCCACAGCCATTGAAGGCGTGGATTCTGGAGCCCTGGGAGGGGAAAGGGAGCCAGGCCAGCTCTCCTCGGCGCAGGTGCAGGGAGGGGCGACGCCTGTCCTCGCAGCTCCTGCTTCTCCAACGGGCGCGGTGGCCCACCTGCCTGGCGTCCTGGAGCATTCCTGCTCCCGCCCGGCCCCGGATGCAGCTGGTCTCAGAGGGCCTGCAGCGTCACAGACCTCCCAGGGCTTCCCACGCTGCACCGGGGCTGCACACCTAGCGGGGGTGGGGGTCTTCTCACCTGCACCCCAGCCCAGGGAGACCCCGGAAGCCTCCGCTGCACCTTGTTGGCGCCTCTGGCTAAGGCTGCAGTTGATCCAGCCCCACCATGCGACTGGAAGCCAAGGGGACCACGCCTGCTAAATGGAGAGAAACAGAGACACCCCGAGAAAGAGGCCCAGTGGCCCCCAGCGCTGCGCGTGCTGCCTGAGGGCTGGCCAGCGGCCCCTCGGGGCAGCCCGTCACGTCCTCCCAGGCCCCGCGCAGCTGTGATGCCGCCTGGTGCCCCGCCCCTCGCCCACAGGAGCACCGACCGCCCCGGGGCCCCGGGCAGGGGGCAGCGAGCTCCTTCCCTCGGCCAGGGCTGAGGACACGGCTGGATTCTCCAGGAGGAGCGGGCGGCGGTGAGTCCACGCGCGGACACGCTTTACGGACTTAAACCGCTGCCCGGAAGCAAAGCTGGCAGCATTGGCCTCTTGTGGCCATAAAATAATGCTCCCCATGCACAGCATTTAGTATTTCTTTTTCCTCTTAAAACAGCAAACAGTACCAACAGTGCAATAACCAGTCTGAACCCTCCTGCCCCACCCAGTCCCCACCTAGTCCCCACCTAGTCCCCACCTAGTCCCCACCCAGTCCCCACCTAGTCCCCACCTAGTCCCCGCCCACCTAGTCCCCGCCCCACCCAGTCCCCACCTAGTCCCCGCCCACCTAGTCCCCGCCCCACCTAGTCCCACCCCACCTAGTCCCCACCCCACCTAGTCCCCACCCCACCTAGTCCCCAACTAGTCCCTGCCCCACCTAGTCCCCACCCCACCTAGTCCCCACCCCACCTAGTCCCCACCTAGTCCCCACCCCACCCAGTCCCCACCTAGTCCCCACCTAGTCCCCACCCCACCTAGTCCCCACCCCACCTAGTCCCCACCCCACCTAGTCCCCAACTAGTCCCCACCCCACCTAGTCCCCACCCCACCTAGTCCCCACCTAGTCCTCACCTAGTCCCCACCCCACCTAGTCCCCAACTAGTCCCCACCCCACCTAGTCCCCAACTAGTCCCTGCCCCACCTAGTCCCCACCCCACCTAGTCCCCACCCAGTCCCCAACTAGTCCCCACCCCACCTAGTCCCCACCCCACCCAGTCCCCACCCCACCTAGTCCCCACCTAGTCCTCACCTAGTCCTCACCTAGTCCTCACCTAGTCCCCACCCCACCTAGTCCACACCCCACCTAGTCCCTGTCTGGTCCCCACCCCACCTAGTCCTTTAACCAGCAAGTCCATGGTAATGGTTTGTTCCTTGGTCTTTTGCTTCTACTAGTAGATGTGTTTAGACGTTCGGACTGGGCGGCTGGGAGCAGTCGGCACCTGCGCCTCTCTGGGTGTGTCTCCTGCTGAGTCACCGCCCAAGCAGAACGGGCGCGCTTCATGGAAAGGGAAGGTCGCTGACTCCAGGAGCCAGTCGCCTCCGAGACCGACACAGGTGCACACGGCAGCCCCGAAGGCTCGGGAACACGGGACACTCGGCAGACAGCAGGGCCACTGGTGGCCAGACACCACGTACGTCTGAGGCCCTCCTGCCTCCGCCAGCGTCCTGGGCACCGGCGTTTATGTGACCGCCGTGCTGTGCTCAGACGTTGGACAGCTGCACTGTAACTTGCAATCTACCAATATTTGCTCAGAATGAAAAGGAAAGCCTCCCAAACACATCAGCTGAGTGTGTGGCCCCGTCTCCCAGGCGGAGCTGTCGGCTCTGCCTCTCTCCCCAGCGCTCAGCTCCTGCCTCTGCCACTGGACCGCTCGATTTCAGCTCCTGCATTCTTAGTTAAATCACAGTTTTTACTGGACAGGCAATGCATGCACGTGGTGCACCAGTCACAGGAACGGGAAGGCAATAGCTTTCCTCTTTCCCAGCTCGGCCCAGCCACCCACACACTTCCCGGGTGTGTGGTGTGCAGTGGGCTCTGAAGGGACATGTGTGTTCTTTCTCTCCTTGTTGCCATCAGTGGATTCTCACAGCTTATTTGTAAGTAGAGTTTAGGTTCACACAGTCATTGATCAGATCGTGTGTAGAGTTCACATACCCGGCTTTCCCTCTCAGCAGCCTGTGGCGTGAGTGTGGTCCGCTTGTTATAATGAACGCTGAACGTTTATTATTAACCCACGCCCACGGCTCACACTTCGTGTTAATGTGTGTCATGCCGTGCGCCTGTCCTCACAGGTCCCGTGGAGAGCGTCACCCACTGCGGGAGCCCTGCCACCCGCACAGCGCATCTCTGTGCGACCAGCGATACTGACACGGCCCCGGCTCCGGGGGCCTGACCGGCACAGTGCTGGGTGCGGCAGCGTCTGCCCAGCTGTCGCTTGTGGTCAGTAGCGAATGGCGGTCTACAGCTCACGGCCCTTCCTGGCACCCTGCAGGGTCCGAGGCCCTTGCTCAGGTGCGTCCTTTCCCCCGGAGACGGGGCAGCCTCAGGCCTGGGCGCAGACAGGCCCCCGACCTCCAGGGCCGTGGGTCCTCCCATAGCGCGTGGCTGCCTTCAGTGCTGGGCAGAGGCGTCTGACTGTGTTTTCAGCGGGATGAGGCCCAGGAGAGAGGGAGGCCTGGACCGGTCCCTGAGGTGGTGGGAGCAGGGGTGAGGCCCAGGAGAGAGGGAGGCCTGGACCGGTCCCTGAGGTGGTGGGAGCAGGGGTGAGGCCCAGGAGAGAGGGAGGCCTGGACCGGTCCCTGTGGAGGTGCTGGGAGCAGGGGTGAGGCCCAGGAGAGAGGGAGGCCTGGACCGGTCCCTGAGGTGGTGGGAGCAGGGATGAGGCCCAGGAGAGAGGGAGGCCTGGACCGGTCCCTGAGGTAGTGGTGGGAGCAGGGGTGAGGCCCAGGAGAGAGGGAGGCCTGGACCGGTCCCCGTGGAGGTGCTGGGAGCAGGGGTGAGGCCCAGGAGAGAGGGCACCTGGAGCGGGGCCTGTTTTCCTAGTGGGTGGACTCGGCCTGTTACCCGGGGCCGGTAAGTGTGTGGGGACCATGAGCCCAGTGGTCACTGTGCTTTGTGGCGTTCCCGGGCAGAGGGGGTGCGGCTGCTCATGGCAGTGGACTTGCTGAGAGGACCAGGGCCCGGCGCAGCCTCGGGGTGCTGCTGCGCACATGGGGGAGCTGGCGCCTGGGCAGGGCTGGCGGGTGCAGTCTGGGCTGCGGGAAGGCACTGCTTTGCCAGAGTGGCGGCCACATGTGGCTCCGGGTCTCAGAGACGGAGCCAGATTAAGAAACAAAGCCACAGATGCTGCTCCTGTCAAGCTTCCCTGGCAATTCAGGTAAAAGGTGCGCCAGTGCGTCCGGGCGGTGCGGGTGCCGGGAGGGTGTGAGTGTCCCTCAATCAGGGCGCAGACGCCGGAGGAAACAGGACACTTCAAAGGCACTGCCTGCAAATGCCGCGCTCTAAAACTAGACCGAGCTGTCCTGCGCTGCTAGGCCGGGAGCCAGGCTGCGTCCCGCCCAGCGCTGCGGGCCGGCCTGTGGGCCTGCGGGCGCCCCGGGGCAGAGGCCGGCCTCCTCGGTGCCCGGGTGCTGGGGCCGCGGGCTGATCTGCTTATGGCTGTTCTCTCCTCCCCTGTGTGTCACAGGAGGCTGGGTTAGCAAACCGGAGTCCCCACCCAGTGGGGCCCTGTCCAAATCCAACATGGTCCTTAACTGGGTTCCAGTGTGTGGGACGGTGCCGGGGCCCAGATCCCAGGCACGCGTGGCCCACGAGGGGCAGGAATGAGTCCTTCGTCTGCCTCGGTCACTGTCCCTTCCCTGAGAGGCTCTGGCTGCGGGTGTCTGGCTGGGCCAGACACTGGGGACCAGGTTGGCCCTGGAAGCCCAGCCAGGCCACCTGCCCAGCTTTCGAGAAGTTTTCTGAGCACAAGTTTGCCTCTCAGTCGCCATCTGACCCACGTTACCCTGGGGTCCTGGCTGAGCACTGGGCCATCTGCCTCAGACGCTGTTGGGAGAAGGGCCTGTGCCCAGCGCACCGGCCCCGTCCACCGCGGGAAACGGCACTGCTGGGACCTGGCACCCTTTAGGCTTCTTCCTGGAGCGGGAGGGAGGTCAAAGGTCATTTGTCCAGGTACCTTAAACGGGAACCACACGAGCTCATGCTGTTCCCGAGAGCCGGGGTGGGCGGAGGAGGGGATGCCGTTGGGTCTGGGCCACCAAGGCTGTCCGGGGAAGGGAGGACGCTGGACACACACCGGCCAGGCAGGCGGTGGGAATCCCTCCTCCGTCCCTGACCCCGGGGCTTGGCCTTGGGACTGTGCAGCGAGCCGCCCTTGAGCTGTGGGCCCGGCCGCAGGGCTGAGCTCAGGGGAGCTGTTCCGCTGAAGGCTGTGGCACCCTCAGTCACCGATGGCCTCAACTGCCTGCCCCCTCCCTGCTTTCTGCCCTGTGGCCACCCCAGCAGGCGAGTCACCTCATCCACAGACGCCCCTCTGCTCACAGGACCAGCCCAGGCGGCCAGAAGTCGAACCGGTCATTTCCGTCTGAGTGGCCCGAGCTGCAGAGCCAGGGAAACCCCTTCTCAAAGGTTGGGAATGGACGGGAGCCCTCCCGTCTGGCTCCAGGGCGGAACGAGAGGCCGCTGGTCTCTTGGGGCCCAGTTGGCTCCTCTCCGTGGAGACTGGGAGGCTGGCCGCGGTGTACCAGGCAGACGGGAGACAGGGACTCGGGTGCTCCCCGCGTGCACACAGCTCCCTGCGCTCCAGCCAGGATGGAGACGGCCATGTAGAAGGTTCTGGGCCTGGCCACTCAGGGTGCAGCCAGGACACAGCCTGAAGCTCTGAAGTAGGAGAGGGGTGGGGTAAAATGTGCCCCAGACTGAGCAGGTGGCCCGATTGCACCCCACCGGAGGTTCTGAAGAGGATTCGGTCAGGCTTCTGATGAGTTCGGAGCGCAAGCACCTTACAGAGCTGCCAGGCCACGGCTCAAATGGCGTTTCGTTCAGTCCTGCACACTTTCCTGACCCCTTCCCACCAGCCACCTGTGCCTGGCCGGTGGATTCTCAGCCTCACTGACCACTGGTGGCTGGAGAAGCCCCGGGCTGCTGGTCAGAACGATGTTTCCATGAGACATACACAGGAGGGTGGCTTGGACCCCCAGGCCACATGCTTTCCTTCAGAGTCACCTGTCGTTGTGGAGCGGATGCGAGTGAATGACCACTGAAGCCCAGACCAAATTAAAATTTAGGGAGCCTTTATTAGTCAGCCAGCTGACCGGGCGACTGCTCTGCCATTCTCCACGCAGAGAGACCAGAGAGCAGCAGCGACCCTTTGTGTAGGACCGCTTTTAAGCCCATTAACCACATCCTGTTTTTGCAGAACAAGCAACCCAAGACAAAACAGTTTTTCCTAAGCTACGTCAGGATCATGCCAATGATGACCATGTTATTCACAGGGTCATCCTGTTCTTCAGAAAGCTGACAGTGTTCTATGAAAGAAGGCTACGTGCTGGGAAGGGGCCATGAGACTGTATCTCAAGGCCTGGCCTGGTGTCAGCACTGACAACTCTATCTGGGGCACAGCCCACGGCCTCAGGAGTGCTCAAAAATTCCCACTCTCCAACACTGTCACTCCCCACCACGCTGTGGGGCTGTCTTCCCCCGCCCTCCTCAAATCCTGGCGCTGGTGGTACTGGGGCCATAGAATAAGGTGGGAGCAATGCTGCCCGCAGCGTGTGCAAGCACTGCGACCCCGGGCCCGCGGCGGCGAGGAAGCCAGCAGGCCAGGAGGCCAGGAGGCTGACGATAGAGGCCTCTGTGCAGGAGCCGGCATGTCCTCACCGCCCAGCCGACACCCCGAAGTCAGGCAGGAGCTGCTGGCTGAGCCTCCCTCTCTCCTGACCCACAGGGCCGTCAGCACAGAAGAATGTTGTTTTTAGGCCACTAAAGTTTTAACTGTGTTTTGGAGGCAGGGGTGTTGTTATTCAGCCAGACAAAACCAAAACATGGGATTACCAAGGAAATTAATTACGTTAAAACACAAGTTATAAAGGTTGTTTTATGAGTCAGCGTGACAGGGCTCTGGGCGCCCAGCTCTCCCATAAAGCAGATTCCGCTGTGTCTGAGTGTTTTGTTGGATGAGGTTAGCATCTGGACCGACGGACTGAGTAAAGCTGACTGCCCTCCCAGTGTGGGCGGTCTCAGCCAATCAGCGGAAGGTCTTTATGGAACAAAAAGGCTCCCGAGGGGAAGGGGGTTCTTTTTCCTGCCCACCTGTGGGGGGCCCGGGCTTCCCTGCCTTGCGATTGGACCTGCGCAGCGCGCTCCTGGGCCTCGGCTTGCCCGCGCACCCTGCGCTCGCGAGACTTGCCGGCTCCATAATCACAGGAGCCAGTTCTTACAGGGACTCTGCCTCGCCCTATCCCATCCTCCTGGCTCCCCCTCATGCGCAGGTTAACCAACAGCAGAACTCGAGTCAGAAGCAATCCATGTCTATTTAGAAAATCCAGTTATTTCAAAAATGTTATAAAAATGGAATCACATACTATGTAACCTTTGGGGATTGGCATTTTTCATAATAATTCCTTGGAGATTCATCCAAGTTGTCTTATGTACCAGGGTTCATTACTTTTCATTGCTGAGCAGTATTCCATGGTGTGATATTGAGGTTTGTAATAAGAAATTATATATATTTGGTCTTTGTCCTCATTCCTGGCACAGAACTCCTGAGACCCTAGGGATGTCCTAAGTGATGAGACAACCAAGCTGCCCTTTATGTGAGTGAGGGGACTTGTGGACATAACTTCCAGAATGGGCTGGTTGCCTGGAGAACTGACCACGTGGTTGAAGGGTTGAACTTTCAGTCCCTCTCCCTGACCTCCAGGGAGGGCAGGGGCTGGAGGTTGAATCCCCCCCAGTGGCCAATGGTTTAATCCTTCATGCCTATCTCACAAAGCCCCCATAAAGACCAGAAGGAGGGGCTCTGGGAGCTTCTGACACCGGGAGATGTGGGGAGAATGATGCTCTGGGAGAAGACATGGAAGCTCCGCCCCTTCCCCACCTGTCTGTGCATCTCCTCCATCGTCTGTTCCTGAGTTATATCCTTTTATAATAAACCGGTGTCTAGTGAGGAGACTGTTTCTCCAAGTCCTGTGAGGTGCTTAGCAAAGCAATCCGACCCGAGGAGGGGTGGTGGGACCCTCTGATCGATAGAAGCTGGGTAGAAGCACAGGTGATGACCTGGACTTGTGACTGGTGTCTGGTGTGTGGGGTGCAGTCTGTGGGACGGAGCCCTTAACCTGAAGGTTCTTTTGCGATCTTCGGGTAGTGTCAGAACTGGATTGAACTGTAGGGGTCAGCTGGTTCCAGGGAGTTGCGTGTCCTAGTACGTATTCTTCCAGCCCATGCTGAATTGGGTGATGAGAATTACTCCAGGGTGTGGATGGACATTCTCCCACGGAAGACAGTTGGGGTGTTGCCAGTTTTTGACTATTACAGATAAAGTTGCTTTTGTGTGACACAAGTTTCCTGTCTCTGGAAGAAATGCTCAGTACACAGTCCATGGCTGTGTGAGATGGGGTTGCATACTGAGTTTTATCAGAAATAGCCTGGTTGTTTTTCAGAGCGGCTGTACCTGTTCTATTTCTACCAATATATTACTTTTAAATGAAATGTTGTTAAATTAATCGGGGGAGGGGAGTGGTGGGTGCCATTATGAAAGGGCAGGGAGGGACCTGGGAAAGGCTGTGGTGAGGGCACAGCGACGGGCACAGGTGACAGATTCGTACGGAACTGAAAGCACACGCAGATGAGCGCATTAAAGCGGGAAACCTGAGTGTGGTCGCTGGTCATCGAGAAGCCGGTGCGTACAGTGAAGGTTTGCAAGGTGATAGCAGTGGAGAAACAGGGTAAGAGTAACTGCATGTGAGTCTACAATGACCTAAAAATAAAAAATTAATTAAACATAAATTAAAGAAAATATATGGTACTCGAGGCCCGGTGCACGAATTCATGCACGGGTGGGGTCCGGCTGGCATGCCCTGATTTGGGCTGATGGGGGCCAGGCCAGCTGCGGGGAGGGGCTGCGGGAGGTTGGCCGGCTGGCCCCGCCCCCGATCAGGCTGGTTGGCCAGCCACAGTGCACGTCATAGCGACCGGTCGTTCCAGTAATTCCAGTTGTTCTGGTCACTTGGCATATATATATATATATATATATATATATATATATATATATATATATATATATACTAAAAATAAATATGTGGAAACAGTATGAACTATTAAGTTTAGGCTAATGTTATTGTCTTGCTGGTTTTGGTGGCCATGCGTTAGTTACAGAGCTTCCCACCCCAGTGCGTCAGCCCCTCTGGGGCCACCCGCTCACACCCCAGGGACAGGCCTGTGAGCCCCCTTCTCCAGCCCCTTTCAGCCATAGAACGGGAGTTGGGTGGAACTGAGGGACGTGTGCTCCGGAGGCTGTGCCTGCACAGAGGGGAGTCGTTGAAAGGAGTAGAGCGTGGGGGAAGGGACTCTGGCCGGGCCTTCCAAGGGGCGGGCCCTTTGCACACCAGTGCTGCATACGAAGAGCCTGTGAGTGCTTAGGAGCTGGCTCCAGACCCAGCAGTGCGCTCTGTGTCTGAGGGGCTGGGCCGCAGGCCCCCACAGCCTGCACTGGCACAGATCACTGATGCTAGCTGCTGATGTTGAAACTCCAGAGGAGAAAAGACTTTATGGAGTGCTGGCCAGGCCAGGAGCCCGCGCTGCCGTGGCTCGGGGCTGCAGGAGCTGCTGGAAACGGCTGTGAAATCCCGGTGCTTCTGAGGCCCTGCCTGTGTCCCAAGTGCCTGAGACGGCAGGTTCCCTCCGGGAAAATGCTGACCTTTGGGAATGACAGCTTTCTGACCAAAAGCTCTGCAGCATTACAATGTGACGTCTCCTTAGGTTGTCACCTGAGGCCTATAAATAACTCCGGAAATAAGATCCTGGGACAACCTTTGCTGCTATTATTTAAAACAAACACTGGTTCTGTCTAGGTCAGTAAGCTGGCTGTTGCTCTCCACGGCCGGCCTCTCCCTTCCCCCCATCTGACCAGGAAATGCGGCCTTTCACACAACAGGCGGTGGGCAGAGGCCCTGCAGAGCCTCCCCTCCTGGGCACGTGGCTCCTTGGGGGTCTCCTGAAGAGCGTTCTCAGCGTCTGCCTCGCAAGAAGGGGCTGGGCTTCCCCTCCCTAAGCTGACTAGTCAGCCTGCGGAGGACAGGCCCCGGGTCAGGGACAGAGGGTCCGACGAGCCGCTCCTGCCTTCCGGGGATCTGCGCGGACGGTCCAGGACGAAGCCCCTGGGTGCTACCTGGTGCAGAGTTGCCCGAGACCCACGTGAACTATCTCCCGGGACCACAGACCACATGCTATTCAGTTAAAACATTTCTGAATTAACCTGTCCCCTCCGTCCGCAGCGATGCCTATCTCACCCCGCTGTGAGCCAGCCGGCCTGGCGGCGCCCGGCCAGAGCCCGAGGCACAGGCGGCAGAGGTCCCTCTGCCCCGCACACCTCCTCTAACCTCCCTGCGCGGGAGCTTCCTTGGACTGGCTGCGACTCGCCAGCTGCCCGGGGCCTCGGCGCCCCACGCAGCCCTCCTCCCTGTCCTGGCAGCGGGGCGAGGCCGTTGTTTCCCGACGCATGTCTGCTTCCTCGCCCCTTGGTCCGACCGCTGTGCCCCACATCGATCTGCGCACTTTGGACTCGATGCTGAAGTCCCAGTTGACACACTGGGTTGGCCTCGCCATTCGCGCTCTTGAGGCGCCCTCCCAGGCCCGTGGTGGCTCAAGAAACCCGAGAGCTGGGGCGAGGCCTGACGGGTCCCAGGGGTAGTTCAATATTTACCTCCCACTTCCTGGGAGCCTGCCCGCCTCCCAGCCACTCCTCCTGGAAGCCAGAGGCAGACTTCGCTCCCGACCAGGCCCTTCGTGGGGCTAGAGTTCTGATTGCTCTTGCTTGCTCCTGCTAAGGCGCAGCTCAGAGACTGCCCCCCTGGCCAGCCCTGCACCCCTCCTCTTCCACCATTTTTAAAGGTTTATTTGTTTGTAAACAGCTGTGTCTTCCACTGATGTCCAACCTTATCACTGTAGACTCCATATTTGCCCCCAGTGGCCAGAGAATGGCCGGGCGCATCGTAAGTGTTAAATAAAAATGTCCCCGAAATGTAACAAATGACAGATGCTCCACATCATTAATTTGCTACATCTGAGCCCAGTAATGGTCCCGACTCAAATCCCCTCCTCCTGGCCCTGCTCAGGTCCCTCTGCTCTCCCCGCCCAACCAGGCCACGGCCTTGGCCTACAAACGCTGCGCATCGCCACTGCCCTGCGGTCACAGGAAGACACCGCCGTCGCTTGTAGAGAGAGAACCGAACTGCCCAGCGCGGGACTCCGGAGCTCCTGCCTCACGCAGCAGCACGTTAGACGCAGAAAGGCCTCCTGTGCTGCGTGGCGTCTTTCCGGCTCTGCCTGTGCTGGGCAGTGACTCCCCTGGGGTCACCTGGGGACCCCAGAGATGAGAGAGCCCCTCTGCAGCCTGAGGGGCAGGCCCGGGGAGGGAAACAGTGGGGATCGGGGGAACTCTTGACTTGTTGAGACGGAGAGCGCCCTGTGATCACCTGGTGACCCGCTCCCCGCACTCGGCCGCTCCCACGCTCCTGCGTCCGAAGCCAGCACTGCCCGCGTGCTGCTCCTGGGCAGTTGGGCAGTCAGGCTGCACTTCTCTCCAACCTCTGGGGTGGCAAGTCCAAGTGCTTGAGCTGCTGCAGGCGCATCCATCTACTCACCCACAGCCTGGGCCTGACGTTAACCTCGCGGCTGCGAGAGCACTTCCTGACCGCGCGGCCTGCGCTGAAGTCCTCCCTCCGACCGCTGGGCCAGAGCTGGGACCGGCTGGGAAACAGGACGATGAAGGAGCAGGAGTGATTTCACAGGTAGCGAGCGGCACTTGCTCAGCGGAACCCCGCCACCCCTTCCTCCCACCCGCGGGGTGTGGGGGGTCCTTACTTAGCGTTTCTGTGTTATAAGCAGTAATTCCTTCCGGCACTGCACGGCCAAGCAGGCCTTCGCCCCGATTCCTCAGGGCGCCGCCGCGACCACTCACCGTGCCGTGTGTGCACTCATTTCCCTCGGAGTTTACATCCGCAGTTTTAAATGGAACACGATCATACTGTCTGAGCCTTTACTAGTCGATCTTCTCCCTCGGGATTTTATTGTGAGACTATTCCCATTGCCTCTAAGGTTGTCAACGTAAGATTTGTTGTGAAGTCCTTGTTACAGCGTTATATCACTGGCCCCGATTTATTTGGCCAGCTCCTATTTCTGACATGTAATGCTGTATTTAAAGCTACAATATTACAGGTAATGCTACCGGGCCTCCCGTGTGATAGCAACCGTGTTCTCGTCAGGACCATCTAGGCCTGAGTGGGTAACGCAACCCCCGCGCCTCGGTGGCCAACACGCACGGCTTTGCTTTTTGGTTCACGATGCCGGGGCGTCCCCCCTCAGTCACCGCTGAGGGCGCGGACGGGGAGCAGCTCTGCTGGCACCCGGCTCTGCTTCCGGAGCCCGGGGCGCTGGGAGCAGGGGGCGCTGGGAGCCCGGGGCGCTGGCCACACTGGCCTCCCCTGCTCAGCGGGTGGACTCTCCCCATTTCTGTTCACGGCCCAGCCTGCCAGCCCAGGAGGTGGCTTGGAGCCTTCCATGAGCCCAGCGGAGAGAGCAGCAGGGGGACAATGGTAACCCCCGCCCCCTGAACAGGTGTGGCTTTTCCTTAGGATGTGTGCTCTGGAAAGGGAGTGAGTGAGTTTGCCTACATTTTCCCCCTAAGAAGCTTATAATATTTTAATCATCCAATCAGCTTGTTTCCTGGCCCCCAAAGCCTCAGATGTCACTACTTAACGCTTTTTGCTGATCTGAGAGATGAGAAATGTTTTAATTTGTATTTCTTTCATTACCATTGGTAGTACATATTTTTTCATGTTTATTATTCATTTTTATTTAACAAGAGGTCAATAGACTTATAGAAAATTAACCTGAACATCCTCTGAGCACCCCTTGCCCACTTCCTCTTTAGGTATTAAAGTGTTGTCAGCCTGGCTGGTGTGGCTCAGTTGGTGGGGCATTGTCCATGTACCGAAAGGGCCGGTTTGATTCCCGGTCAGAGCACAGGTCCCTGGTGAGGGCATGCAGGAGGCAGCCTATCTATGTTTAGCTTTCACAGAGAGGTGTGTCTCCCCCTTTCCTTCTCTCTAAAAAAGAAAAAAATCAATAAAATCTCTCTCTATATAAAAGCCTCCTGCGGTCCCTCCCCCTGGCCAGCCGGCCCCAATCAGCCCCAATTGGGACTGGGTGAGACAGCCCCCAATTGGCCAGAAGGGACCCCACCCATGCATGAATTCATGCACTGGGCCTCTAGTCTTAAAATAAAATAAAATATCCACTGCAATGGCCTCTACTGCTCATCGTTTCTGTCCCTGTGGGAATCTGAATCTTCACCCCAGAGTGCAGGTCTGCCTCTGGGACTCTCCTGCACCTCATAGCTCATGACGACTCTGGGTTCCCTCACCTTAGCAAGCCTTCAAAAATAAAAAGGCCAACAGAACCCCAGTCCCTGCTGCTTGGGTCCTGCGCAGGCAGGTCCAGGGACCTTCTGCAGCAGCGGGGTCGAGAGTAGGTGCCGTGGCTCAGAGGAGAGATTTCGTTGATGCTCCAGGAGAACTCAGGAGAGATGCTCAAACTGAATGAGGCAAGCGGTCTCAGGAAGAGAGAAGCCGTAAGCAATAATGTAAACAAAGCCACTTAAAAAAATACTTTTTTATTGATTTTTTACATAGAGGAAGGGAGAGGGATAGAGAGTTAGAAACATCGATGAGAGAGAAACATCGATCAGCTGCCTCCTGCACACCTCTTACTGAGGATGTGCCCGCAACCAAGGTACATGCCCTTGACCGGAATCGAACCTGGGACCTTTCAGTCTGCAGGCTGTTGCTCTATCCACTGGGCCAAACGGGAGCCATGAAGCCACTTTAAAATGGAGCTGGAGTTGTCATCCCAGAGGAACTGCCTTGCACGTCTTATGTCTCAAATCTTGGAATGTTAAGTTAAATCTGGGCAAAATAACCTTTTGACTAGGTTAAAGCAACCTTGTGCTTCCAAAAACTATTTACAAAGCTAACAAGAAGGCAGCTGGCATGGCCCCTGGAGGGAAGGTTAAAGCACCCTTTAGGATGAGCATCCCTGTGCGGCACTGTCCGCACCGACAGAAAAGCCGTCCTTCTACTGACGCCATGGCCCCTCCCTTCCTCTAAGCACCCGCCTTTGCCTCCCGATGGGAACGTTATGTGGACTTTTGCCTAAATTGATGTTTCCCGAATAGTTGTTCTTATTGGTCTCAAGTAAACACTCGTTTGCCTTTCACTCTGAAAGGCCTTTTATTTTGTCACCAAAACCTACGGGATGCCGAGGGGATCAGCACCTGCTCACACCGAGCGCGGCTCCCTCCCGCGGGGAACGCTCACTGCGAGGCTGCGCCGGCCGGGGCCTCCCCTCTGCTTCCCCAGAGGCTGCCTCCGAGCTGCGTCCACCTTCCAGAAGCACCGCTGTCAGCAGGCTGCAGCGCTGGCGCCCGGAGGACCGTCCCTGGGAGGGAGCCACCGAGGCGTCCGAGGGGGGTCAGAGGCGTCGTTTTCTGCAAAGTGGCCGAAATGTCTGCCAAAGCTTCCGGACTGGGACCCAGCAGACACACCCAAAACTTCCGAAAATAGAACTCAGAGGGTAAGTACAATTGAATAACCCAAAGGATGAGAGAACCCACACTGGTTCAGGAGGCTGACGTACACAGATGATTCTCAGCACACGTGGACTGTGGGTACCGGTGACGCAGGTCCCAGCCGAGGGAGTCAGCAGGTGCACAGACAGCATTTCCTGATTATATGAAGTCAAGTCAAAAAGCCACTTAGTATGTACACACACACATACATGCGTGCGTATATGTTTAAAATATTGCAAATTAAACTTTTGGAATGTAGCTAAGCCAGCAACCGGAGAGGAATATCCAGGTTAAATATTTATGTCAGAGGAGAAATGCTCACACTGAAGGAGACAAGCGGTCTCAGGAAGAGAGAAAACAAAAAGCCCAGTAAAGTCAAAGAGTGCAGAAGGAAGGGCGCAGAAAAACCTATGAGATAGAAAACAATATAAAATAGAATCAAGAAATAGATAGCTGGCTTCATGAAACAACAACTAAAACAGACAAATAAGCCAAACTAGATGGAGAGGACAGAGTGAGACGGCGAAATGAGCAACCGGAGAAAACAGCCAGGCCAGCAGCTGTGGCGCGGGGAGCCCGCTGAGAGCAGCAGCGTAAACCACCAACACGGAGAGGGCGCTAATCACCTCACCATGTAACTCAGACAAAGGGGATCCGGAGAGACCGTGCATGGCGAAAGGAGGGTCACCGGCAGTTTAACAGTCTCCTCTGCTTGGTGCTGTGCACAAAGGCCGGACCGGACAGTTTTCTAAGAGAATTCTGCCAGATTGCCAGGATCAGCTTTCCCAACATGACACGGAATGTTCCGGGGACTAGGAAGGAGGCACTGCTCGCTGACGCATTTTCTTCTTCTTTTTTTATACCACATCAGACAAAGACAGCATGAGCAAGGAAAAGATTAATCTTCCTTACAAATGTGGGCATAAACATCCTAGCTGATATTAGCAGACAGAGTTCAGCAACAGGTAAAAGTAATGGATCGTGACAATATGGGTTACTCCAGGGCTGTCAGAGCACATTAACATCAATCTACATAACTCACACCTGAACAGCTTAAAATTCTATGTTAATTCACAGTGCAAACCCATAGGGAACCGGAATAGATATAAGGTCTCTTAGCTTGACAACAAGCATCTACAGAAACCCTGCAGCTGAGCACCCAGTGGGGAGCATTAGCTCAGCCGCTTAAAGTCAGGAAGAGCTGCCTGCCTGGTGCAGCCCTTTCGGTTGGAGCCGTCGGTGCACTGAAGGGTGGGCTTGATCAGGAGGCAGTTGATATCTCTCTCCCTCTCAACAATGAAAAACATATTCTTGGGTGAGGATTAAAAAGATCCATCAATCAATAAAACAAAGAAAAGCTGAGAATGTTTGCTATCACTCATTTTATCCAGTATTTTACCTGAGTTACTTACATAAGTTATTAAAAGAAAATGAGAAATGCAAACATTTCCACAGGGGAAGCAAAGCTGAAATTATCGATGATGATAAGATGGTTTACACAGGAAAATCCAAGGGAATCTAGAGACAAATGATTAAAATCAATGGGGTGTTTTGTCATATCTCTGGACACAGATCAGTATACAAAGATCAGCAACAGACAACAAAAGTGCGATGTGAGAGATATGCCATTTAGAGTGGCAACAAGGACATATGGTAACTGAGAATAATCTAACAAATGCTGGGCATGGTCTTTATGGAGAAAATCCCAGTGTCAAGTACATAAAAGAAGACCAATAGACGGAGAATGTAAGATGTTCATGGATGGGAAGATTCAACAGCATAAAGATGTCCATTTCCCTCAATTAATCCAAGAATTCATTGAAATTTCAAATGCTACCCAACAAATATTTCGGGGGAAATTTAACAAGCTGATCAAAAACTCACACATAGCCCTAGCTGGTTTGGCTCAGTGCATAGAGCGTCAGCCTGTGGACTGAAGGGTCCCGGGTTCAATTCTAGTCAAGGGCACATGCCTGGGTTGCGGGATCAATCCCCAGTAGGGGACATGCAGGAGGCATCTGATCAATGATTCTCTCTCATCATTGATGTTTCTATCTCTCTTCCTCTCCCTTACTCTCTGAAATCAATAAAAATATATTAAAAGAAACCTCACATAAGAAATGGCAAAGAATAAACAAGAGCGTCAGGTGGGGGACTTGCTCACCAGGCATTTGTACTTTCTCTAAAGCTACAATAATAAACAAAGCTCAAAGGAACACGACAGAGAAACGAGACGCAGACCTGCGCGTGCAGACCTGATGTGTCACAGAGGTGGTCTGCTGGCTGGGTGTGGTCCCATCAGCCCTGCTGGGACAGCACTGGGAGGCAGCAGAGGAAATCTCTGCCTCACACTCTGGTCAAACATAACTCCAGGTTGAAGGAAGACCTAAATGTGGAAAGCAAAATTAAAAAAAGTTGAAGCTCACGAGAAGATATTTATGATCTGAAAATTGGCAAGGATTTCTCAAAAGACAAAAGGCAAGAACAGAAATAAAAAAGTTGGACTATTTGACTATTTAAGGCTAAAAACAAGCATAGGAGACAATATTAAAAAAATGAAAAGATAAGGTGTAGTCTAGGAGATGTTTGCAAACATAACTGACCAAGGATTAGCGTTCAGAATATATAAAGAATTATTTTAATTTCTAAGAAAAAGCAAACAACCCAAAGGAATAATGGACAAAAGACACTAATAGGAAATCACATAAGACATATCCCCAAAGTCCAACAAACATGAAAATATGCTCAATCTCACTAGCAATCAGAAAGGTGGGCATTGAAACGAGCAGATGTGGAAGAGAGAGGGTTGGCAGTGCTATATGAGGGGGGTGGAAGGCTGGGAGCTCGGACTTGGATGACAGTGACTGTGAATGAGCCGACCTCAGAGAATGCAATTTGGCAGCTTCTGGGTGAAGCCATCCCTTATGCCTGGCAATGGCAGTTCCCTGGAGAAACTCCTGTAGGTGCCCAGAGTCACGCAGCAGAATGCTCATAGCAGCGTGGAGCCTAATCATGGAAAGCACGTAACCAGTTTTAATGTACAAGAGAATGGGCTGTACATGCCCATCAAATGTAGACCGTGTGTTTTCCATTCAGTAAAATGAATGAATTAACATTGATACACCCTGAAAACACAATGTTGACTAAAACAAGCAATTTACAGAGAGATATTTACAACATGGTAACAACCTAATATATAAAAACCCAGGGTCCATAATGAACGACCGAAGGCTCAACCAAACACCTGAAGTCAGTCCTGGCAACCCAGCACTGACTGCCAAGTGGGCTTCGCATCAGGCCCGGTGAGAGGCCTGGAGAGAGAGGCAGGGTCTGATCCGCAGCCTCCATGGCAGCTGTTGATCAGCCATTGTCTCTCTCTTTCTCTCCAGGGTTCACCAGCAGCCATGCCTCTGTTTCTCTCTGGGCCTCCCTGGGGGCTGCCGATCAGCCCCGCCTCTCTGATCAGGCCCGGAGATAGGCCTGGAGATGCTGGCTGGCATAGAAACCAACCAATCAGAACCAAATCTGGGTGAACTGTGAGGAGCTAATGGCTGCCTAGGAGGTGGAGCTTTTGATGCTGACTGGCATAGAAACTGACCAATCATAACCAAATATGGGTCAACTGTGAGGAGCCAATGGCTGCCTAGGAGGTGGAGCTTTTGACGCTGACTGGCATAGAAACCGACCAATCAGAACCAAATTGGCCTGCAGGGGAAGGCAGTTAAGGGTGATCAGGCAGGCAGAGGCAGTTGGGGGCAAGATCAGACTGGCAGGGAAGGGGTGATCAGGCAGGCAGGCAGAGAGGTTAGGGGCAATCAGGCAGGCAGGCAGAGGCAGTTAGGGTTGATCAGGCAGGCAGGCAGGTGAGCATCTAGGAGCCAGTGGTCTCAGATTGTGAGAGGGATTTCCGACTGCCGGTTTAGGCCTGATTCCTGTGGGATCGGGCCTAAACCGGCAGTTGGACATCTCCCAAGGGGTCCCCAATTGGAGAGGGTGCAGACTGGGCTGAGGGAACCCCCGTCTGTGCACAAATTTTGTGCACTGGGACACTAGTTTATAAATAATTTTATAAAGCAAATGAATACTCTTATATTGTTCACAAACACATAATAAAGAGTACAGACATAAAAACATGTGTGATGCTCAGGAGTTCAAGAATTGGAGTGGCAGTCACACTGGGGGCCAGAGTGGTGGGGTTGATGGGGGAGGGTATTCAGGGATCCTCAACTGCCATGTAAAACGTTATTTCTTATGTAATGAAAGATCCATGAAGCAAACAGGACAGAACATTGAGATCTAACTAAATTAGGTGAGTGCTCGCTGGGCTTTGCTTTAGGCTTGTCCAGCATTCTCTGCATGCTTGAAATGTTTCAAGTAATCATTTACAGAAAGAACACCTTTTGTAATCATTTTCAAATACAGGATGAGGAAAGTCATCAGTGAAAGGAAAACCTTTCTCATTCTCTACTAACTAAGCAAGATGTAAGATCACAAACACTGTTTCCAAACTTCCATCTCCTACAAGTTAAATATTACCTTTGCTATTTTACTTTGTTTTAGTTGTTTGACTTTTTAAAAATATTGAGACATAATGAACAGATCACAGAATTCACCCTTTAAAAATACATAGTTCAATGGTTATAAGCATATCCACGGAGTTGGGCGCCATGTCTAATTCTAGACCGTTTTCATCTCCTGTAAAGGAACCTGCACCCTTTGCAGTCGCCTCCGCTCCGCCTCCCCTCCCCCGCCTCCCCGGCATCTGCCGTCTGCCTAACCAGCTCTGTGGACTTGCCTCTTCTGAAACTTAATATCCCGAATCATATAATAGTGGCCTCTTGTTCCCGACTTACTTCACTCAACACAATGCTTTCAAGGTTCATCATTGCTGCAGTTGTGTGTGCCAATATTTCATTCCTTCTTATTGCCAAACTAGAGGCCCGGTTCATGAAATTTGTGCATGGGGGGGTGTCCCTCAGCCCAGCCTGCACCCTCTCCAATCTGGGACATCACTCTCACAATCCAGGACTTCTGGCTCCCAACTGCTCGCCTGCCTGCCTTCCTGATTTCCCCTAACTGCTTCTGCCTGCCAGCCTGATCACCCCTAACCACTCCCCTGCCAGCCTGATTGATGCCTAACTGCTCCCCTGCCAGCCTGTTTGCCCCTAAATGCCCTCCCCTGCAGGCCTGGTCACCCCTAACTGCCCTCCCTTGCAGGCCTGGTCACCCCTAACTGCCCTCCCCTATAGGCCTGGGTCCCCCCCAAATGCCCTTCCCTGCAGGCCCGGTCGCCCCCAACTTCCCTCCTCTGCCAGCCTGGTCACACCTAACTGCCCTCCCCTGCAGGCTTGATCACCCACAACTGCCCTCCCTTGTAGGCCTGGTCCCTCCCAATTGCCCTCCTGTGCTGGCCTAATAACACACAACTGCCCTCCCCTGCTGGCCATCTTGTGGTGGCCATCTTGTGTCCACATGGGGGCAGCCATCTTTGACCACATGGGGCAGTCATCTTGTGTTGGAGTGATGGTCAATTTGCATATTACTCTTTTATTAGATAGGATAATATTTCATGTTGTGGATATGCCACATGGTGCTTGTGCATTCATCAGTTGGTGGATTGGGTTTTCCCACTTTTTGGCTATTTGTATAATGCTGATATAAACAGCCACAGCTTTGTGTGTACACATATGTTTCCAATTCTTTGGAGTATGTTCCTAGGAGTGAAACTTCTTGATCATGTGGTTACTCTGTATTAGCCGTTTTGAGGAACTTCCAGACTGTTTTCCAAGGTAGCTACACCATTTATATTCCCACCAGCAATGAATGGGCAGCAGCAGGTCACTGAACCGGCCTCCTGTCCCAGAGGCCAGGAGCCGGCCCGCCCTCCGCCCCCACCCAAGGCCCTCTTCCACAGCAGGTCCCTCGGCGCCCATCGTGCCAGGTGGGGAAATTCACACGTGCGGCACTCTCTCCGTGCATGTGACGTGTGAACATGCCTGTGGATGCCATAAACACTGATGTCTGCAGGCCTGGCCTCCCATGCAGAAGTGGAAACAACCGCTCTTAATAAATGGCATGAATGTCAGCATGTGGCTGTTCCCCTTCCTAAAGCCGCTGGGTCGCGGGGTTTGTGTAAGACGTAGCAGGCAGGGCCCACGGGGGCAGCAGGGGCTGCCTCAGAATACTCAGCACCCATGCAATCTCCTAGTTCATTTATCAGAAGTAAAGGCAAAGCCTCGCTAGTGATTCCGTGGCCGTTTGAAACAGCTTCAATTCTCAGTGAACAAGAAAGTACACAGAAACATACCTTTGCCTTGACAAGCACATGCAGTTGGGTGTGAATTGGCGAAGGGGTGCACGGATGAAACTCACCAGAGTGGACAGCTGGGGAGCCCGGCCTGCTCCCGCCCTCCTCGCCGGCGTGGGTGGCCGCCTCTGCCGCGGGGGCCACCTTCAAGCCACTGCCAGTCACTCCGGCTGCGCTGAAGGCAGCTGACAGCTGGCGTTTTACTTTATTATCTTACTTTACTGCTGGGTGCAGTGTCAACGTTGATATTGCGCCTCCTGAATTCCTGTAGGTGTGACTTCCAGGCACCATCACGTGACCTCTGTCTTGCCAGGTCTTGTATTACTTCCAGCTTCTCCTCAGTACCCCAGGCTGTCCTCCGTCCTCACACTGGAGTCTGACAGCCGCGTGGGCGTGCGTGCGTGGGGCTGTGTGGCGGGTACTGGGTCAGGCACAGGAGCCTCGCCCCGCACATGTGGGCATGGCAGGTGGGCCCGTGGGGAACAGCCCTGAGCTGGCGGGCCTGGCTCACCACCCCCTCGGCGTCACAGCTGCACTCAGCTGACCCACATCGTGGGAAACGCTCCTTTTGTTTGCTTTGTCTTTAGTAGGTGATTGTATTCTCCAGCTTGCCTGCGGGTACAAGGTGGGTCACAGATGGCAGCACGTTCTTCGTCACCCCTCCCTCCACTCTGAGGTTCTGAGGCGGGTGGCTCTCCAGTGGGCGTTATGTCCTGGGAGCCACCCAGCGCCCTGAGGAGGCCGTGCGGAGCGCAGAAGGCTCTGCACAGCCACGTGACCAGCTGGCACACTGCACCGGGCCCCCAGCAGGGCAGGCCTCCAGGTGTGGGCACCACAGAGAGAAGGCGGCTGTGATCCCGGTCAGCTGGCAGAGCTGTGAACAGTGACAAACAGCTCTGCTGTTTTCAGCTACTATTTTAGGGTGTTTGGTTGCGTAGAAATAGACGACTGAAGTAGCTCGCACACAAGCCTTTCTGACACCCTGTGCGAAGGCAGGACCTCGGGGGGCAGGAGGGGCCATGGCAGGACCTCGGGGGTCAGGAGTGACCATGGCAGGACCTCGGGGGGCAGGAGTGCCATGGCAGGACCTCGGGGCCGGGGGAGGACAGGAGTGGCCATGGCAGGACCTCGGGCGGGGGGGAGGACAGGAGGGGCCATGGCAGGACCCTGGGGGTCAGGGTGCCCCGGAGGTGACTGGTACTGTACCCACTTAACCAAGGTGGACAGAGAGGAGGCCATGTGCAGCAGTCCTGGGACGTTTTGCGAGACTCCCTCTCAGCGGAACCACTCTGCATGGCCCGCCCACACATCAAACAGATGCGGCAGCTGCTTTTGTGACGCAGGCACTCCGGTGTCACGGCAGGAATGTGGTTTCGGAATGAAGTGAGGGCCACTCTCGTGCGCGCCAGTGGAAAGAAACACCTCCTCTTCCCCCGCGTGGTGGGCACAGCCTGGAGGCGGTGTGAGCTCATCCGGTGCGGCACCCCGCCCCGCCGGGAAGAGCTGGTGCGGCTCTCCCTCTGTGGGGGGCCCACGCGGGCAGACAGAAGGCCGAGCTGAGGGACAACTGCTCTTCGGTGGGAGGCTAGCTCCTGACCATCTTCCCACCAAACGCTGGGCCCTCACTGTGACAGCAGCACCCCCTCCTGGAAGTCAGAGCCCTGATTGAGGACAGGGGCCTGCGCGGGGCCTTGGGTGGCGCCGTCTCCGTGGCGGGCGAGCAGCTAGAGCTTCCGTGGGCGCGGGGCCTGAGGCTGCTCTCCTGCCAGGAGGGCCCTGCTCGTGCTGCGCGCGTGTCCCTGAGCCTGGCAGTGTGGACGGCGGGGCTTGCCTGGGACCGGCTTCCCTCTGGGGCTCGGAGACATGGTCTGCTCAAGGCAGAGGTGATGGGACCAGCCTGCAGCCGGCCCTCGGGGCTGGGGTTTCACGTGAGGGTCGCGGCCATGGCTGGAGGCCCTGGGGGAGGGTGGAGGCCCCGGGGGAGGGTGGAGGCACCGGGGGACGGTCAAGGCCGTGGCCGTGGCTGGAGGCGCCGAGCTGCCCGCGGAGGGGACCGGGGAGGCTGGTGCCTGGTTCTCCGCAGACGTTGCCCCTGTGCCCTTTCCGTTACTGATCCGACTTCTCTCCGCATGAGTGAAACATCGGTGAGCACGCGGACTTGCTGAGTCCTGTGAGTCAGGGCTGGTCTCGGGGCCTGCCGCCCTCCCGCTGCAGGAAGAGACTAGATGGCCTCCAGGGGACTGGCCACGGGCACCGGCCCTCAGCACGGGCCGCCACTGCCCTGAGGCCGAGGGGCACCGAACAGCCCGGAGCCTCCAGTCCCCAGAGATTGCGGCTTTTCTGGCTCACATTCCCAGGGACCTGGGGACACGGGCAGGAGCCGCCTTAGGGGTGTGGCAGCACAGTGGACGGGCAGGAGGCTGGACCAGATTCGCCTCTGCCATCCATCAGCTGGAGATGCTGGAATGTTCTGCAGGCAGAGGTGAGGGCAGCTGGGGCCGAGCCCGCCTTCTCTCCCGCCCAGTCCCTTGCCAGCGAGAGCACGGCCTTTCCACGCTCTCCCCAGAGCGGCTGTGGGTCAGGCCCAGCGCTTCGCCCTTTGCACGTAAAGACGGAACGTGTGAAAGGCCCTGATAGACCGAAGAGCGGCCCACTGCTCTGAGACGACTTCCTGGGCTCCTGTTTGCACGCATGCGCGTCAGCGGGCAGCGGGGGCTGGGGGCGCGGGCAGCGGTGGGGGGAGGGCTGGGGGCGCTGGCAGCGGGGGGCGCTGGGGGCGCGGGCAGCGGGGGGCTGGGGTCGCGGGCAGCGGGGGCTGGGGGCGCGGGCAGCGGGGGGCTGGGGGCGCGGGCAGGGGCGGGGGCTGGGGGCGCGGGCAGCGGAGGGGCTGGGGGGCGCGGGCAGCGGGGGCTGGGGGCGCGGGCAGCGGTGGGGGGAGGGCTGGGGGCGCTGGCAGCGGTGGGGGGGGAGCTGGGGGCGCTGGCAGCGGGGGGTGGGGGCGCTGCGCTGGCTCAGCGGCGCCTGCACCTGCTCCTGCGGGAGGTGTGGGCAAGTGCGATCTGCTCCAGAAGCCTCCTGGGAGTCTCCATATCAGGTGTTACTATCTTGGATATTAACTAGTAATACACTGACATAACATACATAGTGCATGTTTACACTCTCAGCTTGAAATGAGTTAAACATGCATGAATAAGTAGTCATATGATGTCACAATTACTTATGCTTTTCACATCAGCGGGATTTTGGAGCCACATGTTGGAGCCCCCCTCGGGGCATATGGAGCAGATCGCCCTCTATTCTGTCCGGCGGTCGCCTGCAGCTGACGCCAGGGGGTCAGGGGTGCCGGCCGCACAGCAGGGCCTGCCCAGGGAACTGCTGCTGCATAGCCAACGCCCCAAATGCGGTGGCTTAAAACTCCAACCATCACTTATTTTATCTCTAGTCTGCTTCCTGGGGAAGCCGACCTGTGCCCGTCACCAGAATGAAGTGCGCGGCCAGGCTTTGTCAGAACCAGTGCGGGCGCCTGGAGCTCCCAGTGAAGTCCTGGCCTCAGAGCCCACCCGCAGAGGCTGGGCCCGGAGGGCCCTGTGCACCGGATCTCAGCGCTCACACGCAGCTTAACGGGATTCGTTTAATTGTCCTTGCACGAGCACCTGTCTTTGTAAGACGGTGGCTCCTGCTCAGAGATCTGAGAAATGAGTTACCATATTTTATCTGGGTTCTTGGATGGCCCTCATGGAGTCCCACCCACACCCAAGCAGCACCATAATGTAGTATGTGTGAAGCCAAGAGCTGGAGATGCTTGGAGGTATGTGTGTGCCTGCGTGTATGTGTATTCATATGTGTGTATGTGTGTGTGTGTGCTCATGTGTGTGTGTGTGACTCTGGCCAGAGCACTCTGGCTTGGAAATGACGCTAACTTGGTGTCAGTCAATGGAGTCCTGCAATCCGGAAGCAGAGGAGAGGGCTGTGCTGGGAGAAGGCCGGTTCTGACGGCAAGAGGAATGTCAGGGAACAGGGACCTCACAGAAAGAGGCTGGAGAGGAAAATGCTTCCAAGGAAAGACAACGAGTGAGGTGGGACACGTAGGAGGCCGACCATGGGGTACGAGGGTGCGTGAAAGAAAGCAGCTTGTGTCCAGATCAAACCCACGGGACAGCGGGGACAGTTCCTCTCCTGGCCCCACTCCCAGATCCCCATGGGCTTACAAGCAGGAATCCCGTCAGCGAAGCTGAACAAACCCACCTGTTGCTTCTCCTGGTCTTTACCCGAGTCCGTGGAAGCTGCGGAGAAGCACAGCTGGGCTCTCGACTTGTACGGGCAAGTCCCGGCGCAGGCCCGGCGCGATGAGGTCATTGCTTTCTGCCCATTCAGACAGAAATCATGAGCCTCGGAATCCACATGAGAGGAGAGAGGCGGTCCTTTGCGTAATGTGAGTGTGTGAATCACCATCCAGGACAAGGTGTTTGCAGCCCCAGAGTCCGCAGGGACACGCAGCCCATTGGGAAGGGCTGTCAGACGGCCAGACCACAGAGACCCCTGTGAGGGGGTTCCCGGAGGCCGCACGCGGGGAGAGCGGGGTCCTGTCTGTTCGGAGGGGAGCTCAGAGCAGCGGGATGGTGCGTGCGCCTCTGGGCAGGGCCAGTCTGGGTTAGGGCTGGTGCAAGGCCATCTTGGGGAAAGGTCTTTGACAAGTTGCCCAGCGTGGGTTTGCCCCGCTACACACGCCCACGCCTCCCACAGGAAGCGAGCAGGCCTTTGCTTGTCCTAAGAGATGTGGCACTGATGTTTCGTCACCCCTTCATCTTGGGGTGCTTAGGCCCCCAAGCCATGTTGATGGGAACTCCGGGAGCCTCTGAGAGCCGCGCTGACAGACACATACAGGCTGCAGACCCAGGAGGAAACCGGGCTCCCTGCTCATAGGCACAGCCACAAACACAGCAGCTTCCAGTCCCCGCGGCAGTGGGGGCCCAAGAAGGGTGCGTAGCTCGACTCCGGGGCAGCAGGAGAGTCAGGCCCTGGGCACCCTTGGACTGCAGCTCCGGTCGGACCCGGCGCAGTGCCCACCGGGGGTGTGAGAGTGTCTCTGGGCGCCACGCCGGGCAGCCGGGGCCTCAGAGGGGACCAGGGGAGGCTGCAGCCCGAGGGACCTGGGTCCAGGCCTGCGCTGTGGCCGTGAGGCTTTGCACGGGGTGAGCCCGAGTCCCAGACTTACCCCCCTAGGAGCCCAGACCATCTCCCCTTGGCCGGGCCTGGGCATCAGAGACGACATATGTCCTGTGCCCGTGGCATGGGGACTGCTCTGTGACTGCACTCTTCTCCCAGCCTGCATGGCCAGTGGTCCAGCAATGACAGGGGCCAAGAATTTATTTGTAAATGTTACAAATAGTTGGTAATTATTAAGATTCAAGAGTCATAAGAAAGACTCCCCACCCCCATTGCCCTTTTAAAAAACAAACAAAACAAACAAAACACTCTACCAGACAAGTCATCCCACCTCAGGCCCCGATGTGAGCGGTAGCGGCGAGGAGAGGAGAGCCCGCTCGGAGCGGCCATCGGGAGGCCTTCCCGGCACTGTCCCGTGTGATGCCCTGCACGTGGGCCCCCAACGGGTCATTTTTATGAGCCAATATTGGGTCGTACAGTACGTAATAGACTCTCTTGTTAAAATAGAGCTTGGAGATTGCTTTCTATGTTAATCTGGAACCTCTCCTTGACTATTTTAAGGAACTAAGTAATATTCAGCAGTATGGATAGATCACCTTTCGTTTAACCTGCTTCCTCTTGAAAGACATTTTAATTATTCTCAATATTTTTAACCCCACAGTGTTTGTGACCCAGTATTTTTGCAGATACACGAGGCTGGGCCCAGGAGTGAATCATCGGGCTGGGCGCTCACCACGCGCTCTGTGAGCTTGTGCGGTGCCTCCAACTCGTCAGCGGTGGCGACGTCCCGTTTCAAAACCTTTGTCAATGGACGGCCTTTCATCTGCCGTGCTGTGTATTTGTACTTCTTCCTTTCCGGGGCTCTGTTCAGTCCCCTTGCTGGGTTTGCTAGGAGTTTCGGGATTCTTGCTGATTTGTAGGAGTTAAAACCCTAAGGCCGTGGTGCCCCCCTCCCGCTCACCTGCCTATCCTTCTCACTCCCATGGTTCCACGCACACGGCTTGTGCTGTCTGTGCTTTGTCGACTTTTCCTTCTGGCCCTGGGTTTCCCACCTTCCCCACAGGACTTTCTTCCAGGTTCTCTGTTTTTCTTTCCTTTTTCCAAGTTTGTAGCTAATGTGCAGTGAGGACATTAAAATGCCGACTTTGTTTTAAATACATTTATTTCCTATGCACAGTTTGTTTCTGGACTTGCAAATTCTATTCTGTGGGTTCATTTGCCTTTTCCGTGTCAGCTCCACTCTGTAAATCGTTACAGCTGTCTACGGTGCTCGCACCTACCACGGCAAGTCCCTCCTGCAGCAGTCCCGGCGGCCCTGGCACTTCCCCTCCCGTGTGTGTTTAGAAGGAGCGCTCCAAACTTCACTTAAAACTGGTTGATAGATGGTGCAGGTTCTCACCAACCTGATGGTGAGATGGCGCAGCTGGTTTATGCGCACAGTGAGTGACATGCTGGGCAGGAAACCAAGAACCGAGCCCAGATTTAGGCAGCCACGGGCTGAATCTCAGAACACTTACACCGAGGAAAGCGGTTAGACACAGGGAGGTTCCCTGGGAGAGGCAGCACTGACCCCTGGTGGGACGATCGGGGCGTGCTTGCCTCGCAGATCCGTGGGAGCAGATCCATGGGCCGGTGCGGGGCAGGACTTCCCGGGGATGCGGTGCCTCATGTTCGGTACCAGTTTGTGTACACAGGTGTATCCACCCCACACCTTTGAAATGTTTCTTACGAGCGGTGCATTTAATTGTATGTATATTTAAAAAATACTGTAAAATGTAATGGCTGTAGCTAATGATATGTGCAATAGTGTTTAGTGGTGAAGTGTAATGAAGTCTGCAGCTGATATGCATTTAAAGAGATGGATTGAGCCCGGCCGGCTTGGCTCAGTGGTTGAGCACCGACCTATGAACCAGGAGGTTATAGTTCAATTCCCTGTCAGGGCACATGCCCCGGTTGTGGGCTCGATTCCTGTTGTGGGGTGTGCAGGAGGCAGCTGATCAATGATCCTCTCTCATCATTGATGTCTCTCTCTCTCTCTCCCTCTCCCTTCCTCTCTGAAACCAATAAAAATATATTTTTAAAAAAGATGGAATGATGGCTGGATAGAAGAATGGCTAGAAAGATGGCCTGTGATAAAGCAAATACGTACATGTTAGTAACAGATGTGGAGGGCAGGCGTACGGATGCTCACTACATCCTTTCACTTTTCTTTGTGTTAGACGTTTTCGTGATAAAGGGGTCGGGAGGAAATCCTGCAGAAAAGCTGGCCGGCCTCCACGGGGTTCACAGGCCTCCACGGAGGAGAACCGGCCTCTTCACAAGCCCGATTCCTCATTAAGATAAACGCGTCTCCCTGTGCGCAGGCGTCTTGCTGGCCGTCGCGGAGCCATGCGTGTGTGTGGTCTGTGGGTTCACGCAGCTCTTGTAGGTGAGGCGTGCTGCTGTTCCTACCGTGAGCGGAACGTGTTTCCCATTCATTTCCGAATCGGCTGTTGCCGCGCAGAGAGAAGCTCGTTTATTGCGGGTGTCTCACGGCGCGCGCGGCGAGCTCTCCGCCAGGCTCGTGGCTTTGTGAGGAGCGTCGCGGATTCCCTAGAATGCCAGTCATTTTGTCTTGATCTTGTCTTCAAACGATGGCTGCATTTGACTGTGCTGATTGCTCTGGTGTTTTTCTATTCCAATATTGACTTCTCGTTCTCTTTCTCATCTCATTGACAAAGTGCACGCCGGCGGCAGTGAGGAGGCCCGTGTGGGGAGGGCAGGACCAGAGCGGCTGTGGCGCCTGCTGGGTCCGGAAGCCACAGGAGGACTTCAGACTCTGAGGGGACCCTGGAGAGTGTCACCAGCAGTGGCTCCATCCACTTCGCCGGTGAGGGCCCCCCTGGGGGTCTCTTGGGAGTTGCTCGGGTGAGGACAGAGGTCAGTTGCCGTCTACGGAGCTCGCCACAGCCGGCGGTGAGCCCGGGCTGTGGTGCTGGGACGTGAGGAGGGAGAGGGTCACGGTGACGCCCAGGTTTCCATCTTGAGCCGTGGGTGCTGGTCAGTGTGGGGGAGGGGGCAGAGCAACAGCACAGGCTTCCCATTGGGGCACATGGGGACCCTGCCTGACCGCTCACTAGAGATGCTGAGTCTGAGGGTCAGGAGGTTGCGTGGATTTGGGGGTCGATGTGTAGATGACACGGGGAGGGTGAGAGAGGTGCGGGGACCAACCCCGCACTCGGAGTTGGGAAAGGCGGGCCTGGCCCACCCGGGAGCAGCACACAGTGCGGGAGGCGTGCAGGGAGCTCGGGGGTCTGGAAGCCGTGCCTGGAGGGGTTCCGTGCCCAAGCCTGGTCTCTCTGCGGCCCCGGGGGAGGGGGAGCTGTGGAGAGGGTTCCATGAGCACAGCAATGGGTGGTGGGAGGCAGGACTCACTTTTAGGAGATTTTCCCCAAAGGGGTGCTGAGGCCGGGCCAGGCGTGTGAGGCGAGGGCGAGCTCTCTCTCCACCGGGCGGGCTGCGCTGCCGGCTGCGCTGCCGGAGGAGCCGGAGAGGACGGGAAGCCGATGCGGATGGAGCGGGCTGCGGACGGGGCTGTGCCTGGGAGCACGGAGCTTCGCCGGTGAGCACCCTCTCCCCACGTGCGCACTCTCCTCCTACCTCTGGAGGCCGTGGGCGAGCGGGTTTCCGCACCTGTCCGGCTGGCCTGCCCGCGCCATGCTCAGGGGTGCCTGTGGCCGTGGTGTTGGCTGTGCCACGCTGTCTCCTCTGGGACGGAGCTCCGTGCGGCGCCCACACACGTTTAGCTCCGTGATTCGGTGCGTCCCGCCTCCTGGGGCAGCTCCGGGGCCAGGACGGCGGGGTGGCATCCGTGGGGTCAGGTGAGCTGGTGACTGGCCTTCGGCGCCGGGCTGGTCCCACCCGCCGCTCCCTGACCCTGTTAGCCCTGCGGCCCGGGCGAGAGTCTCCCTCACTGACGCTCAGCCCAGCGCCGGGCCGGGGCCTGGGCCGCCCTCCCTGTGGCCACGGACCCCTCCTGCTCTCAGGCCCGGGCGCCAGACCCCGCCGCCCCTCATCTCTCCTCTCTTCTCCATCAACGGGACCGCCCCGCCCTCAATGGCACAGGCACTGCCGTCCTTCCTGGCTGCCCGGCGGCACCGTGCTTACTTTCTGCTGCTTCACGGATTGGTTTTCGTGGCTAACTTGTTTTTGTTGTTTCAAGTGTCGTGTGACTTCTGTCTGCAATTTCCTCTCCCACCTGTACTGCCGCCTGGTCAGGTAGTTTCCAACAGCCCTTCGTGGAGAGCTTGCCTCCTCCGTGGCGTCACCTCCCTCTCCACCCCATCACCTCGCCCTCCACCCCATCCCCTCGCCCTCCACCCCATCACCTCGCCCTCCACCCCATCACCTCGCCCTCCACCCCATCACCTCGCCCTCCACCCCATCACCTCGCCCTCCACCCTGATCCCCTCGCCCTCCACCCCATCCCCTCGCCCTCCACCCCGATCCCCTCGCCCTCCACCCTGGCGTCTCCACCATGGCCTCCAGCCGGAGCGAGCCGCCCGCTTCTCACCAGCCGCCCCTCCCCCGCCTTTCTGTTTGGGCTGCTCGCCCTGCTCTCTGTGCTCCCTTCACCCGAGACTGAGGTCCTTCCTTCGGGCGCGGAGCTGTCTCCCAGGCCGGCCGGGTGCCCAGATGTGGGGCCTGGTGCCTGCCCGGTCCGCTCCGCCCTGCCCACCCGCTGGGCCCTCCAGACCAGACGAGGCGCGCCCAGCGCCCAGCGCCTCCTCTCCTCTGTCCGCCTCGAGCCCCGCGGTCCCTCAGCGCTCTGTTTGGCACGTTTGGTGGCTCCCCTGTCCCTGGCCACAGGCGACACCCGGCCCTGGAGACAAGGAGGGAGAGAGGGCTCCTGGCTGGAAGGAGAGGCGCTGCCCACATGGGTACGGAGGGCTTTCCCTCGGGACGAGCACTGGAAGAGGAGCTGTCCTCCTGGGCAGGCAGTGCAGGCCTCATCTCAGTGGGGCCGGGCATAGGTGACCCCAGATCGAAGAGTGACCCCAGGTTTCCACGTGATCCTGAAGGGAAGGCGGGAGCAGCCGCAGGTGTGCAGCTCGTTGGGCGGGGGGCGGCGATATTTTTGTCTTCTTGCTGCGGGGAAGCTGGTGGCCGGGACGGCAGTTGAAGGCTGAGCAGGCGGCACATCCCGCTCCCACGTGACCTGGACCTGGTCCCCGACTCGGGAGCCCCAGGTGCTGCGGTCCCGCCGCCCGCCCGCCCGCCCGCAGCCGCAGGCCGAGCCCAGCCGCCAGGCTATTTTGGACTGCGGGTTTTGATTTTATTTCTGCATCAGATTCACCTTGGATGGCAACCCCAAGGTTGATTGATGGCCCAGGCCACGCTGCCTGTTTCAGCCCTTCCCCGAGGCGCAGGCCTGGGCTGTGGCTTCAGGCAACGGCAGCAGGACGCCGCGGAGATGGCTGCGGACCCACAGGCGGTGCCTGACTTCCGGCAGATGTCCGATGCCAGGCAGGAGAGCCACCACAAACCCGGTTGCGTAAAAAGGCCTGCCCCCACCCCCCAGGGCGGCCTCCAGCCGGCGTGGGGAGGTCCAGGCAGGACTGATGGAACTGCTTCCAGGCCAGCCCTCCTCCTCTGGCTGTGGCCTGTGGGGCCTCCGAGCGTCCAGCCTGGACGGGCAGCCCCCTCCTCCCTCTCAGGGCCACCCCACACTGAGGGCAGGACCCCGGGTGTCGCCATGGGTATCCTGCAAACGCCCCACTCCTACCCTCCGTACGCCTGGCGTCCGAGTTGGTCAGCCAGTCACTGTTGAGAGGGGACCCAGGCTGACAGACCAGGGCAGGCACCTGGCACGGAGCACAGAGCAAGCAGAGCTCGCATTCGAGATCGGGGGCGGGGTGGGCCCCGCTCCATGAACAGATAAGCAAACTGTGTCCATAGCATGTGGGATGGCGCCGGAAGCCTCACGGGCAGTGTGCTGCGCAAACACCCGAGGCTCCTGAGGCTCGAGAGCTGCTCATGCCACGGGCAGCGGCCGGCACTCGTAACCACGGTCGGTGCTACACTCCAGCCACAGGGGGTGAGAATGAGGACTCCTTTCCCCGTGTATGTCCGCCTTCCAGGGTTCATTCACAGACTCCTGGGGGACCCGTGCCCTGGTCAGGAACACAGGAATCAGAAGAATCATCTCTGCAGGTGGAGTCAGGAAAAGGCCGGTGGTCCTTTCATTTGGACATTTAGATGTGCTAGTTCAAATACGAAAAGGTAAAATTAGACTAGAATCCCATATTTTCACTGAGATTTTAAAAAAGGATTGCACAGGAAACTCCCCTAGCTGAAGGGCTGAGCGCAGCCTTGGCAGTGCAGACGAATAAGAATGTTTGCTGCTACTTTCACGTCAGGGCTGACTTCCTAGCGGGGCCCTTGCAATTCCCATCTCAAGGTGTAAACGGCTCCTCTAAGGAAGCAGGCGAAGAGAATCAGGTGCCTCTGGGGGGGTTTTGCTCATTCCACAGGGGCTCGGGGGTTTACGGTGGGTCAGATCCAGGACCAGCTGTGCCATAGAGGGTCAGATCCGGGACCAGCTGTGCCATAGAGGGTCAGATCCGGGACCAGCTGTGCCATAGAGGGTCAGATCCGGAGGCAGCTATGCCATAGAGGGTCAGATCCGGGACCAGCTATGCCATAGAGGGTCAGATCCGGGACCAGCTGTGCCATAGAGGGTCAGATCCGGGACCAGCTGTGCCATAGAGGGTCAGATCCGGGACCAGCTATGCCATAGAGGGTCAGATCCAGGACCAGCTATGCCATAGAGGGTCAGATCCAGGACCAGCTATGCCATAGAGGGTCAGATCTGGGACCAGCTATGCCATAGAGGGTCAGATCGGGATCAGGTAGGCCACAGAGAATTAGGCCCAGGTCAGGAAGAACATAAGGGTCAGATCTGTGAGGAGGGCAGGATGTCCCAGATGGAGCATGAGTTGATCTGCCCAGGTGTTTGGTGGCAAATTGCAGATGCCACAGAGGGTCAGATTCTTTGGGGAAGGATGGTTCCCACACAGGCTGGAAGAATGTGTGATGCGGGAGCTCACAGTCCGCACTGAGGACTCCTGAAAAGACACAAGCCGGGTAAGTGGTGGGGACATCATCTTTAAAAAGCAACGTCTACGTGACATGGTGGGAATAACACGCATGGGCACTAGATTGGGAAGAAATGTTATTAATGTGACTGTAAAATAAATACGGAACCTGCATGTTAACACTTTCATTTTGATTCAACAGCCGCAGATGAAACAGTTTGCTTACGCCTTTTTTCATTAAATAATAGATCACCTTCCCAGAGGAAAAGGGCTGCAGCGCCTGCTGAGGGTCCCCCATCTCTTCCACTTCCTTTATCCTTGAAGCTGCTTCTCTGTCACGAGGTCTGATGGGCAGGGCAATGCTGAGAGCTGGCGTTTGCGCGGTGCCATGCTGGGCAGTGAAGGAATGCTGGAGAGTCCAGGGGGACGCCCGCCCCCCGCTGTCCTGGCCCTGAGAGGACGCGCATGTCGCTCCTCGGAGATCAGTCTGCTGGGAGGGCAGCAGCTTCGGGCCGGCTCACCAGCCCTGTCCTGGGAGCCAGTCTCTTCAGTCACCAGGAGGGACACAGGCATTCCTGGCGATGCCGCTTCTGCTTTGCTCTCATGCTTGGAGGCTCTTGATGCCTGATCCCTGGTGGAAGGGTCCTTCCCGGAGCAGAGGGCTGAGCTGGAGCTCGCGGGCTCTGCAAGCACCGCGGGCAGTGGGTCCAGCCTTGCCCATGGCGGCACCCGGGGGAGGTAAAGCCCCGGAGCCGCTGGCGCCATCTCTCCGATCTCTGGCCAGTGGGCCTGGGCAGCGCCCGGGCTGGGCATCCCCAGCTGCTCGGTGGTCCTCCCCGCAGCCAGCACACCCTCTCACCTCGGGGCACCTGCAGGAGGGGTCTGCTCCCCTCTCTCCTTACTTCCCAACGTCAAACTTCAACCTCGGCCTTCTCTGAATGCTTTAAATTCTGACATAGGGAAGAACCACAACCATCAAAAACTTTGAAAATTAATAATTATTAACCAGTTAACTAGATTCAGCTACTCCATTCTCAAACTTAGTTGGATGGACTAAGTTAAAGCACATATTTCCAGGCTGCGGGACCGTGTTTGTGTATGTGCCCTGGGGGCCGACAGAGGGCGCAGGGCTGGAGGGGCCTAGATCCCACAGCCCAGGGCCTTCCAGGGCGCTGCCTCCCGTCCTGCCGGGCCGGGCCGGCGGAGAAAGAGCGCAGGGGAGGCCGGTGGTCGGGCAGGTCTCCTGGGCCTCTTGCTTCCCACTCAACACCCACACCGGCCAAGACCCCTGGTTATTCCGACTGCTGAGCCCACCCCGACTGCTGCTGTGGTTGCTAACCCTCACCGCGGACTTTTCCCAGAGATTTTTAGAGAGAGTGGAAGGGTGGGAGGGAGAGAAACATGGATGCGAGAGAGACACATGCATTGGTTGCCTCCTCCACGTGTCCCGACTGGGGCCAGGGGTCAAACCTGCAATGGAGGTACGTGCCCTTGACTGGGAATTGAACCCAAGACCCTTCAGTGCCTGGGCCGACTCTAACCACTTAACACCACTGGCCATGGCTACCAATTAACTTTTCAAAAAGCCATTATTTTAGAGCAATTTTAGGTTCACAGCAAAACTGGGGGGAAGGCACCGAGATTTCCCACACCCCCGTCCCCACACGCACAGTCTCTCCCGCTTTCCAACACCCCCAGAGCGGGCAACCTGTGAACCGGCGCTCACACGTCATCGCTGCCGGCTGTGCAGCTCACTGCGGGTCACTGCTGGTGCTGGACTCCCGTGTGCTTACAGTGTGTCATACCAGGAGCATCCGGAGAGGTCACGAGTGGGAACAAGGGCGGGTGGACACAGGCAGGCAGACGGGGCAGGGCAGACGGGGCAGGGCAGGGCCGAGAGGGAACAAGGGCGGGTGGACACAGGCCGGGCAGACGGGGCAGGGCAGGGGCCGAGTGGGAACAAGGGCGGGTGGACACAGGCAGGGCAGACGGGGCAGGGCAGGGCCGAGAGGGAACAAGGGCGGGTGGACACAGGCAGGGCAGACGGGGCAGGGCAGGGCCGAGTGGGAACAAGGGCGGGTGGACACAGGCGGGCAGACGGGGCCGGGCAGACGGGGCCGGGCAGACGGGGCAGGGCAGGGCCGAGAGGGAACAAGGGCGGGTGGACACAGGCAGGGCAGACGGGGCAGGGCAGGGGCCGAGAGGGAACAAGGGCGGGTGGACACAGGCAGGGCAGACGGGCAGAGGAGCAGCCTGACCACAGGCACCAACCGAGCAGAAGTGACGCTGTTTCTGGACTCCGAGCGGGAGGCATGGGAGACCAAGGCAGGGCCTGCAGCAACAAGGTGTACGAACGCATGGGAACAGGGAAAGAACAGAAACGGGAAGTTCAGGTCCGTGCTGGGCACGGGTAGATATAGGAGGTGACAACACGGGTAGATATAGGAGCAGGCTTGTAGCAAATATATACCCTGGACCACCAGGCTCACGGGCAGCCCATCACGGCCCCTCCCCATGCGGGGAGTCTGGATCTGCTTGTAACAAACTTTCCACATTTTTGCTTAAATATTCTGGTCCGCAGAGCTCATTCTTCAGCGTCGCAGACACGACCCGGGAGAACCCTCGGCTCACCATCCCAGTTATCATCGTGAAGGACGAGGAGGGGCCGTGGCCAGCACGCCGCTCTGTGCCAGCCGAGGACCGGCAACCACCCCAGTGCCCGGAGCCCACCCAGCCACCCCGGCTGGTTGCCTGCGCTGGGACTGGAGGTCCCAGCTGCTCTCCTCTCTGCACCTCTAGAAAGGCCTGGCCTCGCGGGCCCTGCCCTCCTCCCTTCAGAGCGCCTCCTCCGCCTTCCCTCCCCACTGGCGGGACTGAGCTCTGACCACCGCTCTGCAGGGGTCTTCATCCACTTGGGACACTAGGGTCCACAAAAGTGAGTGTAACGCGTGGGGGTGGCATGTGCCATCACATGAAACGTGTCTGAGAAACCGCTCAGGAAGCGTTCGTGTGCGTACAAATAAAGTGCTAGTTACAGCCCATCCCTCTAATCATTAGAGAAGTTCCCTAAGCTCCTCTCCTCATTTAACTTGTCCTTAAGCAATGTGAGGCAGCAGGGCGTTTGCAGTAAATATTTTACAAAATGGATAGGATCATTACTTCAAAGACCCCTTCCAGTATTGTCTGCACTTACAGAGGGGACATCTGGACTGTTCTCCATACCGTAAGTTTCTGCGTCTCTCGGTTTTGTTTTTGATTTTAACAAGGAAGCAGAGCACTTGGAGGAATTCGGTGAGGCGGCCCCTCTCCCAGGAGCAGGAGCTGGAGCAGTGGCGCCTGGGTGGGGAGGGCGGGGCCCCGGCGGGGCGGGCCTGCGGCTGCTCCTGGCCGGAGAGGCAGTTGTAGCCCGGCAGGGATGCTGAGGGTCAGAACGGCGGAGTGTGACGCTCATTCACCAGCTGTGCGATTTTGCTGTTCGACTTCCCTGGGCTTTGGTGTCCTCGTCTGTAAGGCGCACACGGAACGTCCCATTCTTTGCTGATTGATAGACTAGCACCTGGATTGAATGGGAAATGCTTATAAACCCTTGTCACACAGCAAACACTCCATCAGTGGGAGCGATGGTGATTTTGTTTGTGTCTGAGGAAATGTACAGCCATCCCTCTGGGAACAATGAAACAAAGGACCCTGAAGGAAGCACAAAGTGGAATTCCACTTTCCAGTGTTTGTGCTTCTTGTTATTTCAGTCCCGAACCGGCAGCAGGACCCACTTAGCAACAGCGAAACGTGACTTCCCGTTTGCAGGGTAAGAGATGGCCCTTGACACCCGGGCTGAGACTCGAGGCCTTTTGCGTGCACAGAACAAAGAGCAGGGGGCGGGCTGGGGCCCAGGCCGCACGCACGGCCTGTGGACATCACCAAGGAGCCCAGGAGCGGGCGCCGAAGGGCTGCTGTCCACGCAGCAGAGCAGATGCAGCCCTGCCTCCCGGAGAAAGCACAGCTGCTCCTGGGCAGAGCTCAGCCCGCCCTCCAGCCTCGGCTGTGCCCGGCTGGCATGGAGCCTGAGGGCCAAGCTCCACATCCCCCAGCAACCCTGCCTTTTCAGAGCGGCCAGTCAGCCCTACAATTTTTCTAGATAGTTTTGCCCAAGAATGATTTATTTCCTTTTTACCCCTAAACTATCTTCTAGTTTTAATGTTGTAGTGTAACCCCATCTTACAAAGGACGCCTCAAGAAGTCCAATTATGGAGTCATTTATTAAAGGCCGGCGGCTGATGAGGGACAAAAGCGCTCCAGACCTCACAGCCCCGAACAGCTTGCCACATCTGGCTTATATGGGCAGAATATCACAAAGGTATCGATTACATCTTTGGGTCTGGAATGAGGAACCTGTTTCGTGAAAAGCATTTTTACAGAAGCGAAATTGAGCAAGTTAGTTATCTATAGTTTTGGGTCTATGAATCACTGAATCAACAGAAACACATTATCTGGGACCACCAGGGCAATCCTACCTAATAAAATGGTAATATGTAAATTACCATCACTCCGCTACGCCCACGATTGGGCCAGCAGGAGGCGCAGGGGGCGGGACTCGGGGTGGCCGGGGTAGCCGATTGGGCCAGTGGGATGCTGAGCTCGCGTCACCAGCGTCTGTGCCATGGCTGTGCTGTGGAACAGAAGGGGCCTCTGGGGCAGCGAGCTCACGTCCCGCCGCGGACCATCAAAAGCGGGGGAGCTAGGTGCCTGTCTGCTCCTGCACCAGGCCTTTCAGAAGCCTTCGCTGCGCCGGAGGCTTCTGAAAGGCCTGGTGCACCAGCGGACAGGCACCCAGCTCCCCCGCGAAAGCGAAAGCGTGGGAGCTGGGTGCCTGTCCACTCCGGCACCAGCAGACAGGCACCCAGCTCCCCTGCGATCGAAAGTGAAAGAGTGTAGGGGACCCTACACGTGCATGATTCAATCATGCACTGGGCCTCTAGTTTAGAATAATTGTGCTGTCCAGATTCCAGGACCACTGAGTCAACTGGAATGCATGATCTGTAGCTACTGAGACAATTTAGGATAATTGAGCTGTCCTGGTTCCCAGAAGAATGTGCTTCAATGACCAGTGAGATCACAATCAATGGGATATTCAAACCATCATCAATGGATTGGGATAGCATCCATAAGTTCAGAAAATCAAAATAACTTTCTATTGATTTAGCAAACAAATAAGTACAGAACCCAAACAGCAGTTTCTACTACCATACTTCATTAGGATGAACCAAACAAAAACATTGAACTTTTATTCACTACAAATTTTTTGCCTTCACTTTAAAGTACACCATGTTTCTACACCATATACAAATAGGTTTATGGTTTGTTACTTGTTAATACTTTATCCATATGTCGACAGGCATTCAAATCTGTAGAGAATTTTTATAGGTTTATTTGAGTCAAACTGATGACAATTGCCAGGAAGCAAAGTCTCAATGGATGGGAAAATGCTCCCAAGAATGGCAGCTTTGCGCCCTATTTTATGCGTTACAATCTAAAGAGAAGATGTAAGTGTAAGTCCATGGGTGACAGGTCAGGGAGGTGGGAGAAAGCAAGGCGGTGATGGGGAGAGGGGCCTCTGGGATTGGGTGAAAGTAAAACGATGACCCATGCTTCTCTTACTTGGGTGGGTGCGGGAGAGCTAACAGTCAACAATGGACAAGGTGACCCAGCAGGTCTGCCCTGGGCCTGGCTGTGGCCGAGGGCCTGGAAAGAATTACTTGGCTGCTGCCACGGCTGTTCTCAGGCACACGATCCTAGATGCAGGCACACACAGCGGCTCCGTGAGCGAGGACCGACCTCTGCTGGGGCAAGTGCTGCCCTGGGACACCCCATCCACCACGACTGCGGTCCGTGAGGGACGTCTGTGGCCGGGCCGTCCTGGGTGACGTTAGGCCTCTGCGTTTGTAAGGCCACCGTGCAGGCCCCGCCCCCGGCTTGTCAGCTTTTGTGTGGCCCCTTTTCGTCCCTACAGATTTGGTAGCTCCAAGGCCCCAAGGAGGACAGTTTGCTCTCAGGAGCCTTGGATGTCGTCTGAGGCGAATGGGGGCCTGCTGTGGGAAGCAGTGAAGGGGCTGGTGGCGGGGCCGCGGGGCCCGTGGCCTTGTCCCGCAGCTTTCACGTGTGGATATGCTCAAGTCGTTGTCGGAGTGGGAATCAGAAAAATGGGGCCCCTGGCAGTTCAATGGGCGCCTGTCCTTCAGGACGTGAGGACACTTGTTCTCGTTCCAGATTCCGCTCACGCAGTGAGAGCAGGGAACAGAAGCAACCATTATCTCTAACATCTGTGAAATAAGACAAACTGGCAACCTGTGTCAGTCCCACACTCTCTGACGGGTCCCCCTCTCCTCCTTCCCTTCCTTCTTCCCTTCCTTAGCCCCTCCCCTTTTTTGACAGCTGGTCAGTAAATACAAACATCTGCTCCGGTTTAAATAGCCCTAAAAATAAGAACCCTTGAGTTCTGGTCAAGTTCTGTCTCTTACTCACGTACAAAATGGGGATGACAGAGCTCCCCTCGGGGACGGATGGACATGGGAGGATGGCTGTGGGCCGCGCAGGACCACTCCTGCGCAGGAGTGCACTCGCTCACACTGACTGCAAGGGTGGCGAGATCCCCATGTGCTGAGTCCACCCTTTGATTTGGGTGCCGGGTGGGATCGGCTCCTTCATCCCATTAGTGGATGGGCCTCCCACAGCGGAGCCTGTGGGGTGCTCACTCCAGCTCCTGGCGTTGTCATGGGAACTGTCAGAGCAGATGCCCTGGTTCAGGCATCTCAAATATGGAAAGCCCAACGGGGCCCCCCGACTCTGACCCGGGCCACGTAGAGCTGAGGAGGATAACCCTCAAGTCCAGGACTCCCGAAGGCAGCGCGTCTGTCTCCAGTGCCTGGGTAACCGGCCGCCTCCGCTGGTCCCTGAGGCCCAGCTCTGCTCTGGGTCTGCCTGCAGCGAGCCAGGGCCGGCTGCCTGCTGTGCTCCTGGGCTGTTCGACTTAGAGCCACGGGGGCGGGGATTGGCGGGAGGGCGGTCCTGTCCTCGGGCTTCCACTGTGCAACGTCTAAGGTGCCCCTCGCCATGCCCGACACGTGGGCCCTTGTTAATGCGGCCCTGTCTGGAGACGATGGCACGTGTCGCGTTTCTCTTACATGCCAGGCACTGATTTACCCGTTCTTCCATCAGTCCTCACACCAAACCGAGGCCCACGTGGTGTGACCCCTGACCCTGCGGGGAAGAAACCGAGGGCCACGCGAGCTGGTGGAGAGCCGGCGCCTGGGCCCGGCGCCTCGGGCGTGGCCTGCCCCGCACATCGCCCTGCAGCGAGCCCAGGGCGGGCATTTCTCAAGGTGCCTCGCACGTGTGAGCTGCTCAAATAGATCTGACAGACAATGTAAACTCCTAGAAGGTTACTCTTTCTCACGAAGGCCTCTAACTTCCTCTAGTGCCTGCGCCTGCCTAGGAGAGAGAATGCAGATGGCGTGCATCACGTGACAGGAAGTGCTTTTGCACTGGAGTTCCCAGGAGCCTTTCACAACACAGGGCCCTTCCATCTGCTCCGCAGAGCGCGGCGGGAGGCATTTGCATGCACTGGGTGGGAATCGGTTGGGAAATAAGGACAGGACGAAGCTTTGGGAAGAGAAGAGAAGAGAAGGACCCCAAGGCAAGAGATGGAGCCAGAGGGCACGCTTCACCCCGCTCCGTGCCCCCAGCACACACCACGTGCTGAGATTGGCTCTGCATGTGCCTCCAAGGACCCTGGGGAGGAAGGTAATAGTCAACCATATTTCTGTTTCTCATCTGCCCATCATATTTCAGCCACAGAAGGTGAGATCAAGACTGACAACATCAGAAAATACCATTGACCAAGAAACAGGGGCATTCAGTCCACAGGGTTTCTTCCTCACAAACTTGCATGGTGTGGACGTCATCTATGCAAAGGGCGCAGAGAGATGACAGCATGGCTGCCATGGTGAGTGGCCTCAGTAGCCAATGACAAGTACCTCCTCTATCCACTGTCATGGCAATCCTATAAACTCTGTTCTTTATGGAAAACTGGGAAGGGCAGAGATAGCCATTGTCTCCAACACCCATTCTCCCTTTCTTCCTTTGGTAACGGAAACCCTCCGAGTTTGAACTGGGCACATGAACTAGGCACTGTGTTTAGCCTCCTTTATCGCTGGAGATGACCATGTGACCCAGCCCGGGCCAATGAGATGGGAGAGGAAGTGAAGCTACTTAGAAACTCTGGGATTGCCCACTGCTGCGCCGCCCGCCGCCCGCCGCCCGCCCCCTGGGAAGTCCCGGCAAGGGGAGAAGCTGCTTCCCCAGCGCAGAAGCCTCGCGCTGAGAGGGCAGAGCCGTCTTGTCGGCCCAGCTGTTGACTTTGACATCTGACAGGAGACAGCACACATGATTTCAGCCGCTGTGTCTGTTCTGTGATGCAGCCGTTCAGCCTTCTTTCTAACTCACACGGGCTGTTGGAGAGTGGGAATTTTTGAGCATGCTTCCAGAGAGGCCATGGACTATACCCCAGATAGAGATGTCAGTGCTGACACTAGGCCAGGCCTTGAGATATGGTCTCATGGCCCCTTCCCAGCACGTAGGCCTTCTTTCACAGAACACTGTCAGCTTTCTGAAGAACAGGATGACCCTGTGAATAACATGGTCGTCATTGGCATGATCCTGACGTTGCTTGGGAAAAACTGTTTTGTCTTGGGTTACTTGTTCTGCAAAAACCGGATGTGGTTAATGTGCTTAAAAGCGGTCCTACACAAAGGGTCGCTGCTGCTCTCTGGTCTCCCTGCGCGGAGAATGGCAGAGCAGTCGCCGGGTCTCCCGGCCACCCGGCTAATAAAGGCTCCCTAAATTTTAATTTGGTCTGGGCTCCAGTGGTCATTCACTCGCATCTGCTCCACAACATTTGGAGGCCCCAGCGAGATTTGCTGCAGCCGCCTTCAGGCTCCAACAGACGCTTCTTGGGGTAAGTAACGGCACCTCTCGGATAGCGATAGCTTGTCCTTATTTTCTGTTTGCTGTTTAGTTTGAGGGTTAAGGCTGGCAAATCTGTTTGGTCTGGTGGCTGTCGGGGAGGGGCGTGAGTCTCCCCCGACTGCGGCTGACAGACGTGTCGAGAGGTCGCAAGCCACATCCCCGGGGGACGCCCTGGTGGAATCTGGGGAGGCCCAGGGATGCCTGGAATCCTCCCATCTGGGAAGGCCTAGGGGTGCCTAGAACCCTCCCATCTGTTAGAATCTGACTCTGAAATTCTGTTGCCAGCCAAGTCAATTGGTGCTGTAAGACCTTTTGGATTTTTGTCTGAGCGTGTTGTGTTTGTCCTTGTCTTTTGTTCAATGTTTACTGTCATTTGTATAATTAAGGTTGAGATCCTCTGGGACCTTGGAGTAAAGAAGGAAAATCTGGGAGGGAGAACATCTGTTCCTTAAGTGTAAAAAACCTAGTTATACAGAGTCTCAGAAAGCTTGTCTTGTTTCCCCTGCTAAGGACAGAGTAAATGGTTAATGCAGAAAAGGGGGAGAGCAGGGAGAGATAGCTTTTTGTTGATTTTGCTGGGTACAACCAGCTCTGCTGGCGTCCTTGGTTTCTTGCTTATCTGAACTCTGCTGGCAAAACACAGTGGATCTGCCCGTTTTCTTCTCTTTAACCCTTCCAATACACATAAAGACTGAGCCTGGCAGGGAGGGGTTACTGGGTACTTCTTGGGTGGTGTTGGAATATTCAGCAAAGGAACTTTAAGATATATCTTTAAGGCTGACAACTAGTTTAAGTTTTAAAAAATCTGTCTCTCAAAAAGAAATATTTTTACCAGCTCTTAGTTTTATCACAGAAGGTCTAAGAAATTCTGGCTGTTTAGTTTTTAGGATTCATTAAAGGATTAAAGTTTCAAAGAATAAGGAATACTGAGTAGAAGGTTTGAGGCATGGTTATACATTTTTAAAGGACATAGAAAGAAGGTTTAAAGGCTAATTTAGAAGTGTCTGTTTCAATAGAAGGTTGTGTAAGTGTAAGAAGGAGAAGAGATATGTTGTAAAGAAAGCAAATAATACAGGCCAGTAAGCCAGGAAGAGTAAATAATTTGCATTCTGCCTCCCTAAATAGAGGGTTAATAACTTATGCCAAAGTACTTAGGGAGGGACTGATAAAAAGAAATCTAACAGTTACTGTTTTTTATAATTTGAAAAGTCCGTAAAAAGGACTGGCAAGGAAAATTCTATCTTAAAGCAGGTCAGTGTATTTTTCTCCTTATACAATTCCTCCGAAATTTGGCAATACATTTCTTTGCATAAATACAATAAGACCGGTTTCCAATAGTGGTTTTATTAACCAGAAACTTTGACTGGATTATCATGTTTTAAGGAGCCCTGCCTGAACTCTAAAGACTTGAAGCCAATAAGAGTGCCACGGAGAAAGCCTGGTATCCTGCTTGGGAGCCCTGAAAATAGCTGGTGCTGGAGCATCAGGCCCATGCCCCACCATCACTGGTGGTTGGTCAGAGTACAAGGGGAGCAATAAGGGCGCCTCTGCGTCCCTGCGGGACCCCCACGCACTCTGAGCCGCGATGAGTAGGAGGGCTGAGATTGGCCTTGAAGCCTAGGGCATGGGCCCAGGTGGAGTCGCTGCAGGTGAGGATTCACCTAACTCAGCAGGTACTACAGGCAGGCCTGATGGCAGCTGGATAACTTGGCTTCCTGGCCCTATGGGGCACATTAAGATTCAATCATGAAATTCCGGCAAAGGTAGTCAGTTACCTTCTTGTTATGTTTATGCAAACAATCAGGCCAAATTAAATACCATAGATAAATTAATCTTGACTTGGTTCTTTTGATAAACATAGGGGTAATTTTGAGGAGAAAAATTCTACTTCAATATTAGTTATTAAAACTGAAGGGTTTTCTTTCCCTTCCACCAGACCATTTGTTACAGTTTGTCTCCGCCGGGTCACAAGCCCACCTCCTTCTGTGCCCAGGCCTCATTGTCTCTCTGACAGACAGCAAGGATCTCTTGGCTCTGAGAGAAACTTCTGACCCGCCTCAGCAGGAAGTAGCTGGAAGAGCCTAACGACGTCCATTTTCCCTAAAAGAATTCAGAGCCAGGATCCTTGAGTTAATACATTAGGCAGTTAGACAGATATAAGCAGAGCAAGGACAATGGGCCAACTACCAGATGTAATTAAGTCTTTCCATGTGAGACAAGGGGACTCCCCAGAAGCGAGAGGGAACGAGGCTGCAGATGAAGCAGCCCAGGAGGCTGCCATAAAACCAGTGGGGCCTCTACAGATTCTAGTGACTCTTCCAAACCCTACTACCCACCTTGCCAGCTTACATGGAAACCCAATCTAGAAAAGCTGAAATCCATAACCAATCTTTACTCAAGTTCTTACAGGCTTTACAGTCTACCCAGAAAGCAGTCCAGAAGCATGTATACCAACTTCTGATCCGGTCCATCCTTCCACCCTGGTGACTCTGACTGACTCCTACCTGGAAAGGACCACCTCCACGGCAGTCAAGGTCGACGGGATCCCGACGTGGCTTCATCACACCCAGCTTAAGCCTCATGGGTCAATATAACTCTCTTGCCAACAATGACCCAAAAGAGTCAATGATTTGACTCATGTACATAAAACCAGTGGGGAATGTTGGAGAGTGGGAATTTTTGAGCATGCTTCCAGAGAGGCCGTGGACTATGCCCCAGATAGAGATGTCAGTGCTGACACTAGGCCAGGCCTTGAGATATGGTCTCATGGCCCCTTCCCAGCACGTAGGCCTTCTTTCACAGAACACTGTCAGCTTTCTGAAGAACAGGATGACCCTGTGAATAACATGGTCGTCATTGGCATGATCCTGACGTTGCTTGGGAAAAACTGTTTTGTCTTGGGTTACTTGTTCTGCAAAAACCGGATGTGGTTAATGTGCTTAAAAGCGGTCCTACACAAAGGGTCGCTGCTGCTCTCTGGTCTCCCTGCGCGGAGAATGGCAGAGCAGTCGCCGGGTCTCCCGGCCACCCGGCTAATAAAGGCTCCCTAAATTTTAATTTGGTCTGGGCTCCAGTGGTCATTCACTCGCATCTGCTCCACAACAGGGCCAGCGGTGAAGCAGCTGCCAATGCTTGCTGCTCGCTGGGACGCTGCTCGCTGGGATGAGAGGACTCCCACTGCGTGCTCTCTGGCTCTGCTCCGCGCCCCGCACAACACCGCTGGCTTTCCCCCATGTGCCCAAGTCTCTGCTTGGACTGCACTGTGAACACCTGTTAGTTCACGCAGTGCTGGCTGGAAGGAAAGAACGGGGCTGCAGAAGCTGCCACTCAGCGACAGCCCAGTGCAGCATGATTCTCATCTACATATATAAAAGCCTAAGTGACCGTTACGACTAAACAACCAGGCAACTGGCCGGTTGGCCGGTAGCTATGACATGCACTGACCACCAGGGGGCAGATGTTCAATGTAGGAGCTGCCCCTTGGTGGTGTGCTCCCACAGCCAACCTCCCGTGGCCGGGCAACCTCCTGCAGTCCCTCCCCCTGGCCAGCCGGCCCCGATCGGCCCCCATCTCTGGCCAGGCCGAGGGATCCCACCCGTGCACAAATTCGTGCACCAGGCCTCTAGTCTCTACATATAAAAGCCTAAGCAACTGAATGACCAAACGACTGAACGACTAGTCTACTGGTCACTATGACGCGCACTGACCACCGCTCAATGCACCCTGGTAGTCAGTGCGTTCCCACAGTGGGAGCACCGCTCAGCTGATCGATGGGCACCAGGTGCCGGGTTCATGGCTGGCAAGTGCAGCTGCAGCGGTGTGAGCCCCTCCCACCTCTTGGCAGTGCTACTGAGCGGTGGTGGTGGCAGGCGCAGCGGGGCCAGGATGAGCGGGAGCGGTGTGGCACCCAGCCCGGGCTTGGGCTCCTCCCTGGCTGCCTGCCGCTTCGTGTACCACTACATCCCTCGGGGGATGTCGGACTGCCAGTTTCGGCCTGATCAAACCAACCGGCAGTCCGACATCCGCCGAGGGGTCCCGGATTGCCAAAGGCTCAGGCCAGGCTGAGGGATCCCTCCGGTGCATGAATCTGTGCACCAGGCCTCTAGTTTAAAACATAAAAGCCTCTCTTACTCTCATTTTTATCATAAATGATCACTGAGCTGAAATTATATCTAGAATATAACAGGAATAAATAATAAATGAGCTTCTGTCACTTGGTCTGGGGAGTTCCGGAAGGCAGAACCACGTGCAGAGAGCAAGCACGTTATTTCTCTTGGACATGTGACTAGGGAGCGCGTGCGGCTGCAGCTGCCGGCACTGGGCGGAGGCTGGATCCAGCCTGCGCAGCTCCGAGTGTGCAGAGCGAGTCCTCTGTCCCTTCCAAACGCTCGAGATCTGATCAGGGAGCAGCTTGGTTTTCAGAGATGGATTTCACGACATCATCTGTCCCAGAGCTCGTCTGCTGGGTGACCTTGCTGCCTCTCCCCTCAAGAGTTTGGGGGGTCCGAACCCCTCCTGTGGATCTGGCCTAGTCCTAGGGTGGCTAGTGACCCACAGCCTGTGCGGAAATGATGTGCGCGGCTCTGATGCCGGCAGCTTCCACCTGGGCCTGCAAAGCTCAGAGGCTGCCACGGGGTCATCCCGGAGGGGCCCAGCCATGGGAGGGGCCACGTGCAGGCAGGTCTCTGGGTCAGTCCCTGGTGGGCCCAGCCTGATTCCCGAGAGGTTTCTGGGTGACTCCGGCCTCAGCCATCGGAGGCACCACAGAGACGAGGCGGCAGCTCCGTGACCCCCTTCACTGCCTGTGCAAGGACGCCGAGCTCACAGGGCCCCTGAACTTGAGCTGCACTTCCCCCAGGGAGCCGTGCTGGCCGGGCTGCAGCAATGCCTGGAGCAGAACTCAGCAGCTTCCCGCAGGCACAGCTAGAGTGACGTGAACGCGCATCTCGAGAGGCAGGCGGAGTGTCAGTCACCTGGGCGTTTCCTCGTGACAGTGTCAGCACGTGGCTACTCGGTGGCTGGAAGGAAGCTCACTGAGCGGCAGGTGACATCGCCAGGGCCCTGAGGTGCGGGGTGGTGCTCGCGGAGCCCAGTGTCGGTGTGTATGGACGCGGCCTGGAGCGCCAGCCTCGGGCAGGGGCCTCTCGGTCTGGGCGGGGCACAGAGGTGAGTGGTTTGGGAATCCAGAGTTTGCACGTCTTCCCTGAAACACGTTTGTTCTCACCGGCTGAGAGTCAGAGGCGCCGCCTGGTGAGGACGGCGTGGGGGGCCACTGGGAGGCCCTCTGTGGCCTTGCCAGGAGCTGCTGGGGCCCCGCTGAGCCGAGGCTGTGCGGCCAGGGCCGGCCCTGAAGGCACAGAAGGAGCATCCGTACATTTCTCACTTCTGATGTTGGTTTTCCGCAGGATGGATTCAAATCGCTGGGCGGCAAGTCTTCAATGGAGAAACGACAAGCTGAGTGTGGGGTCCCTGGGGTGGGGTTCGTGTAAGAAGGTGGCTGCTAGGGATCAGGCTCCGTTTGCCAGTTTCCTTTCACTTCACAGGTGCCGCAGTCACGTGGCTGAGAAGCCCAAACCATTTCCGCTCGCCGTTCCCGGACCCGGGCCTCAGACCTCGGGGGTGGGAACCGGCCACGCTCTCTACATGCAAGTGCAAGCCAGTGTGCAGTGACATTTCCTTCCTTCTTCCCTTTTACGGGAATAGCGTTCTCTCCTTTGCTTCCAAGTAAGCATGCACCCCTACATTTGGACTCTTATCAAATAATATCACTTTGAATGGCATTATAATTGGGATAATTATTGTGTCAGTTTAGCTAGGCGGTGTGACGAACACCCATCTAAGTCATCATGTGAGGTTTGCTCACTCTGTGACTGAGGAGAGCAGCTCACCTTTCATTTGTGGGCGGGCCTCATCCAATCAGTTGAAGAACTGAAACCCAGTGACTGAGGTTTCCCAGAGAAGGAATTCCGCTTCGAGTCTGCCCAGGGAACCCCGCTGGAGTTCCCAGACTGCGGGTCTCAGCTTCCAGCCTTCGCAGAGACCCCCACCGCCTTCCTGGCTCGGCCGGCCTGCAGTGTGGCTTCCAGCCCACGGAGCCGAACGCTCCCTTAAGGCCCCCTCACTGCTGCGCATCTCTGGGGTCCATGTCTCGGGGGAACCCAACCATTGCGGGGGTGATGTCTTCGTCTCTGGGAGATGCCAGCCCGGAGCGCAGGGCTGCATTGCCACGTCTGTCACTAACGTTCCACTGGCTCCGAGCAGGGAGGGGGACATGACCCAGTGGTCGCTGCTGAGCCCCGGGGGCCGCCACCGTTCACTGCGCCCCTCTCAGGCTCCCAGGAGGTGTGCACTCTCCTACTGAGAGCTGGGGCACGCCCTCCTGCACTTCCACACGGGCCGGGGCCGGGGTCTTGCGTGGGGCGGGCGGCCGAGTCGCACAGGTGCTGTGTCTGAAACGCGCAGCGGGGACGCGCGGGGGTGGAAGGGCGGTGGCGGCGGAGCGCCTGTCTGCGGGCCTGTCCGCGCTGAGCCAGGGCGGCTCCTGTCTGGTGAGTGAGGCCGCAGGCTGCCGCTGAGGAGGAGCCCAGGGCACAGGATGGAGGAGGAGCGGAGCGCCTCACCCCGGAAAACGTCCCCAGAGCACGTGTGCCCCCAGAGCACGTGTGCGCCAAAGCAGCACCGACGTTGCCACACAAGGCGAGACGGGCCTGGCATGGCTCCAACGTCTTAGCTGCTGTCCCTGACCGAGCAGCAGCGGGTGCACCCCGCTGCCAGGCCCCTGGGCGCCCCAGCAGGACTGCCTCTCTGGCCTCAGCTCCTGTTCTGTGCAGAAGCAACGCCACCTCCCATCCTAGGCTTCCTACAAAACCCGTCCATAAAGCCCTCAGCAGGATGTGTCTGGAATTTGCTTTTCCGGCTGCGTTCCTCCCTTTCCTTCGGGTGGGTCACTGGTGAGAGTCTTGTCTACTCATCTGACTCTGTCTCTGGGTGAGGTAAGCTCTTCCTGGACGAGTCACAGGACAGCCCTCCCCGAGGACGGGGCGGGACCCGTCTGCGCGGCCACTTCTCCGTGCCAGGGCGGTGTGTACCATGAGGTATGGCAGCCTCTGGCTTCCCCACCACAGAGGTGCCAGCTCACAGCTTAGAGCCTGCTCTCCGTCCCTCCCCACCAGCAAACCGCTCCAGCACCAGGGCTTGCCTCCCGCACTCGCACGGAGCCCCTTACAGCCAAGCGCCTGCCGCCTGGCCCCGGCTGTGCCGCTGGCGGCCCGTCCCGGCCGTCTCTGGGTCACTCTCTGCGAACCCGCTGCCCGGCTTTCGGGACCTTCCTCCCGTTTCCCGGGCGCGTTGGCTGCTGGTGTGGCCGGCCTTCGTCTTAGTCTGGGGTTTGAGTAGCTCTAGCGCGTCGGAGGTAGTTTCTGTTTTCAACATTCCTTGTTGTGCTGGATGCTCTCTCCAGAGGGAGCAGGGAACCCAGACTGTGCCGTCACCTTAAAACCTGACGCGGCGACGTTCCGACTAGCGCAGAGCAGCGCGTTGTATGCACCCGCTCCTCATGAGATCGCCCTGCCCGCCCAGGACTTCAAAACCAACGTGGAGGTAGAGAGCGGCCCTGCTCCCTGCAATGTTCATGCCAGAGCCACGTTTCCCAGCAGGGACGTGCAGGTGCGCCCACCCCCGGGTCCTCCCGCCGGCACCCTCCGCCGGAGCAGCCAGGGAGGACCGCCAGACCCGCGAGGGCGAGATACACCTAAAGGGCACTTTAATCCAGAAATGATAAACTTGGAGAGGCGAATAAGACAAAAGAGAATGGCCTCACAGAAAACTCGGCTCATAATGAAAATAACAGTGTGCGAATGGCTCTAGTTCAAGCTTGAGATACAGTTAAACAGCCATTCAACCTGCGTCCATGTTTTAACTCATTACAACTGCCGCAGTCAGGCTATTTCCGGTTCCTTAAGGACAACATTATTGCATCCCTATCCCACAAAGCCTGGCGCATAGCAGGTGCTCAATAGAGCATGGTAACCTCCTTCAATAGAGCATGGTAACCTCCTTCTACCCGGCAATGGGCATGTTTGCTTTGCAGCCCGGCCCTGCTCCCCCCAGCACAGAGCCCTCGGCGAGGGGTCTCGGCCTCGGACCTCTCCAACTAGATAGAGAAGGAGCTCCCTGGCTGTGCGCCCCCTCTCACTGTGGGGCGACCAGCACAGACGTGAGTGTCTTCACTCTCTTTCTCGCTTCTTGCCTCACAGTTCATGGAAGAACATCCCTTCAGCTCACTCAGCAGGAACCGCTGAGACCATCTTCCCAATCAGCATCAAACCTGACCTTCACGCGCCGAATTCCTCTCACTTATTGACAGCAACTCTGTCTCCATCTGACGAGGAGGACTCCTCAAACATCAGACAGAATACTTTCCTAAAGCAAGTTTTCAACTTAAAAAACACAACAAAACAAACATTTCCCCCCCTTAGATTCCAGGCAGCAGGGTTTCATGTATTTTGAAATAACTAAAATATTTTAGGCAGATCAGAACATCTGACAAAACATTTTCCATCTTGTTTCTCCCAGGGCTAGTGGGGCTTTAGGGCGACTGTGGACAGGCCCCGGGTGGAGACGCGTGCGCGGCGGGGCGCCTGGAGGTTCCCAGCCCTGCCCTGCGGCCGGGCGGGAGGTGGGCTGCGCTACTTTCAACTGAGCTAGGGCATCAGCTCTTTTAAAAAATATATATTTATATTGATTTCAGAGAGAGGAAGGAAGAGAGAGAGAGATAGAAACATCGGTGGGCTGCCTCCTGCAATCCCCCTACTGAGGATGGAGCTCGCAACCCGGGCATGTGCCCTGACCGGGAATTGAACTGTGACCTCCTGGTTCATGGGTCGATGCTCAACCCCTGGCTATCATATCTTTTTCTCCTGTGCCCACTCACACGCATGTGCTTTGAGGAACAAACGCACCTTTACTATTAACCTTGGCTAGAGCACCTTTGGAGAAACTGATTTCTCACGGTACTGAGGTTCGCACTGTCCCACAGGCCAATCGGGCGCCCGCAGAGCTGGCCACGCTTGCCACGCGGCAGGCCCACGGAGGTGTTGCATGCGGTAAAAGAAAGCAGCAGATCTCACGCACCGTTTCCCATGGGCTGCACAATGACATGATGTTTTCTTGCCCTACCTGGTTTAGCTCAGTGGATAGAGCATCGGCCTGCGGACTGAAGGGTCCCAGGTTCAATTCCAGGCAAGGGCCCATACCCGGGTTTCGGGCTCAGTCCCCAGTGTGTGTGTGTGGGGGGGGGTTCAGGAGGCAGCCAATCAATGATTCTCTCTCATCTTTGCTCTTTCTATCTCTCTCTCCCTCTTTCTTTGTCTCTGAAATCAATAAAAATATTTAAAGAAAAGAAATAATTTTTCTTGTATTGAGTTAGATAAAATATATTGTTAAAATTAATTTTACTTTGTTTTACTGTTTCAATGTGGCTATTAGAAAATTTGAAATTACATGCATGGCTCATATTTCTGACTCGGATCATATTCTGTGGGTAGCACCGACCTAGACACGAGGCCAGGCTCGTCTCTGAATTCTACACCTTGAATGGAGGGTGGGCAGAACGAAGTAGACTTCCGGGCAAAGACCGGCAGGCTCAGTCCTATTGCCGCCAGCGCCGGCTTCGTGAGCTCGGCCAGCTTCCGCCCCAGTTTGCAGGACTGCGGGAAAGGCACGGTGACATCATGTACACAAACGGCGAGGGGGCAGCGGGCAGTGGTACCGCACCTGGCACAGTGAGCCCCACAGACGGGAGTTCTCTTTGGCCAAAGGGAAGGAGTGTCACAGCACAGGTATCTGTTTTAGACGTCCCGTGGGCATCCCTGCTGAGATGCTGTGGAGGTGGCCTGCTGGGGTGACAGGCAGGCAGGAGAGGGGTACGCACGCCGTTCACCTCAGCAGGAGGGGAACTTGGCAGCCGCCGTGCAGCCCGGGCTGCCGCAGCCTCCGCACAGACACGCGCGCAGCCACCACGCAGGCCCCGAGCCGACACCGCGCGGGCCCCGAGCTGACACCGCGCAGATTGCCTATGAGGGCGGACATGGACGGGATGCGCAGTGCTCGTCCAGGAGCAGCCCCTGGACATCACCGACCCGCAGCTCGAGGGAACAGTCCCCGGCCTGAGGGTGCGCCTCACGGCGGGCTTCCTCCCAGTTCTGTTCGCTCGGGCGCATGGACCACAGTTCCTGCGCCTTCATGGTGGCCACTGGCAAATCCCCGGGCAGGGATAGCAACCGTGGGACAGGTTGGGGGGGACGCTCTGAGAAGTTCGGGGGAGGTCAGAGCCAGGCAGCTGGAAGGCGGCTGGAGCCCCCAACCCTGGGCCAGGAGGCCGCCCGCGCCCTTTAGCGGTTGTGGCCCCAGAGACCTGCCCGGCCCTCCCGCTTCTGAAGTCTGTGTTTGTGTTCATAAAAGCCCGTGCTCTGGGGCGGCTTTCTAACCACCTGCTCTGCGTGGGGAGTGCGTGCTGCAGTGCGTGGCGCTTTGGTCTCGTAACCGTTGGTCAAATCAGCAAAGAAGGAAATAGTGCACAGAAATATGTAAACGCCTCACAAGTCGCTCTCGTGCTGTATGTGCTCCTGCATACGCGTGGCTGAAGCCTGCGTGTTTGTGCTATCGCTTACTGTGGCGCATTGATGATGATGATGTACCGGTATTTGCGTTGCTGGCTACTGAGGACCCTGCGTTCGTGCTCCTGTGTTGTTCCTGTCAGGTCTGATCAAATCATTGAAGCTCCTCCCCTCCCCTCAGAACTGACCTTCTGACCACTTCACAACCAACACTCCCCTTCCACGTTCTAAGACCGTTATCCTTCCCCTCCGACTTCCCGGGATCTGCACCCGCCCAGAAAGTGCTTCGCCCAGAAAAAGCCCACTTAGAGTCCCTTAAAACCTGACGCCCCGTCCCTGGGTGCTGGCGCCATTTTGGGGCTCAGCCCATCTGCTATCCAGATGACCCAATAAACTCATGATCCCTCACCACTTTGGCCTCGTGCCTTCCTCTTCGTCGACCCTAACATTTGGTGCTGAAACCAGGGAGGGTTCCTCAGGAATGGGGAGCCATCGCCCCGGCTTCGGTCACCCCGAGTTTGCTACTCAGAGAGCAGTAGGCAGTGGCAGCTCGTCCTGGGCTTGCCTCCGAGTCCTACTTGGTGACATGATCACCGGCCTCGATAAGGCCTCCCTCCCTTCCAGACCCTCCCGAACCAGCCAAGGAGGATACTGGGAACCTCTCCTTCTCCACTGCTGACCCTCATCCACCCGGCCAGTCTTCTCTGGGTGAGTGACGTCCCACAATTTCCCTCGTCTGGAGTCTGTCCACTCTCTCTCTGACTTCTCGAAAGTCTCTCTTCTTGAAAGTCCTAGTGCTGGGCCAGAAGACTCCTCAGCCATTCAGGCTCAGGTTCTTCTGGACTGGACACGCCCAGTCTGGAGGGTCACCCCTCGTTTCTGTGGTGATTTGTTCAGCAGTGGGGACGCCTGCCCTAAATGGTCCCCTTTGGATCTGTGGTCTGTCACTCACCCTTCCTCTCTCGTGGGCCACGCCCACACCCTCTGCACACTCACAGGGGAGATCAGGCCCAAGGCCCTCATTTTCTTTTGTAACACTGTTTGGCCACAACATAAACTAGATAATAAGTCTCAATGGCACTTTCCATTTTAACACATTGCGCAATTTAGATAATTGCTGTCACCGCAATGGAAAATGGTCAGAGATTCCCTACGTCTAGGCCTTTTCACCCTTCCGTCCCAACCCTCTCTCTGTCCTGCTCTACCCATCAGACCCTTCTCTTTCAAGTGAAACATCATATCCTAACACTTCTGATTCTGAATCTACTCTTGACCCAGCAGACCACCAACCTCCACCCCCTAATACCCCCCCCTCCCTCACCTGCAGTAGATTCCCAAAGCCCAGACCCTCCTAACCAGCAGCCACCTCCCGGCCCCTGAGAGCCCAAATCCCGAGAACTCGAGCTCCAATACAGACTTTCCCACCTAACACTCGCTCTCGGGCCACCCTAAGGCCGCCCTCCTCAAAAGCCACTCCTATTCCTGTGCCCCATCTATCCCTGAGGGAGGTAGCAGGAACTGAGGGGATTGTCCAGGTACACATCCTATTTTCTATGTCCGACCTCGCACAGGTTGAGAGGCGTCTCGGGTCTTTTTCTACTGACCCCACCACCTTTACCAAGGAATCTGAGTGCCTGACCCAGTCCTATGACCTGGCCTGGCACGACATCCATGTCCTCCTGTCCTCCTCTCTCACCCAGAGGAGAAGGAGCAGGTTGGGCTAGCAGCTCAGGACCATGCTGTGCCCTCCACAGACAGGACTCTGTGGCCAACCCAGTTGGCGCTGATGTGGTCCCCCAACTGACCCGAGATGGGGCTATCAGGTTACTTCTCCAGGGCACCAGCTCCGAAGCCATATAATCACCTGTCTCATTGCCAGACTCAAAAGGCTGTCCATAAAGCGGTCAGCTATGACATAATAAAATCACTCAGGGCCCTGACGGAAACCCAGGTCTCCTCCCCCACCTCACAGAGGCCTTATGGAAATTGACCACCTTAGACCCCACCTCCCCAGAGGGAACCCTTCTTCTGAACACCCACTTTATAGCCCAATCAGCCCCCGACATATGTCGCAAGCTTCAAAAAATAGACCTGATCCACAAAACCCTCAAAAAGACCTCCTTAATCTGGCCTCTAACATCCTTCCTATACAATAAAAGGCTAATATGCAAATTGTTCCCTCTGGCGTTCCACTGGGAGACCGGGAGTTCGATCGCTGGCTATGATGTGCGCTGCCCACCAGGGGGTGGTGCGGAACATGGCAGGCTACCAGTGGCGCGCGGGTGCTGAGGGAGTGAGGGAAGGAGGAGGCAGGGAGGCCAGGAGGCTGATTGATTTTGACCATGTGCCTTGCTTTGGCCAAAGTGACATTAGCAGCATGATGGAGAGGCTTGCAAAGCTTGCACGTTGGGCTAGACTTTCTGGAAGGCTCTCTCTGGAGCTCTGAGCCTCACATAGAAAGATCCTCTGTGAAAGCACATGGAGTTCAGAAAGAATGCCCAGCCAAGTGCAGAAGCCACCTTGGATGTTCCATCCCAGCAGACACACTGCCCAGCCCAGACAGCCGAGTCATGAGGAAGAATCAGTCATCAGGGTCTTAACTCACTAAACGTTAGCATTGTTGTTGTACAGCAATAGGTAATTGAGACAATACTAGTTATAAACACTGCAATAAGATGAAAAAACATAAAACTAGTTATCAAAATTCATAAAATAAGAAATTCCAATGAATCATTGAGGAAGTTACATGGGAAAGCAGGAGCAGAACAGATAATAAAGCCCTAGGCAAGGGCCGCTCACAAAGCCCTCGTTGTGTCCTGAAGGGCTGCAGGGATGCTGAGCTTACAGATCCGCAGCGAAGGAACGCCACCGAGTCCGTTGGACGGCGAGCCTATGAGTAAGCGCGGAGTGTTGGTGCCTGGCCTGAAGGCTTCATTCCGTGGTGGTTCCTGCACATTCTCCTTCTATCTTCCTTTTAGTGTAAAATACAAAACACAATCCGGAAATTACACAGAGCCAAGATAACTCGTCACAAGTAAAGACTGCATCACCAGTACCCAGGACAAGAAGGAAAACAATGACCTCGCCCGCGGACTCGCCCCTTCGGCCCCGCCCCTACAGGAAACAATTATCCTGACTCTGATGGAAATCACTTCCTTGCTTTGCTTTAGCGAGGGAATGCTATGGCTCGCTTTGGTTTTGTCAGGAGGAAAGCAGGCGGTAAGCAGCTTTTGTCTCTGGCCGGCTCTGTATATCTGTGGATGTTCCTTGTCATTCCTGTCCAGCACAACACCTTCTGACGAGTGTATCGCTATTATTGATGTGCCTTTGGGTTGTTTCCAGTTTAGGGCTGTGGCAAACATTGCTGTTATGAATATTATTGTGTGCATCTCGGTGCACATGTCCATGCAATTCTGTTGGAAACGTTCCTGGGGTGAAATTGCTGGGCTCTACTTTGTGTCCTTGGCTTCCATGTATGATGTCAAGCTGTCACCCCATTTGGCGTGCATAGGGCCGTCACACTGTGACTTTAATTTTCTCTGATTTAAGTGCCTATTCACAGATATAATGGCATTTACAGTCTTTTGCTCACTTTTCTATTTGATCGTCATTTTTTAAAAATATATTTTCATTGATTTCAGAGCAGAAGGGAGAGGAAAAGAGATATAGAAACATCAATGATGAGAGAGAATCATTGATCGGCTGCCTCCTGCATGCCCCCCACTAAGGATTGGGCCCGCAACCCAGGCATGTGCCCTTGACCACAATCGAACCTGGGACCCTTCAGTCCACAGGCCAGCGCCCTAGCCACTGAGCCAAATGGGCCAGGACTGATCGCCACTTCTTACCTGGTGTGTAGAAGTCCCCGGTAGACGTGGCAAAGAGCCCTTGGAAGACGAGTGCACCACAGGTGTCTGCCCCCCTTCATGGCCCACCTTTCCCTCCTTCCTGGTGTCTTTTGATGCGAGAGGGCCTTAAAATTATTGCAGAACAATTTGTCAAGTCTTCCCTTTAGTGGATAATGCTCCTGGCATCTTGTTTAATCACTCTTTCTCTATCCCATGTTCAAGAAAACATTTGTTGTATTTTTGTCTAAAAGCCTTGTTGTTTTGCCATTCACATTTAGACGTGCCCTTGTGTGTACAGTGTGAGTTAGCAGCCAGTTTTCTTTTATTTCCATGTGGGTCTCCAGCGGACCCAGTACCGTGCAGTGAGGAGACTTCTATTTCTCAAAGGCCAGCTTCTCTGTGGCTTTAAATTCCGCCCATGCCTTGACTTCAGCTACTTCCCTTTGAGTCGGGGAGTGTGCGCCCGCCTCTCAGCTGCCCTCTGCAGCTGCAGGGCCCGGGAAGAGCAGGCCTCTGGGTGTGTCCCGCGCAGACCCTCGCTCACTCCGCGGCCCCTGACACTTCCTACTGCCTTCAGCGTTCGCGTGTCCTCAGCAGAAAGGCTATTTGAAATGACCGAACTCAACATTACTGGAAGAAGTTTGGAATTTAGTTTTAAATAAGATTTGCAACCCCTCTGGACATGGCAGGAGAACGTGGGGGCGAGTTCGGAGAGCACCTGAGCTTTGGGGGAGGGGGTACAAATGCCACATGGGAGACGGGGGGCAGTGAGGCCCGCCCAGTGGAGGAAGGCCTCTGTCCACGGTGGGCTTTCAGGAGCAGTAGGCTCTCCACAGCTCGTTTGAACGCAAGCGATCAGGTGTAAGGAACATGCCAAAGAACTCAGAAAGGCTTAAATGGCAAGGAAGTGTCTTTCTCACAGATTGCAAATTCTGGGGTGCAGGGTGATTCCAGAGCCAATCAATTAATTCACCTGGTGACATCATGGAGACACAGTCCTCTTCACCTTCCTCCGCACCTGGCTGCTGGAGGCGCCTCTACCGCCCAGGCCCTCGCCTGTGCCTGCAGGAGGCAGCTGGGCGGCACGGCTCCTTCCCGGTCCCCGCCCCCCACCTTGTATCTCTTCTCAACAGCAAAGGCAAGCTCCCCCTGAGGTTCCAGAAGACACCCCGATGTGTCTCCAGTCAGAACGGTCTGAGATGTCCATCCTGAGCCGACCACCGGGAGGCTGGGTTAGGACTCCCCCTTGGGACTGGGCAATGGCCACCAGCACTCTGTGAGCTTCTGAGAAGTGGGGTTGGGAAGGCGTGTAAGAGGTTTGAGCCATGCAGGTAGGAGAGGAGAGGAAGGACGGGCTCGTGGCCACAGAGGCCTGTTGATGTGTGGCAGGCCCGGGGCTGTGGCCACGAGGTACAGAGGAGAGGAGGCTGGGTGGGGGCAGCCAGGCAACGGGCGGAAAGGCTGAGGAAGCCACCCAGCAGGCGGCGAGGGCATGAGGGTTGCTCCACCTCCAGGAAGAGTTTTCCGTGCCTGCCTCCCCTGTCCACCTGCTGTCGGCACTGCTGGCCCATCAGCCCGTCCACAGGGCTTGGCCGGTGTAGCCAGGCGCCTGTGCAGGCAGTTCAACCCCCCTCCCAACTCGCAGAGGCCTGGAGAGGCACAGGATGGGTTCCTGCGGAATGACAGCACCGGGGTTCTCGGAGGCGGGCAGTGCAGGCCGCACCATCCAGACTGCGGTGCGCCCTGGAATAACCCACCTAGACCCCTGGTCACTCTCGGCCTTTTCAGATGCAACCACCCCTCAGAGATGACAGGAACCCCAACAGCACGCGTGTGTTTGGGCCCAGAGAACCCTGCCTGCCTGAGCTGAGGTCTTGGCTATTTGTGGGTGCAGCTTGGGGCAAGCTGAGCTTCCTCATTCTTTGGGGCAAGCTGAGCAGCTCATTCTTTGGTCCTGTGGCCAGTTTGGCCTCCCCCAGCTGCTGGCTCTCCGCGTGCCCCTCGGCTCAGACAGTGTTGGGTGCAGGGCTGCTCCAGCAGACGCGGCTCAGCCCAGCTTGGCCTTGCTTGGAGTTGGGGGCAGAGCTTAGCCGAGGAAGGCCCCAGCCGGCAGCCGGAAGGCCCCGATGGGCCCGGATCACCGGCCAGGCCGAGGAACCCTACTCACTCACCAATTTCATGCACTGGGCCTCTAGTACTTACTAGAGTAGAGTGTTCTGTGAATCATAAATAGTAGGCAAATACAAGCAGTTTCATCAACTTGGTAAGTTTCAATCGGTATTGAGACCAAGCAGAAGATGCAAATCAATATGAACCGCCCCTTCGTTCCCCTCCACTTCCCATCTCGGTACGTGGAAGAGCTGTGCTCAGGGCTCTGGGCATTGACTTGCCCTGGCACAGCCGGCGTCCCCAGCTGGGTGCTGCCTGCTTCTGGGTCCAAATAGGGAACCCAAGAGGCACGGGACAGCCAGTGGAGGCATAGGTGAAGAGATAGCACTGAGGGTCCCTGGCATACTACCTGCCGGCATTTGCATTTCTGTTTAAAATTCCAAACAGTGACCTGAGCTAGAATTGTGAGGAGCAATATTTTTGTTTGGTAAGTTCTGCTTTGGATTCATATGAAATACATCTATTTCATTCCATGATGATCACGGACAATGGTTTCACTTACGGAGGAGATGAGTACCTGTGCCAGGTCTGCTCCATCAGACCACACCTGGGCAGAGATCCACACCTGGCAGAGATTCACACCTGGAGAGACATCCACACCTGCAGAGACATCCACACCTGGCAGAGATCCACACCTGGCAGACATCCACACCTGGAGAGAAATCCACACCTGGAGAGAGATCCACACCTGGAGAGATTTCCACACTTGGCAGAGATCCACACCTGGCAGAGATCCACACCTGGCAGAGATTCACACCTGGAGAGAGATCCACACCTGGAGAGAAATCCACACCTGGAGAGATTTCCACACTTGGCAGAGATCCACACCTGGCAGAGATCCACACCTGGCAGAGATTCACACCTGGAGAGAGATCTACACCTGGAGAGAAATCCACACCTGGAGAGACATCCACACCTGGAGAGAAATCCACACCTGGAGAGATTTCCACACTTGGCAGAGATCCACACCTGGCAGAGATCCACACCTGGCAGAGATTCACACCTGGAGAGAGATCTACACCTGGAGAGAAATCCATACCTGGAGAGATTTCCACACTTGGCAGACATCCACACCTGGAGAGAGATCCACACCTGGCAGAGATCCACACCTGGAGAGACATCTACACCTGGAGAGACATCCACACCTGGAGAGATTTCCACACTTGGCAGACATCCACACCTGGAGAGAGATCCACACCTGGCAGAGATCCACACCTGGCAGAGATTCACACCTGGAGAGAGATCTACACCTGGAGAGAAATCCACACCTGGAGAGACATCCACACCTGGAGAGAAATCCACACCTGGAGAGATTTCCACACTTGGCAGAGATCCACACCTGGAGAGAGATCCACACCTGGCAGAGATTCACACCTGGAGAGAGATCTACACCTGGAGAGATTTCCACACTTGGCAGACATCCACACCTGGAGAGAGATCCACACCTGGCAGAGATACACACCTGGCAGAGATCCACACCTGGAGAGACATCCACACCTGGAGAGAGATCCACACCTGGAGAGAGATCCACACCTGGCAGAGATCCACACCTGGCAGACATGCAGACTTTGAGTTTCTGCCTGCATTCTTAAGTGTACATGGTACCTCGCACAGACTGCCACTTTGTAAGCTGGTAACGGTCCCTGCTATGAATCCTTTGCACTGTGTCTTTATTTAAAAGCTCACAGGAAAGGTGCGCCATGGGCACTTCTGGAATTTTCTGCCAGGTGGTTTAGGACTCTGTGGGAATTACTGCTTAAAGACCTGCGCCTGGCCTGTCACGGACCTGGCTCTTCCCTCCCGTGCTGGCCACTGTGGGGCGTAAGGGGCCCCATAAAGCTGCAGGCCTCCAGCGGAGCCCTCCCCAGGGCACCTTCGCCAGAACACTGCCCATCCCAGGATCGCCCAGTCCTGGCTGCCCATGCGGTGTGCACGGGGTGCAGTGTCCCAGCCCATTGCCCCATCGGCCTGCCCGCCGCTGATCCTCCACAGCACCCACCCTGTGGCCGCCTCCACAGCCCCAGTTCTCCCTCTGCCCTCCCTGTCCCAGGACCCATGGAGAGGGCTCCCCAACCTGCTGCCTCTGCTCAGTCGGGGTCTGTTTTGGGGACTCCATTACAACACTCCCCGCCGCCCTCGGCTCCCATCTGCATCAACCCAGTCCCCGACCTGTGCCCTCTTCCCCGAATGCACGCTTGGCCCCCTCTTGACCCGGCGGCACCGGTGGTACACATTCCCCGTCCCTGCAGTCTCCCAGGCTCCGGGCCCCGTGGCCTGGGGGCTGTGGGAGGCTGGCCGGTAAGTCAAGGCGAAGCGGATGTGAGTCAGGGGAATGGTAACCGCCTGCTCACGACCTTTCAGAGCGGCCTCTCCTCTGGCAGGGACCTGCACGGGGTCTGGAATGAGCCCTGGGTGCGCCCAGCCACTCGGGGGGAGTGAGGCGCAGCGGGAGTAAACCTCTGGGATGCCCTGAGCCCTGGGTGAAGCCCGACGAGAGAGGCCTGTGGGCGGGGCCCTCCTTTCCTGCGTCTCTGGCCTTTTTCTGACCGTCCGCGTTCTGCACGGAGCAGACCCATCTCTGTGGGGCCTCCCTCACCGCGCAGGGGCTGTGCCCACTCTCTCCTCTGCAGCCTGTCTCCCCGCGGACCGCAGCTCCTCCGGGACAGGGAGCCGCCCAGCGCCGCCCCTCGGCAGGCAGAGCCGGGACTGAAGCCGGACCCGTGAGGACCGGAGTGACCTGCGGGTGGTGAATGAGAGCTGCTAGTGGGGGCACGGCTGACCGGGAGCCAGGCATCGCCCACTGCGCCCGCATGCCCGAGCAGGCCTCCCAGCCCGGCACCCACGCTCGCGGCGCCAAGGGGCGGACTGCAGAGCAGGGCGCTCTGTGACACTCCCTCTGTGTCACGGGAGGACTAATAGTGACATCAGATGCTTGCTCCCAGTCACGCGTACGGAGCGCACCGCCGACATCCGGCGGCGGATGGAGCTGGAATGCACAGCGAGTGCCGCTCCATCACCCAACACCGGGCATGACGCGGTCCCTGTGGCCGCTCTGCACCTGCCGCTCCCCGCTCGCCTGCCCTGCGCCTCTTCCTGCCGGATCGCAGGTCCCACTGGCAGCCGCCGGCGGGGATCCAGAGCTCAAGCGTTGCTACACTGACCTTGGTGGCATGAGCTTCCTGTTATCTTCCGCTTCGATGCCTCCTGCTCCTGCCTCCATGGAGCACAGGGATACGGGGCTGGGTGCTGGGTGCTGGGTGCTGGGGCGGGGGGCTGTCATGTGTTGTTCAGAAAGACAGCGAATCTCGCCTTCCCACCGGCAGACAAGTGGTAGAGACTCTATTGGTCAGGGTTCTTCAAAGACACGGAACCAATAGAAGATTACACACACACACACACACACCCATACACACCCATACACACACACATACACACCCACACACACATACACACCCATACACACACACCCATACACATACCCATACACACCCCACACACATCCATACACACATACACACCCATACACACACCCACACACACATACACCCCCCACACACACATACACACACCCACACACACACACACACCCCCACACACACATACACACACATACACACACATACACACCCACACACACCCATACACACACATACACACCCATACACACACCCCCCCACACATACCCATACACACACCCATACACACCCCCACACACACCCCCACACATACCCATACATACACATACACACCCACACACACACCCATACACGCACACCCATACACATACCCATACACACACATACACCCCCCCACATACCCATACACACACATATACACAACCCCCCACACCCATACACACACATATACACAACCACACACCCATACACACATACACACCCATACACACACACACACACACACCCATACACACACACCCCCACACATACCCATACACACACCCATACACACCCACACCCCCCCCATACGCACATACACACCCATACACACACATACACCCCCCACACCCATACACACACATACACCCCCACACCCATACACACACCCATACACACACATACACACATACACACCCATACACACACACACACATACACACACATACACACACACACCCATACACACACCCATACACACACATACACACACATACACACACGCACACACACCCAGCAAGAGGGGGAGGGAGAGAGAGCGAGAGTGAGGGGGGAGAGTGGGAGAGAGAGGGAAAGGAGGAGGGGAAAGAGAGGAGGGAGGGAGGAGGGAGAGGGAGAAAAGGAAAGAGAATGAGAGAGATGTCTTTGGAGGAATTGGCCCCTATTATGGAGCCAGTTGTGGAGCCTGAGAGGCCGTCAGCAGCTGGGCGAGGCACTGCCGTGTTGCTCCGCCCACCCCTGAGGGCAGAGACCCGGCACCGATAGACCATCGTCCAGTTTCAACACAGTCAGAGGCAGAGTGAGTCTCCTTCCCTCTCTTTTCGTTTTCTGGGGACCCAGCTGCTTACAGAGGCCGCCCGTCAGGGGAGCAGCTGCTCAGCAAGCCTCTCCCTGGGACTCCCCGGGGCACACCCCACCGGAACCCCTAACCAGAGGCCTGGGCCCTCGTGGCCACACCAAGCGACACAAGTCTCCGTCAGCAGCACTTCCCTCTCTGTCCACAGCAACAGCCTCTGGGCGCCTGGGCCACCGGGGCTCTGGGCACTCAGAGGCCTGAGGGCGGTCTCAGGCACCCCCAGGTGGCATTCCGGGATGGCAGTGTGGGGCCGGCAGGGTCTTCATGGGATCCCGCTTCACTCCTCTTCATGGGATCCCGCTCCGGGCTCGCTGGAGTGAGGCGGATGGGCAGGCACGGGGCTGCACGGGTGGCCCTGCCCAGCGCCTCCAGCCCGGCTCCCCTGCCCCGCAGGCCACGGCCTCCTCCCCCGGACGCTGTGAGCACGGCCGGGCTCCCCCTCTTGCCCACCTCACCAGCCTTGGACGGGCCAGCCACTCTTCTGCTGCTGTTTAATCACCACTCATTGGCCCTTTATGCCTAAGGCATTCACCGCTGGCTTTTTAAACCATTTAAATGCTTATTTTTTGTGCCCAAACACTCTTCTCTTATAGATTAAAAGCTTTGCCTTCTGATACAATTGTCTTAACATAGACTTCCTGTTTACAGGCCGAAGTTTGCCGGTCCCCAGAGGCCAGGCCTGCCAGGCCAGGGGGTCGCTGGGACGCGAGGGCGCAGGAAGGAAAGGACAGTGACCACGGCAGGCGCTCCTCCTGCAAGCCCGGCGGGCGGGCGGGCCTCAGCACATGGAGGTGGGCTTTCCGATGTGGGCAGCCCTCGGGCCCTCCCCCAATTTTCTATGAAGTTCGATCCTGTGTGGCCGGAGGGCTTGTGCCACAGCGATCAGCTCCCGCCATAGTTGGGGAGCCAGTGTTGAGTACTGGGGCGGCTTCGGCATTGAAGCCACATCAGAGGAGGGACCTGGGTCAGGTGAGGGCGAGCCCTTGTGCTCCCAGCCCCTCATAGACGGTGCTTCGGGCTCCACTCCCCGTCCCCAGGCCGCTGGCGTCCGTGCTGCCCGCCTGGGCCTCGCCCATAGGGTAGGAGGCAGGAGCGCCTGTCCCGCAGCACCTCCCTTCCCCGCCAGGAACCCAGAAAACACAGCAAACCCTTTGCAAACCTGAAGCTCTCTGAAGGCTGTCGGTCATGTGACCCTCTGCCCGGGGGCCGGTGGGAGCCAGATGCACAGATGTGCTGTGGGAAGGAGCGGTGACGGGGACATGGGGCAGGGGTGGGGGTGGAGGCAGGCGCGGGCCAGAGGACTCCCCACGGCCGGCACCACCGCCTGGCCAGGCTGCCAGCGAGGTCTAGAGTCAGGAGAAGCCACACACAGGTAGGCAGGGGTGCTGCTGCTGCCTCCTGCTCACCTGACACCCTCCCCAGGAGAGGGGCTCCGAGCGGGCAGGGGGCGCACTCGGCAGGTGGCGGTCCCCGGGAGCACGGCCTGTGCTCACGGCATGGACCGCCAATGGCCCTGTGGGGTGCCCGGAGCCGCAGGCACCAGGTGACCCTGTGGTCACCACGCACTCAGCAGAGGCCGCAGCCAGAGCCTGCACCCGGCTCCGAGTCTCCGGCGCCAACGGCCTCTCTGGTTTCCGCCTGTGAGGGCTTCCTCTGGGCGGGAAATTTGATTTCTGGCCAGAAATTTCTAGATAGCAGGTCCGACCCTGGACTAGCTCCTGGCGAGGCGCCTCCCTGAGGTCTCTGGCATTGACCCCACCCCCCCAGCCCCAACCTCCTCGAGGCCAAGGGCACACTTTTGAGGGTTGATGAGTGACCTCCCGCTTCCTCGGGCAGAGTGAGGGCAGGGGTCACAGCCCTCTGGGTGGGAGGAGCCGCTGTGGAGTCGAGTGCGCAGGTTTTTCTGAAATCGTTCCCGGGGAATGCAGTCATCGCCCCTCCTTTCTTTCCTGCTCTGCCCCCTAGTCCCTTCTTCACTGTAAGTTCTTCCAGCGCTTGTGGGGGGACTTGGAGCAGCGCCCCAGCACCCCAAGCTCGATGTTAAGTCCTTGTGAGCTCGGGGCCCTGCCTGCCCGAGCAGGGGGCTGGGCTGTGGTCCAGGCCTGCAGACGGCTCGGAGCCCGGGTCCTGAGAGCTGCGCGGTGGGCGGGGCGGGGCTTGCTCTGTGTCTGAACCTGAGACCACAGCACTGCTTCCACCTGAAATGCCCTCAAGCAGCGGCCTGCCCGGCGGGGCTCCTCCTCCGAGGGCTGCGTGGACACCAGCGCTTCCCCCGGGGAGCGGGCCGCGGTGAGCAGTGATCCGCTGCGCCTGATAACCGGGAGAATCTGACTGGAGTGACTGACCCGAGAAGGGACAGACATGTACAGACCGCGTGACTCCACCGCGCAATCAGAGTCAGGGCTGAGCTGTGGAACCCGGAGGACGGCGACCCACAGCCCTCTGTCCCGCGCATGACCGGGCGCCGCTGACCACGCTCGGGCTGGAGGCAGGGGAGAAGCGGCTGGGAGACTTCCAACACACACACACACACACACACACACACACACACTCACACACACACGCACATGCACACACGCGCACACACACTCATACACGCACTCACTCTCACACACACATGCACACACACACTCACACATGCACACACACACACACTCACACATGCACACACACTCACACATGCACTCACACACGCACATGCACACATACACACACTCACACACGCACTCACACATGTACATGCACACACACGCACTCGCACACGCACACACACGTACACGCTCACACACACGTGCACACATACACATACACACACACACACACACACTCACACACATACATGCACACACACGCGCACACGCACATCTGCCCCGGGAGGGCAGATCTAAAGGTGGCACACTGGCCATCCCCAGACACCTCTGTCCCCGACTGGGGACACCTCTGCCTGCTCCTCGGGGCGCTGTCTGGCTCCCTCCCCTGCTGTAGGCCACAAGCTCGGGGACAGGGGGGAACGGCCGGCAGATTGTGGTGGAACCCTGAGTGGTCCCACCATGGGACCTCGGCTCTGAGGGCATTTGGGGCTTGAAGGGGGAGAGCCGGGTTCTCCGTGAATGTTTGCAGAAGGACGGAGATTGGGGTGTCAGAGGAAGTGGAGGCCAGGGCGGCCGAGCCCCTGGCTCTGCGGGGAGAGCGTGGGAGACAGGGCGGGGGCTCCCTGAGCCGCAGGACCGGACGGCTCCCACAGCCATGCTCCAGGTGGTAACCGGGTTTACTGCTCTGGTTGGTGGTTTGATTCATGCCAAACTGAACCTCTTGAGAGGAAGAAATTCAATTTCTCTCTCCGAAGCCCTCACAAAAAGAACCACTCTCCTCCGATAAGGAGAGCAAAGCAGTTCCAAACTCTCACTTCCTCGTTTCTGGGGGACGCTCGGGGCCCTGGGGGGCAGACGCACAGGCCTGTTGGCAACAGCAGGCCTTTCCACGAGGTGCTTGGACTTGTTTCCAGCTCAGAAACTAAAGGCAGGTCCCCGGGGCTCGCCCTCCTCCCCGCCCCCCGCCCCCCGCCCCCCGCGCGGCCCCGCAGGGCGGTGAGGGAGCAGGCAGCGTGGGGCGCAGGGGGGCCGTTGCTTTTCTGTGATGGGATGCCCCGAGGTTGCTAATTCATAGCATCTGCTGCGACATTACACACAGACAAGACTGGAGCTTGGCCCAGTCTTCCCGGACATGATCCCTCTGACGTCAGGAGACCCACTTAAAGCAAAGCACGGTCCCGTGTGCCCCTGCTGCCCGCCTCACGCCATCCTAGCTGCCTCCCATGAGACTTTCCTGGGAGCCGCTGAGGGAGTCCTGTCTCCGCAGAGCATGAGGGTGAGCAAGGCCCTGCGCGTGTCCCGCCACGGGCCCCTTCCATTTCTAGAACCTGCCGGGAGGCGACGTAGGAAGGGGTTTCACAGACGGCCGAGTCTGGGTGTCCCCCAGGGACTCCATCATCCTGGAGCCTGCAATGACCCCTGGCCAACCGGGCCCCTCCCTGGCCGGCCACTCGGAGCCGGGCAGCGGGCGTGGGAGCCAGAGCCGGGCCCGTGAGGTGGGCTGGGAAGGGCTCCCAGGGCCAGGGCGCCCGGGGGTGCCTGCCGCGCTCCTAGCTGTCCCCTCCCATTCACCCACCCTGCTTCCACACACGGTCCGCGCTGGCATTTGCCAAAGGTGAGACGGTTAGAAGCACCGGTCTCCTGGAGGCCCTTACTTCACAGAAAACAAAACGGCCCGAGAAACGTGCCGGTCGGCACTCCCAAACAAGGTCGGCCGGCCGGTCAGCGCCGGGCCGAGGGCGCTGTGCAGGGCCGACAACCCACCCCGGCGGGTGGGCGGGCTCACCCACAGCGTCACAGTGACCTGCAGTGTGTGCCGGCCTGGGAGCAGCCTGCCCGCAGAACGGAGAGGAGCCGAGAGGGAGCGATGGGCCGCTGACATTTTAAAATGACTGTTATTGGAACCTCAGCAAATAGGCTCAATGGCCAACAGACCTCACTGCAGAACGGCTGAAGGACGGAGGGTGCGGGACCCTCCCCAGAGCCCGCTGGGTGGTCAGGCCAGCGGCCACACGCGTGCTGCGGATCGGCACGAGGCCGCTCCTGTTGGAGCGGGTGCACAAGTGGCCACTGACCAGCGGGGCGGGGCGCTCTCGGGGCCACTTCGGGGGGGCTGCTCGAACGGCCTGAGGCTCCTGTCGTGGCAACGGCTACTCGTCTACAATCAAGTCTCTCCCGTGCGCCTACGGCTTCTCATGTCTTCATCTGACACCGGCCTCTGAGGACCTGTGCTCCCCCGGAGGGGTTCTTCCAGAATGTTCGTAAGGACAGAGGCAAGACCAGAGGGAAGGGACCCCGGGCCGGGAGAACCAGGTGTCGCAGGTGTTACCGGGGCTCCGGGAGGGGGGGCCGGGCGAGTCACGGGAGCCTGGGCCCTAGTTCTGCGCAGGGCTGGCCCCGCACGCGGCCTCTGCAGGCTCCGCGGGCTCCCCACTCGGCCTGACACTCTCCGGTCACCAGCCTGAAGTTGCTGATTTGAGCCTTGACCTGGATTTTAAATGAAGCCCCCGTGAGGACGGAGGCGTGTGGGCACGGCGGGGGTCTGCTGCGTCTAGCTGCTCGCAGTCACGAGGCCCACGAACACGGAATCCCGGGAGCCGGGCGCTGGGCTTCGGTGGGACTCCCGGCGAGGTCAGGCGTGCATGTCACGGGCGCGGGGCGAGGGGCCTGGGAGCTCCGGGAAGCCACTCTCTCCACTTGAACAAGAACTTGCTTCCGAAGCAGAGGGAAGGCAATGGCCGCCTCAGAAACACGGGCAGCCGCCCCCCGCCCTTCTCCCCATTGGCCCTGGGTCCACCAAGCACCCCTGCCAGTGACGCCAGGAAGAAGGGACGCTGGGAAGTGCTCCCGGGCCTCCCCTCCCTCCTCTCAGCCAGTGTCAGGAGGGAGCGAGGGGCGCGGCGGCTCGGGAGCGCTCCCCAGGCCGCTCTGCGGAAGCCACCTGCAGCCTCGATGCCCGCACACCCCGCACAGAGCCAGCTGCATGGCCCGCTGGGAGCCGCGGCTTTCCCTCTGCGTGAGGCTAATGGCGACAGCACCTGGCAGGTCCAGAGAGAGGCGTGGAGGAGGGAACAGCTTCATATTCCGGCAGCTTTACCTCCTCCTGCCTCGTGAACAGGCCCGCATTTTAATTCTGTACGGGTCCGTGAGTGAAATGTAAAAGGGCCTGGCAAATTCACAGCAGAAAACATTAAAAAATACTTCCTTTGTGCCCAGCACGTGTGGTTCAGTGGTTGAGTGTCGACCTGTGTACCAGGAGGCCACAGTTTGATTCCTGCAACCTGGGTTGCAGGTTGGATCCCCAGTAGGGGGCGTGCAGGAGGCAGCCGATCAATGATTCTCATCATCGATGTTTCTACCTCTCTCTCCCTTTCCCTTCCTCTCTCTCTAAAAATCAATAAACACATATTTTTAAAAATTTACTTTGTAACTTTAAAGGTAAAGTGAACTTTTTGAGGTTTCCAGAAAGAGCAAGAAGAGTGTGTTTACATTACCAGAAGCGAGCGTGCCCACGAGTGATGGCTGAGTGGGGTAGGGATTGTGGCTGCCCCAGGTTGGAGAGTGGGGGCGGGGGGGGGAGCTGAGGGTGGTCCCTCCAGACACCCCCCCTCGGTGAGGTGGTTTGGGCAGGGCTCAGAGCCCCTGAACGCCTAAGCGTTCTCAGGAGTGGCCCAGGCCAAACCTTGTCCTTCTCTGGCCTAGAAAGAAAGGAGGAGAAGACGGCAGCCTGGGAAGAGGGTGGGGAGCGAAAACCCCCGGGGTCTCCTCACAAGCCTGGCAGGGCCACCTGGAGCCAGGCAGGCCTGGGGCGTGCGGAGAGGCCGGGCTGTCCCGGGGCTGTGGGCAGGGCTGCTGCTCCGGGACGTGCTGGAGCACAGGGTCCACTCCGCTCTGGACACTGGGCCCAGCGGAAGCTGCGGAGGCCGGAGGGCCAGTGAGGCTGACAGGAGACCGGGACGACGGGCCCCAGGCTGCCTGGGGGCCAGCAGATGGCTGGACCCATTCGCTGAGGCCTGGTTCACTCGTGGGCAAACGCACACACATGTAAACACACACATGCAGACATACAGTGACACCTAGACATACCCAATGCTCAGCTGCACATATAAATGCACACAGGCATTATACACGAACACGCATAGGCCAACACACAAACACATACACATACATACATGTGCACTCACAGACACATGCCCGGCAATGGAGTTTTCTCCCCTGGCTCTTCAAATACAGAAAGATTTTGCTCTTTGGCCCCGTGAAAGCCTGCCAACGTTAGGAGCTAATAAAGGCCCAGGGAGCTGGGCTCTGCCTTCGCCCCTCCCTGCCCACCTGGGGGAGGCAGGAGTGAGCCAGTCTGGCCAAGTCCTCCAGGAGAAGGCATTGCGGCAGCAAAGCATTGTTCCTGGCCGGAGGCATGGAAAAGAACAGAAGGCCACTCCACCTTCCAAGGACCAGCAGCCCCTCGAGGGCAGGCACCTCCGCTGGCTGGGGCATTGTGGTGCAGGGACGTGAGCTGAGGGAGCGTGAGGGTGTGGGGGCCGGGAGAAGGGGACATTTCCTGGGAAAGGGGTGCTGGCTGCTGGGCTGGGAGCCCAGAGCGAGGACAGGTGGGACTGAGCAGGAACTGGCTACTGTGCCGGGAACTGTGTGTGTTGGAATGTCTGCCGGGTCTCTGATGGGGGTGTAGTCTACAGAGGACACCTCCCATACGCCCTCAGCCACAGGACACCGCTCTTCCGACACGCAGAACAGTCTGACACACTGTGAGCAGGTGGCGGTGGCTGTCACGGCCACGTGCCGTGGGTGACAGAGCAGGAGCGTCCTGGTCCTAAGCCAGGACTGTCGAGCTACCTGCAGGTCGGTGGTGCATGAAATCAGGAAGCCATGGCGCCTTAAAGGGCAAAACCCATGCCTGCCGGTGTGGCCAAGTGGGTAGAGTGTTGGCCCGTGGACCAAAGGGTCGTGGGTCCGATTCCCAGTCAAGGGCATGTACCTGGGTTTCAGGCTTGTACTCCGGCCAGGCACGTGCGGGAGGCAACCAATCAAGGTGTCTCTCACATTGATGCTCCTCTCTCTCTCTCTCTCTTTCTCTCTCCCTTTCCCTCCCTGCCTCCCTTCCACTCTCTCCAAAAATCTATGGACAGTATTCTCAGGTGAGGATTAACAAACGAGCGAACAAACAGGCAAAATCCAGGGTGGGAGGGAGTCCCTCAGCCTTCTGTGAACAGCTGCCGGGTGAGTGTGCAGCCCGGCGTGGGGACAGGAGACCAGGCCATCACTGTGGGGTCTCGGTCCCGGCCTCGGGTGCCGCCCTCTGGCCTGCGGTCAGCCAGCGGACGGAGGTGGCAGAACCACATGCAGAAAACAAGTCTTTCCAGACAGGAGTGTCCCCGGCATTCTCCTGACATGCCTCAAACATGGCTTGGGTATGTCAGGAGGGGCTCCCCCTGGCTTTGCCTCCTGTGTGGGAATGGGGGACAGCGGCTGGCCTGGCGCTGGCCCCCGGGGGCCGTGCAGCTGCTCTGAGCAGCGGCCACGAGGGCGAGGCTGGTTCCTCGCCACTGCAGGCACCTCAGGCTGTGGCCCCGGCTGGCCTTGGGGATCATAGAGGGTGCGTTTGTCCTGGGTCCTGTGCCACACCTGAGAACCCACACTCAAAAGGGTTAGTCCTCCAAGCCATGTGGCTACCGCAAATCCACAGTTTCGCTCCCTCCCACCATTAAGGCCTGGACCATGCGGGGCTCAGTAGGGAGCCGGTGTATTTCCCGGGGGTGAGTCTCCAGGAATGTGTCCCGAGAACTCCAGGCCTGGGGAGGGCCCGTCCAACCCAACCGCTCAGCATCCGCCTCAAGATGGGCAAGGCCAAGGTCAGGCTGGCAGAGCGTTAGCAGGAAGAGATAAAGGAACCTCTGACCTTCACTGCCAGTGCTATTGGAGATCAGACATTGCTTCCCTGAAAGAGGAGGCAGCTGCCAGCTGTTCACTCTGGAAAGAAACCACTTCCGCGTCTCCCTACACCTGCCATAGGTGGCTTCTCATCGCATCCTGTTGGCGACTTTCACGCTTTTGTAGAAAGAGCTGGAACCTGAGCAGCAGCCCCAGGACCCAGGATCAGGAGCTCGTGCCCAGGTGTCGGCTGCCACCTGGTGGACACGTGGGGAGTGGCTGCGCTGTGCCATCCGCAGCTCTGGCTGTGCCTGCTGCTCCGGCCCACCTCTGCGTGGAGACTGGGGAGATGGCCACCCTTCCTCCTCCTCCCCTCCCGTGGCCCCCGGGAGGCTCAAGCCGAAGAAATGAAGTCCGAGGAGGGTGGCCCAGGGTGGGCCGTGGCGCAGGTGAGCTCCGCTCTGCTCCTGGAGGGCAGCCCCGCCCCTCGGCCTCGTGGTGCTGCCCGCCCGGCTCCCAGGGACTCTGCTGGCCTCCCCACCTGCTGGTCGCAGGTTATTACAACGAGGTGCCCAGGGCCCAGCGCTGGGCCTGACTCGTAGCTGCCACGTGGGGCTTCAGAGGACCCTGCAGCATGTGCCAGGCCCTGCTCCCTCAGGTGGCATCTCAGAGCCGCCGCCCATGGATGCACAGAGCACGGAGCTGAGGGCCCAGGCCAGCTCCCTCCTCTGGGGCTGTGACCGTCTCCCCACAGCTTGTGGGTGGTGTCTGCACACAGCGCGTCTCGGCTGCTCCCGGGACCCCCAAGTGCAGGAGGCTGCTGACTTGGCCTTGAAGCAGGGCCGGGACGTGGGTCCCTCAAGGTCTGTGGGCGGCACCGTGGGGCCTGGGCTGGGTCCCCTGCACAAGCCACGGCCAGTGGGGGAGGACCCCGCTCCGGCTCCAGCCTCACCTCGGCCCTTCCCTGCAGGGCCGGCCCGTCTCCCCAGGGTCCCTTGCCCCTCAGGCGCTAGGACACTTTCTGGTGCCTCTTTCTCCGTTTTTGACTAGTTCTTTTTTATTTATTTACTTATTTTATTTTTAATCCTCACCTGAGGGTATTTTTCCCATTGATTTCCTGAGAGTGGGAGGGAGGAAGGAAGGGGAGGAGAGAGAGAAAAAAAATTATTGACTCGAGAGAGACACATCGATTGGTCATGCGCCCCGACCGGGCGGGATGGAACCTGCCTCCGAGGTACGTGCCCTTTCGGTCTGGAGCCGACGCCCTAACCACAGAGCGGTGGCCGGGCACCTACTAACTCTTCATCTGTCTCACACGTGCGCACACGCTGGGCCGAGTACCAGAAGTTCGGTGACATTTCCTTTGACCTTCAAAGCCCTCAGGCTGTTTCACAGACTGTTTCTCAGGGGAGGGGCTGGGAGCACAGGGCTCCGACCCCTGGCCTGCCTGGTGGGGTTGGAGCTGACCACAGGGAGGTGTCCAGGCCCTTTGAGGTCAGAGGGTAAAGCCAGAATATGCCGCTGCACTGGGCACGACTGCCCCACAGACCTGGCGGGCAAACCCATGCGGCCAGGGCGCCACAGCGTGGGGGCCACTCGCCCTCGGTGGACGAGTTCAGGACCCGGGAGCCACCCTCGACCTCATGACCCAGGTCCTCTGCAAAGACGTGAGACGTGGCCACACTCACCGGTGCTTGGCTGGGACCCCGACTTCCCGCTGGGAAACCTCAGAACTTAGCCCGAGGGTCTCAGGTGAGGCTGCCCACAGCAAGGGGGTGGAGCCGGCCTGAAGGCTGCGGGTCCAGGGCCCCGGGGCTTCAGAGGCTCTGCCCTGCCCAGCCTGGCGCAGGGTCCAGGGGAAGGAGCCGTCAGCAGGTCAGCCAGAGACTGAGCCCTGAGCCGGGAGCGAGGCTCCCGTCTAGCCCCGTGGGGACTCAGCCACTTCCGAGTGCTGGAGACGGGCGGGGAATGGGGGAGAGGGCACCCTTCCACCTGGCTGAGCCAGGGCCCCAGATTCATGAGCTGGCGTCCCAGCCCCAGTCCCACAGATGCGTCCTTATTTGGGTTAGGGCACTGCAGGTGTAATTATAGGAAGTAACTAGGGTCATGGGAGAGTAGTGTAGCCACTTATAAAAAGGGGACATTCGAAACTAGAGCCAGACACACACAGAGGGACGAGCGTCTGAGGACCGGAGGGGAGGGTGCCCACACACCCAGGGGAGTGGCTCCGGGAGGCCGTGGCTGCAGCACTGGGACCTGAGGTGCCAGCCCCGGGGCCAGGAGGTGAGAAGAGCCAGGCCGGGCTCCGTGGGCTCCCTGGGACAGACCACGAGCGATGAGCCGGGGAGCCGGGCTGGAGCGCGGCCGCAGGGAGAGTGTGTGAAGCGTGGCTTTGGGCAGGCCTGGTGGCCACACCCCTCCAGACGTGCACAGGTGTGCACACAGGTGCAGCGGACGCAAGCTGAAAACCCCTGGGAAGGCCTGGGGTGGCCTGGCCTGGTCTGCGCAGCCGGCGGCCTCATCAGCCTCTCTGGCCTCCGGCCCACACTGAGACCCGGTCGCTCAGTCAAGGGCATGTACCTGGGTTTCAGGCTTGTACTCCGGCCAGGCACATGCGGGAGGCAACCAATCAAGGTGTCTCTCACATTGATGCTCCTCCCTCTCTCTCTCTCTTTCTCTCTCCCTTTCCCTCCCTGCCTCCCTTCCACTCTCTCCAAAAATCTATGGACAGTACTCTCAGGTGAGGATTAACAAACGAGCGAACAAACAGGCAAAATCCAGGGTGGGAGTGAGTCCCTCAGCCTTCTGTGAACAGCTGCCGGGTGAGTGTGCAGCAAGTTCACAGGGGAGAGGAGCCAGGATGTTGCCATCCTCTCCAAGTTGGGCCTTGGTGCCACCCGCTGCGCAGCGGCGGGGCCTGGGGAGAGGGGAGCGGGTGCAGATGTGCTGGGCGGGGCCTTCTGGGACCTGGTGGGTGCTCGCACCGAGCTTGCTCCGCCTGCGGCTGCAGGGGCAGTGAGGCTGCAGGCGCTCACACCAGTGTGTCCCCAGCAGGAGGCTCTCTTTCGGGCACTGCCCGTCTGCCTCCTCCCACACCGCCCACACCCAGCTCTCCCCTCCTCCCCCCGCCCCCTTTCTCCTTCCTCAGTTTTTCTTTCCTCTCTCCCTCCTCCTCATCCTCCTCCCTTCCCCTCCTCTTCCTCTCCTCTGGCCTCTCCCTCACACCGGCTGTGGCAGGACGGGTTGTCCAGGACACAATGCGGCATCGTCGGGCCACGTTTGCATGGGCTCCTTCCAGGTGCCGGGAGCAAAGACCTAGTGACTCAGTCACATTTTTAAATAAAAGTCCCCAAGTGAGGAGTTTTACCTGTAATCTCTCAGGACAGCCGTCTCTTCCCATCCCCTGGGCACACTGGAACCGCTGCGGGAGGTTTAGATTCAGGGAAAGGAGAGACGAGCGGGGGTCCGACAGCCGGGCCATAGGATGGTTCACGTGGTTTCCGGCCCCTCCCAAGCATCGTCACCCGGCTGTCCAGCACCAAGGCCACCACCCTGTCCTGAGCGCCTGCTTGGACGGGAGGCGGCGGGTGACAGGCTCGTGTCCCTGTGCGCTGTTTGCTCCCAACCCCCCGGCCACGCCTCATCGCTGCGCCCTGGCCAGAGCGGCTGTGGTGCCCACGGCGTTCTCTTCTAGCGGCTGCGCCCCTGCAGCGTAGCAGGCCCACAGCCGGCAGGCCTGGCGCTGGGATGGCCTGAGAGACACTCGGGTCGCTGTTTGGGGAGGGACTTGTCCACGGTTCCCGATGTCTGAACTGACCCATGTGATCTCCGCCCGGTGTCTGCCAGGGAACTGCTTCTGGCCGAAATTGCCTTGGGTTTTGCTCGCTGCAGGGCATGTCCAAGCCATCGGGGACATGGGTACTGGGTGTGGCATTTGAGCTGGGCGCTCCTGGTACTTCTTCCGGGCAAGGCCTGGACCCCACAGGTCCCTCCGGGTCCTCCTGGGCAGAGTGCAGGATGCAGCCCGCTCGCAGCTGTTCCCGACCTGCTGAGCCAACAAGGGCGGGCCGCTCAGGACACTGCCCTCCGCCGCTATCGCTTTCCCCGTGCTTCTGTGGCATGCGGGAACCTGCATCCCAAGAGTGATGGCAGTTCACAGCGAAAACCCAGAGCCGGCTCCCCCCAGCCCGGGGCTCAAGGCCCACCTGGGGCAGGACGGAGTGCTGAGGCACTTGTGAGCCATCGTCACCAGTCACACCACTGAGCCTCGGATGGAGAAACCCAGCCTGCTGGGACTCAGTCTATCTGACCTCAACTTCCTGCCCCAGGTCCCCAAATGGGTCCCAGTCTCCTCCTTGCCGGGCAATGTGGGCAAGCCTTCCCTCCCGGCACTCAGCCTGCCACTGCGGGGCCTGCAGAGCAGTGGCACCACGCCCGGGGGCGGACGGCGGTCGCCCTAAGAACCAGGTGCACACAAAGGAGTCTGCGCCGGCCTTTGTGGGTGCTCTTTCCCAAGTCTTGGCCTTTTCGTTTGTAAAATGAGGAGTTAATAATAACTTGGTTGTTGCTCGGCCGGTGTGGTTCAATGGTTGAGCTTCGAACTATGAACCAAGAGGTCACAGTTCAATATCTGGTCAGGGCGCATGCTCGGGTTGTGGGCTGGATCCCCAGTAGGGGGCGTGCAGGAGGCATGTCAGGGACCAGCCTGACAGGTTGAACCAGGCTGAGGTAGGGAGGTGGGAATTGAGAAAAGAAAGAAAGACAGGACAGCGGGATAGGGAAGAGTCTGCAGGTAGCCATCGACCGACTGCGACTCTGCAAGCCGTCGAGCTACTGCAGCTAGCTTTATTAACCACGTAATGCCTTTTATACACAAACTAGAGGCCCAGTGCATGAAATTCATGCACGGAGGGGGGGCGTGGCCCTCAGCCCAGCCTGTACCCTCTCCAATCTGGGACATCCCTCTCACAATCCAGGACTGCTGGCTCCCAACTGCTCACCTGCCTGCCCCTAACCGCTTCTGCCTGCCAGCCTGATCACCCCCTAACCACTCCGCTGCCAGCCTGATTGATGCCTAACTGCTCCCCAGCCAGCCTGTTTGCCCCCAACTTCCCTCCTCTGCCAGCCTGGTCACCCCTAACTGCCCTCCCCTGCAGGGTTGATCACCTCCAACTGCCCTCCCTTGCAGGCCTGGTGCCTCCCAACTGCCCTCCCCTGCTGGCCATCTTGTGGTGGCCATCTTGTGTCCACATGGGGGCAGGATCTTTGACCACATGGGGGCAGCTATATTGTGTGTTGCAGTGATGGTCAATCTGCATATTACTCTTTTATTAGATAGGATAGAAGCCTGGTGCATGGATGGGGGCTGACTGGTTTGCCCTGAAGGGTGAGGTTCCCTTGGGGTGTGGGGCAGCCTGAGTGAGGGACCTGTGGTGGTTTGAAGGCCAGCCACGCCCCTTGGCGACCCAAGCAGAGGCCCTGGTATCTGGAATTTATTTACCTTCTACAATTGAAACTTTGTAGTCTGGAGCGGAGCCAAGCCTCCTGCTCACTCTGTGGCCGGCAGCGATTTCTGTTGGAGTTAATTCACCTTCTATAATTGAAACTTTGTAGCCTTGAGTGGAGGCTTAGGCCGGCAACAGGAGGCGTGGAAAGCTTGGCTTCTTTTGTTATTGCGGAAACCCTCCCGCTCTCAGTGGCTATAGCCATCTTGGTTGGGTTATTTGCATATTTGCTCCTGATTGGCTGGTGGGCATGGCTTGGCTGGTGGGTGTGGCTTAGGCGTAGCGAAGGTGCGGTCAATTTGCATATTACTCTATTATTAGGTAGGCTACTGAATAGGAGGTCAACAAAGAGGAATGTACTCTCTGTTCTTAATCTCTGAGAGAAGTCAGGAGACCAAGTTCTCGGTAAATATTTACAGACTTTTGATAAGCTATGAAAGGTTTTTCTTATTCTACTCATCTGCTGACAATAGGAATGTGCCATCAGAACCAGTTAGATTGAAACAAGTCAGGGGACACTGAGGGAAGGAACTAATTCTTGTCGGTCCCTTCGGGTGCAAGGACTCTGTCAGCTCACACCCGGTCTCCAACAGAGGCAGTAGATGGCTGATTCTCTCTCATCATTGATGCTTCTATCTCTGTCCCTCTCCCTTCCTTTTTGAAATCAATAAAAACGTAATTTTTAAAAGTTGGTTGTTTTTAGACCTAAAATAGAAAACATATCTGAAGATACCCGGCACCTACAGAATGTCACGCCAGTGCGCTTTCTGTCGCGGAGTGCCCGGGAAGAGCTGCACATCAGCCCGCCGAGCAGCTGAAGCAGGGCGAGCTGTGCGCTGGGCGGTCACGTGCCGCCCTCTGTCTGTCAGGAGGCCCTCTGCGTGCTGGTCAGCAGTGGTCAGAGGTGCAGCCAGAGCTGGCGGGAAGCACCATGGAGGCATTCGTTTCTCGGACCCACTGCTCTTGGGTGCTTCCCAAAGCTGAGAATGGGGAGAGGCTGGACCCACAGGTTCTCCTGCCACTCAGGTGGTCTGCTTTCTCTCTTGGTGAACCCTCCAAGAGCCACTCGTGGCCTGAGGCCTGGACCACCTGGCCGGGCTGGCTGTCAGGTGTGGGCACGCGGAGCCGGAGCCCCTCCCCCCGGCCCTCGGGCGCCCGTGAGAGATGAAGTGTTTGCTGTGGAGCCCACCCTACAGGGGAGGCTGGCTTCTCAGGCGGCCACGGCCACAGTCGATGTCCACGTTCCCCGAGAAAGGGGCGGGTGTGAAGAAGTGCCTCCCCCCTCGCCGAGCCGCCTTGCCTGTGTGCCAGGCTGCTGTGCCCAGCACCCACTGCCACCCCCCTCCCGTGAACAGAAGTTCTTGGCTCTTAGGGAGACTTAAGCAGAAGTGCATCACGGCCGGGGCCCAGCCCTGGGAGGCGGGAGCAGGGCTAAGTGACGCAGCTGCCAGTGTGGGGCGTCGCTCTGTGCACTGAACTCCAGGGGGAAGCCGCCAGTGCGGGAGAAGGGAAAGTGGTTTTCCCTGGAAGGAGTTAGAGCACAAGAAGATCTGAAAGAAAAGGCACAGGCTTAGCACAGCCACACACACTCACACACACTCACACGCACTTACTCACACTCACACACACTCACACACAGGCACACACACACACACACACACACACACTCACACGCACTTACACTCACACACACTCACACACAGACACTCACACACACACACACACACACTCACATGCACTCACACACACACACACACACACACTCACACACACACACACACACACTCACACACACTCACACACACGCACTCACACACACACACACGCACTCACACGCACACACACACGCACTCACACTCACACACACGCACTCACACACACACTCACACGCACTCACACACACACACACGCACTCACACTCACACACACACACACGCACTCACACTCACACACACTCACACACACGCACTCACACACACACTCGCACAGCCACATGCACTCACACACACTCACACGCACTTACACTCACACTCACATGCACTCACACACACACTCGCACAGCCACACGCACTCACACACACTCACACTCACACACAGGCATTCACTCACAGGCACTCACACACACACGCACTCACACTCACACACACTCACACTCACACACACGCACTCACCTCACACACACACTCACACACAGGCACTCACACACACACGCACTCACACTCACACACACACACACCCACACTCACACACACTCACACACACGCACTCACACACACACTCGCACAGCCACATGCACTCACACACACTCACACATAGGCATTCACTCACAGGCACACACACACTCACACGCACTTACACTCACACACACGCACTCACACACATGCACTCACACTCACACACACACACATACACACTCACACACAGGCACTCACACACACACACTCACATACACTCACACACATGCACTCACACTCACACACACTCACACACACACACACTCACACTCTCACTCACACACACTCACACGCACTCACACGCACACTCACACGCATTCACACACACATACACACACACTCACACACACTCACACACACACTCACACACACTCACACACACTCACACACACACACACACACACACACACACACTCACACACACACACTCACACGCACTCATAAGCCCTGGGAAACAGCAGAGTGCAGCCCCCTAGCAGTCTCTGGGCCCTGTGTCCCCCATTGCGGTCCTCAGAAGTAGGGACCAGCATGCCATGCACTCAGCGGCACTGGGGCCTCGCCCTGTGTGAGAAAGCGGCCTGGGGCCACGGCTTGGTGCATGAATGACTCCGAGATGGAGCTCTCAGCAGAGGGGACATCTTACCGATTAAGAGAAGAGTGTCCAGAGTGAGCAAACGCTGGAATGTTCTGCTCACAGAGACAAGTTGATTGAAATGATGGTTCGGTCACTGCTGTGCTTTAAGTGGGGCGCTCCTTCCTTGGAGGCCTCCCCTCAGCTCTTCCACCCTCTGGGGCGCCTCCCCCAGGCTGGGCGGGGCCTGCTCTGGTGTCCCTGTGCCCTTAGCTACCTCCTCTCTGCGAGGACTCCCTGCCCTGCCCAGCACAGAGGGACAGCACTGAGGTCACGGACTGGCTACATCACACAGCTGGCTTCCTTTCTCTTCAGGGTTGTCAACAGAAGCCAGAGCAGACAGTGGTGGGGCCAGTGCTGGGCAGCTGTTCCCCACATGCTGGCGGAGGCCTGGGCCAGACTGGGGCAGCCTGGTGGGCATCCTGGGGGGCATCCTGAGGGCATCCTAGGGGCATCATAGGGGACATCTGGGGGGCATCTTGGGGACACCTGGGAGCATCCTGGGGGGCATCCTGGGGAGCATCCTGGGGGCATCTGAGGGGCATCCTGGGGACACCTGGGGGGCATCCTAGGGGGCATCTGGGGGGCATCCTGGGGACACCTGGGGGGCATCCTAGGGGGCATCCTGGAGGCATCCAGAGGGGCATCCTGTGGGGCACCCTAGGGGGAATCTGGGGGGCATCATGGGGGTATCCTAGGGGGCATATGTGGCGCATCCTGGGGATACCTGGGGGCATCCTGGGGGACATCCAGGGGGCATCTGGGGGGCATCCTGGGGACACCTGGGAGCATCCTGGGGGGCATCCTGGGGACACCTGGGAGCATCCTGGGGGGCATCCTAGGAGGCATCCTAGCGGGCATCTGGGGCATCATGGGGGCATCCTAGGGGGCATCCTAGTGGGCATCTGGGGCATCATGGGGCATCCTAGGGAGCATCTGGGGCGCATCCTGGGGGGCATCCTGGGGGCATCCTGGGGACACCTGGGGGCATCCTGGGGGCATATGAGGGGCATCCTGGGGGGCACCTGGGGGGCATCTGGGGCATCATGGGGGCACCTGGGGGGCATCTGGGGGCATCCTGGGGGGATATGAGGGGCATCCTGGGGGTCCCCTGGGGGCATCCTGGGGGGCATCCTGGGGGGCACCTGGGAGCATCCTGGGGGGCATCCTAGGAGGCATCCTAGCAGGCATCTGGGGCATCATGGGGGCACCTGGGGGGCATCTAGGGGCATCCTGGGAGGCACCTGGGAGCATCCTGGGGGGCATCCTGGGGACACCTGGGGGCATCATGGGGGCATCCTAGGGGGCATCTGAGGGGCATCCTGGGGGCACCTGGGGGGCATCTAGGGGCATCCTGGGAGGCACCTGGGAGCATCCTGGGGGGCATCCTAGGAGGCATCCTAGCGGGCATCTGGGGCATCATGGGAGCATCCTAGGGGGCATCATGGGGGCATCCTAGTGGGCATCTGGGGCATCATGGGGGCATCCTAGGGGGCACCTTGGGGGCATCCTCGGGGGCATCTGGGGGCATCCTGGGGGGCACCTGGGGGCATCTGGGGGCATCCTGGGGGGAAGCCTGGGGACACCTGGGGGCATCATGGGGGGCATCCTAGGGGGCATCTGAGGGGCATCCTGGGGGGCACCTGGGGGCATCCTGGGGGGCATCTGATGGCATCCTGGGGGGCATCTGGGGGCATCCTGGGGGGCACCTGGGGGCATCCTGGGGGGCATCCTAGGAGTCATCTGAGGGGCATCCTAGGGGTATCTAGGGGCACCTGGGATCAGCCTGGGGGCACATCAGTGCCAGTGGCCAGGTCCGCAGGTGCGTCCCTGTGGGAGGAGAGCTGCCCGCATCTTGTGGAGAACCAACTTCCTGAGCTGCACACGCAGGAACTGCGGTCCCTGGAACCTCGTCTTCGGGCACAGCCCACCTGAAAAGGACTGGAAGGCAGCACGATGGCTTTCCGCCAAGTCCAGGCCATTCCTTAGCCTGGCTCCCGCGAGGCCAGGCCGCTCCTCTGCCCCAAGCAGGGAAGGGGGGAGTGGTCACACCTCGGTGGTCCGTGGGTGCAGTATCTCCTGTGGGTGCTGTGGAAGGAGAAATGTCTGTGGGCACAGTGTCTCCTGTGGGCGCTGTGGAGAGAAACAGCCCCCGACACTGGCTCTGTGCATGAATGAGGAAGGGTTGTTACGCATTGTCCCTCAATGCTCCATCCTATATAATAAAAGGGTAATATGCAAATTGACCAAATGGTGGAACGGCCAGTCACTATGATGTGCACTGACCACCAGGGGGCCAGATGCTCAATGCAGGAGCTGCCCCTGGTGGTCAGTGCTTCCCGCAGGGGGAGTGCCGCTCAGCCAGAAGCCGGCTCACAGCTGGAGCACAGCGGCGGTGGTGGAAGCCTCTCCTGCCTCCAGGATAGCGCTAAGGACCCCTTGGGGGATGTCCGACTGCTCGAGGATCCCCTGGGGGGAGCGGGCCTAAGCCGGCAGTCGGACATCCCCCGAGGGGTCCCAGACTGCGAGACCGGGCTGAGGGCCCCCATCCCCCCAGTGCACGAATGTGGTGCACTGGGCCTCTAGTAGTTTAATGACAGCACGGACACAGTCACTGGAAGCCCTGGAGAGGAAAGGTTGCAGTGTGAGGTCATGCTTTGGTGCAATAATGCCTCGCGAGACACCTCGCCCCCTGGACGTGTCCCCTGGACGTGTCCCCCCGCTCCCCCAGATGTGTCCCTGGCTGAGCGGCATGTGGGCTGAGCACCACCTGGCCGGTGAGGCCATCCAAGAGCCTGGACGTGTGAGAGGCGCTGGGCCCCTCCATCTGTGCTGGGGTCCAGGATGCAGGACGGGGGCTCTAAAGGTGCTCTGTCTCCCTTCAGCTGCAGCATCAGAAGCGAGTGCCGTACAAAGAGCTCTTGGAGGTGAAACTCACTGCCCTGGGCGGTCTCAGTGCTGTCGCTTTTCCTTTAAAGGACACGGTTATTATATGTGTATAGTGTGTGTGAATGTGTGTGCACGTGTGTGTCTGTATGTGTATGTCTCTGTGCATTTGTGCATATGTGTGTATGCGTGTGCATTCATGTGTATGTGTATGTGTGTGCTTGTGTATTTGTTTATGAGTGTGCGTGTGTTTGTGTGTATGAGTGCATGTTTGTATGAGTACATGTGTGTTTGTATATGTGCATGTTTGTTTAGGTGTGCTCACGTGCTTTGTGCTTGTGTGTATATGAGTGCATGTGTATGAGTGCAGGTGTATGTGTATGTATGCTTATGTGTGCACGTGTGTTTTGTGTATATGTGTATGAGTGCATGTGTTTTATGTATGTGTGTATGAATGCATGTGTGCTTTGTGTATGTTTGTATGAGTGCATATGTGTTTCTCTGTGTATGTGAGCACATGTGTGTTTTGTGTATGTATGAGTGCATGTGCATTTGTGTGTGCATGTGTGCTTTGTGTATGTTTGTATGAGGGCATATGTGTTTCTGTGTATGTGTATATGAGTGCATGTGTGTTTGTGTGTGCATGTGTGAATGTGTATGAAGGCAGGTGTATGTGTGTGTATGAGAGAGAAACGGAGGACAGGATGTGCAAACAACCGCTGAGATCCTGAGCTGCTGGGTTTTCAGTCCTAAGGCCAGGCTGGCTCCCTGCTTCCCTGGCTGATTTCAGGGGCAGGACAGAGGACGCTCCCAGTGCCCCCTCTGTAGAGTCCCCTCCTCATGGCCGTGCGTGTGGGTGCCCCGGGTCCAAGGAAACCAGCCTCTCTTGCTAACAGGCATTGAGCAAAATGGTGTTCTGTGGTCAGAGGTCAGAAGGATGCCAAGCTAGGAGGCTGTGAATGAAGGTCTGTGTCGCGAGACTCCTGGACTCTGAGCGGGGAGCGGGATGGCCCAGGGAGGCTCTCAGAGCAGCCTCCCAGGGCGCGGAGGCCTGCCTGAGGCCCCGGGTCCGACTCGCACTCCCTGGAGGACGCCTGGCAGGGTTCGGGCTTCTCGGTGGAGAAGGAGGACTAGGCAGGGTGCGAGAGCTCTGCCTGAGAAAATGCTCTGATTTAAGGGACTTTCTGTCCCTGAAGTGGGGACGGAATTCCATTCTGGGCCACCAGCCAGGCAATAAGGGAGCGGCGTTCCGAGAGCCCACAGCGAGCCCCACGCCGGCAGGCTCGGGGAGGCGGCCCCTCCTCGGGCTTCCCAGCGGCCTCTCCCCGGAAAGAGGCATGTTTAAGGGCCCTCCCGGCCATGGCCGTGGGGAGACAAGCTCGGGTCCTCGTCCCCTCCACCCCCCGGGCCTGAGCTCATGGATGCTGAGGCCACCTCCTGTCACCGCTTCCAATGATCACCTCGCGCAGGACAGCAGTGGCTTCTGCCCCTCCCTGGGGTTGAAGGCTCCAAAGTCCAAGGCCAGCCCTCCCCTGAGCCATCCCAGGGCTTGCAGTCCCCAGGCCAGGCCACCGCCACTGAGACGGTGCGGGCGCAGGGGACCGCCAGCGCTGTGCAGACCCAGAGGCGGTCCTGCCTCGCAGCCACCAGCAGGTCCTGGCGGGACGACGCCCACGCCGGCCCTCGTTGCACCTGGGGCGGTTCCGCGTGTGTGCGCAGGGGGTGGGTGCGGGGTGCGGGGTGCTTGGGGCAAGCTCCTCTGGAAGAGGCGGCGAGGGGAGCTCTGATGCGTTCCCACACCTGCCTGTGTGCGGCCTGCGCGGAGGGGCCTCACGCCCGCAGCCCGCTGGGCCCTGGGGCGTGTCTGTCCCCGTGAGGGGACGACGGGGCTGTGAGGCCCTCGCCGGGCAGATCCCGCGCCGTGAACAGGGTCATGGGGCCAGGCCTGTGAGACCCGGCCCGGCGGGCCTGCGCCCATCGCGGTGGGACGCGGCTGGGACCCGTCACACATGAGCAACCCGCTGCGTGGGCGCCGCTGCTCACGCTGTTTGCTGGGCGGCGTGACCCCCTACTGCTCCAGTGACATCCACGGAACCGCCAGCGTTGTCCTTATTGGACGTCACAGTTTAAACACAGCCCGGGCCCCTCTGACTGGACGGGGCACTGCAGGACTGTGGCGGGAGGGCTGCGGGAGGGCTGCGGGCCGGGCTGCTGGGGTGCGGGTGAAGTCTCCATCCAACAACTCAAGCAGGGTCGCGCGGCAGGGCCGGGAGGGGCACGCTCGCAGGAAACGCACGGGAGCTCCAGGCACAGCGCGGTTTTCTGCGTGAAGACCTTCGCTCGCTCGGGCTCCGGGGTTGGTGGCCGCGGCGGTCACGGCCTGGCCTGGCCCGGGGAGCCTGTCTGTCCAGGATGCCCTTTGCTCCCACCCAACAGGGGCCGGCGTGGGAAGCAGGTGGAGTGAGCCAGACCGGGGAGGACGTGGCTCGGCCCATGAGAGGCAGCAGGCGCGTAAACACCAGGGGCCGCCTTCCTCAGAGGCCGTCTCCGCTGCGCCGCCCTTCCTCTCCGCCTGACCAGAGAGGCCTCGTCATGAAGCCTTAGGTTCCAGGGACTCTGTGTATTGCCACTGTTTGAGTATCTGCTCGGCACACAGGGATCCTCTCTCACAAATCACTAAACCACCAGGTAGCACAATGCTAGAAGAAGGAATGGTTTCTAGAAGTTTCTCAACAGGAGCCCCGTGTCTCCTGGTAGGCCAGTGCCCCGCTGCATTCCCCAGCGTGCTCCCCTCGGAGCAGGGCCTCACGGCTGCGCACGGCGGGAGGCACCCCTGCAACGTGTGAGCAGAGCTGAGACGAGACGGTCTGAGTGTGTGACTTGACGACCCAAGATGGCTAAGTAGCTCTAGTTTTCAAAAGCCACAGCCAACCTGACCAGCACTGCTCTTGTGTAAAATCAAACACTGGTTACGGATTAATTAAGACCAGGGGACTAGAAGATAAATCTTAGGTTTTGTATCTTTAGCCCCAAATCACACCCAATAAAGCCTGCTTGTGGCGAGGAGCGGGTCTGCGGCTTTATTGTGAATCCACGCCTTCTTAGGAGCTCGTCTGCACCTGCCCTGGCCGGTGGCCCCGCCACGGACACAGGCAGAGTGCTGGCGGCACCCTCTCCGAGGCCGAGGAGGCACGGGCTCCCCGCAGCGGCGGCCTGCTGTCTGTCCTGCTGCTGGAGGCGACAGACAGCCTTTCCCTGGAGGTCACCGTCTATGCGTGAGGACAGTCTTCAGAGCAGCCTCGGCAGAGTGTTTCCGGGGTCAGCGAGCCACGCCACCCCTCGGCAGACGCGAGTCTCTGGCTCAGAGGACACGGAGCAGAAGCAGCGCCCCGACTCGGTCCCTTGACTGGCTTAGACGCTGCGCCGGTGGGAAGTGATCTGTAAGCCTCAAAGCACGTTACCATCGGGAAAGCTTCTGGGCCAGGGCGAGTCCGGTGGCCTGTGCCAGCCACAGCCCTCCTCCCACTTCCTGCCTCACCGCCGCATCGGTGTCCCTGCCCCGGGCACGCCGAGGCGCTCAGTCCACATGGGGTGTGTCTGGGCGGCGGCTTCAGGTGCAGCCGGGAGCCAAAGGACTGGAAAGACAGCGAGGACCTCCTGTGACCTCTGGACACAGACCCTGCAGATGACCTGCCGGGGAGCCACACAGACGACAAACAGGGAGGAAGCCACGGCCCCTCTGCCCTGCTGTCCATCTTTCTCCCACGCTCCCGGGCAGTTGTGGAGGGTGTGTCTGGGACGGGCTTTGGGGACCAGTCAGGCATGTCCCATGAGGCTGGCTCTCCCGACGGGAAGAGGGAGATGGAGACTCAACATCAGTGACTGCATACTTTGGCCCGTGTCTCCTCTGCTCACAGGCGGCGTGACCGGCGCAGTCTTAGTTCACCACGTCGTAGTAGTAATTGCGCAGCCGCAGCTCCACCGCTGCGAAGCCAGGCCTGCTCTCCACCCTGGAAAGGGAAGACAGGCATTAGCGGTCCGTCGCCCGGTGACAAGCAGGCCGCAGCGGGCCTTGGGGAGTGCGCACGGGCACCTCCTGGAGGCTTCCAGAGCCCGTGGCTCTCAGCATGTCCCCGCTCCCAGCCCCGGGCACCAAGCCCGTGCACACGGTGCCAGACCCACCCGGCCTACAGAACCCAGTCTGCATCCAGCAGACCCAGGTGCTCATTCCACCCAAAGATGGAGAAGTTTGCACTGGAACTCCGGATCCGTTAACCCAGGATGTAGCAAAACAGCCGTGTCTGGGAGATATCATTGGTCAACACGCTGCAGACACACCTTAGCGTCTGACTGACAACCGTGTTAAGAAGAAAATGACCACAGTTAGACTGTCCCTTCCCACACCCCAACTGGCTGGCTCATGTGCTGTTGATAAGGGTCTTATCAAAACTCGAAGCCTGTCGGGCAGAAGCGGAGACGCGGGCTGGCCATCATCTTAGCACAGCAGGGCCTCCCGCCCGTCGCTGGCCGGGTGCCGCAATGGCATCAGCAAACCGCGGGAAAAGCCGTTCACAGTGTGCAGTTTCTGAACGTCACACTCTCCGCTCTACACAGGCACACTGAGCAGGACCCGCTGCCAGCAAGTATTTCTTAAAATTCCAAGAACCTATCCTTGTTTGGAAATAATTTTACTTACTTTGCAAGATTTTTTTCTATATTTTAAGTGGGTAAAATTGCCCAATAAGTGAAACAAAACACGAAATTAAACTATGAACTGTCCATAGTCAAACTTTTTGACCTACGACCACAATTTTATAAGGTTCAGTCTTGGTACGAGAACAGCTAGGGAGCATGCACGAGGCCCAAGGATCACCCACCAATAAGGGCGGAGCAGTTCCTACAGAACCAAAATGGGTTGTTTAGTCAAATGGCATCAACATCGAGTAAGTCCGCAAGTGGTTCTGTGACTTTAAGTGAAACACCCAATGACCAATTTGACCATAGGCTAATTGCTGTAAGCCAGAGTTAGATCCTTCGGCACCTCATCAATGTTATCACAAAATGATGTTATTCCAGACCTACAGCTTTCAAGAGCAAGCAACACTGCTTGAGAATACCAGCCCGCCGTGGTCAGGCTGGGACCTGGGCCCGCCGTGTCAGGCTGGGACCTGGCCTTGCCGTGGGGCCGTGGCCCTGGCCCCCAGGTTGTGGTCTAGGAAGGAATGTGATGGCCAAGCCCGGGGTGCAGAAACACAAGCAGAAACTGTGTCCACACAGACAGACAGCCTCAGTCCTGCTCCCAAGGGAACACACACTGATCATCTTTGCAAAACAGAAAGTTCTGCCGCACTGCGGAGGCCTGAGCGCACAAGACCTGCCTGAGTCTTGCTGTGCGGGTTTCATTCACCGGCAGCTAAGCACCAAGAAACTCGGTAGAGAACCGGAACACAGCCTGGGCCTCAGGGAAGACAGCGGTCGGGTGTCCCAGGGGCCGGGCTGCCGGGAGGAACCCAGGACCACCTGAGCCTGGGCACAGGAGGGCACCGCGTATCCTGGGCTGCGCTGCTTCCACCCACCCAGGCCCGATGCTTTGTCCACGCTTCCCCTTGTGCCCAGTGCACCCCTTCTTCCCTCCCATTTCCTGACCCCAAGCTCCCCATCCTGCAGTTGTCAGGGGAAACCCTGTCCAAAGGGCCCAACAGGGACCTGACAGAAGTGTGACCCTACCCGGTCCCGTCCCGTGCCCCCTGCAGCCGGCTCTGCAGCGCCCACCACAACGTGCCATCGCATGCCTGTGTGGGGGTGTTGCTTCCTGCTGGCCCAGTACCGCCCAGCCCACAAGTGTAGCCTCCGGGCGGGGTGTCTCAGCGTGCAGGAAATGAAGGGCAGTGGACAGGGCAGTCTGCCTTAGACCTGAGGTGTGTGTACATGTCTTCTGTGTAAGTTGCTACTTATCTATCTACCCCACCATACCTATCCATCACCCACCTATCACGTATTTATTTACTGATCTATCATCTGTCACCTGTTAGCTATCTATTGATCTGTCTACCTATTTCCTACGTATCTATCCTTCCACCCATCGTCTATCAATCAATGTAAGTAACTATCCATCCGTCTTTCGTCTTTCTATCCACCTGTTCACCCACCCTTCCATCTGCCTATTTACCTACCTAGCTACCCACCTACCTTCCTACCTATCTGTCCACCTACCTTCCTTCCTACCTACCTAGCTATCAAAATCTATCGCCTTGGTAGCTGATGGATGTTTCTCTCTCTCTATCCCTCTCCTTTCCTCTCTCTAACAAAGTCAATAAAAACATATAAAACAATAAAAATTGATCACCTTGGAGAAGGTGGCTGACTGCCCAGGCAGCCATTTCCTCTCCTCTGAGCATAACTGCGTGAACATGGGGGTCCTCACACACACGAGCTCCCTCCCCCGCCCCCGCCTGTGTCCTCGGGCTCTGAGCGCCATCGGGCTCACCTCCTTTCAAGAGCACGCAGTGGAAGGCACTGACTTTACAGCTGACTGTTCCTGCCTGCTGCCCCTCCTCACCTGCAGGCTCCCACAGGGAGGGCCGGGGTCTCGTGAGGTTTGCCAAGGTGACTCCCCGTCGCCAGCTCCTGCGCTTCCCAGGCCTCCTGGCTGGCCATGCTCCCAAAATGTTTGTGTGTGTGTTTTCTTTTTCATTCAACTGTCCGTCATTTAACTACTTATCGCTACACACGGTCTCCGACCATCGCTCCCTGACCGGCACCGCATCCCGCGTATCCGTGGAAACCTTTCACCTTCCGAAACCCAGCTTGTCTGACAAGGAGTTGTCCTTCCTAATTTGGGGCATGGCCGCCGTCACGGTTGCTCCTCCACTGACGCCGGGGCCCTGCTGCCAATTCCTAGAGGAGAGGTCTGCGGAGAGTCCCTGGACCGGAGACCCGCCGCCTGGACCTCACTCGGGCTGTGACCTCAGCCTCCGGCTGCAGAGCACCTGGGCCCGGGCTGTCTCAGAGCAGTTCCCCCTGCCCCCCGCCAATTCCAAGCGCCTGTCCTCCTCCCCTGCACGAAGAGCTGTGTCCAGGGGGACAAAGGCGGCGAGCAGATCTGGTCCAGGCTCTCTGCCCTGGCTCCCCAGCCAAGCCGGGGTGCCTCGCTGCATCACCCCCAGTCCCAGCCACGCCGGGGTGCCTCACTGCATCACCCCCAGTCCCAGCCACGCTGGGGTGCCTCACTGCATCACCCCCAGTCCCAGCCAAGCCGGGGTGCCTCAATGCATCACCCCCAGTCCCAGCCACGCCGGGGTGCCTCACTGCATCACCACCACCCCCGGGCCCCTGAGGAGCACATCCCCTAATGCCCGCCCCCCGAGCGCCCCGCGCACCCTCCCCCTCCTCACTGGTCACATCCACCGCGGAGAACAGCTGACAGAAATAAACACGTCAGGGTTCACATTCAGAGCAAAACACTAGCGTTAACCTTCTCCCCGAGAGTTCCTTTTAATTCTTTTCCCCACTTGTCTCGGAATAGTTCAAAGTTCATCTTTCGCAGGAAGTGAAACCTTCCACAGGAAGGCGCAGGCAGACTGGAGAGCTATGAATGCCACAGGCTCGCGGGCCCTGGCGGCCCTCCCACCGCTTCGCCCTCTCCCACCCGGGTCTGCTCTGCTCCCGTGACAACTCACAGCCACCAGGGCCCGGGCCCCGCCAGGGGCACAGCACACAGCCCCTGCGGGAGCCAGGCAAGCCCCCGCTCCCCCGGGCCGCGCAGAGGACAGGTGCTGCCGAGAGGAGTCTAGGAGGGCAGCGCCCCCTCCTGCCCTGCCTTTCAGAGGCGCCTCCAGGCAGGAGGCGGGGCCTGAGTCAGCGCAGGTGCAAGGTGTCAAGTCAAGGTCGGTAACATCGCTCAGGGCCCTTGGTCTTCTGTTTCCTGTAGGACCCTCCCCAACCGCAATGTCTAGTCCAGACCTTTGAGTTCCACTTTGAAAATGGCCGGGACCTACCTGTCCATGAGTCTAGTGATTCTAGTGTGGGCCCCGTGGGGTGCACTTAGTCAAGACTCAAAGAAGGGACGCCCCCACCTAAAATCTCCTTCCCGCCTCTCCCCCTGCTGGCACTGACAGCCAGTTCAAGACGCCCCCAGGCCCCGTGGGCAGCTTCGGTCCAGAGGGCCTTCTCTGAGCGGGTCAGCACCAGCAGCTGGGCAAGCCGCCTTCCCTTTGGGGCTGACCCCATGCTGCGTCTAGACCACGGTGAGACCTTACCTGCCTGCCCAGCCGGGGGAGTGGTGCTCTCTGGGGCTGCAGAGTCCCGGGTGGCACCTGCGAGCACCTGCAATGCCCCTTTCCAGGAATGCTCCAGCATCACTAGCCCCTGCACCTCAGAGCAGAGCTGCTCCCCAACTTATTAAATCTACTGCAAATACGAGTGCCTCCCCAATTGTGATCCTCCCCGGTCCCCGGTGTGATCCTCCCCTGGTCCCTGGGTGTGATCCTTCTCAGTCCCCGGGTGTGATCCCCACCCCCCCGCTGAGTCCCCAGGTGTGATCCTCCCCCCGCCCTGGGTCCCCGGGTGTGATCCCCCCCCCCCCCGCTGAGTCCCCGGGTGTGATCCTCCCCCAGCCCTGGGTCCCCGGGTGTGATCCTCCCCCCGCCCTGAGTCCCCGGGTGTGATCCCCCCCCCCGCTGAGTCCCCAGGTGTGATCCTCCCCCCGCCCTGAGTCCCCGGGTGTGATCCTCCCCCCGCCCTGAGTCCCCGGGTGTGATCCTCCCCCTGCCCTGAGTCCCCGGGTGTGATCCCCCCCCCCCCGCTGAGTCCCCAGGTGTGATCCTCCCCCCGCCCTGAGTCCCCGGGTGTGATCCTCCCCCCGCCCTGAGTCCCCGGGTGTGATCCTCCCCCCGCCCTGAGTCCCCGGGTGTGATCCCCCCCCCCGCTGAGTCCCCAGGTGTGATCCTCCCCCCGCCCTGAGTCCCCGGGTGTGATCCTCCCCCCGCCCTGAGTCCCCGGGTGTGATCCTCCCCCTGCCCTGAGTCCCCGGGTGTGATCCCCCCCCCCCCGCTGAGTCCCCGGGTGTGATCCCCCCCCCCCGGGTCCCCGGGTGTGATCCTCCCCGGTCCCCGGGTGTGATCCCCCCCCCCCAGGTCCCCGGGTGTGATCCTCCCCGGTCCCCGGGTGTGATCCTCCCCGGTCCCCGGGTGTGATCCTCCCCGGTCCCCGGGTGTGATCCTCCCCAGTCCCCGGGTGTGATCCCCCCCCCCCCCCCGCTGAGTCCCCGGGTGTGATCCTCCCCCAGCCCTGGGTCCCCGGGTGTGATCCCCCCCCCCCAGGTCCCCGGGTGTGATCCTCCCCGGTCCCCGGGTGTGATCCTCCCCGGTCCCCGGGTGTGATCCTCCCCAGTCCCCGGGTGTGATCCTTCCCTGGTCCCCGGGTGTGATGGGTCTCCCTTCCTGCTGAGCTGCCATAAGATCACGTGTGCTCCAGGCAACTCTGAGGACCACCACTCCCAGGCCTGGGGCACTCCCTGGGCGGTGCTACCTCACAGTTCATCTGAGAGCCAGCCAGCATCGTGGCCACACCGTACCCCAAAAGGTGGCCAGGAACTAGGAAAATACACATTTCCCTCCAAGTACCTCTCATCCTCTGTCGCCAAGAATGGTCCCCAGCACCAGACCAGACGTAGGAGCATCTTTCTACTGTGGCCAACTCCGCCCGCCAATATTATCTACATTTCAAATGTGGCCTCCGGGATTAGAGTAATTGTCTAAACTTAGTCTTAGACTGAAGAATAGAAGGGCATGGTCCAGAAAGCAAGGCAGCTCCCCTGCTGTGCAGGAGGCAACACACCCTGCCCCAGGAGAAGGCCGCCCGGCACGCTGCATGACGGCAGGAAGGGGGGTACTCACTCATAGGTCCAGCACAGGGTCATCAGCTCGTACATCTCTCTCGGACACCCCGGAGGGCACCCCATCCTCTCTCCTTTCTCCAGCATAGCAGACACTTCACTTCCTTTCATCCCCTAAAACATGCAAAATATACCTGAGATTTTAAAACAATAGCACTCAGCAAAACAAAACAAAGCCACAAATACATCCCAACTGCCATCCCCAATGAAACAAGAGTACATGAAGTGCAGTTTCAATGATAAAAAGAACAAAAACAGGAGCGCCTGGCTAAGATCTGAAAGTCAATGAGGCGGCCCTCGGCGGGAGGCGTGCGTGCAGGGGCAGGAGATTGGGTTCTGTCTGTTTTCATCTGGGGCTGCTTTCACGAGAATGTTCCATTTGTGAAGGTTCATAAGCTGCGTCCTAGCGACTGCGCCCTTTTTGGCACGTGTGCCTCAGTTTAAACACATCTAACAAATGGAATGAGCTGCCAATCTGATACTGGAAATAGACATACTTTCTATTTCAATTTTAATTAATGTTGATTTGGGTACATTTTATGCATATTTACATGCATAATGTACAAGGACAGAAAGATGTACTGTTCAGCTAGCATGACATATTTCTCTTGCAGTTCAGCATAAGCGGAGCGCCTATTAACCGTCAAACGACAGCAGAGCCTCAGAAGGAGGCCAGCACTACGGTGTGAGGGTGCTCCTCTGTGCAGACAGAACGAGGCCGCAGGACCAGGACAGAGAAGCAGAGGCTAACCCGATACGGCTTCTGCCCGTAGGAAAACGCCTCCCACATCAGCACCCCGAAGCTCCAGACGTCGCTCTTGCTGGAGAACTTGTAGTAGTTGATGCACTCGGGGGCATACCACTTGACGGGCCACTTCCCGTGCGTCTGCGCCTGAAAGCAAGGCAACCGGAGAACTTGCGTCAGAACAGACCCGTGTCCATGCAGCTCTGCGCACCAGAGCCCAAGGCGGCAGCAACCCAAATGCCCACTGACAGCAGACAGACCACAGAACGGGCTCCACCTACAGCGGATGTCACAGCCTTCCGGAGGAAGGGATTCGGACACACACGACGGCATGGATGAACCATGCGGGGCCCTTTCAGAGAAACAAGCCAGTCCAGTCATAAGAGGGCAAGCACCAGAAGGTTCTACTCATCGAGGGGTCTGGAGTCGTCCGAGGAAGAGACAGGAAGTAGGGGGAGGGCCCAGGGGCCGGTGCAGAGGGAGCGATGGGGCGTAGCTTTTAGTGAGCTCAGTTTCAGCTGGGTCAGATGAAAAGAATTCTGGAGATTAGTTGTAAACAAAGTGAGCGTACTTAACATCACTGAACTGTAATCCTGAAAAGAGTTAAGATGGTAAAATTTATGTTAAGGGTATTTTACCACAATTTAAAAAAAGAATGAAATCATGACTCATTACACCATGTGTATGCACATACATGCATGTGCCGTGTGTGGGGGTGTATGCACATGTGCATGTGTGCATGTAATTGGTATGAACCTTAAACATACGATTAAATCCTAAAATCTTAAACTTTTCACTTTCAAATACATTTTTAAATGATTGAGATAGACTTTTGTGCATCTCTTCGTCATTTTCTCTCACCTCTTCCTCCGGCCCTCACAGCCCGGGGACCGGTCACAAGGCGAGCCGCCCGAGCACTGCGTCCTGGTCCCGCGCCAGGAGCCGGGCGGCTCTCGGTGCACGGTCCGCAGCTCTGAGCCGGCACTCCCTGTTCGGCACAGGCTGCTTACAGTATCATTCCAAACGCTCTCACTTTGAAGGAGGTAGTGAAGAGACCCACACTGTGCCTCCCAGAGGCCTTTGCTTAGGGGCTCCGGGTCTGTGAGGCCTGCTGCCGCTGGGGATGTCACTTTAATCTGGAGAAGTCCCCAGGGCAGAGGGAGGCGGGTCGGAAGGGGCAACTTGGGGGATGGATCTGAGACCACAGGTGCCGGGCAGCTCTGTGCCACACTGATCGCACCTCTGTCTCATCCATGTTCTGCTTTATCTTCAGATTTAGATTTTCAAAATTGTGCCCACCACCACCTCCTTCTTCTAGTCTACAGAGACAACCACCTTTGAGAGCTTTTCTTGGATCCTTCCAGAAAAATACATATACAAGTGTAAACAGAGAACATATGCTTCTGGGGGAATAAAGTTAGAGGCATACCCTTTTTGCACTTTACTTTTTAATTTTTCTACTAACCCTGTGTCTTAGATTTGTGTCTATGTCAGTACATGCCAATAAAGTCCATTTCAGACTTGTGCTTTTATATGTGTGCTTCAAATAAATCTCCTACAACTAACTTAACCAGCCTCCGCCGAGAGGCCAGTGGGGCTGCCCGGATTTTGTCATTACACATCTTGCCACAATGGACAGAGCTGCAGTGTGTGAGGCGAGTTCCACCCGGACACCACAGCAGAGGCAGTCATGAACTTTCTGGTTTCCAAGAGCATACAAGTTACGTCTACACTATACTGCAGTCCACTAAGTGTGCAAAAGCATCCAGTCTAAGAGAACAGTGTACAGCCCTCAATTAAAATACTTTACATCCAAAATGTTCTGGCCATCGCCGGGCCTTCAGCGAGTCCAAATTGTCACTGGTGGAGGGTCTTGCCTCAATGTTGATGGCTCCTGGCTGATCAGGATGGTGGTGACTGAAGGTTGTGTGTGGGGGGGTGTTGGTAAAATAAGACAACAGTGAATTTGGCTGCATCGATTGACTTCCTCTCACGCCGGTTTCTCTGCAGCACTGGCTACTGAGTGACGGCATTTTGCCCACAGACCTTCAGACTTGGAGGCGGCCCTCTCACACCTGCGGCCGCTTCCCCAGCTAAGTTCACGTGAGACTCTAAGCCTTGGCTGTCATCGCAACAGGCTCCGCGGCCTCCTCGCCAGGAGTCGCTTCGTCTCAAGCAACCACTTCCTTTGCTCATCCCTGAGCTGCCGCTCCCCGACCCTTAGGTTCCCTCACGAGATCGCAGCTCTCTCCCGCCGCAGCTCCCCTGGGGCTGGCCTCGCTGTCCCCCACGTCTGCAGGCGCCTCCTTACTGCAGCCGGGCCCTGCAGTCACCCGCCCACGTCTCCCAGACTCCTGCGGTGCTGACATGATGCCTCTCCCAGGAATCACGGATGTTCCCAGTGATGGGAGAGGTTCCATGTTCTCTGCCCAGGTCCATCCGAGGAGCCACTGTCTGTGGCAGCCACAGAGGCCACTGTGGGGTTAACAATAGTTGGTCTGATTCCCAGGTTGTTGTGTCTCAGGGAGCAGGAAGGCCGTGGGGAAGGAGACAGAGGGGGAGGCTGCTCGCTGGAGAATCGGAGCACACCCGGCATTTACTAAGTTTGCTGTCTTATGTGGGTGCAGTTCGTGCTGCTCCAAAGCATTTATAACAGCAACATCAAACATCACTGATCGGAGATCAGTGTAACAAAACTAACAATAATCAAAAGGTTTGAAATATTGCAGGAGTTACCAAAATATGACACAAAGACATAAAGTGAGCAAAATGCTGTTGGAAAAATGGCGCCAATAGACTCGTGCAATGTATGGTTGCCCCAAACCTTCAATTTGTAAAGACATACATCTGCGGAGACCACACGCGGGAGCCTGTGTGTGCCCGCGTCGGGCGGTCTCGGCGGAGCTGCGTGGCAAAGGGCGCGCGCTGCAGCTCTGTGCTGCGCGGCGTCAGCCTCACCAAGGGCCACGCTCATTGCTTCCGTCCCTATCGCTTCTTTTTAATCTGTTCAACTTTTTATTCCTTTAGCCCATTTTGCTTTGCTTGCTTACGAAATATTCTCCATGTCACCATCTTCTCAGAGTGTTTAGTCTCTTTTCATGGGTTCTACCTCGGCTTTTAGTTTTTGTGCAATAGGATGATTTGATACACATGTATCTTGGGAGCTGTTTACAACAGTAGAGTTAGCTGCGCGTCCTTCACCGGACATGATTACCGCTTTGTCGTTGTTACTGTGGTGAGAACATTTACTATCTCCTCTCTTAGCAACCGCCTTGCTGACGAGATGCCCCGAGCTCACTCGTCTCACAGCTGGAAGTGGGTACATCTGACCACCTTCATCCATTTCCTGCCCCAGAACCTGCTCTCTGCTCCCACTGGCTCAGCTTCTTTGGGTTTCACAGCGAGTATTTGTCTTGTTCGGTCTGACTGATGTCACTCTCATGCTCTCAAGCTTCATCTATGTTGTTGCAAACAGCAGCATTTCCTTCTTTTTAACGTGTGTGTGTGCGTGTGTGTGTGTGTGTGCGTGTGTGTGCGTGTGTGGGGGTGTGTGTGTACATTTTCTCTACCGGTTTATCCACTGGTAGGCATTTGGGTTGTTTCCAGATCGTGGCCATTGTGAATGATGCTGCGATAAGATGGGAGGCACAGACCGCCCTCACACAGTGGTTTCATCTCCTTCAGGAGAATCTGCGAACGTGGGACTGCTGGGTCGTAGGTCACGCTATTCTTAATTTTTTGAGCAGCCGTCATCCGACTTTCCACAGTGGCTGTGCCCATTCCCACCAGCAGTGCCCAGGGGTCCCTTCCCCCTCACCCTCGCCGACATGCCTTCTTTCTGGTCTTTGGCAGCAGCCGTTCTGACGGGCGAGGTGATTTCCCGTGGAGCAGGTCTTGGCCTCCCGGTCTGAATCTATTCCTGTGTGTTTTCTATTCCTTTGCTGTGACTATAAATGGGTTGTGTTCTTAATTTCTCTTTCTGACGCTTAATTGTTGATTCCCTATTGGCCAAGGAACGTGGTTTGGAAGATACTATTCTGAGTAAATCTCAGGTTGTGATATATTAGTGTTTCCATTTTAAAAATAGAACCAAAGCTCAAGAAGAACATTTTTGCATAGTTATTTTTAAATAGGGACATTGCTCCTTGAAATCCTATCACAATAAAATATAAAGGAGATGCACTTGCACTTCAGATTTCTACCACCTGCTGCTCGGAAGGCCGCCAGCCGTGCCCACCTTGTAGTAGTTCTCATCCGCGCGGAGGGCCTTGGACAGCCCGAAATCACTGATCTTGGCGTAATGCTGCGTCACCAGCAGGACGTTTCTTGCCGCCAGATCTCTGTGCACGAAGTTGCACTCCTCCAAGTACTTCATCCCCATGGACACCTGGTGAACCAGCTCGATGATGTTCTTGTCCTTGACGTGTCTGCAAGGCAAGTATGTCATTAGTGACAGTGGACGGGGTCCATGTAGGAGCAGCCACCATGCCTCACAGACAGAGGTGGGTCCTCTCACTTCCTCCTCTCCTCAAGCAGGACTCACGAGTGGTGACCAAGGACCTTGCTAACCTACAGCTGTTCGAGAGTGAGCACCATCCTCCTGGTGCTCAGAGGTGCACCTTTCAAGGCCTGCTTTGAACTGCATGACACGCACACAGCAGGCTGGCCATTCCGGGCTAAAGGAGAACCGGGCTTCACTATGGGATGGAAAACGAAACCCACCCTGAGTCCCAGTTCTCCCCCATGAAGCGGGAGCAATGCCTCCCTTTTTGGAGATTAAAGGCACAGCCTGAGTAGAAACGCAGTGTGGCGAATGATTAAGCAACCAGTGGCTAGGCTATGAGTTATTCCATCTCAGCACCGAGTGGCACTTCCAGCAGTAATTACTCGCGGGAACGTAGAGGTCAGCCAGCCAGTACAATTCCGCAGTTATCCCCATAAAAAGCTTATTAAATATTCTTGTAACAACCATGTCTTTCTTAGGAGGTGACGCTGACTGCCAGGACATTCTGAGGCTGACTCTATCTATCCCTGGGCCAGGACAGAGCGGGCAAAGAGAATGAAATCCAAACTGGTAAATTAGAGGATTTTGTTTGTTTTTGCTTTTGCCCAAAAGGAGCTAAAAAACACTTGATCCAAAGACAAGAGCTATCTCCTCTGGCAAGGTGCGCGGAGGGTGGCGGAGAGGCCTCCGGGGACCCAGGGGCTCTGCGCCTGCCCGCAGCGGGGCGCCGGCCGGCAGTACCTGTTCTGCTGCAGGTACTTGTTGAGCGGGCCCAGCTCCGCCATCTCCATGACCAGCATCCAGGACTCAGCCTCGCAGATCCCGATCATGCGCACGATGTACGGGTTGTCGAGCTGCTGCATGACGTTGGCTTCTGCTAACAGCTCGTCTTTCAGAGCCGGGTCGTTGGCCTCGTTTTTCAGGATTTTCACAGCCACCGTCTTCACACCTCTGCAAAGAAGCCACACCACACCAGAACCGATCAGCAGGCGCACGTGAGATAAATGTCCGTTAGTACCGGGTCATACACGTGACGGCACAGAATGGACACGCGTCCTAAGAAGCTTAAGGGACTAGTTTTCCAACAATGTTCTGTCGCTTCACAGACAAAGGGAGCGACGGTCCTTTAGTTACAAACACCGGGCGGGCGGGGGCTGCAGAGTGCCCCAGCCAAGCCCCAAGCCCAGGACAACGAGCAGTCAGTCACTCCCGACTGGCCCTGGCAGACAAGGCAGCGGGGCGCCTGTCACGTCCTGGGCCCTGCCATCTCCGATGGTGTGTAACGTAGGTGAACACACATCCCTTCGATACAGAGATGCAGACATAACAAGCAGGTGCTGTTCAAGTTCAGTTTACAAAACTTTTAAGCTGCTTTGTGAATTTTGAGCAAGCCTCATTGCAAAAAATGAATTATTATTTTTATTTTCTAATAACAACATCACACCGATCAAGTTGGGATCTGGAGACCATCTTGCACAGTGGGGTTTACATCAGTGAATGGAACTTAATTTCTCTCTGATACGATTCCTAAGATGCAGCACGTACGGAGCTCTCTTGTTGAACTCCACAATGAGAGACTCAAGCAAGAACTCAGGAGCAGAGCAGGTGAAGTGAGCGGACAGCAGAGTGGCTCTGACATGCGCTCACACAGGCGCAGGCAGCCGCAGGGAAGAGCTCAGCGCGCCTCTCGGTTGCGCAGGGGCAGCTCCCCCCAGACGGGCACAGCGCGGCTCCGGAACCCCTCCCCATGCTGCGTCTCGGGAGCACTGTCTGTCCTGTGCTGTCGCCAGACAAGTTATTGTTTGACCTTCACATTTCATCAACCATCCATCCAGACTGGTTTTGTGTTTGTGTGAGGTAGGGCTCAAAATTTACGTGCAAAAACCTCTCAATTCTTCCCAATGTTTGAGGGAAAAAACACCTACAGCCTCTTCCAGGACAGAGAAAAGGAAGGAAACTTCCCCAATTCATTTTCCTAAGGCCAGCATTACCCTGATGCCAAACCAGCCAAAGAAATGACAAGAATATAATTTACTGATGACCCTCATGAACATAAGATGCAAAAGTTCTATGAGAAATAATAAAAATTTGAGTAAATTATAAAAAAATATGAATATATAATTCATGAACAAGAAGAGTTTATTCTAGGAATGCAAAATGGGTTTAATATTTGAAAAATAAATTAGTGTAGCAGGTGGTGGGAGTGTCATCTGTGCACCAACACGGTTCTGGGTTTGATCCCTGGTCAGGGTGCATATGAGAGGCAACTGATCAATGTTTCTCTCTTGCCTCTCTCTCTCTCTTTCTCTCTCTCTCTCTCCCTCCCTCATCAATAAACATATCCTCCAATCAGTGTATAATGTACCACATTACACAATAAAGGAGAAAAGCTGTTTATCCCAGCCGTGGAAAAAATATGCAATAAAATGTAATACACATTCATGATTAAAAACAAAGCTCTCAGAAAGGTAAGGAAACGGGGAACTTTCTTAATCCAATGTGAGCAGCTACACACCTAGCGAGGAAACACTGACGCTTCCCCGCAATCAGGCCTGAGAGGGAGGCCGGTGCCCTCTTCTCCCACACTGAGCCACTGGCTGCTACGGCACGGCAAGAAAGAAACGTGGCACGTGTAAGAATTAAACAGGAGGACAGAGAACTCGTTAGCCATAGAGGACACATTTCTGGGTCGAAGGCTGCAAAGATAAATTACTAGAAATAATTAGTCAGAAATAATAGGTGAAGCTAGCCAGCTGCTGGGTATCAGTAACAGGCAAAACCAGTTACATTTCCATATTCAACCAACACCAGGGGTAAGCACATGAAACTCTAAAAATTATACCATACATGTTAACATCAAAAGCACTAAATACCTTCAAATGCATCCAACAGAAAGCTAAGGCAGAACTCGACACAGAAAAGTAGCTGTGGGGAGGCCTGCGAGTACAGAGGACGCGAGGAAAGGGGCCGGCCGTGTTTGCTGACGGGAGACGCCTCGTGACCCCGGCCCGCAGGGCCTTCCTCTCCCACCCTCCAGCTGAAGCTGTATCTAAATCATGTCTCTGCTAATTTGCATATATAGTTAAGCCAGAAGTTTACTAGCACAAACTAGTTATGAAAATGTATACTTTAGTACAGGATAATTTAAGCCCATTTTGCAAAATGACTGTGGTATGAATATATTTATTTTAAAATAAGCATCTTATTCAAATATATATTCTTCTAATAAAAGAGTAATATGCAAATTTACTGTACCTCCGCCACACCCACCAGCCAATCAGGAGCAAGTATACAAATTAACCCAACCAAGATGGCTGTGGCCATGGATAGAGCAGGAGGCTTGGGTTTCCCCTGCAATGGAGGAAGCCAAGTTTCTACAGCCCTGGCCTGCCTTGGCCTCCACTTAAGGCTACAAAGTTTCAATTATAGAAGATAAATAAATCTCAGATACCAGGGCCTCCGCTTGGGTCGCCAGGTGGCATGGCCAGCCTGAAAACCACCACAGGCCCCTCACCCAGGCTACCCCATGCCTCAAGGGAACTCCCACCCTGATCTGGGACACCCTTCAGGGCAAACCAGCTGGCCCTCACCCGTGCACCAGGCCTCTATCCCATCTAATCCTCCTATCTAGTAAAAGAATAATATGCAAATTGACCATCACTCCAACACAAGATGGCTTCCCCCATGTGGTCAAAGATGGCTGCCCCTATGTGGACACAAGATTGCCGCCACAAGATGGCCAGCAGGGGAGGGCAGTTAGGAGGGACCAGGTCTGCAAGGGAGGGCAGTTGTGGGCGATCAGGCCAGCAGGGGAGGGCAGTTGGGAGGGACCAGGTCTGCAAGGGAGGGCAATTGGGGGTGATCAAGCCTGCAGTGGAGGGCAGTTAGTGGTGACCAGGCCAGCAGAGGAGGGAAGTTGGGGGCAACCGGGCCTGCAGGGAAGGGTAGTTGTGGAGGACCCAGGCCTGCAGGGGAGAGCAGTTGGGGAGACCAGGCCTGCAGGGGAGGGCAGTTAGGGGTGACCAGGCCTGCAGGGGAGGGCAGTTAGGGGCAAACAGGCTGGCAGGGGAGCAGTTAGGCATCAATCAGGCTAGCAGGGGAGTGGTTGGGGGTGATCAGGCTGGCAGGCAGAAGCAGTTAGGGGCAATTAGGAAGGCAGGCAGGTGAGCAGTTGGAAGCCAGCAGTCCTGGATTGCGAGAGGGATGTCCAACTGCCCGTTTAGGCCCAATCCTACCCTAACCCTACCTGGATCGGGCCTAAACGGGCAGTCGGACATCCCTCAAGGGGTCCCAGATTGGAGAGGGTGCAGGCTGGGCTGAGGGACACACCTCCCTGTGCATGAATTTTGTGCACCGGGCCTCTAGTAAATATATATTTTAAACACACATATACTAGTATACATGCATGGAAGGCGAGCAATTGAAAGCAAGACTTTTATCTATATTCTTGACCCTTGAATCATGTTACTTACCTACTCAAAAACATTTACATAAATTCCTTACATTTAAAATAGCATCGAACAACAAAACCAACTTTATTCATATCAGTAACATACTAATTCAATTCTAATGATTGCATAATATGTATTGTTATTTGAAATTATGGGATAAAGCAAATAATTATACTAATGATATTTGAAATTAGAAATATTTTGCATAAGAAAAATGAGACACAATTTGAAAAAATTGAAAATAAGTTGACAACACTGTTTCCGAATGATTGCATTTTAATTAAGTAGCATGTGTATGTGTGTGCATATAAAGATCTCTCTCACACACACGCACACACACACTATGGTTAGTTCACAATAGTGATATTTGGCTGATACAAATATGACATTTTTATATTCTTACATTTCACTTGTTTCTATTTTCTAATTCTCTACAAGACACCTGTGTAACCTCCAAACTAACATATATAATTACTAGAGGCCCGATGAATGAAATTCGTGCAAGAGTAGGCCTTCCTTTCCCCGGCTGCTGGCACCGGCTTCCCTCTGACACCTGGGATCCGGGCTTCCCTCGCAGCCGGAAGGACATCCGATGTAATTAGCATATTATGCTTTTATTATTATAGATTATCTATATGCTTAATATCCATAATGGATGCTTTTATGGTAACTGTACCAGAATGGACAAAAACTATACCATTGGTACAGAAAGACTCAGGTCTGGCGCGTCGCCCCCCGTGCTTGGGATTAAATGCACACAGCAGGTCATACACAGGCGGAGCGGCGTGGCCGGAGCCCTGACTTACTTTTTCATCTGGTAGTAGCCCTTCTTCACAGTGCCGAAGTTGCCGGAGCCCAGCTCCTTGTCCTCCAGGGTCAGCAGCGTCCGGTCCAGGTAGACCTCCTTGGGCCGGATCTCCTCGGGGTCCGCGTAGGGGCTCTCGTACACCCCCGTGTCCATGGGCAGTGCTTCTCTCTGGGCTTCTGCAGCAGAGTGGGGAGCACAGGCTGGGGGGCCCTGGTGAAGTCCGCCATCCACCCGCCTGCCTCCCGGTGGCCACAGCTGCCCTTGGCCACTTTGGGTAGTGATGGGGCGGGAGTGTCAGGTGGCCTCCCCCGGCCCGTGGGGGCAGCAATAAGCCCCGAGGGCACGCTGTCCGTGACCCCATTCCTGCGTGACTGCTCATTACGACAGGGCTTGCCTGCCAGAGGCGAATGTGATGGGCCCTCCTCGTGGGCGGTGGTGACTTTATTTCTGAAAATGCTGACCCCCCCATCCATTGGGAGGTGCAGGCTGCCCCTGCCTCGGTGGCTGTTGTAACTGTCCGCTACTGCACCTACCAGGAGCGATGCTGGTGACGTACTCAGGAGAGGTTACAAGCGGCTTATTTGCTAGCAATGTGGCTCTTGAGGCTTCAGACGCCATGCAAGGTGTCCCACTGCCCGGACACCTCCCAGGCTGGGAGACACCCCGAGGACGTGGGAGGCCCAGGCCACAGACCCAAGGCTAGTGGAGACGGGCGACTGGGCCGGCCCCAGGCCCCGGGCCTCCCCACGGCCTGCACCCGGGCTGCCAGTGTGACTGCGAGAGGCCTGGCCCAAACGCCTGGCCTGCACCAGGTGATTCAGGGAGAGACCCAGTAAATGACTGCTGTGGTTTGAAGCTACTAAGTTTGGGGGTGGCTTCTGTAGTGATGAACAGATCAAGTTCACCAATAAAAAATGTCCTGGGGTCACCTAGAGACCCTAGAAGGCCGTGCCGAGGCCCATTTCCGATAACGAGGCCAGAGAGGGCACGGAGCTCAGCCTCCGGTGCGGGCCTCACACGGCCAGCACCGTCCTCACCGGGCCATTCCACGGCCCAGGCGTCTGCTAGGGTGCGCCTCCCCCTGCCCCTGCCCCCCCTGAGGCGCAGTGGGCGCAGCACCCGCTTGGACGCGCCCTCGGGACGCGAACCTGGAGCAGAGTTGGCGTGAGGAGGCGGGAGCTCTGAGCAGCGGGAGGAGCGGCTCCCGGGAGGCCCACCCGCCATGAGGGAGGCTGTGGGGCCGTTCACCCAGCAGGAAACGTCCAGGGGCTGAGAGGGCGGCTCTCACCTCTTTCGGAGGCCCAGGGTGCTCCCTCTGGCTCGTAGGGGTTAAAGGTCACGGTGCTCTCCGGCCGGGTCCCCTGCGAGGAGGCCTGAAGCACAAACAGCAGTCACCTCTGCGCTGCTCCTCAGCTGGGGAGCTACTTTCATGTGCAAACAACCACATTGCGCTTCTGCAGGCGGACAGGGCAGACGAGGAGGGAAGCAGAAAACAAAGCGGCTTATCTCATTCTTCCGGCAACTGCTAGGGTCCTGGGAGGGCTGCACGCCACTGGGATCCCATTCCCGCGGGCCTGCGGGGCCTCCGGGCTGCCCGAGGACGGCACCTGCTCGGGCAGCGCTCCCTCCTGCTCACAGCCCTTCCCCTCCACCTGCACCTCCAGAGGCCTGCGGGTTCTCAGGATCCGGGTGGGCTCTTCTCTGGGCTAACTCCTTCCTTCCCCGGGCTAACTAACTCCTTCCCCGGGCTAACTAACTCCTTCTCCGGGCTAACAACTCCTTCTCCAGGCTAACTCCTTCTCTGGGCTAACTCCTTCTCCAGGCTAACTCCTTCTCCGGGCTAACTCCTTCTCCGGGCTAACTAACTCCTTCTCCGGGCTAACTAACTCCTCCTCCGGGCTAACTCCTTCTCCGGGCTAACTAACTCCTCCTCCGGGCTAACTCCTTCTCCGGGCTAACTCCTTCCTTCCCCGGGCTAACTCCTTCCTTCCCCGGGCTAACTCCTTCCTTCCCCGGGCTAACTAACTCCTTCCCCGGGCTAACAACTCCTTCTCCGGGCTAACTCCTTCCCCGGGCTAACTCCTTCCCCGGGCTAACAACTCCTTCTCCGGGCTAACTCCTCCTCCGGGCTAACTCCTTCCCCGGGCTAACTCCTTCTCCGGGCTAACTCCTTCCCCGGGCTAACTCCTTCCCCGGGCTAACAACTCCTTCTCCGGGCTAACTCCTCCTCCGGGCTAACTCCTTCCCCGGGCTAACTCCTTCCCCGGGCTAACTCCTTCCCCGGGCTAACTCCTTCTCCGGGCTAACTCCTTCTCCGGGCTAACTCCTTCCTTCCCCGGGCTAACTCCTTCTCCGGGCTAACTCCTTCCCCGGGCTAACTCCTTCCTTCCCCGGGCTAACTCCTTCCTTCCCCGGGCTAACTAACTCCTTCTCCGGGCTAACTAACTCCTTCTCCGGGCTAACAACTCCTTCTCCGGGCTAACTCCTTCCTTCCCCGGGCTAACTCCTTCTCCGGGCTAACTCCTTCTCCGGGCTAACAACTCCTTCTCCGGGCTAACAACTCCTTCTCCGGGTGGGCTCCTTCTCCGGGCTAACTAACTCCTTCTCCGGGCTAACTACTCCTTCTTCGGGCTAACTAACTCCTTCTCCAGGCTAACAACTCCTTCTCCGGGCTAACTACTCCATCTCCGGGCTAACTACTCCTTCTCCGGGCTAATTAACTCCTTCTCCGGGCTAACAACTCCTTCTCCGGGCTAACTAACTCCTTCTCCGGGCTAACTCCTTCTCCGGGCTAACTAACTCCTTCTCCGGGCTAACTATCTCCTTCTCCGGGCTAACTCCTTCTCCGGGCTAACTAACTCCTTCTCTGGGCTAACTCCTTCTCCGGGCTAACAACTCCTTCTCCAGGCTAACTAACTCCTTCTCCGGGCTAACAACTCCTTCTCCAGGCTAACTCCTTCTCCGGGCTAACTAACTCCTTCTCCAGGCTAACTAACTCCTTCTCCGGGCTAACTAACTCCTTCTCCGGGCTAACTCCTCCTCCGGGCTAACTCCTTCTCCGGGCTAAGTATCTCCTTCTCCGGGCTAACTACTCCTTCTCCGGGCTAACAACTCCTTCTCCGGGCTAACTAACTCCTTCTCCGGGCTAACTCCCTCTCCGGGCTAACTAACTCCTTCTCCGGGCTAACAACTCCTTCTCCGGGCTAACTAACTCCTTCTCCGGGCTAACAACTCCTTCTCCAGGCTAACTCCTTCTCCGGGCTAACTAACTCCTTCTCCGGGCTAACAACTCCTTCTCCGGGCTAACAACTCCTTCTCCAGGCTAACTCCTTCTCCGGGCTAACTCCTTCTCCGGGCTAACTCCTTCCTTCCCCGGGCTAACTCCTTCCTTCTCCGGGCTAACTCCTTCCTTCCCCGGGCTAACTAACTCCTTCCCCGGGCTAACAACTCCTTCTCCGGGCTAACTCCTCCTCCGGGCTAACTCCTTCTCCGGGCTAACAACTCCTTCTCCGGGCTAACTCCTCCTCCGGGCTAACTCCTTCTCCGGGCTAACTCCTTCTCCGGGCTAACTCCTTCTCCGGGCTAACTCCTTCTCCGGGCTAACTCCTTCTCTGGGCTAACTAACTCCTCCGGGCTAACTCCTTCTCCGGGCTAACTCCTTCTCTGGGCTAACTCCTTCTCTGGGCTAACTCCTTCTCCGGGCTAACTCCTTCCTTCCCCGGGCTAACTCCTTCTCCGGGCTAACTCCTTCCTTCTCCGGGCTAACTCCTTCTCCGGGCTAACAACTCCTTCTCCGGGTTAACTACTCCTTCTCCGGGCTAACTAACTCCTTCTCTGGGCTAACAACTCCATCTCCAGGCTAACAACTCCATCTCCGGGCTAACAACTCCTTCTCCGGGCTAACTAACTCCATCTCCGGGCTAACTAACTCCTTCTCCGGGCTAACAACTCCTTCTCCGGGCTAACAACTCCTTCTCCGGGCTAACTACTCCTTCTTCGGGCTAACTAACTCCTTCTCCAGGCTAACAACTCCTTCTCCGGGCTAACTACTCCATCTCCGGGCTAACTACTCCTTCTCCGGGCTAATTAACTCCTTCTCCGGGCTAACAACTCCTTCTCCGGGCTAACAACTCCTTCTCCGGGCTGACAACTCCTTCTCCGGGCTAACTAACTCCTTCTCCGGGCTAACTATCTCCTTCTCTGGGCTAACTCCTTCTCCGGGCTAACTACTCCTTCTCCGGGCTAACAACTCCTTCTCCGGGCTAACTAACTCCTTCTCCGGGCTAACTCCTCCGGGCTAACTAACTCCTTCTCCGGGCTAACAACTCCTTCTCCCGGCTAACTATCTCCTTCTCCGGGCTAACAACTCCTTCTCCGGGCTAACTCCTCCTCCGGGCTAACTAACTCCTTCTCCAGGCTAACTAACTCCTTCTCCGGGCTAACTAACTCCTCCTCCGGGCTAACTCCTCCTCCGGGCTAACTAACTCCTTCTCCGGGCTAACTCCTTCCTTCCCCGGGCTAACTCCTTCCTTCCCCGGGCTAACAACTCCTTCTCCGGGCTAACTAACTCCTTCTCCGGGCTAACTCCTCCGGGCTAACTAACTCCTTCTCCGGGCTAACAACTCCTTCTCCGGGCTAACTATCTCCTTCTCCGGGCTAACAACTCCTTCTCCGGGCTAACTCCTTCTCCGGGCTAACTAACTCCTTCTCCGGGCTAACTCCTTCTCCGGGCTAACAACTCCTTCTCCGGGCTAACTAACTCCTTCTCCGGGCTAACTCCTCCTCCGGGCTAACTAACTCCTTCTCCGGGCTAACTAACTCCTTCTCCGGGCTAACAACTCCTTCTCCGGGCTAACAACTCTTTCTCCGGGCTAACAACTCCTTCTCCGGGCTAACTAACTCCTTCTCCGGGCTAACAACTCCTTCTCCGGGCTAACAACTCCATCTCCGGGCTAACAACTCCTTCTCCGGGCTAACAACTCCATCTCCGGGCTAACAACTCCTTCTCCGGGCTAACAACTCCATCTCCGGGCTAACAACTCCATCTCCGGGCTAACAACTCCTTCTCCGGGCTAACAACTCCTTCTCCGGGCTAACAACTCCTTCTCCAGGCTAACAACTCCATCTCCGGGCTAACAACTCCTTCTCCGGGCTAACAACTCCATCTCCGGGCTAACAACTCCATCTCCGGGCTAACAACTCCTTCTCCGGGCTAACAACTCCTTCTCCGGGCTAACTCCTTCTCCGGGCTAACTAACTCCTTCTCCGGGCTAACTCCTTCTCCGGGCTAACTCCTTCTCCGGGCTAACTAACTCCTTCTCTGGGCTAACTCCTTCTCCGGGCTAACAACTCCTTCTCCAGGCTAACTAACTCCTTCTCCGGGCTAACTCCTCCTCCGGGCTAACTAACTCCTTCTCCGGGCTAACTAACTCCTTCTCCGGGCTAACAACTCCTTCTCCGGGCTAACAACTCCTTCTCCGGACTAACAACTCCTTCTCCGGGCTAACTAACTCCTTCTCCAGGCTAACTAACTCCTTCTCCGGGCTAACAACTCCTTCTCCAGGCTAACTCCTTCTCCGGGCTAACTAACTCCTTCTCCGGGCTAACAACTCCTTCTCCAGGCTAACTCCTTCTCCGGGCTAACTAACTCCTTCTCCGGGCTAACAACTCCTTCTCCGGGCTAACAACTCCTTCTCCGGGCTAACAACTCCTTCTCCGGGCTAACAACTCCTTCTCCGGGCTAACAACTCCATCTCCGGGCTAACAACTCCATCTCCGGGCTAACAACTCCTTCTCCGGGCTAACAACTCCTTCTCCGGGCTAACTCCTTCTCCGGGCTAACTAACTCCTTCTCCGGGCTAACTCCTTCTCCGGGCTAACTAACTCCTTCTCCGGGCTAACTAACTCCTTCTCCGGGCTAACTAACTCCTTCTCCGGGCTAACAACTCCTTCTCCGGGCTAACTAACTCCTTCTCCGGGCTAACTCCTTCTCCGGGCTAACTAACTCCTTCTCCGGGCTAACTAACTCCTTCTCCGGGCTAACAACTCCTTCTCCGGGCTAACAACTCCTTCTCCGGGCTAACAACTCCATCTCCGGGCTAACAACTCCTTCTCCGGGCTAACTAACTCCTTCTCCGGGCTAACAACTCCTTCTCCGGGCTAACAACTCCTTCTCCGGGCTAACTAACTCCTTCTCCGGGCTAACTCCTCCTCCGGGCTAACTCCTTCTCCGGGCTAACTAACTCCTTCTCCGGGCTAACAACTCCTTCTCCGGGCTAACTCCTTCTCCGGGCTAACTAACTCCTTCTCCGGGCTAACTCCTTCTCCGGGCTAACTAACTCCTTCTCCGGGCTAACAACTCCTTCTCCAGGCTAACTCCTTCTCCGGGCTAACTAACTCCTTCTCCGGGCTAACAACTCCTTCTCCAGGCTAACTCCTTCTCCGGGCTAACTAACTCCTTCTCCGGGCTAACAACTCCTTCTCTGGGCTAACAACTCCTTCTCCGGGCTAACTAACTCCTTCTCCAGGCTAACTAACTCCTTCTCCGGGCTAACTCCTCTTCCCTTGCGTGCGGAAGTCGTTTAGAAGCAGACATTGAACACCCACCAGCTGCCCCCCACTCCCTCACGCCAAAGCTCACGCAGCAGCTCGCCTCTATCTGAGCTTCTGTGGAGACCAAGCACCATCGGGGTGAGCGGAGGGTGGCCGAGGACAGTCAGCAACCATCGGCTCCATCGGCCTCTGAGGCGGAGCCTCTGCTAACCCAGGAAAGCCATCCTCCTCATACCCAGAGCCCAGAGCCGGCACGAAGCAGCCGCAGGAAGCCTTGCGCTGTATTAATGGCAACCTTCCCGATTCTGTCTTCGATGTACGTAAGTTTGCATCGTGACATGGGGAAGTCTAATCCTGCTATTCCTAAAACCCTCCCCTTTCAGTCTCTATCTCAGGCCTTGCTGACCACCCTCAGCACCACTTAAACCAGGTATTGCTACTGCATTTGACTATGGAAAACCTTTTTTTTTTTTTTTCTGTGACTTGAGTAGAACTTTTATATTCCCTTGACCTTATTAGTGCCCAAGCACTGGCCACAAAGAAATGAGATGCTGCCAGATTTCAGAGAAACTGGAGGAAGCAGACATTAGGCTTAATCGCATGGCCCACTGCCACCCCAGGACCAAAGCGCCCTCAGGAAGCCCGTGCGCCACCGCCACCGCGGCCACCCCTCTCCTAAGCCGTGACTTCCTTCTTCACGCCGTCCTGGCCACAGCGCACTGCTTGCCGGGCTGACGCGGCTAAAGGACCTGCTCGCATGTCAGCAGGATGTCGTTGGACCCTTTTCTCACCACGGCCTCAGCCCCGCTGCCCAGCTGCTTGCAGAAGTGGCTGTGACAGATGGCAGACTCCTTCGCAGCGGGAGATAGAGCACTGGCACGCCCCCTGCTGGTGCTCAGTAAACACGTGTCAGACCGACACCTCCTGGATGCAGGAAGCAGATGTGCCCTGTCAACTCCAGTGATTTAAAATTGAGCTTCTCTTGGGTCTTCACACTAGCAGAGGAGGAGTGGCTCATTCCAAATGGCAGCCGACCTCCGTCAGAACGTCTCACTGTGGGCGTGCTGTGTGGCTCGCCTCTCGTCTGTGGTGGAGTCTCCCTGTCTCGGCAGGACTGTCCCAGGAGAAACTAGTACCTCCCAAGGCTCGCCACTCCCCCCTGCTCAGTTCCCTCCTGAAATCAAACTCCACGGCAGGGATAGTTTGCACACTTTAAGACAGTCTCTTTTTGGTTCACTCTCTATCATTTCAACACCTCTGATTTTCCTTGCAGGTAGGGAAGTTATAAGATCAGAGACAAAACTTCAAGACGCAGCCCTCTCTTCACCTCCTCCCCTGCCCCTGCCACACAAGACTATCTCCTGGGCTGCAGTCCCCCAGGCAGGAGGCTTCGTAAAAGCTGCTCCGACGCAGCCAGCTGCAGGGATCTGGCATACGACTCCCATGTTGAGCTTTAAAGCAGGTGGGGTGTAGAAAACACGGAAGAAAATACTGAAAGGTAAGCCAGGGGTCAGGACTAAGTCAGAATGGGTAGCGATGGACCAGCCAACTTAATGCCCTTAAACACCCCTCGGGGTGGGGCTGGTGTTCACCCCCCACCTGTCTGAACCAGGGCCAGGAACAGGGCCGAGGGCCCCTGTGGAAGGTGGGACCCCAGGTGTTCCCCCGAGGTGGCTCAGGGCTTCACTTCACCACGCCTGCGCAGACCCCACATGGCCACATCCTGCAGCCCCACCTGCCCTCAGTAACCCCGCAGCTCCGGCCCTGACCCACGCCCTGCTGCCCGCCACCTGGGAGGACCTTCTTTGAAAGAAACAGGAGGTTTTCTGTTGCTTCAGTTAAAAGGCAGTAGTGACTTGATGGTGACATGAAGACAGAGAGCAGGTTTCACGTTCCCTAAGCACTGGATGAGGATGCCATTTAGCAGAACAGCCAACAGCAAACCCGCCGGAGTCAATGTTCAGGGGGAAGGAAGGAGGAGGACTTTGTGAAGAATGAGCTGCAGCCTGGCTGGGATGGCTCAGTGGTTGAGCATTGACCTATAACCCAGGAGGTCAAGGTTCGATTCCCAGTCAGGGCACATGCCCAGATTGTAGGTTCAATCCCCAGTAGGGGGCTTGCAGGAGGCAACCGATCAATGATTCTCTCTTAATAATGTTTCTATCTCTCCCCCTCCCTTCGTCTCTCTAAAATCAATTAAAATATTTTTTTGAAAAAGAGAATGAGCTCTCAGGCACAACGGTGAATTGTAAGTGTCGATTAGTATTTAAAATGTAATGAAGAGCATATTGGTCACTACACCATTGGTCGTTACTGGGTTGGCTTTGCACTTGATTTATTCGCCCTGATCAATAGCTTCTGCTTAGAGACAAAGTATAAGTAAAAGTTGACAATTGCCTTTTTCCTATTTTTGCTGATATCCCCACGGAAGTCAAACCGGCAGGGCACCACTAGATGGCACTAGCTGCCTTAGCTTTCTGCAAGGAGAAACGTGACCTTCCAGGTTTATGAATTCTGGTAAAAACAGACCACTCCACAGTAACAAAATAAAAATTAGCATACAAATCACAATCCCTGATCTCTCATTCTTTCTTTTCTTTTCTTTTTTTCCCCCAGGATTAACTGCAAGTAGATAATGCATTTGACACATTGTCCCGTGTGCCTGTGTTTAAGAAGTGGGGGCTCAGGAATGAACACAAGGGGAAGCGGGAATTGCTCTCTGGAGCTGCCAGGCGAGGTCAGTTCCCTGCACCGGGAGTGCCGGGCACGCTCAGGAATGCCCATTTTAGGCTGTAATGTTTGGACTGCCTCCAAGACATTTGAACCGGGCGATGGCAGTGGTAAAGATGTGGGCATACTTGTCACACGTGCAGTGGCCAGAAGAACCGGCAGGTCGCAGGAACACTGGCTGCGAAGACTGCAGGGCTCCGGTCTCCGGCAGAACGGCCGCACCCCGAAGGGGAACCGGTCCCGCAGCCACAGCTGGGCAGAGCCTCCTTGGCCAGGGCGTGGGTGAGGTTAGGTTTCCTTCCGATCCTCAAAGGTCAACACCTGACCTGCACAATGAGCTTCCCTCACCTAGCAGCAGCGGGGTTAAACCTTCCCTCTATAATGACATGAAACACCCTTCTCAGGCCTGGCCCTGCCTTGCCGTTTCCAACCAGTACGACTTGAGAGTTGCTTTCTCTCCTCCTCCCTCAGCTGGACCCTAGCGGATTGTGTCTTTAAATGTCTTAAACATTCCAACCATCACTATGTGGTACGTGTTGGAATAAAACCTGGAAAGTGGACTGTATCTGAAATTCTGGACACACTCCCACGGCTAAGGGAAGTGTGACGTGCCTCTGGGTTGTGGAACTGAAACCCGTCTTTGGTTCTGGGAGGCGGCTGCTCAGTCCAGGTCCTAAGGGAGCGAGAGGTGCCTGTGCGTCCGGCGCAGACGCCCAGGTGCCAGGACCGCCGGGAGGGTTCATCGCGCCAGGCCCACCGCGGGCGGGCAGAGGGGAGTCACACCTGTGTTCTTTAGCTAAATCCTGTCACATTTTAAAGTACTGAAATGCTACTAATATCTAACAAAATGTTTAAACTACATCTGCCCTTAAGTTTTTATTATAAACTTTAAGATTATCTGATTAATAATCATCTTCAAGTCAAAATACTTTTCATTAACTACCCACATGCTAGATTTAATTCAAGCTTTAACATCCACCTTTTTTGTGCTTGAATTATTAAAAACTATTTATATTGATCAAATTAACAAATTCAAGGAAGTTATTTACACCTTAGCTAAACAACTGAAATATTTGAAATAATTCCCTGTAGTCTTTTCTCATAACTGGTTAAATAATGGAAAATCCCCTTCTATCTGTGAAAACATAAATATTAGTTCTCCTAAAATATTTCTTATGAGCAATTAAAATGTTTTCAATCTACAGTTTAAATCTCACAATTCTTTTATCAATTAACTATTGATATTTTTGGCGTCTATGAAAATTCAATGCACACTTCAAAGTTGTTATAAATTTAAATAAGCCTTCTTTTTGGCCAAGAAAAGTAGTTTCACAGTATTAATCAGAGTAATTATTTCCCAATGTTTAATTCTTTTAAAAATTGATGAAGTAACCTTAATAGGTGCAAGTTTAGAAATGCACAACAGGCCCTAGCTGGTTTGGCCCAGTGGACAGAGCGTCGGCCTGCAGACTGAAGGGTCCCGGGTCCGATTCTGGTCAAGGGCACATGCCTGGATTGCAGGCTCGATACCCAGTGGGGGGCATGCAGGAGGCAGCCAATCCAAGATTCTCTCTCATTACTGACGTTTCTATCTCCCTCTCCCTCTCCCTTCCTCTCTCAAATCAATAAAAATATATTTTAAAAAAAGAAATGCACAACAGGGTGTACAACGAGAAGTGGGTCTCCTTGGCACCGTCTGCTTCTCCCAAAGCAGCTATTTCCTGTATTCTTCCAGAATATTCTATGCCATATCAGCACAAACATATGTGTATGATGTTGCTGTTTGCAATTAACATTAGATTTTGGAAACAACTTTCGATCCCAGCTGCCTCTCACAGTATGCGCATTATTTTAAATGATTTTAAGTATTTTCCATTGATAGACTTTAAGTTATTTCCAGATTGTCAATTATGCAATGTTGCAATAAACACCGTCATATAAGTGCAAGGATATGTGTATGATACTTAGAAGTGAAATCCTGCTTTAACTCTGACGGGTGTTGAGAAAACGCCTTCCTGAGAGATGGTATCATTTCACACTTCAGCGAAGCGTGAGCGTGCTTCCTCCTCACTCCTTCGCCCCACCCTGTCACCGGCGTGCTTCTCTGGGCCCGTTTCACAGGTGGACTCCGAGTACTCCAGGTCTAACTTGCGTCTCATTACAAAATGCAACATCTCCGCCTGCGTTTAAGGGCTACTTATATTTGCTTTACTAAAACCAACCTACTGACATCCTCTGCCAATCTCCAGTTAGATAGTTAAAACCTGTAGTGATTCATAGACTTAATGTATACATTAAGACAGTAATCTTGTATGTATCGTCATTACTAATACTCCCAGTTTATTATTTCTCTTTTGATGGTGTTATGGTTCTTATCCATGGTTCTTTATTTTTAGGTAGCCTTACGAATATTTCCTTCAACTCACTTTAGACATGTTCTCCTTAGTCTAAAGATCTATTAAAAGTTATTTTCTGGATTTTGCTTTCGTCAGTGTGAGTGAGCGGAGCTGCTTCCGCGGGCACCGCGCCGGGTGGGGGGCTTGGCCCCTCGCGAGCTGGCGGCTGCGGCCTGCTTTCTGGCTGTCAGCCCGGCTGAGTCACCAGGTCTCCGCATGGCGGGAGCCGTTTTGCAGATGTAAGTAACGCCCCTAATTAGCTTATTAAGCGGGAGAGATCATCCTGGGTGGCCTGGTTCAATCAGTCCAGGGGCCTGAGAAGAGAGCTGAGAATTTCCCTGAGAGAAAAAGGCGGGCGGGGCCATGACTGACCCCTGGCCGTGGTGACAGCGTGTTGTGCCCGAGCAGCTCCTTCCTGTCCTGCCCGGCGGCCTGCTTATCCAGCCCCTGCAACTGTGTAAGGCACGGCCTGGGTTAGATGGGCACGTATGTGGGTGCATATGCATATACATGTCTGCAGACACTATGCATGTGCATGCGTGATTATGGAGGTACCTATATGTGTGCGTGAGGGTGTGTCTCTTTCACACATAAGTGTTCGCATGGTCACGCGCCCCGGCTGAACTCGGTTGGATACGCCTGGAAGCCACAGGACGGGGTGAGCGTGGAGTGTGGTCTGCGGGTCTGCAGGGAGCGTGCCCCTCCGGGCTCCGGGCTGGGGCCGTTATGAAGCGAGTGGTGAATGAACGAGGGGGGAGCTGGAGGGGGGCCCAGGTTGCCAGGGGCTCCCGCAGGGCTGCCAGGCAGACCCTGTGAGCGGAGGGGCCTCGGGCGGCAGGGCTTCTGGGTCTGTGGGCGGGACGCCGGGCACACGGCGTGTCCTGCCCGAGTCATCGGTCCAAGCAGCATCTGGTGAACTCCAGTTTGGCTGCCACCCCATGGCGGGACGCCACTGATTAGACCGGAATTTATAATCATAACGTTGAAAGGATGATTCACGACTGAAAGGCACCCTAAGTCAGAGCACACTGGCGTCACCTCGGCTGACGGGCACCAGCCTGGCACCGAGGGGAGCCTCTCCGAGGAGAAGGGGCGAAGGCGCCGGGCCCAGGGCCGGGCGGGCCGGAAGGCGCAGCTGTGGAGAACAGCCTGGGATCGCGGGGAATGCTGACCTCTCCAAGGCCAGAGCTCAGTCACCTCCTGTCCTGACCTGGAAGCGGACACCTGATCGTGGGGCCAAAGGAACTGCGAGAGGGTGTGCTCCTGAGGCCTGGTCCCAGCTCCTGGCAGGGGCAGCCCTCCCTGTCACCCCCGAGAGCGATGCCATCAGAGCTGGCATTTCCATGGCTGACCTACACTGCCCGGGACCTGACAATAAAGTTATTCTGCTCAGGTGTATCACATTACTTTCCCCTCAAGCACCACCGCCACCCCTGCCGTGTGGCCTGCCTTCCATGGCCAACCAGGCTGAGAAGGCATTGAGCATGGCTGCCACTTGAAAAGCTTTCACTGAATACAGTCTCAGGGCATCTGTGCTTTTCATCTGTTTCCCTTAAGCACTTTAGGCAACCTGCTTCATGAGTTGGTGCCCAGGGGTTTGCTGAAATGTTTGGAAAAATACCAACTGAAAATGGAAAGAATTATCAGTAAAAGAATCACTTTACACCACCAATGGTAAAAATAGGAAAAGGGAAAAAATAAATCCATATACATGATATATGGGTTTTGAGGGAGGTGATTCATTATAAATAAAAGTCATTAAAAAAGAACTTTTTATTTCCCTCATTATTCAATCGTATAGCAAAATATAAAAATATAAAAATATATGGCAATCTTACTGCCTCAAACAAAACTGGTGTTCCTAACCCTTCCATGTCACCCCGTCTTTATCCGTGTCACATTTAAAGCTCCGCGTCGGGAACGCGCCGCCTGAGCCGTGGAGGCCCTGGGATCTATGAAGCACGCAGCGCCGGCCCCGCTGGGCCGCACGCGCCAACCCCGGCTCCTGCCGTCTGCGTGCGCTGGGCCACCCGTCCCCAGACACTCCGCGCGGCTTCCTGCAGCGGACGGAAGCGGCTCACGTGGCAAAGACTTTCCAGTCTGCGAGTCAGCTCCCACCTGTCCCGCTGGCCGGTGGCTGCGGGCACACGTTAGCAGAGGCAGCGCACAGCGAGGGCTCCGCAGCAGCGGGGCCAGGACCTGCGTGGCAAGCACAGTGCGAGCCCAGCTGGGCTGCCGCGAAGGCCACCACCCTCGGCAGAGACGCGGGCCAGAGCAGCAGGAGGGCGGAGGCGCACAGAGCGGGCCAGCGGCACCCACAGCAGGGGGCAGGGTCCGACCACTCAGCCGGGGCAGCCGGCGGGACGCGTGAGTACCTTTCTGTGGCCGGGCTTGGGGAAGGAGTAGGATTTGATCCTGGAGATGATTCCACCTGCTGTCCAAGCCTAGAAACCGTAAGAGCGGAGAGGGAGAGTCAGGTGTGAGAACAGAGACAGCTGACGGTCAAACACGCTGCTCTAACTCGCTCTCCAACCACGAAGCCAGAGCCTCCGGCCTGTGCCGCGGGACCCGCTCCTGACCATGAGGAATTCTGCGAGGGGAGCTGGGCGCCCGAGATAAGGACCTGGACGTCGCTTGGGGGCCATTTTCCACAAAAGGCTACACAATCGGGGCTGTTCATGAAACTGGCCGTGTTCAGGGAGCTGTGACACCGCAGGCTGCAGGCCAATCACCCAGAGTGAGGGCGCCCCTGCCAGCCCACTGCACTCCTCCTCGGGCGGCCGGGGGGAGGCCACCGCGGGAACACGGCTGTGCACCCTCCCTCTGAGCATCAGGCAGTAAGCAGCCGTTCCAGAGCACCTGGCCCTGAAGCCGTTGGTGACCACGGCCAACAGCGGGCTTGGGTTCTTTGCGTTCCAGCGCCATCCGCCCTGGAGGAAGGGCCCGGTCTCACGGAGCACCCGTGGGCACGTGGAGCTGACCGGCCAGGAGCCGCCGAGAAGGCAGACTACAATGGCCTCAAAGGTGCTCTACCTCAGGCGCTGCCCCTGGCGCTCTCTGACGCTCAGCGATCCCAGGCCCCGCCTGGCGGCCAGTGCTGCCCGGAGCTCTGGGGTGGGGAGTGCACGCCGCTCGCTGCGGGCGTTAAAGGGTGAGCAGAAAACCAGGGAGGTGTGGGGCACATGGCGTGCACCGGGGCGATTCTTACACTTCCCGGATGACACTGCGGGAACCAAAGGCCCACAGTGAGGCCCTCCAAAGGGAGCAGGAGCCGGTTCCCGCTGAGTGAGAAACCGTGTGTCGGCTCCTAGCAGTCTGCAATTCGCTCTCTTTGGGGGCGTCCGGCACATTCCGGGCAAACCCATGAGAAGTATGGACAGGCCACCTTCTCACCTCCTCCCGGCCCAGTGGTGGCATCCCCGCTGCTCTGAGGCTCCTCACGGACCATCCAGCACTGCCCCTCGGCCTTCCTCCGGAGGTCCAGGCGAGCAGCCTCAGGGCAGGGCCCGTCTCCCCTAACACTGTCCTGGCTGACGGGACCCGACGGATCGGCCACGGCACACGGAGACGTCCTGTACCCGGCGTGTTCCGCCCGCCGTGCGGGTCGTGCCGTGGGCCCATAGACGGCTCAGACTGAGCTTGAACAGCATGTCACCATTTCCCAAATCTGCCGGGAGGCATATTTCTGATTTAACACCGGGCTTCATGGTCGTTTTTATACCTTTAGGAAATGGAGAGAATTTAACCCCCAAAACGTTAACTTGGCTAGCCTGGGACTGGGCTGACCTAGCGGACACCAGCAGTGCGTTCACCAAGCGTAATGGAAACCATGGTTACAGGCTTCTGGAAGCCCAGCGTGCCTTTCCTGACCTCCCTGCCCCGCGTCCCGCCGTGGTATTCCCAGGAACACTTACCGCAGGGCTGGCACCGTGGGGCTGTGGGCGGCCTCCAAAATTCACATTTCCTGGCGAGGAAGGGGATGGTTACTGCTCGCCCGAAGCACCAGGACCCCTGTGAGAACAGGCCTCGACCGCAAAGCGCGGCTGCTGGGGAGCATGCAGCGTCTGCACACACTCCTCATACCATCTCCACTCCACGTCTCACCCCTGCGATCAGCACTAGTTTTAAGTTAAAGGTATTCTCTATTTTTTAATCAATGATATATGTAAAGTGGGAGCAATCTGACATTTTTAATCAATCACTCAGTAAAAACAAAGCCTCATCCCCCTTGACTTTGCAAAGGTGGAATCTGAAACACAGCTGGTGATTATGGCATTATCATTATTATCTAAAAGATGGAAATCCCAATGTCTTCGTCACTCACCCGCTTGCCCGCCGATTTTTTGACATGGAACTGTAAGGACTCGTAGCAAACCATCTGGTTTATAAGAATAATGTTCGACCAGCTGGAAGAGAAGAGGTAAGAAAGTGCAGTGAGGTGGCAGGAAAGGGAGTCGAACCTGGAGCAGCTAGCTCCCCTCTCAGACTTTAAAAGTGATCCAGCCGAAACCAGTTTGGCTCAGTGGATAGAGCGTCGGCCTGCAGACTGAAGGGTCCCAGGTTCGATTCCGGTCAAGGGCATGTACCTTGGTTGAGGGCACATCCCCAGTGGTGGGTGTGTGGGAGGCAGCTGGTCAATGTTTCTAACTCTCTATCCCTCTCTCTTCCTCTCTGTAAAAAGTCAATAAGATATATTAAAAAAAAAAAATGTGATCCAAAGACAACCCTTCACTTTCTTGGCGTGTCTGCCTGACCCTCCCCATGTCTCTCTCCTCCCACCCTCAGACCAGGACAGATGTCCACAGGCCGCCTCCCGTCGGGATCTCCTCTCTCTCTCTCTCTCTCTCTGTCTCTCTCTCTCTCTCTCTCTCTTTCTCTCTCTCTCTGGTAGTCAGTCGCATACCAGGATTTGCTCACATGCTCTACATCTGGGTGATGTAAGCTCAGCAGTCAGCCCTTCTGCCAGCACGGCTTCGCCAGGCCCTGAGAGAGGATGGGGTAGACGATGTGAGTGGACACCCTGTTCCTGCCCTGAAGTGCTTCCTTCCTTGGTGGAGAGAGAAATAGTGAGGACTGCTGTTAACAGTGCTGTGGGCCAAGACTTCGGAGGGACCAAGTCACTCCGCCCAAAAGTTTCAGAGAGAAGCCACCACAGGACAGGTGACAGGAGCCGGGACATGGGGAAAGGTGGCCTTTTGGAAAATCACCTTATATTCACAGGACCTGGGCATCTTTGGCTAATGGTTCCCAGAAAACTATGATTATGATGTCTAATTTCTACATTAAAAGTAAATTCATGCAAATGGATTTATTTTTATCTTATCAAAACTATGCAGTAAGACAGCCCTGAGCCCTGGCCTGTGTGGCTCAGTGGGTTAAGCATCATCCCGTGGACCAGAAGGTTGATGGTTTGATTCCAGGTCAGGGCACAGGCCTGGGTTGTGGGCTTGATCCAAAGAGGGGAGGGGCGGTGTGCAGGGTACAGATCGATGTTCCGCTCTCACCTCAATGTTTCTCTCTCCCCCTTGCTCTCTCTCTAAAAATCAATAAAAAATCTTAAAGAAAAAGACAGTCCTTCCTTATATTTCACCTTTTCTTTTCTCATAACAGATATTTTCTCTTCAGACAACCTAAAATATTCATATCTGATACCCCTTCCCTGTCTGTTTATTGGTACCTTTCCAGACCTCAAACTTACCCACTCGTGTGAATGTTTGTTGAATGAATATATTTTATCCTCCCAGGTGACATTCTTTTTCAAAATGTTAACTATTGTGGTAAGAACACAACATGAAATCTACCCTCCTAATGCGCGCTTCAATCTGATCAGCCCTCACCTGCTGCTGGGCGGACCCAGAGCGCCCCCTGTCTGCTAAGTGCAGTGGTGTGTTCTCAGGCCAGTGGTATTTGAGGTTCCCTAAAACAAGGGAGACATCCGCCGTCTCTCCAGCGTCACTGTGTTTTCAGACAACCTATTCTGCAAGGGAGGCTGGGGTGGGTGGACCCGTAGGGACTTCCCCCTTGGGCAGGGGTCTGCAAACATTTCTCGTCAAGGGCGAGATAGTAATATTTCTGTGTTTTTTTTCAGGCCACATGCCATCTCGGTCACAATTTAAAACAATCCTCTAAAGTGCAATAGCCACTTGCATCAGGGACTGCACCAAGCCAGGCCGGGGACCAGATTCGGCTCCTGCTTGCTGACTCCTGCGCTGCAGTCGGGAATCCTAGTGTAGGAATTACCAACAGAAACAGCGCGGCCACCTGGGAGGGGCTGGCACAGAGGCACCTTACACTGCTGTGGAGAAAAACCCATGGAATCACACCCATAAAAACGAAAGTCAGTTCTTTCTTAAACACGGTGGCTAGACAACAGACAATGGAAGGGATTAATTAGGGCTGAATACTATACTATGCCAGAGAAACCCATAAACACGGGACAGCATCTCGGGAAGGGACTTCCCAACAAGCGAGCTGTCCAGCACTGTGGCAGCGACAGACTCTGAAACTGAGGGACGTGCAGGGGAAAGCAGTCACATGCCCGACATCGCGTGGAGTCAAGAGACTCTGGTGGAAAATGAATACCGCCAGGCAGAACTCCACTCATCTCTTTAATTTGCAGTGGACTATTTAATAGGCTACATGCTCTTTCAAAGTGATACCGTTAAAATAAAGCATAAAATAAAATATACCATGAAAATAAAGCATAAAATAAAATAAAATATACCTTAAAATGGTCAATAATGAGTCATATGCTAATGAGCTACACACCAAAAGACAAGGTCAATGTCATAAATGACATGGATAGTGTAACACCCAGCGTTTGGAAAAGAAGCGTTTCTTTTTCTAATCACAGCATTCGGCCCACACCCGAGGTGGTGGTACTGTAAGTGCACTGAGGTCAGGAGGGTCCCGGTCTCAGTATTTAGAGGCAGGATTCTGAGTTGGGACCTCTGGCTGCTGTTCCCACACGAGACTCCTGGCCAGGCCTGGGAGAGGCTGTTTGCCCACATCCCTCACCCACAGGGGTGCACGCACCTGCTGCTCCGGGCGGCAGAGCCTGGCCTCTCGGTATCTGCCCCAGAATGCTTTGCTAAAATCACACGTGCAGTGCCGTCATCCCTTCCCACGGCTGTGATTTAAAATAAAGGCCAGCTAGGCGTGCCCACGGCAGCCCTGGAACACAGCTGTGAGAGGGGTCCGTGCTCACTGCGCCTGAGCAAGCCCCGCGTGGCGAGTGCTGAGGGTGGCCAGGACTGAACTCGGCCGTGAGCAAGGACAGCCCGCAGGCGGTGGCCGGCACCGAGACGCTGCCTCACTGTCCGCGGCTCTTCGTTTCAATGGAGGCTCACTTTGAAGCAAGAACGGCACTGACATCTTACATTCAACTCAGCCTCTCCCAACTCAAACACGTCTGGTCGGCCACCTCCATCCCTCCTCCCCGCCAAGCACGCTGTATTTGTGTGTATCTGTCTTCACGGCTGTTTTCTCCCCGCAGTGCCTCCCAGCTGCACGCACACAGCCCAGAGTGCCGCCCGGAGGTTCCCAGTCCTGGCGGGGCCTGGAGAAGCTACAGAACCTCTGGAGCCGTCTGAACCTCACGAGGACTCTAGACCCGCGCTTCCCATACTTGGGTGTTGGTACTCGGCCCCTGGAGCTGGGAGCAGGCCCTGGCTGGGCAGGGACCCCCGGGGGCTTCCTCGCAGGCTCTGGGGCTGTTCCCTCACTGCCGGGACGGACGGGTACCTGCCAGAGCGTATCAAACTTCTTCCCGTCGGGGATGGAGAGCTTCCCCGTCTTGTCCTTGTCGATGCGGTAGTGCAGCACTCTGCCCTCATGCAGCAGGCACAGGGCGTAGGACCCGTTGTTGTCCCGGGCCCTGATCCTGGAAGACAGGAAGAGCCAGTCACTCCTGACCCCGACCCCACCCCTGGCAGGAAAAGTGCCCCAGGCCGGCTGCCGGCCACAGCGCCCCCACCTCAGGCTCAAGGGCTGTGCCCACCGTGCCCAGGGAGGCCCACACAGAGCTCCGTGACACACGAGCTTGTGACGAAGACGTCCCAGGCCTGGGCTGGACCCGGCTGGACATCAGAGAGGCTGAGGTTCCCCTGGGCGCAGAGCCGCTCAGGCTCCAGCACCGAGACCCACAGGCCCCGAGGCGGGCGGGGCTGTCAGCCTTCCACCACCTCCTCTCTCTACTGAGGGCAGAGGCCCAGCCGCCGCTCCCACCAGCTCGGCACAGGCTGGGGGTGATGCACATTTTGCTGGGAACTTGGGGGCCACCCCCAGGGTGGCTCACGCTCTCCCTTCTGCAGGAGGGACTTCATGGTTGTTGCACAGGATGCAGTGAGAGGAACCCCGGGAGAAGGGAAGGTCACCCACTGTGGGTGGGAGTGACCGGCAAAATCAGGGACTGCCCTGTTCTGCTTCCGCATCCTGGTGGGGGTCACTGGGTGACCCTTTCCCTCATCCAGTGCACGAGAGGGGGGCTTCTGCCCTCAACGGGGCGAGCCCCCTGGGAAGGACAGGTGGGGCTGCAGAGGAACGGGATGGGCGGGACCTCCCCAATTGAGCTGCTTAGCCACCTCGCTCTCAGCCCATTCTCCCCTTCTAGCAACTGGAGCCTGTTGGGTCATGAGAGCGGAGAGGGGTGAGTCCAGACGTGCTTCTATGTTTGGGGGACATTTGTGATGCCTCCTCCCAGCTGTGAGTGGTCACCCCATGAGGTAGGCGTTTGAAACAGTCACGGCCATACTTTCCTGTCGTCGCTCCTATAGATTCTTCTCAAAAGCTAACCCAAGACTTGAGAGCTGAGCTGTGGTGTGTGGGGTGGAACTTGGTTAAAAAAAAAAGCTCTCCAGTCCTGCTGGGCTGTGCGTGATGGATGGGCTCCCGCCACGCCTGCGGCTCGGCGGCTGGAGCAGGTGGAGGGACAGCCCTTCCTGCCCCCTCGCCGGCCCAGGACCCTGAGTGGGAGCTACGCCTCCCAGCCCTGTGACCCAGTGGTTGTTGTCAAACTACGAACCAACCACACAGAAAAGACCGAACAGGCTGTCACATGGGGGAGAACGAGCCCACTTCACACGTGGCGCACAGCACCGGCTATTTTTGTTTATTATATAAGCACTAGAGGCCCGATGCACAAAGATTCGTGCAAGAATGGGCTTCCTTCCCTTGGCTGCCGGCACCGCCTTTGCTCCAGCCCGGAGCCGCCTTTCCACCTTCCCACGCTGTCCTGAGGCCCAGAGTGTCTGAGGCGGTGCGGAACGTCATGGCGACGATGCAAGTGTCCCACCACCGGCCATTAGGTGCCTGCATATGCAAATTAACCCACCATCTTTGTTGGGTTAATTTGCATACTCACTCCTGATTGGCTGGTGGGCATCATGAAGGCATGGTCAATTTGCATATTTTTCTTTTATTAGTGTAGATTAGTGTGAACAAGCAGGAGAGCTGGGAGGTTTAAGGAGCTACATCAACTGCTAAGACTACTGGTAAGCATTGAGAAAATGTGCGCCCAGTGTGACAGCAGTGGGAGCCCAGTGTCCACGGGCCACTCCCAACATCCCTGCCCTTTGACCTCGGCGTCCTGGAACAGTACACGGGCTCTGAGCTCTGGTCTCCAGGCTTATGTCCCATCTCCACCTGGCCTTGTGTCTTGATGGACTCCCCCTTAAACTGAGACAGAGGATCACAGGTTGCCCAGGGACAGAGTGCAATCACCTCGCTAGAGCTCTGGGAAATGCTAATTAAGACCACAATAAAGAAATGGACCCAGGCACACCATTCCAACAGGCAAACGCTCAAAGGCTCGATCATACTAAGTGCTGCTGAGAATGGGGCCGCCAGCTCCGTGGTGTCCTGCTGGAGGGCGTGTGAATCTAGCCATTTTGGAAAACGATGGGCATTTTCTACTGAGATCGAACCTATGCATCCTGAGCCAGCAGTCCCTGCCGGGTCTGCACTCTGCACCCCACAAGTGCCTGCGGTCCCCAGAAGCCGCTCACTGTCCCCCGACGGCAGCGGGAGCAAACACCCGTGGGCGCTCACACACGGACTCGCACAGAGCAGAGCAGCAGGACCAGCACAGCCGCTCAGCGCGGCTCTCCCGGCGTCACACGCACCCAGCTCCCCCGCAGCCCAGAGGGTGCACTGGTCTCAGGTGGCAAAATAAAAAAAAAGTGAAACACAGGAATAAGACAGAAGGCCTGCTGGACACGAGTCCCGGAGTGGTGCCCTGGGGCGGGGTGTGAGCAGGACCTGCTGCGATGTGGTGCTCCTGTCCTGACTCGGCGGTGCTGGCTCGGTGCTGGCTCGGTGCTGGCTCACAAAGGCACACGGAGGGGCCCACGCTCCTGGGCGACATTTCATTGTGAAACAGGACGAAGAGCTGTGCAAGGGGGAGCGGGTGCTTTCTGCTTGTGGACCAGCGACTGCTGGGAGGCATCCTTTACTTGAGGCTCCGCAGGGCACAGGGCCCAGGACGGTCTCGCCCGAACTCCAGCCACACGGCCTGTGCCGGGCCCAGGACACAGCGCGACCACAGCCTGGAGCAGCTGTGAGGACCAGGCCCGGCCGGCGTGGCCCTGCAGCCTGGGCGGCCGCAGCTGGCAGGAAGCGAGGGCACAGAAGGGAAACCCACAGGCCCAGCAGCTGGAGGTGGCACAGACCAGAGGCTGGTGACACTAACGGCCAGCAATGGGGAGGTGCCTGCTGCGGGGCAGGTCCTGGCTGTTTTAATCTAAAAGATGGGAAACCCTGGCTCGGAAGCTGCAGTAGCTCTCACGGCTCCGCTCCTCAGGAGAGTGCGCTGCGCCCACACCCGCCGCATTTGCCACACGTGTGCCACCCAGGCGCCAGGGAAGGGACGCTCAGGATGCCGCCTCCAGCCTCAGTGCCGAGCCCTCGGGCATACATGTCCACAGAAACCCTCGGGTGCTTTTCCCCAGGCGTCTCCTGGGAGAGCCACGCTCACGACAGCCTTGTGTTTTGGGGTCACCGCTTTGAACTGGAGCGGGCTGTGCAGGGCCTGACTGGCTGGGGCCTGTCTTGGAGTCGTGCGGTATGAACACTCTGCTCGGAGGGAGGGCAGGAAGCTCCCTCCCCCAAGGCGCAGTCGCAGGCTCTGTGATGGGCAGGGGAGGTGGGAGCAAGGCCGGTTCTGCAAGGAGGGCTGACTCCGAGGCCCTCCTCTATCGGAGAGAACGCGCCCTGGTGATGCCCAGACACTGCGGGAGGGAGGATCCCGGAGGCAGGGGACCCTTAAGGCTGTCTCTACCCTCCAAGGTCCCAGGGCATTTCAGTCTCCGCTGCTGACAGAGCAGAATAGGGGGGCCCACCCCAGCCCACCAGGCACTCCTATTCTCCTCCCCATTGTGCGTGGCAGAGCAGAGCGTGGCTGGCTGGAGGGGAAGGAGGCGCCTGGGACGGGCAATGTGCCTGCGATGATGGCCACCGTGGTCTGTGCAGACAGAAGCAGGGAGCCCACGGCAGCTTCCACCCTCCCATCCAGGCCCAACACGGCATCAGGCGGTCAAATATTGCCACAGGGGGCCCAGCAGCGCCTTCTCAGGGAGTCAGCATGGGAGCCGGGCCGGAGCTTGTAGGAGTGGCCTGCTGGGCAGTGAGCAGGCTGGTGTGAGGAGAGCCCCAACTCAGGGGAGGCACAGCCCTCACGACACAGAAGGCATAAGAAATGCAACATCTCGGTGCGACGGCCTTGCACCATCGCCAAGTGCAGGCGCACGCGCTTTCCATGTGACAGAGGACAGGGCAGAGCACAGCCCACGCCTGGCCGGGCCAGCTTCTCCCCCACGGCTGCCTTCCAAAGGCTGTGCCACAGCCCCGCTCCCTCCCGCTGTGCGCGGGTTCACCAGGGGGGACCGGGTCAGTCTTCTCTGTCAGCTTTGTGGGGACCTTGGTCGGACTGATGAACTGATACTGACATCCGTCCACCACCCGCTTTGACCGTTTTACTTCAGACAGTTCGGGACTGCTGATGCCAGCCTGCACGCACAGCCACACCTGTCACGTGAAATGGTGGCCTTTGACCAACGATAGTGGCACGTGATGGTGCTGATAGGGTCTAGCTTTGATTTTCACATCTGAGGCTCAAGACAGCCACATGCTGTTCTGTTCATCAATGAGCAAGGATAAAATTTTTCTAAACCTACATTTGCTTTTGAAATTTAAGGATATAGCAAAAAGTGAGTTGAAATTTGAGCAGTGAGAAGTGAGTGGCAAGTAGCAAAAAAAATGTGAGATGGCCCAAGGGCCATGCCCGATATTAGCACTGCAGTGGACAGAGGGCCAGCACCTGGGCCAGCAGCCAGGGGGACAGGCCGAGAGCCCCGCATTAGAGCACAGACCTGTGGAGGAGGGAACCTCGTCAGCTCTGGAGAACAGCGTTCCCCGGTAGGATATGCCAGGTCCCCACAGATGAAAAGTGATCAAGTACAGGTGCTAAAAGGTCACCCAAAACTTCAGGAAACATGAGTTATGAGAGGGCGCAGGGAGAGGAAGAGAGCAGGAGAGACAGAGATTTACACCCCCCTGGACTTGCAGTGCTGTGACAATCAAATAGGGAATATAGATTAACTATGTATGAAATGTTCAAAGAAACAAAAGATGGAATCACAAAAACTAGCAAGCAATAAGATACTCTCAAAAAATGTTCAGGGATATTTGAAACAGCAGCAACAACAAACAAAACCGGTAGAAATTTTTACAAAATGCAATTGGTGGGAAAATTTCAGCAAATAAGTGTAACACCAGATTAGACACAGATGAAGCAAAAATTAGTGAACTGGAAGACAAATCTAGAGATATTGCCAGAATGTAGTACACAGTAAGGCAATAGAAAATAAGAAAAAATGTAGAGGATGAATTGAGGTTTAACCTCTCTATAATAAAGAGCCAGGGTGTAACACCATTAAGACCCAAACTCGACCAGACCAGAAGTCAGTGCTGGGTTGCCATGGCTTCCGCTGCAGGCTCGGTGCCCCAGCACTGACTGCTGAGGGGGCTGAGAATCAGGGCCAGAGAGAGGCCTGAAGAGAGAAGCAGGGACTGATCCGTTGCCTTTGTAGCAGCTTTTGACCAGCACTTGCCTCTCTCTTTCTCTCCCAGTCTGGCCAGCAGCCGTGCCTCCATTTTTCTCCAGGACTCCACCAGGGCTGCTGATCAGCCCCCACTTTCTGATTCAAACCCGATGATAGGCCCAGAGACGCTGACTGGCACAGAAATTGACCAATCAGAACCAAATCTGGGGGCTTAGAGGTGTTTCTGTCCAGAGAGAGCAATGGATCCCGAGGCTGGCTCCAGCAATGGACTTTGCAAATCTACAGAAAGTGCTCATCAGTGACAGCCTGGACCCTTGCTGCCGAAGATCCTGCAAGATGGAGGGCGGTGGAGAAGCAGAACCTGAGCAAAGAGGAGCTGATAGCTGAGCTGCAGGACTGCGAAGGCCTTATCCTCCGCTCGGCCACCAAGGTGACCGTGGATGTCATCAATGCAGCAGAGAAGCGCCAGGTGATGGGCAGGGCCAGCACCTGTGTGTACAACATGGATCTGGAGACCACCACGAGGAAGGGCATCCTGGTCATGAACACGCCCAATGGGAACAGTCTTAGTGCTGCAGAGCTCACCTGTGGGATGATCATGTGTCTGGCCAGGCAGATTCCCCAGGCAACAGCTTCGATGAAGGATGTCAAATGGGACCGAAATAAGTTCATGGGGACCAAGTTGAATGGAAAGACCCTGGGAATTCTTGGCCTGGGGAGGATCGGGAGAGAGGTGGCCATCCGGATGCAGTCCTTTGGGATGAAGACTGTAGGGTACGACCCCATCATCTCACCAGAGGTCTCGGCCTCCTTCGGCGTTCAGCAGCTGCCCTTGGAGGAGATCTGGCCCCTCTGTGACTTCATCACTGTGCACACCCCTCTCCTGCCCTCCACGACAGGCCTGCTGAACGACAGCACCTTCGCCCTGTGCAAGAAGGGCGTGCGCATGGTGAACTGTGCCCTCAGAGGGATCGTGGATGAGGGCGCCCTGCTCCAGGCCCTGCAGTGTTCAGGCGCAGTGCTGGATGTGTTCCCAGAGGAGCCGCCTCGGGACTGTGCCTTGGTGGACCACGAGAATGTCATCAGCTGCCCCCACCTGGGCACCAGCATCAAGGAGGCCCAGAGCCGCTGCAGGGAGGAGATCGCTGTCCAGTTCGTGGACATGGTAAAGGGGAGAGCCCTCAAGGGGGTCGTGAATGCCCAGGCCCTTACCAGCGCCTTCTCTCCACACACCAAACCTTGATCATTCTGGCAGAAGCTCTGGGGACTCTGATGCGAGCCTGGGCAGAGTCCCCTAAAGGGACCATCCAGGCGGTAATGCAGGGCTTATTCTTGAAGAATGCTGGGAACTGCCTGAGCCCCGCAGTCATTGTCGGCTTCCTCAAAGACACTTTTAATCATGCAGATGTGAACTTGGTGAACGCCAAGCTGCTGGTGAAGGAGGCCGGACTCAATGTAACCACCTCCCATAACTCCACTGTGCCAGGAGAGCAAGGATGCAGGGAAGGCCTCCTGAGTGTGGCCCTGGCAGGTGCCCCCTACCAGGCTGTGGGCTTTGTCCAGGGCACCACACCTATGCTGCAGGCACTCAACAGAGCTGCCTTCAGACCAGAAGTGCCTCTCCGCAGGGATCTGCCACTGCTCCTGTTCTGGGGTCAGCCCTCCAACCCTGCCATGCTGCCTACCATGATTGGGCTCCTGGCAGAGGCAGGCATACAGCTGGTGTCCTACCAGACCTCGGTGGTGTCCAATGGGGAGCCCTGAACCTCATGGGCATTTCCTCCCTGCTGCCCGGCCTGGACGCCTGGAAGCAGCATGTGACTGAGGCCTTTCAGTTTCATTTCTGACCTTGGGGCTCACCAGGACCAGCCTTGGGGGCTTTGTGATCAACATTGACAGGTCACATTCCCGGGGCTGACACCACTTATGTGGTCTGACCCCTGTGATAACCACTTAATAAACAGCCCCCCCCCTCAAAAAAAAAAGAAGAAAAAAAAAAGAACCAAATCTGGGTCAACTTGAGGAGCCAATGGCTGCCTAGGAGGAGGAGCTTTTGATGCTGACTGGCATAGAAACTGACCAATCAGAACCAAATCTGGGTCAACTGTGAGGAGTCAATGGCTGCCTAGGAGGCAGACCTTTTGATGCTGACTAGCATAGAAACCAACCAATCAGAACCAAATTGGCCAGCAGAGTAGGGCAGTTGGAGGCGAGATCAGGCAGGCAGAGGCAGTTGGGGGCAAGATCAGTCTGGCAGGGGAGGGCAGTTAGGGGTGATCAGGGAGGCAGGCAGAGGGTTTAGGGGCAATCAGGCAGGCAGGCAGGCAGAGCAGTTAGGGGTGATCAGGGAGGCAGGCAGAGGGTTTAGGGGCAATCAGGCAGGCAGGCAGAGGTAGTTAGGGGTGATCAGGGAGGCAGGCAGGCAGGTGAGCGGTTAGGAGCCAGCTGTCCCAGATTGTGAGAGGGATGTCTGCCTGTCTGATCTCACCCCAATCTCACAGGGATCGGGCCTAAACCAGCAGTCAGACATCCCTCAAGGGGTCCCCGATTGGAGAAGGTACAGGTTAGGCTGAGGGAACCCTCCCCTTCCATGCATGAATTTTGTGCACCGGGCCACTAGTGTGTTTAATAAGAGCTTCTGAAGGAATAAATGGTAAAATATAAATTCATATATGAAGGAAAAGTATCTGAGTATTTTCTAGAAATGATGAGAGAAAAGAATCTGTAGTTGTGAGAAGCACAAAAACCTGACCACCACTGGCTTAGACTTATGCACATTACCTAGTCCAACCCCAACACAATTCAGTTAAAACACTAGCTTCTCCATCCTATCATGGAGCAAACCGAGGACAGAGACATGAATTAAGTGGTCTTCACAGAGCTAGTGTCTGGGCTGTCGGACGTCATGGCCCGAGTTGCCTTACTATCTCACTTAAGTTTTTACTAATAGAAGCAATTTTAAGGTTATCTATGCCAAACCATCAAATAACACAGGATTTGGGTTGTGTTGCACATACGGTTAGCGACCCCCCCAATGAACTCTGAAAATCTCAAATGATCATTATTCTTAACCTCGCTTAAGTGGGTACTGGGTATCTCCGACAGGCCTCACTGTGGTCCCCAGACCAGCAGCATCAGCATGCCTTGGGAACTTGTTAGAAATGAAAATTCTTGAGCCATAATCCAAACCTAGTGAGTTAAAATCCAGACCCAGTAATCTATGCCTTTAAGCCCCTCCAGTGGTTCCCCCACACACAGGAGGTTGAGAACCACTGCTCACATCATGTTGGGATTCTGTATCCATCTTGTGGAACACAACTGGAGGTACAGCTCTCATTCCTCATCCTTTATCCTGATTGACATGTTTCCTTGCCCGTAGGGAATACTAGTACAAGTATCTGTTCTTACAAGCCGTCTAACCGTCCCTGAGACATGTGCCGCGCTGGGAATACTTCTTTGTGGCTACCTTTCGCTGAGCTGCACTTGCACTGAAAAATGTTCCCACTATGTATCCATTCTAAAGGGAGGCGTCCACCTGCAATCCAGTCCACCTGTGGGGAGGGAGGGGAGGACGTTGGGGAAGGAATTGTTCTAATAGTCGAGGGGGACAGGGATGCCCTCCAGTGTCCCTGAGCCAGGTCTGTCCTGGACAAAGGCTCTGATTTGCACTCCTCTGATTCTGGTGGACACGAGCCTTTTCCTTAGAGAGCCCTGGCACTGGGGTTCTGTATCCATGACACCTCTAGGCCCCAGGTGTGTACAGAAGAGTGCACTCATCGGACCATCTGTGCATCTTGCTCACTGCTTCACTGCAGCGCCTCCCACAGGGCCCCGCAGTGGGAGGCATGAGCGGGTGAGTAAGTGTGTGTGTGTGTGTAAGGACAGAGAATGGCAAGGCTGCGGGGAGGAAGGAAGGAGGGAGAGAAAGTCATGGGAGCTAACACAGAAGGCATGGCTCAAAGACTGAAGTGCTGATTTCCCCTAGAGCAGTGGTCGGCAAACTCATTAGTCAGCAGAGCCAAATATCAACAGTACAACGATTGAAATTTCTTTTGAGAGCCAAATTTTTTAAACTTAAACTATATAGGTAGGTACATTGTTATTAACTTAATTAGGGTACTCCTAAGCTGGCCTTTGTTAAAAACTCAAGGGGCCAAAGAGCCGTATGTGGCTCGCGAGCCGCAGTTTGCCAACCACTGCCCTAGGGTATGGACAGAAAGGTCAGGGCCCCTGGATTTCAGACGCAGGGCGTGTCAGAGCCAGCCACGCAGACCCGTCAGCTGTCCCCGGGGGGCGCGACCACGGATGCCTCTGCAGGGCAAACCACACCTGTCCTTGGCCCCTGAGCAGAGGCCTCTGCGTGCGGGACCAGAGGCCCCGGGGATGCTTTAACTGACACCCTGGAGAGCTGCCCTGGGAAGATGGGAAGGGAGTGTGTCTAAGGGTCCCGCCCATCGAGTGCAGCAACCACAGGCCAGCGCCATGCTGAGGCCCGCACCACCGAGGGGGGAGGGGGCAGTGAAGCCGCAGGCCACAGCGCCGGGCCTCCTTGCACTTGCCAAAACACGGGTCTCTCAGATCATGGAACTCAGACTCTCCTGGGCTTCCTCTCTGCCTCAGTTTCTCACATCCCTGTCCTGCAAACACTCTCAGCTGCTGCATGGGCAACACTCTCTTCATTTCTCCAGACTCCTGTGCCTGATCTACGACTTGCCTCTCAGCCGCCTCTCCTGGCAGGACCCTTGGGGCCGCTCCCTGCACTGCCCCCACTCCGGGGCCATTCAAGAGATCAGGGTCCGTCTCAGGACCTGACAAGTCTCCCAGGTGTGCCTGGCCCACCGGTGTGGCCCAGGAGGCTCTGCATGGCAGCACCCGCTCTCCATTCTGCCATCTGCCCCGACCAGGAACCCACATCTCCTGTGACCTCCGCCTTCCACCCCTTCCCCTCCCGACTCCATGCCAGTGCTGCCTGGCACTCACAGGCATTTCCAAAACAGCACCTGCAGTCAGCACCCGGGACTCGGCTCTGGATTTGTCAGAACTTCAGCCCCAAACGATAAAATATTTACTTGGGTATAATCACAAAAAAACGACAACTCCTTTTCTTTCTCTTGCAGGACATGAAGTTTGGGGAGCATTTTCATGGTAGCATTTACGGAAGGAAACCAAGAGCGCAGCACCTGGCACGGAGGAGATGGCCACGCACCGGGAGCAGCACCGTGCCCGGGCCGTGGGCTGCACTGGGCACACCACATGGGCACTCGTGCCGGAGGGCCGGGCCTGCCGACCACAGCCTGCCCCTGCCCCCTGGCCTCCGCCAGCCCAAGCAGGCCCAGCAATGTGACCACATGGCTCTAGGGTCTTATCTGATTGGTAAAAGATGCTTAATCATAACCACAGAACACTGCTTTTCCTTCTACTCAACTTCCTTTCCAAAGCTGACCACAGCCCAAGAACGTGCCGGCATTCCTCACGACGAGCGTGGGCTGGGAGGTCTCTTCTCCTGTGAGCGGAGATGATGGCACCCAGTTATGACCGGATGAAGAGGCAAACGCCGGCGGCCACATACGGAAAGGGAAGGTGCGAGCAGATGTGTCAGGCAGGTAAGTAAAACTTACATCGTTTTTCTAAACTGTGTACGTTTACCAGCTTTAAAATGATGATTTATTGTGATCCTTTTCTTATTCTAAAAAATATGTTTTGTGTTTTTTTAAAGGAGGGTCTCCAAATTGTATATGCTTTGAACCCCACCGATCTTGGATCCTTTCCTTGGGGAAGGAATTCATAATTTTGGGAAAATAAGTTTGTTTCCCTTTTCTAACAAATTTGGTTTTTGGTCACACCTGAGCTATGACTGATTTCTCAACATGGCCAAGAGCGCCATCATGCAAGCCCTCAGGGAGCCCAGGGCACCCATGGCCCCGGTCCCTGCTGTCACCAGCAAGGCGGGACCTGGGCCGGCACCTGTGGGTGCTCACAGGAGCGTCTCCTCTGCGCCCAGCCAGGCAGGTCCCACTGAACTTTAGTTGGATCTTCCCTGACACTCGCCCATACGTGGGCAGACCGACGTGCCCGCAGCCAGGCCTCCCATTACCCAGGAGCCCAGCACGCCCCTGCCTCAGGGCACCCACAGGCTACCCCCGCTGGGTGGCGCACTGCCTTCGGGTCTGCTCATGTCCCCTTGCACAGGCCCTTCCTCACCCCCAGCAGGCACCTGCCCCCCACCCCTCCCTGCGTTGATCCCCAGCACCTGTGCCCCTCCGCTCAAGGCCCCGCGTCCACTTCCCCACTAAGAGGCAGGCTGCACGAGACACGTGCTGGTGCGGCTCACGCCTCCACCGTGCCCGGAGCAATGCCGGCATTTCGCGCCCCAGACAGCTACGGACACCAGTGATGCGGGTCCGGAGAGGGGCACGCAGTTTACATGGTTGAAAGGAGGCAGGAGACACGCTCTCAGGTGAACGTGAATGCGGCCGAGAAGAGTCCGTGGGGAGGAACCGCCGCTGCGGACCCCGGCCGTCCTGCCGCACCCGTCTCAAGGCTCGGTGGGCACGGCCTCCCCACGGCAGCACCTGCCCCGGGGGCACGCCCTCCCGGTCCTGCGAGCCCAAATGCCAGGGCCTGGACCAGCGAGAAGCAGAGGCCTCACTGGCTGTTGAGATGACGCAGTTTGGCTGATGAACACACTGGCCCACAGCCCCAGGCCATTTGCGTTGGAAACTACTCCTGAGAAGCTGGTGACAGTCCAGACCGCGGGAAGCAGTGCGGCCCGGTGCCACCGGGAGAAGGCCTCGCGCACAGGGCCTGCCGGCCGCCGCACCCACTCCCATCGCTCCCCACTGCCGCCGACCTGGCTCTCGGTGCTGGTTTTAAGGGAACTTTTAATAAGATGATGTGTTTAAGATCATTTCTTAAGTAAGAGGCCTTATGGTCAAGTCTAAGGAAAATGCTTGAAACAGAGACTTTAAAAATCATTGTACTTTGAGGGAAAGTTTACGAAGGCAGCTGGGATGACCCCACCTGCTCATGGCTGCCTGGCCGTGTCTGTCCTGGTGAGGGGGGCCTGCCCTCCGAAGGCCCAGTGAGCACCTCTGGGGGTCCCTAAGCCGGGCACACAGGAGAGTGGCCCCGCCAGCAGGCTGCAGAGTCGCCTTGGCCAGGCCCTCGGGGCGTAGGGGACCTGCCCGAGACAGCTTCTTCCCTTGTCTGGGCCATGGACCCCCCGAGGTGGCCTGGGTCTCCAGGACCCGACACGGAGGGTTCCCTGGCCTCTGCGGATAACAGTGAGCAGAATCGGGGCGCCCACCTCCCCCTGAGCTGAGGAGGCGAAGACCAGACGGCGGCGATCACAGGCCTACACCGCCTGCGCTCCCGGCCCGGAGTTCCCAGGAAGACAGAGGTGCAGGCTGAGACTGGCGAGCCCTGGACTGCCTCCTGGTTAAACTACTGGCCACAGGCACCCAGCTGGCACCCAGAGCAGGCTCCGAGGCGGAGGGACAGCCTTTAAATGCTGTGCCCAGTGCCCGCCCGAGAGGAGGCTCCCTGAGGGGTCGGACTGGGCTAAACAAACGTGAGTGACGAGGGGCAGCTCAGACTGGAGACGCCCGGAGCCCACACGTGTCGGAAAAGACGCAGTACTTACAAAAACTTTCCGTTTGTCTTGGACCCGATGAGGACAATCTGCTCGGACTCGTCCCGGGAGATCTTCCCGTGGAACCAGGGCATCTTCTCGTGGGCGGTGGTGGCGATGAGCTTCTCCAGCTGCGGCTTCTGGCTGATGATGGCCTGCTCCAGCGCCTGGCCCTGCGGGGCAGAGCTGCGCTCAGGAAGGGCCTCAGGCGCCACGGCCTGAGTCCTGACGCGCCATCACCGAGTGTGCGCACGCGCGTGGACTCCCTCGATAAATAAAGCCGGTAAGATCTGCGCAGTATCAAACACCTTCCAGGTGTAAAGGACAAAGTAGACTTCAGAACACTGAGACGTGTTGGCCTTCTGAAGGCCACACCAGCCCGAGAAACGCCGGGATGACCCAGCCCCGTCCCTGGCTCAGTCGTCTAGGACAGTGTTCCTCGTCAGTCACCTACGAACAATGGAGACGCATGGAGCCCGGCGCTCCTGCCTGCCCCGAGGCCAGCGCGCACAGTGCCGTCTGTCCTGCGGGGCGCACCTCGCTGCGAAATGATGGCACAGAACAGACACAGGAGGGCTGACCTGGGTGAGCTCTGTCCTCTTTGTTCTTCGTGGGGGAGAAACACATATCCCGCATCGCAGTCGATGAAGAACCAGAGTCTGATTATTTGAAGTTATAAAACAAACCACAAGAAACAAAAGGTAAAAATAGAATCAACCCAAACTAGGAGAAGGGAGGGAGGAGGGCAGACAGCGGGCAGGTGAGGATGGGAGTTCTGTCATGCCTCACAGGTGAAATGCAAACCAAAGCAGCGGTCAGTTACATACCAGGGAGGCTGCAAGGCAAGCGCGTCAAGGTCAGAGTGGAAGGGCGGGCCCTGCGCAGCCCTGACGGAGAGAACTGACCGTGGCCCACACGCTGCCTCCCTCGCCAGGGCCACAGGGCTGCCTCCCTCGCCAGGGCCACAGGGCTGCCTCCCTCGCCAGGGCCACAGGGCTGCCTCCCTCCCCAGGGCCACAGGGCTGCCTCCCTCGCCAGGGCCACAGGGCTGCCTCCCTCCCCAGGGCCACAGGGCTGCCTCCCTCCCCAGGGCCACAGGGCTGCCTCCCTCGCCAGGGCCACAGGGCTGCCTCCCTCCCCAGGGCCACAGGGCTGCCTCCCTCCCCAGGGCCACAGGGCTGCCTCCCTCGCCAGGGCCACAGGGCTGCCTCCCTCCCCAGGGCCACAGGGCTGCCTCCCTCGCCAGGGCCACAGGGCTGCCTCTCTCGCCAGGGCCACAGGGCTGCCTCGCCAGGGCGCGGCACCGGGCGAAAGCAGCCGGTCTGACAGGGCTGCCTGCTGTGTGAGCTCATTTATATGGCGTTCCGGAAGCAGCAAAACTACGGGACAGCAATCAGGTGCGGGGCTTCGGGGCTGGCGCAGGGCGCTCGATGGTAGTGGAGCTGCTGTGCATCTCGGTTGGACGGGGCCTCATTACACTGTGTGTCGGCAGAGGCACAGGACTGTGCCTACAGAGGATGTACAAATGACACCGCAATGACTCTGACCCACCTGACTGTGAGGGTAGAGGGGAGGTCTAACACACCCAGTGCCTGCTAGTGAAAACGCTGGGCGCAGGATGGGCGTGATCTGCAGGGTGGCCCTTAGTACAGGAAGTTTTACGGAGCGGGAGCAGTCACGCCACGCGTCCGGGAGCCTGTGCAGCCGTCCCTGCACGGACGGATGAGTCGGAGGAGTGCAGCGCACCGGGGGCTGGCGGGGAGTGGCGAGTCCAGAGAGGACCCGGAGGCCGTGGGTGTGAGTGGTCACAGCCTCTGGGACCTTCGTGGATGACAAGTTGTCCACACACACAAATCAGACACACACGCCCTTCGCTGCGGCAAACCAGCTGCTCGGCCCATCCCGCAGACACGGCGCAGCCGGAGGATGGCTGCGAGGGGAGCTCCTCACCCACGATTTGTAAACAATGAACGTCCACCGGTGGAACCGGCTAAATGAAGCGCGGTGACAGGAGGAATGCGGCAGCCACAGCGGTGAGTTAATATGTGTGCTGAGGCCGACGTTCTGCGTCACGGAGCTATAGAATCCTGACTAGTGCGACCCCCTCGGGTAAATAACAGACGGGGTGCCTGCCACGCTCTCCGAAAGGGCCCGGCATGAATGGTGACGTGGTTTCCGGGGGAGAAACCCGCATCGCTGCAGGAGGAGGCCGCCCTCCCCGCTGTGCGCACAGGGCGGAAGCTGCCTTCTGGGCGAAGGCTTTGGCCCAAGCGGATGCTCAGGCTGCTTATCCGAGGCGGGGCCCGAGGAGGGGTGGGACCGCGCCCGCGGCGGCTCACCTGCAGGTTCCAGGTCTGCTTC